>NC_073385.1:48206396-48854730 GCF_028641065.1 Leucoraja erinaceus
TTGAAGCCATCGATGAAGATGACCATTATGGGGATAGTTCATTCAAAGCCTGACAGGTAAAAGCAAGATATAAAACGTCTTTGAGTTCAGGGGGGGTAACTAATTTCTCTTATCTTTGTGCCTTGTCGACAAAGGGCACTATACTGTCAAAATGTACTTTTTGCATTTAACCAAATACCAAAAGAGCTGATGGAAGGCACAGTTAACATTTTTCTACATGTTTATGTACACTAACATACGAAAATCCAAAATATATTTTGCACGCCTGTGTGCCTTTGGTTATTGCCTCGTGAAGATAATAACTTTAGTTGAACTCTTAATGGATTTGATGTTTGGCTTCAAGAGTTGTGCATTGAGCAGCCCAAATGGAGTGTGACAATTTACTATACGTGCCAGAGGAACAACAATTAAAAAGAACAACATTTTACTTTTAAGGAATACTTATTTTGGTGCACACATTGTTTCAGACCTTTAACACAACTGGCTTGCTATTTGCATAGGAGCACAGTTGCATCTTTTTCATTCCTGAATTTTCTGAAATGAAGCATGCCAGAAAGGATCAACTGTAAATATTATTAAGAATTTTTGACATCACTAAAGATTAATTCTGTGGGTTAACAGCTTTGGTGCTATGCTGAGCTTAATTTGTAGCATGTGATTGTTTGGGCCTGGAAGAAATAAAGCTCAAATAAAGCTCAATCATATGGCAAAGATGATGAAGTGCACTGCACACTAGCACTGAGGATTGTGTCTCATCTTTCCCAGATATCCCTTTGGAAGGATATTTTATGAAGATCTTCAGATCAGAAGCAAAAACCAAGCTGTCTTATCGCAACAATGTTGCCAAAAAAAACCTGACTTAAATGGGTCATCTATTCACTAGATGTATCTTCTGACTTATTTGGAATACCACATTAAATATTAATTTGTTACAAGAGGGGAAAAAACAGCACACGAAGGCAGATGGAAAATAACTAGACTACTTCAAATTGGCAAAATAGCTATTAGCAAATGGATTCCAGTATGTGACAACACTTCTTATTTGAGTAGAAAGTTAATCATAGGAAATAAGTTTTTAAATGTAATAATGCATCTATCTCACCCGAGATTTTGTTTCCCTTTAGAACTGTGAAAACTGGCAAAGGGAGAAAGAAAAAAAAACAGAGTTCACATTTTTGGCACAGGAAGAAATAGCATTCCCTATTTTTTTTTGTAAACATGTCATAGAAATCGTCATTTACTTTCTCATGGCCTTGGGGGAAGGGGGTAGTTCACAGAAATAAAGCACAGCATTCCCAAGACTTGATCATTATTCATGTACTGGTGAGTCATCTCTGGCCGAAAATACATATATACCCTACAGACTTCCTCACTACCGATTATCAAGCACATTATTCTGTAACAACAATGCAACATCTTGCTAACTGCAGATTAATGGCAATTAAATGTAAGCAAATTATATAAATTAATTATACTTTTGCTGAGCCAATTGTGCACTCAGAGCTAGCACAAAAGCTTTCATAAACCCTTGACGTGGTGGTGTGCGCTGAACTACTTTGCTTCCAAAATTCAGCTCTATTGAGCCAATGGATCCCAATTTCCAAAGCAGAAAACAATCAAAAGTTGCTCCATAAACAAGGAACTGCAGATGGTCATTTCCACAAAATGACACAAGGTGCTGGAATAACTCAGTGGCTCAGGCAGTTTCTCTGAATAAAATGGATAGGATTCATTTCAGGTCAGAACCCTTTTTCAGACTGCAAAAGCTACTAGCACATTACTAACTCAGAACAGGATTTATCATGACTACTCATGTTATTTACTTTATATTTTATGTTTTAATTTCTTGAAGGCCGCACAACGTTTATGAGACAATGCTAATGAAACAATAGCACATTAACAAGCATATTTAATTCCTAACTGAAGTTGTCGATAAGCAGAAAGGAGCTTTTATGTTGTAGTATTGCTTTCTATGTTCCAGCATTTGAACATAAGTACATAAAATATTATAGTAAAGAAGCTTTAGCAATTCTGGAAAAAAATGCAAAGTGAGAAATTAAGTATAACTTTGCAATGAGAATATTTTTCTCAAAACATTTCTCTGTTTTCCACATCCTTCCTCCTCCCATCCCTCACAACTTTTACAGTCATCTATCTTCATGTTCAGCTCCTCATGAAAACTACCTGCTCACAGAGGGTTTGGAACTCTGTTTAACACATGCCAATGAATACTAGGTGAGCTGTTGATTTTAAATCTAAGGTTGATAGACTTTTCATAACCAAAGACAACATTGTGCATCAGGTACAGGCAGTTATAAGAAATTGACTCAACAGATTGCTTATTGTCACAGTGGATAAGTGAACAAAACCTGAGGATTTATATGTTAGAATCATAAAGCTTTACAGCATGGAAATAGGCCACCTTCCCTGCAAATGGATTCTCCCAGTCGACCTGTGCAAATTCCCACCTCCTAAATCGCCCTGTCCCCAGTTTAGGACCTTAATTTGTGGGCCTGTCCTATCTTTCTCTGTAACTATTATAAAACTAATAGCATTATGGTCACTGGTCCCAAAGTGCTCTCCGGTTAACGTTGCAATCAATTGCCCGACCTCATTCTTTAAAACCCCTGTCCCACGGTACGAGTTAATTCCACGAGTTCTCCCGCGTTTGCCCTGATTCGAACGCGGAGATTTACGGTAATGGCCACTCGTCGGTACTCGAGGCTCTCGTGGTCATTTTTCATCATGTTGAAAAATCTTCACGAGTCTTCCCGTGCTTACTTGCCGTTAGCGAGTCTTCCCGAGTACCTGCCGTTAGCGCTAAGAGACGTCCCCGAGCTCCGACGTACCCACCACGTTCATTCTCTGTGCTTACCACGAGTTTGATTTTTTTAAAACTCGGGAGAGCTCTTGGAATGAACTCTCACAGTGGGACAGGGCTTTTAGAGGAGGTCCACTGTTGTCCCTTCTCTAGCCATCAAGAGTGTTTTAGTGTCGGATGTCGAAATGAAACAATGTAATTCTTACTTGCAGCAACACACCAGATATGTAAACATAGTACTCAGTAGACATCATAATAAACAACAAAAAGTTCAATATATAAAAACAAACAATATACTGCAAAGACAAAATCAAAGCCCCAAGTCCCTAGTGCTATCAAGGCAGTTCATAGTTTGGAGTTTAGTTGGACTTTGTAATGTTCGTAGAGCGAGCACCTCTGTATATTGATTAAGGAGGCTTTCGAGAACCGTGTGCGGACGAGGCACCGACGGACGAGAAGCCGAAGCAAAGAAGTTGAAGCCAAAGAACCGAATCGAAACAAGGCCGAAACGCCAATAAACCGAAATAGTCAAAAGACAAAACGCCTACTAACCGAAAGGATGGGACGCCTAAATTCAAACTAACCGAAAGGGCGGGACGCCTAAAAGCCAACAAACCGAAAAGCTGTGTCACCTAAAAGCAAACTTACCGAATGGCCGCTCTGTCAAAACACCACCTACCCGAAAGGCCAAAGGACCGACTGTCGCTTAACAGAAAAGTCCAATAACGGACTTGACATTGACCGGGTGGAGCGGAGGTTTGGGACAATGTTCATGCCTTCACAGTGATGTGATGGATGCGGGGGTCTGGACCAATTGCTGACAAGTCCCGCCCCCCGGCAACGTCAAGTCCGTTATTGGACTTTTCTGTTAAGCGGCAGTCGGTCCTTTGGCCTGTAGGTGACGCTGCCTTTCGGGTAGGTAGCGTTTCGACAGAGCGGCCATTCGGTAAGTTTGCTTTTAGGCGACGCAGCTTTTTGGTTTGTTGGCTTTTGGGCGTCCCGCCCTTTCGGTTAGTAGGCGTTTCGTCTTCGGACTCTTTCGGTTTATTGGCGTTTCGGCCTCGTTTCCATTTGGTTCTTTGGCTTCGACTTCTTTGCTTCGGCTTCTTGTCTGTCGGCGCCACATCCAGGTACCTTCTAGAACACATTTAACAAATTCTACATTCTTTACAGTATGCGAGTCACAATCAAAAGAAGGGAGTTAAAATCTCCCATTAATACTATCCTATTATATTTACAGCTCTTGGCAAACTCCCTATACAACTGGTCCTTTAATTCACCCTGACTATTGGGAGGTTTATAATCCAATCCCATCAAAGTGATCATTTCCTTTCTATTTCTAAATTCTACCTACATAGCCTTACTGGAAGATCCCCCAAGAGTATCCTCTGAGCACTGTAGTGTTGTTCTCCCTAGAATGTTCTTCCTCTTCTCCTGGAATTTTCTGTTCTAATCTGTTCTTTGCTGTGGTATGGTTCCACGTTTACCCTCTGGTAATGTGCTTAGGTGGCCATTGTTCATACAATAGCCTGTCAGCAATGGCCAACATAATTGATTAAAAAAAACATTCCTCAGGTGAAACCCATATATGATCTTCCAGCAAGAGTGACTTATTTAGATGTGAGAGCTCTGCGTAGGATTTTTAAATTCTTAGATTATTTAATCATTTGCAATGACCTAGATGAGTCGGATAACTACCCAGAGATCAGGATTACCTTTTTTTTTAAATTCTCAGCTCACTGGATAAATCACTGAATTAGTGAGAGAGAGGGAGTGAAGTGTGCTTTAGAAGTTGACCAGATTCCAAGGTAATTCTTGTTCAACTGAAGTCCCTTCAACCCCTATTATGAACTTAAATGCCACAGCTAGTTATATGATAGGCCTAGATAGAATGGATGTAGAGAGTTTTTAGTAGTGGGAGGGTCTAGAACCAGAGGACCCAGCCTCAGAATAAAAGGATGTACCTTTAGAATGGAGATGAGGAAGAATTTCTTTATCCAGAGGGTGACGAACCAGGGATTAATTGACACAGATGGCTGTGGAGGCCACGTTATTGGGTATTTTTTAAGTGGAGATTGATAGGTTGTTGATTAGTTAAGGGTCTCAAAGGTTACGGGGAGAATGCAGGATAATGGGATTGAGTGGGAAAGATAGATCAGCCATGATCAAATGCAGAGTAGACTCGATGGGCCGAATGGCCTAACTGCTCTTGTCATGATAAATTTTCACGGGAAATTGTGACAAATCTTATATGTTTCAAAGATGAAATAGAATGCCGCAAAGACGTTTGTTGAAAGTTGGCCAAAGTCAGTTACTCTTGTCAACAATTTTCAAGCATTACAAAAATGTTCCCATGCATTCTGAACCAGTTACAGTTTTGCTACAGGGTCCAGTCATTCACCCATAAATTCCATTTACAAATGGGACAGGATGAAGAATTTAATGGTGGTAAGAGGAAATCTGCCCTCGAGCGGAACAGAGATATTTAAAGTTGAGATGTTGAGATATTAGTAACTTCTTGTCCCAATGTCAAAATTCTGCAACTTCCTTTAAAAAAAGTGAGGTGCATGCGTGGCTCCTCATCTAAAAATACACGCTGAGTCATTCAATGTTGGAATTGTTTTACAACAGCATATAACTAATTGTTCCAACATGTGACAGCCCATCCACTTCAGAGTGCTACTCTGTGTAATGGCAACACCCCTGCCAGATCCCTTCTGCTTTACTCCTGTTTTTTCCCCTTTCATCTCGTTCTTAAACATTTTTTAAAGCAACCTCGTAATTTCTTATTTTTTCAGCTCAGGCAACATCCTTTGGATTTAGTATGTGTAGGGAAGAACTACAGATGCTGGTTTAAACCGAGAACAGACACAAAGAGCTGGAGTAACTCAGCGGGTCAGGCAGCATCTCTGCAGCAAAGAAATAGGTGATGTTTTGGGTAGAGACCCTTCCTCAGAATCAAGTCTGAAGACTTTAGTCTGAAGAAGGATCTCAACCCAAAACATCACCTATTCCTTTTCTCCAGAGATGCTGCTTGACCCGCTGAGTTATTCTAGCTCTTTGTGTCCTTCCTTTAAATTGACCCGAGCAACCCAGCTACAGAAATCGCAGGGTTTCTGAATGTAGTGACAAGGATTTGCAGATGTTGGCCTACATAAAAAGACGCAATCTGAATAAGGGTCCTGACCTGAAAGATCACCTATCCATGTTCTCCAGAGATGCTGCTGACTCACTGACTGACTTTGTGGACTGTAGTGAAATGTTGTTTACCTTTGACAGTGGATTGTACCCTACTTCTCAAATAGATATATGTGAGGAAAACGTAAACTTTGCCCAAAAGCACAACTTGAAGGAAAGAATGGTTGTTTCTGCTCTGAGGTTTCAGATGCAGTGAATCAAATCAGCCAAAGACTGGCTTGTGCAGTGCTGGAGAACTCAGAAGGGGTCTAAGAAAGTTCATCTGCTTGGCACTTTTGACCAAAGTTTGTTCAAAATGCTTCAGCCTTGTCTTTGGCACTCACCGGGTGGCGCCACACGATGGCAGCGTCGCTAACAGTCAGTCTCGTTCTTTTCTTCTTTTGTGGTTTTTAGTTTGTTGTTAAATGTATGTTTTAGTGTATCTTTAGTTTTGTATTGTGGGGGGGTGGGGGGAAACATTTTTAATCTCTGTCCTCGACGGAAATGCAACTTTTTTTCCTAATCGCACAGCGGCCTAACAGTAACATCATGGAGCTGGTGGTCCCTTAGCTGGGGATCGACTTTTGGGAGCTCCAAACTTGGGAGTCTGTGGACAACATCGTAGAGCTTATGATCCCTTGTCAGGGATCGACTTTGGGAGCTCCAACCGCAGATGCCTGCGGACTTAACATTGTGGAACTCGCTGTCGCTTGGTTAGGGACCTACTTCGGGAGCTCCAAGCTGCAGGAGCTACGACCACCCAGATCGCGGGAGCTTAGATCGCCCTGACTGCAGATGGTTCGACTCCCCGACCATGGGAGAAAAGGACGGAAGAAGATAAGACTTTATTGCCTTCCATCACAGTGCTCTGTGGTGGATGTTTATGTTAATTTTATGTAGTTGTGTATCTTGCTGCTATTTTGGTATGACTGTACGGCAAATCAAATTCCTTGTATGTTCTTACATAAATTATTTGTATCATGTATCTAGACTGGCCATCATTGTTGAGAGTGGGCATGCTCTTGGTTCCCCACTCTTGTTAATTGTTGAATTGTCTACCACTAGGCAGGATTATTAATGACTTCTAGTATTTCTTTCTCGTCATTTGACTAACCAACCCACTTGAGTATGTATCCCTATTGCTATTGAACCAGATCCCTCTACTCGCTGGAGTTTAGAAGAATGAGGAGGGGACCTCATTGAAACTTACCGACTAGTGAAAGGCTTGGATAAGGTGGATGTGGAGAGGATATTTCCACTGGTGGGAGAGTCTAGGACTAGAGATCATAGCCTCAGAATTAAAGGACGTTCCTTTAGGAAGGAGATGAGAAAGAATTTATTTAGTCTATTGGGAATCTGAGCAATTCTTTGCCACAGAAGAGGCCATGTCAATTGATATTTTTAAAGCCAGGATAGATAGATTCTTGATTAGTACTGATGTCAGGGGTTATGGGGAGAATGAGATTAGGATGGAGAGATACCATTGGGTGGCGCCCGTAATGGCTGCCTCGCCAGCAGTCTGTCTTGTCCCTTCTCTGTTTTTATTATTTTAAGTATGTCTTGAATGTTTGTTTTAATATCTCTCGGTATGTTTTATGTGAGGGGTGTGGGGATCGGGGGATACATTTTTCAGTCACTTACCTCGACGAAGATGTGATTTTTCTCCGTGTCCGATTTCCCCCCCTTTGCGGCCTACAATGTGGAGTGGTGCGGCCTTTCCTGGAGACCAGCACAGAGCTTCAAGCCGCGGGTGCGGAGCGGACTTACCATTGCGGAGCCTGGGATCTTTTGCCGAGGATTGCCAGTGTTGGAGCTCCGACCGCGGGGCCTGTGGACTTTAACACCATGAAGCAGCGGTCTCCAGTAAGAAGCGGCCGACTCGAGAGCTCCATGCCGCAGAGTATTCCGATCCGTCCCGACGCTGGAGTTTCGATCATCCCGACGAGAAGGCCTGGACATCAGACTGTGGGCAACGACAATTGCGGAGGGTTCAAAGACCCGACCATGGTGGACAAAGAGGAAGATGACTGAACTTTATTGCCTTCCATCACAGTGAGGAATGTTGATTCCACTGTGGTGGATGTTTATGTTAAACTTTGTTTTATGTGCTGTGTGTATTTTTGCTTTTTACTTAGCATGGCTGTATGGTAACTCAAATTTCACTGTACCTTAATTGGTACGTGTGATAATTAAATTGAATCTTGAATCTAGATCAGCCGTGATTGAATGGCGGAGTCGACTTGATGGGCCGAATAGCCTAATTCCTCCCCTATTACCTATGACATAATAGACTGAGGAAACTATGAGTATTTTTCCATGAGTCATATTTCAGGCAATCAAATTAGGAAGCAATAAACTGAATCACCCAATATCACATCTTTGAATCAAGCCGCTTCTGATTTGAACCTTCAACATGATGATTACAGACGTGCCCTGTCTGACTTGACATCACAGTATTGTGTGCACTGTAGCATATATGTTCCAGCTTTAATCTGTGCACAATTGTTGCTCAGGTGAAATATCTGAGAATAGATGTCGTTGTGGGCTGGTAATCTGTCTTGAGTTACAGTTTAGAAATGAGTACAAGGGGAAAAGGAACTGGAAAGCAATTCAAAATGGAATCTCTTTTTGTGTTATTATCTACAGATTTGTGCTAACTCTCATCAGCAACCCTTTGGAACCAGAGACGGACATCGGCCTCGAAGTGACTGTTAGCTTCCGGGAACGCTCAGTTGTTCGAAATGCCAAAGTTTCAGGCAAATGGGGAAAAGAAGAGAAAAATATACCTTATTTCCCTTTCACACCTATGCAACACTTCAAGGTGAGTGTCAAGTTACCTCATGTAAAAGTACCATGTGTTGCTATCTTTAGATGGTATCCTAATGAAAATATAAAAGAGAGAAGAGGGAGTAGATATGCCATTGAAAGGGAAAAAAAAAATGCTAGAAATGCTTATCAGGTCAGTCAGCCTGAAATATTAACTGTTATTCTCTTCACTGACACTGCCTCATCTCCCGAGGTATTTTCTATCCAGCATCTTTTATTTTATTTCATGTTTTCATCATTTGCAGTTGTTCCTAGTTTTTGGATAAAGATAACATTTTAAATGAATAGGCAAGTAATTGTAAGCTAATGAGTTCATTAGCAGAATTTCTATTCAATTTACTCTGGCAAATATGTACCTGTAATTTTGCCCAGGAACAATAATTTTGTTTTTTTCCACATAAAGAAAGCAATTTCTTTGTGGACCAACAATGTTTGAAATCTTTGATCCCTTTCTTAGTCAATACATGCATTGAGTAACTGAGAAAATATGTAGGAAAGAATTACAGATGCTGGTTTAAATCAAAGATAGACACAAAATGCTGGACTAACTCAGCGGGACAGGCAGCATCTCTGGAGAGAAGGAAGTTCAAGTACAAGTACAAGTTTACATTTATTGTCACTGTACCAATTGGTACAGTGAGATTTGGGTTGCCATACAGATAAAAGGAACACAACACATGATAGAATTTAACATGAACATTCACACACAGCGGAATCAACGTTTCCCACTGTGAGGGAAGGCAATAAAAGTTCAGTCATCTTCCTCTATGTTTACCCATGGTCGGGGCCTATTAAGGCCTCCGCAGTCGCTGCAACGGCGGCCTGTTGTTCAGGCCCTCTCGCCGGATGATGAAACTCTGGCATCAGAAGAACACTCTCAGCGGCTTGGAGTTCCTAATCGGCTGCTTCCTACCGGAGACCGCGTCTCCCGAAGTTCACACGCCGAGCTGGGCGAAGCTCCACACAGCAATCCTTGGCGAAAGATCCCAGGGCCCCGTGTTGTTAAAGTCAGCGCCACCCGCAGCTGGAAGCTCTGCAGACCACAACTCCACGGTGTTAAAAGTCGTCAGTCCCAGCACTCCGGAGCTCCAACATGGCAACCCCGGTAAGACATCACCTGTTCCGTGATGGTACTTCACTGCTGCGCCGCTGCTGAAGCTGAAGCTCTGGCCGGTCTCCGGCAGGAAAGGCCACGCCAATCCAGATGGTAGGCCCCGAGGAGGGGGGCGAAGATGCGGCTCGGAGGACAGACGCATCCTCGGCCACGTAGTGACTGAGAAAACAGTTTCCCCCTTTCCCCCACCCCCCACATAAAAAGACTAAAAGACATCCAAAACAAAACTTTTTGACAGACTAAAAAATATAAAAATGAATGAAAGGAAGAACAGCTGCAGGCAAGGCTGCCATACGCAATGGAGCCCCATTCTTCAGACGGGTCTTGACCCGAAACGTCACCCATTCTCTCCAGAGATGCTGCCTGTCCGACTGAGTTACTCCAGCATTTTGTGTCTATCTTTGAGTAGCTGAGACATGTTCAGGATTCATCCCTCATTTGTGCTGGGTTAACTAACGTCAGTCGAAAGAGCAGTAGGAACAAATGTTAGCAGTTGGAACACATGCATGGTGTAACAGAGGATAAAACAAATAGCAATATCTGATTGTTATTTCTATGTTTCTGCTGGTTAATAATTGGCTAGTATAGGCTAAACATGCCTTTAGATTCATAGGATCAATTTTAGCCAAGACAAATGAGGCTGAAAGTTTTCAATATCTGGCAAAAGAGGAGGAAAGTGAGATTAGTTGCAAACAATGGGCTGATGGTATCCTTCCACATTGTATGATTCTATAAAATGCATGTAAATGTGCAGGGTAGGTGAGGGCAGACATTGAAGTTATGGTAGTGTGTGTACTTTGGTATATAAATAAATCATGGCAACTACAAAGAAGGTATTTTGAAAGATTTGTGAAATGTAATCGTGATGATAATGGGACTTTTATGGATAATGCATTTGCTGAAAGGATTAAATGTGGGTGATCCATGCAAAGTATATGTTATTGGAAATGGAAACATAGTCATTCTGAAAGAACCCCATCAGTAAGTGGCAGTGAGAGATCAAATGATCTGATGTTTGCTGTTAAAAATCCAAATCTATTAGCTCACAGAAATCCACTGTATCCAATTTATTTTATGGTAGTGCACAGTATCTTTACAAGGACGTGAAACACAATTAATCTCCAAACCTGTCATTAATTGCTAAAAGAATGCCACAGCTCAATTCATTGCTCTTCCACCTGCATCCAAGCAAGAAATAAAACTCAGTCTGACCTAGGTGAAGGTACAAAGATAGACACAAATGATTGTTCTTTGCACCAATAATAAATAGTTGGCAGTGCAGTAAAAACTGCAGCTTTAGATTCCCAACCTTTGATGAAAAAGAGTGAATGGTTTACTTTGTGCCATGATTGCTTTGATTGTATTTATTGAACCTAGACATCTGTTCATTCACATTTAGTTTCTGAGCTGGAATCTGATTTCATTGGTCATATATTTTGGAAGAAGGAGAGGGAATATATAGTAAATTGTGTTATTTTAAATGAGGTGGGGGAGCAGTGAGCCAGGATTTCACCTGTACAGACCCTTGAAGTTGGCAGAACAAGTTCCAACAAAAGAAACACTCAAGAGCCCTGATTTTATAAGTACAGTGCTAAACCGAGGAAGTTGTACTCAACTTTTATTTATGAATGGTTAGTCTCAAATGGAGTATTTAGTTATGGGCACTGTTAAAAATGACTTGGCAAGTGGAAAGGAGATTCAGTAAAAAGATAACCAGGATGAGACATTTTGTTTATGTAGAGACAGATTGTTCTCTTTCGTGGAAGTTCATGGGAAATTTAGTAGAGATTTTCAGAGTACCTGTATTAAATAATTTTCATTAAGGGCGACACGGTGGCGCAGCAGTAGAAGTTGCTGCCTTACAGCGCCAGAGACCCGGGTTCGATCCTGGCTCTGGGTGCTTGTCTGTGCATAGTTTGTATGTTCCCCCCGTTGCCTGCGTGGGTTTTCTCCAAGAGCTTCGGTTTTCTCCCACATTTCAAAGACGTACCGGTTTGTAGGTTAATTGGCTTGGTATAAATGTTTTTTTTAAATGTCCCGAGTGTAGAATAGCGTTAATGTGTGGGGATCGCTGGTCGGTGTGGACTTGATCGGCTGAAGAGCCTGTTTCAGCGCTGTATCCCTAAGCTAAACTAAACTAATAGAGGAATTGAAATGGCAATCAAGTTGATATCAAAAAGATAGAAATTTAAAGTACAGGTACAAAACCTTTTATCCGAAAGGCTTGGGACCAGACACTTCTCGGATTTCGGAATTTTTCGGATTTCAGAATTGAAGATTTTTAGCGTAGATTAGGTAGGTAGCGCGCGGGCGGCTTGAAAAGTCTGGAGCGGCTGCCTCCTCCCCGGAGACCGGGGAATCATTGTAAATCATTGCTTAAATGTTAGTCAGTTAGTTTGGAGGGATTTTATGTGGTGGGGGGGAGTGAAGGGGGAAACTTTAATTCTTAGTCCCCTACCTGGTCGGAGAGGCGGGGGGAGCGGGCAATGCCTTACCTGGTCGCCGTGCAGTAAGCTCCGGAGCGCTGTGGCCACCGACTCCCAACATCGCGGAGCTGGGGCTGCGGGCGTCCGGCCGCGGGCTGCGCCGGTTGGAGCTCCGACCCCGGCGAACTCTACCGCTGGCTGCGCGGCGCTCCAAATCCAGCGCGGCTAAAGAGGCTGCCTGAGAGAGCTCAGCAAACAGTGTGGCTGCTCAACCTTTGGGTGATGTGGCTCAGTCTCCACTGACCAGTCAGTGTCGGCCACTTTGGGAACTGGCAACTCCTGCCAGAGACCCAGGATTGGAAAAATGGTTCATTTATGATTGAATGGAGGAGCAGACTCAATGTAGCCTAATTTTGCTCCTCGTCTTATGAACCTTCTGTAGTTGAGGGCATTTCATTGCTAAATGTGTTGACAATCCACTCAGATTCTGCAGTGTCTTATCACTTGCTGTTGGAGGTGATGGACGCTGCTTATCTCCCCCTCTCTTTGTTCAGCGGCACAGCAATCCCCAGCCTGAAGATTTCTCGTTAGTAACAAGATCAAAATCCAGCAACCATTAATGAACTTGTCATCAGAGGAATCCTCGGAAGCAGGGAGCTGCATCTGAAAAAGAGAAAGCTGTATCTAGGCAAGAGAAAGCTGTGTAGTCAAACAAAGAGGAGAGACACATCTTCTATCACGTCCAACTGATGGCTGTGTCAGAGACCAGATTAAAAACACAAGGAGTACCCATTCAGCCCATGCTGTTTAACAACAAGCCGTTTGACCTGAGGACCGTTAGATAGCTTTGGGCCTGTACTCACTGGAATTTAGAAATTGAGGGGGGATGTTATTGAAACCTACCGATTAATGAATGGATAGAAGGTTCTTCCAGTAATGTGAGAGTCTAGGACCGGACGGCATAACCTCAGAATAAAGGACGTAGGTTTAGAATGGAGATGAGGAGGAATGTCTTTAACCAGAGGATGGTGAATCTTTGGAATTCATTGCCACAGACGGCTGTGGAGGTCAAGTCATAGGGTATTTTTAAAGTGGAGATTGATAGTTTCATGATAGTAAGGGTGTCAAAGGTTATGGAGAGAAGGGAGGAGAATGGGGTTGAGAGGGAAATATAGGTCAGTCATGATTGAATGGAGGAGCAGATTCGATGGGCCGAGTGACCTAATTTTGCTCCTGTCATGCACTTATGAACATTCTGTGCTGAACCAAGGGCATTTAATTGCCGTGAGAGTGCCAGCAGAGGGCAGGAGCTTGTGTCAAGTCACCAGCATACCAGTGTGCAGCTGAAAATATATTTGTTTTAAGTATGGAGAGTACATATCTGCAAGTGTACAGACTGCTGCACAAGCTTAGGTATGCTCCTGGTAGGGTCACCCATGGTGATATGGTCAAGGGTGAGGTCCCTGACAAAGAGCAATCCAACCAAGACTTCAACGGTGGAACAGGCGGAGGATGATGGCTGACTTTAGTGGAGCGTCACAACGGCTGGGAAGGTGGATGAAGGTTGCAGCAGAAAAGGGTCCCTGGTCACCTTGGACTCCATGCCACTGGATCCTGACCCAGATCTGGCAAGGACTGTGTGGTGGCTGCCTGTGCTCCAGTCTCCCCACGTTAAACAAAGTAACGCACAGGCCTCGTCCGTATAGGGATTCCACCGTAATGACCGTATGTAGAGGAGAGGACAGTCATACTCGTTTCAAGTGACTGCCGTTGACAGACTGTTGCACTCAGAGCACTCTACTGACTCACCAGTCTGCAGGTGGGTTTTTAGGGTTTTTGAATAGTAATGTTTTTTAAGAAAGGTATTGTGTGCTTAAAGAAAACGTTGAAGGACAAAGAGGAAAAAGCAGATGAATGGAAACACACAGGTAATGTGATGGTACAGGCACCGTACACAAGGGGCAGCACAGTGGCACAGTTGGTAGAGCTGCTGCCTCACAGCTCCAGCGATTCGGGTGGAATTTGCACATTTTCCCTGTGATTTCTCTAGACCATTCCTCAGACATGTGGCTTGGTGGATGAATGGTCACAGTAAATTACCACGACTCTTTAAGTGAGTGGTAGAGGCTGAGGGGAGTTGATGGGAATCTATGGAGAATAACATCGGATTAGTGTGTTCAGGTGCTTAATTGTTAGCGCAGACACAAGTGTTTCAAAGGGGCCATTTTCATGATGCGCAAGTCTATGACCCACTGTCATGTCTGATTCCATAATTCTTCAGCATTCTTCAACATTTTAAAATTTGCTTTCAGATGGAAATCCTATGTGAACACCAGCAATTCCGTGTGCAAGTCGACGGACAGCAACTGTTTGACTTCACGTATCGCTTCCAGCAACTACAAAAATTAACTGCATTAAAAATTACAGGTGACCTTCGACTGACAAAAGTAGTTTAATCCTTGTACTAAGTTTCTCGAAAAAAAGTTACAATTTAAGGCGATGGTTTACCCAGTAAGAATTGTTTTAAAGAATTGTTTTAAAGTCTGCACTTTCTTCAGTCCTGCAACATTTGCCTTCTGAGCAGCGAGCATTATGTCTGGCGGGCAGTAAAAAAATTGTAAAACCATTTAGAATTTGTTTGACTTGAGTTATTCAAATATTTGATTTGACTTTAAAAGCAAGCCAGCATCTTGAACTGTTAAGAACCAACTTTTTTAAATTAAATATGAATTATGTTCCAAAGTCTGTCAGCTTTTGCTTTTAATGACTCGTATCACATTGCAGTCAACCATCCCTTCGCATTACTGAGTTAGGGTATGTCACTGTCAGAACGATTACATGGACATATGGTCCTTAGGAGTTAATGACCATCCCTGTTTTTTTCGCAGGCAATATCTGTATTAGATAACATCTTTATTATTTGTTAGCATCGTTATTTTTATTAAGTTGGCTAGATATCTTACCAGATAGGGAGCAGTTAACACTGATGTAATGCACAAATACTTGTAGCCTTGAACTGCTGTTACAAAAGCCGTAGCAAATTTTGAACATTCTGCGCTGAACCTCACAAAACTCCCCCTCTCCATTCTCCCCCACACACCCCTTTTCTACCCCCCCATGTCCTACCTGGACTCCTACCTATTTCTCCCCTCCCCCTCCTCCAACATATCTTCCTTCTTCTGGCTTCATTTCGCAATTCTTCAATCCTGTTGCACATCTTCCTCTTTTATCTCTGGTCTTTGTTCCAACCATGCCTATTAAAACCTCCTTGCCTGTGTTCACCTGTTACCTGGCATGTCTTGTCCAGCCTCGCCTCTATGCCAGCTTTCTTTCACCCACCCCCTCCCCCTCAATCAGTTTGATGAAGAGTTATATTACAGTTGTACAAGCACAAGCAGCATTGTGTTCAGATTTGCTCACCCTGCTATAGCAAAGATTTCATTAAGCTATAGTGCAGGGAAGATTTACGACTATGTTGCCAGGGCCTGAGGGCATGATGTATTAGAGAGGCTAGGCAGGCTAGGACTCTATTTCTTGGAGCATCGGAGTGTGAAGAGCATTCTTATAGAGGTGTATAAAATCATGTGGGGAATAAACAGGGTTAATGCACTTTTTTCTTAGGGTAGGGGTATCAAGAATTGGAGGGCAAAGGTTAAGATAATAAGAACCTTAGCGGCAACTTCTGAGACCCGGATTACCCACACCAGGTATCTCAAGGACCTTGGAAAATGCCATAAATACAGTTCTGTAAAATTCCCCGAATTCATTAGAAGGATAGGCTAACCAACGTCAGCATTCTTCTCACAGGAAAACTTCCCCAGTGTAAGGATTCTAGTTATTTTTGGGGTTGTGCGGGTAGATTATGCCATTTGCATGACCCACCAGACACCTGAAACAGATACTCTATTTCAAGCTATGTTGTGGGGAGAAATTATCAAGTGAACTAAGAAAATGATTCAAGGATTGGCTCAAAGCTTTCTTGAAGAAGTGAACTTCACACCTGGGAATCTCATGACCGCTCAAACAATGAGGATCATGTTGAGAATCTCAAGGCCGTACATCAGGATCACACAAAGCTCCGCATCAGAGGCAAAAAGAACATACCACTTCACAAACTATCCACCCCATTAGTCATCTTCGGCCTTCCATGAAAGAATCTGCAGAATGAAGCACCACAAAATGGGATTGGAAGACCCAATCTTATGGTATTTCCTAAGAAGAAGGAAGTTTGGGGGATCATTTAGCAATTGAACACTTTTGGATTTCCAGAGTTCATGACAACACCCATACAAATGTAAGTCTTTTGCGGTTTTGGTTGAACATAATTATGATAACATTTAAAATAAATTGAGATGACACATTCTGGTTCAGATTTAAAGTGGGAAAACACACCCAGTCACTCCAATAATAGACATTAGATGGTTCCAGAGCTTTGAAAAGTTGACTGACCCATTGATTGTGAGTATAGAAATTTGAGTTACACTGAATGGTTTGAATAGAATTGAAGCTGTTTACTCACCATCACATAGCAAAGTTTTGTTCATATCAATATTCCAGCTAGGAGTGGTCAGAATTGTATAAAAAATAAATAGTGCCATTTAAGAGTACATTTGCAATATCTGACTAATGAAAGGCCTAAGATAGACACAATAGCTGTAGTAACTCAGTGGGTCAGGCAGCATCTCTGGAGAAAGAGATTAAATGACATTTTGGGTCATAGAGTGATACGTGGAAACGGGCCCTTCGGCCCAACTTGCCCACACCGGCCAACATGTCCCAATTATACTGATCCCACCTATCCACGTTTGGTCCATATCCCTCCTAACCTGTCCTAACCTGTACCTGTCTTAACTGTTTCTTAAATGTTGGGATAATAATTGCCTCAACTACCTCCTCTGGCAGCTTGTTCCATACACCCATCGCCCTTTGTGTGAAAATGATACCCCTCAGATTCCTATTAAATCTTTTCTCCATCACCTTAAAGCAATGTCTTCTTTTCCTCTATTTACCTACTCTGGGCAAGAGACTGTGCATCTACTCGATCCATTCCTCTCATGATTTTATACAATTCTATAAGATCACCTCTCATCCTCCTGCGCTCCAAGGAATAGAGTCCCAGCCTACTCAACGTCTCCCCATAGCCCAGACCCTCTAGTCCTGGCAACATCCTCGTAAGTCTTCACTGTATTCTTTCCATCAAGGGTTGAGACCCTTCTTCAGACACGAGCCAAAACGTCACCTAATCCTTTTCTCCAGAGATGTTGCCTGACCCGCTGAGTTTCTCCATTTTGTGTCTATCTTCAGTGAAAACCAGCATCTGCAGTTCCTTCCAACGCATAATGAAAGGGCGAGATAGAGTGGATGTGGAGAGGATTGTTCCAGTAATGGGAGAGTCCAGGACCAGAACGCACAGGCTCAGAATAAAAGGACATACCTTTAGAATGGAGATGAGGAATTTCTTTTAGTCGGAGGATGGTGAAGGAATTCATTTCCACAAACGGCTGTGGAGGCCGTCATATATAGAGAGATGTGTGTGTGTGTGTGTGTGGTATATCATATATGATATATTATATATGGAGCTAGAGGGAAAAATATCATATATATATATAATATATATATAGTTTATTGTATGTGTATATGATATATATATGGTATAAATATACAGAACACATCACACCATATATATATATATATATACACACACACACACACACACATACACACACACACACACACACACACACATACACACACACACAACAACATAAATAACAGATAAAATGCAATGGGCTATTAACGATCAGAGTTTTGTTTGAGTTGAGTTTAATAGCCTGATGATAGCCTGAACCTGGATGTTGCAGATTTCAGGCTCCTATACCTTCTACCTGAAGTCAGCAGGGAGATGAGTGAGTGGCCAGGATGGTATGGGTCTTTGATGATGCTGGCAGACTTTTTGAGGCAACGACTGTGATAGATCCTCTCTGGTGGGGAGGTCAGAGCCGATGCTGGACTGGGCCGTGTTTACAACTTTTTGCAGTCTTTTACGCTCCTGGGCGCTCAGGTTGCCAAACCACCATGCAACCGGTCAGCATGCTCTCTACTGTGCACCTGTAGAGGTTCGAGAGAGTTCTCCTTGACATATCGACTCTCCGTAAACTTCTCAGGAAGTAGAGGCACTGATGTGCTTTCTTTATAATTGCATCCGTGTTCTCTGACCAGGAGAGATCTTCAGAGATATGCACGCCCAGGAATTTGAAGCTCTTGACCCTCTCCACCATCGACCCGTTGATATAAACGGGACTATGGGTCCCCATACTACCCCTTCCAAAGTCCACAATCAGTTCCTTGGTTTTGATGGTGTTGAGAGCCAAGTTATTGTGCTGGCACCATTTGGTCAACCTATTGATCTCACTTCTATACTCTGACTCATCTCCATCAGTGATACGTCCCACAACAGTGGTGTCGTCAGCGAACTTGATGATGGAGTTTGCACTATGACCGGCTACGCAGTCATGAGTATAGAGTGAGTACCGCAGGGGGCTGAGCATGCAGCCTTGAGGTACTCTTGTGCTGATTGTTATCGAGGCTGACACATTTCCACCAATACGGACAGACTGTGGTCTGTGAATGAGGAAGTCGAGGATTCAATTGCAGAGGAATGCACAGAGACCCAGTTCTGAGAGTTTGGTAACCAGCTTGGAGGGGATGATTGTGTTAAATGCCGAGCTGTAGTCAATGAATAACAGCCTGACATATGAGCTTTAGTAGGTAGACAAAAGTGCTGAAGAAACTCAGCGGGGTGCAGCAGCATCTATGAAGTGAAGGAAATAGGCAACGTTTTGGGCCGAAACCCTTCCTCAGACGGTGAGTTTTTGTTGTCCAAATGGTCCAGAGCGGAATGGAGAGCCAGCGAGATCGCATCCACCGTTGATCTATTGTGGCGGTAAGCGAACTGCAGTGGGTCCAGGTTTATTTCGAGATACGAGTTGATTTGCGCCATGATCAACCTCTCAAAGCACATCATCACCACCAACGTTAGTGCCACTGGTCGATAGTCATTGAGGCACGTCACCTTGCACTTATAGTCTTATAATATTCCCATTATATCTTGTCAGCTGAAATCAATGTCAACAAAAACTAAGAAACCTAACTTACCAAAACGCCAGAGGGCAAAAAGTAGCGCTGAGTGTTATTGTATAAATGTGGAAATGGATATTGCCAAAAGGAATCAAGGAGATCAGGATAATTTGCATTTCAAGCCCAACATTTTCTAAAAACAAATTTGTACACCCTGTGTTGCCTTTTCTAAGATTTAAGAGATTAAGCTACAAATAAGGATATCTAATGTTAAGTGTTCGAGCCCCATCAGATGATGTTCGGGGAGTCCAGAACCAGGGGCCACAGTTTAAGAATAAGGGGTAAGTCATTTAGAACGGAGACAAGGAAACACTTTTCTCACAGAGAGTTGTGAGTGTATGGAATTCTCTGCCTCAGAGGGCAGTGGAGGCTGCTTTCAAGAGAGAGTTAGATAGAGCTCTCAGGAATAGCAGAGTTGAGGGATATGGAGAGAAAGCAGGAACGGGGTACTGATTGTGGATGATCAGCCATGATCACATTGAATGGCGGTGCTGGCTCGAAGGGCTGAATGGCCAACTCCTGCACCTATTGCATCACCTGTCTACATTTTCTTGCTGTCTCAGCCACATTACAAAGGCCATACATGAGGACATCTCTTTTCACTTGTAATTTGAATTAGACCTATCCTTAATTAACTTTCAAAATAACTCCATTGTTGAAATAGCAAACTGCCATCTGAAGGCCATCCATGTCAACAGAATTAAATTTCTATTATTGAGCAGCAAAAATAACACTGAAAATTCATTAAATAATTAAAAAATTGCACAGTACCTATATATAAGTCACATCTGCAATCCCGTGCTCTCTTGCATATTTGCACTTGTTGCTCAGTTCAGTTTAAGTTTACTCTGTCAACACACACCGTGCATGAATCCCACATTTCGTCTCCCTGATCAATACACATAGCAAGGTTAGTTTCCACTATCAGAAGTTATTAGAATCAGAGATGTGAGCATCAAACAACATTGTAGTTTTGTTATATGTGGATATGTGTAATAAGTTCAGTATGGTAGTATTGCAATCTAACATATTATAATAATGCCTGGCTTTAAGATGATGGACTGTGAATTAATAGTATTCACAGGGCCTTTGTAGAATGGAACATATGTGTGTCAGCACTGGAGATGAAGAAAAGGCCTGAATCCAGAACAAACATCTATTGTACTTTGTACCTACTTTAACAATGGCTGCTTCAATTTGTTCAGTATAAATCCAACGACAATAATTTTGCTGTATATTGATTGTCACTCTGTGTTGCCATGGTGATGTTGGCAACCCATTGCCTTAAAGTGGTACGGTTAAAGTGGTGATACCAAGAATCTGACAAACACATTTATTTATGTGCCCTGGTTATGTGAACTCACATCTCGGTTAATTAGCATGCACAGTTACCCTCTTTGATATCCTCCACCAAACCCCATAACCCTCGTGGACACAAAGCGTTGGTGGAGTAGGCAGCCTCTGCCAGTTCCTTAAATGCTGCCTGCCCTGCTGAGTTATTCCAGCACTTTGTCTCCTTTTGTGTACACCAGTATCTGCTGTTCCTGTTTCTACCTATAACCTTCTCCATGGTTAGAACAAAAAAAATCATGGCAAGAATGATCTTTTAAATAAATATCTCAATTATTTTATTGTTAATAAAATAAATTCAAAAAGTACTTTCATTTACAAACCTTTCATCCAACTATTTAAAACAAATCTACACTCTATAAATGCTGAGGAATTTGTGTTACTTTCTTCCGTAGACTTTACAGACTAAACTCTTTTAAAAATGCTTTAAGAATTCCAGGTTTCAGTTCAGGGCCCACACGGGCTCACACCGTCCTTATAAGTAAACAGTTCCAGGAAGTGGAGACTGTGGCTTGGAGTAGCAAGTAAACAAGGTCATACCAGAGGAGACCGAATTTCACATTAAGTAATGAATAAAACTTGTAGTTGTCATTTCCTTGATGTTGCTGATTGAAAAAAAGAGGCAAGCAAAATGAAAAGCCATTTCCAAGAAAGTGGGAAGATAGAAGAAAAAAAAAGTCCCCAACAGCACAGCACTACGAGAATGGTGGCTGGCAAAAAGAATCCACTACATCTTAAATAGAAAAATCACAGCATTTTGGAAATTTGAGCCATGATGTGTCATTGTTTGATTTTGAAATTTGTATTCAATGCTTTTTATTGTGCTTGAAGAAAGCTCCTGTTTCTCTTTTAGTTAACGCTTTAGTCTCATGCAGATAAATAAAAAACAATTAATTTGTATTTTATGTGAAACTCCATTAATATGTGCAAGCTTTGAACCAAAAACAAATAATTTTCAGGCAAATCTGGAGTTTGCCTCTTAAAATTAAAGTGAGTTATTCCCTTGGCAAAATGCGAGGGTAATATCCAGCACATTGAGTCATAAAACAACATTGATCATTGTAGACTAGTAGATCCAGTCTCAGCGTCTTTGAGATTAACAGGACTCTTCAGTGGTCTACATATTAATCTTCATCCTCGTTTTATACCAGGTCCAAAGCATACACTTTTGTTCATTATTTTGATTTTTTGATAATACACTTACAGTTTTTATAAATCAATTTTTTTTAAAGTTTTTGGCCTTTTGCTTTCAAATCCACTATTTTCTCTATTATTTTATCATGCGCTATTTTCTGAATTATCTTTGTAGCAATTTTTATAATCAACAGTGGGCACCACACATGCCGTTTAATTCTCCACTTCCTCATCACTTTCTAAAGCTTATTATTAAGTGCTATTAGTGGTTTAGTTAATAACTCCTTTTCCATAGTTTCTTGACTGCCTTTCTAATGATCTCGAAAAAGATTACACCGGAAGAAGACAGTCCCCAAAGTGTTTGTCTTTTTATCAGCATCAGGATACCTGCATCATAGTCAAAGAGTCTTTGAAAAGTTCCTTTACTGCTTCAGAAAGCCCTCTTGAGGAGCTGGTGAGGAGGAGTAAACTAGGGCTAAAATGATCAAAGGATGGGAAATGTTTAAGAAAGAACTGCAAATGCAGGAAAAATCGACTGAATTTCAGTCTGAAGAAGGTTCTCGACCCGAAATGTTACCTATTCCTTCGCTCCATAGATGCTGCCTCACCCGCTGAGTTTCTCCAGCATTTTTGTCTACCAAAGGATTGGAAATTATCATTTCTTTAGTGGGAGAATGAAGATGAAAGATATCATTGTGACAATTACAGAGAAACTCACTGAAGACCATGCCACTGAGCAGAGGAAGGAGAAGAAAGTCATGAACATATAGGAGTTGGGCCAAAAAAGGTCTTCAGTCAAATCAAAAATGAAGTTTTTGACACCTTCCCAAGCCAACAGTGGTCATTTGTGACTGATCCTGGTCTTCTTGCCTCCAGCTCTTCTCTCCACCCCACCCCCCCTACTTTCAATATGAAGAAGGGTCTCCACCCAAAACATCGCCCATTCTTTTTATCTGCCTGATCCACTAAGTTACTCCAGCATTCTGTGACTATGCAGTTTTTAACGTTTGTTTTCCATCCAAAGCCCAGATCATTTGCAAAGCTATCTGCAAGCATGAGGTGGAGTGAATGATTAAGGGAGGATACAAATGTAGAATAGAGTACAGCCAAGAATATTTTTTTATTTCATCCGTGGATGCATGGTAATCCAGTGAGCTTTACTGAGAAAGGACGAAACATTAGCTTGATATAACATGGGGTAGATGTACAGTGCCCTCCGTAATGTTTTGGACAAAGACCCATCATTTATTTATTTGCCTCTACTCCACAAATTGAGATTTGTAATAGAAAAAATGTGGTTAAAGTGCACATTGTCAGATTTTATTAAAGGCCTTTTATATACATTTTGGTTTCACCATGCAGAAATTACAGCTGTGTTTATACATAGTCCCTCCATTTCAGGGCACCATAATGTTTGGGACACATGGCCTCACAGGCGTTTGTAATTGCTCAGGTTTAATTGTGTTTAATTACCTCAATTTAGATAGAAGAGGGCTCTCAACACCTAGTCTTTCCTCCAGTCTTTCCTTCACTTTTGGAAACTTTTATTGCTGTTTATCAACATGAGGACCAAAGTTGAGCCAATGAAAGTCAAAGAAGCCATTATGAGACTGAGAAACAAGACTAAAACTGTTAGAGACATCAGCCAAACCTTAGGCTGACCAAAATCAGCTGTTTGGAACATCATTAAGAAGAGAGAGCACTGGTGAGCTTACTGATGTTTGGGGATTTTTCTTTATTATAGAGAGAATTCATCTGTCATCAGCTGTGGAGATCTCCCTTGGCCTGCCAGTTCCTTTGTTGTTATTAAGTTCACCAATGGCCATTATGCTGTTCATCGATTACAGCTCAGCATTCAACACCATTATACCCTCTAAACTGATCACCAAACTCAGTGACCTGGGCATCGACCCCTCCCTCTGCAACTGGATATTGGACTTTCTAACCAACAGACCCCAGTCTGTTAGGTTAGACAAGCACACCTCTTCAACCCTCACCCTGAACACCGGCGTTCCACAGGGCTGTGTGCTGAGCCCCCTTCTCTACTCTCTCTTCACCTATGGCTGCACCTGTACATGGTACTAACACCATCATCAAGTATGCAGATGATACAACGGTGATTGGCCTCATCAGCAACGATGAGTCGGCCTATAGGGAGGAGGTCCAGCTCCTAGCAGCATGGTGCGCTGACAACAACCTGGCCCTTAACTCCAAGAAGACCAAGGAGCTCATTGTAGACTTCAGAAAGTCTAGGGGCGGCACGCACACCCCCATCCACATTAACAGGACGGAGGTGGAACGTGTTTCCAGCTTCAGGTTCCTGGGGGTCAACATCTCCGATGACCTCTCTTGGACCCACAATACCTCAACTCTGGTCAAGCAGCGTCTCTTCTTCCTGAGGAGACTAAAGAAGGTCCATCTGTCTCCTCAGATAAGGTGAACTTCCACCGCTGCACCATCGAGAGCATCCTTACCAACTGTATCACAGTATGGTATGGCAACTGCTCTGTCTCCGACCGGAAAGCACTGCAGAGGGTGGTGAAAATTGCCCAACGCATCACCGGTTCCTCACTCCCCTCCATTGAGTCTGTCCAAAGCAAGCGTTGTCTGCGAACGGCGCTCAGCTTCGTCAAGGACTGCTCTCACCCCAACCACAGTCTGTTTACCCTCCTACCATCCGGGAGGCGCTACAGGTCTCTCCGTTGCTGGACCAGCAGGTCCAGTAACAGCTTCTTCCCTGCGGCTGTTACATTACTCAACACTGTACCTCAATGATTGCCAATCACCCCCCCCCCCCGGACACTCCTCCCATCCAGGAAAAAATAATTACACTACTATGACTGTATGCACGTAAATATATTTATTTATTGCTCATATTCTATGTCGATCTTCTAGGGAGATGCTAACTGCGTTTTGTTGTCTCTGTACTGTACACTGCACAATGACAATAAAGTTTGAATCTGAATCTGTACGAAACTGAAAAAAAGTTTACCCCTCCCTTCTCCCCCTACATAAAACAAACCGGAAAACATTTCCACAGACTTTTAATACACACCAAAACATTTTTTTTAAAAGACGATAATACAGACAGACTGTTGACGGGGCTGCCAATCATTCAGTGCCCCAGTGGAATTCTCTAACCATTGGCACCAATTCTAATACCAGTCTTCTACTAAAACATAGACATCTACAGAAGAAAGGTCTCTGACAAGAAATATTAACTCTGTCTGTTCTGCTGAGGATTTCCAGCACTTTATGTTTGTGTTTCAGATTTCCAGCATCTGTTTTTCTTTGCCTTTAGATACCTGGCTATGAATTTGTTGCACTGGAACTCTTACCTAAGTGGATCCCCCTAGTGAGATGGGCTCCACAGACCTCGCCAGTGACCATTCCCCAAATATGTGGGGATGCTAGGTCATCAAGAGGAACATAATCATCTCTTTTATCTTAGATTCATTTTGAGCTAAAGTTTCAGAAATGTGCCACAAAAGTAGGAATCCTTGCTGATGATTCCTTGTTAAGTTAAGACCATTGTAACCACCGATCCCCTCCTCGCCTCTAACCCCTTGTGTGCAGATCAACAGCTCGGCATAATCCAGGCATTGAATGCAAGATCTTTCTGGCTTCTACTGCATTTGGTATTTGTTGGACTGCTGTTAAAGAAAGAAGCAAATTCCATTGAGGATTCCTGCAGCTTCTGTTTCTGCTCCGACTAATCCTATCTGGGTTTCAGTGGAATCGTGCGGAAAGCACAGCTTTGGAGTAGTGTGCATGCTGAGCCAAAGAATATAAGCAAACTCTTTGTTGATGGTGAAAATGTTACGGCCGCTTGTGTTCTGTTGGTTATCTGGGTATTACTACAGGAGAACAGTCCTGGAGGGAACTGAATATATTTCCAACACCACCCTCCCCAGTTTCGCTTTTTAATTTAGCGATACAGAACGGAAACGGGGCCTTTGGGCCACCGAGTCTACGCCGACCAGTGATACCTGCACACTGACACTATACACATACTAAGGACAATTTACAATTTCACCTAAGCCAATTAACCTACAAACATGTATGTCTTTGGAGTGTGGGAGGAAACCTGAGCACCCGGAGAAAACCCGCGCAGGTCATGGGGAGAACGTCCAAGCTCCAACAGACAGCATCTGCAGTCAGTATCAAACCCGGGTCTCTGGTACGGAAAGGCAGCGACTTTACTGCTGACACCACCGTGTTGAATAAAAACAGGCCAGAGATGAGATCATCTAGTCGGATCCTTTAATAATTATAGTAGTATTCCTTTAATTACACTCAAAATTGCTAGCCAACATAAAATTGCATTGAGTAATATTTTAAAGTCTCTGCCACTAAAAGAAAAGTCCAAGCTCATCAGCTATTTGCACAACATTTATATTTGGATACAATACAAAAAATAGAAAAATAAAGTGCTTCAATAATTATTTGGGAATATAAATAGTGACAAGATGATAAGTTTTTGTTCTTGCCCAAGATTTCAGCAGACAGCATTGTTAAGGCCCTGTCCCACTTTCCTGAGTTACTCACGAACTCTCCCGAGTTTTCCCCTTGATTCGAACTCGGATAATTACGTTAATAGCCATTCGTAGGTACTCGGGGCTATTTTTTTAACTCGTGGACATTTTTCAACGTTGAAAAAACGTCCCGACTTACCCGATACCCCGAGTTCCAATGGCTGGCATTACGAGCCACTACAAAACATCTACGGACTCCTACGAGCTCGCTACCGACATTCCCCGAGTTCGAATCAAGGGGAAAACTCGGGAGAGTTCGTGAGTAACTCGGGAAAGTGGAACAGGGCCTTTACTGTGTTGCATTGCCGTTGGGAGCTTTTGAGGGTTGTCCAATTAGCCTGGTAAACAGTTTACTCATTAAAAAATTACAGGTAGACATAAAACAAATCTTAATGCAAAGTTTAAAAATTACAACAACCTAGCTGTTCCAGTTTTGTATCTAAAGTCTACCATATTTCATTCTTCCTGTAAAACAGTTCAAAAAGTCAGTGGATATTTTTTCTTGACAGTGCGCCATTCTCTGTGAGAGTGTGTAGACAAATAACACATGAGAAATGTTTTCATAGTTAAGACTGCCTTCTCCCATAATCGAACATAACACTACCTTGAAAAGAATCAACTGCTACAAGATTGACCATAGAAATAGTTTTTCCAGTTCTTTTTCTGTGTTATATTTTCCAACTGTGGGCATTTACCAGATGTTTAAGATACTCGTTTGATTGCATGAATCCACTCAGATCTTTCAGCACTAGAGCCAGCTTGTATGTAATAATGCACATCGTTGGTGGTAATGATCTTGAAGAGGTTGCCTTGAACATTCCCCTTTATTCCTGAAATATGAAAAGGTAAATATCAATATTTATTATATTATAAAAGGAAATCCAGTGTGTGACCAAAGTCCTCTTACTTAAGAATATATCAGAGTGGCATTGTGACACAGCTAGTGTTGCTGCTAATTTACAGCTTCTGTGACCCAAACTCAATCTTGTCCTTTGATGCTGTTTATGTGGAATTTGCACATTCTCCCGGTGGAGTTTCCTCTGGGTACTCTGGTTTCACTTCACAGGCCAAAGACATGCTGATTAGTAGGTTCGTTTATCACTAAAAAATGCACAGGGTCAAGGAGAGTGGTTGAAATTCAAAGGTTAGAGGCAAACTTCCACATGCCTATCAAGATGCCCCATCTACACTGATCTAACCTGCCCACGATTCGCCAATATTCCTCTCAACCTCACCTATCAGTGTACCTGTCCAAATATATTTTAAATGATGTTATTGTACCTGCCTCTACTACCTCATCTGGCAGCTCATTCCATACACCCACCACCCTTTGTGTGAAAAAGTTGCCTTTTGGGTTCCTATTAATTCTTTCCCCTTTCACCTTAAACCCAGGTCCTCTGGTTGGTTCTACCCTACTCTGGGTAAAAGACTATGTGCATCTACCCTATCTATTCCGAACTATCCCCTCTGGTTATTAAAAGTCAACTGCATAGTGTGGGTCTGCAGACACCATCTTCAAGCCGGGCTGGACTAACATTACAGACTTACTTCACTAAAGAAAACAAATAAACTTAATGATAAACCAGCACTATTCATGATCATTTTTCTTTCCAATGCCTGCTCCTAAATTACAAGGTTCTTCATCAAGTTCCAATTCTTCCAATTCAAGTCAAGTCAAGTCAAGTCAAGTTTATTTGTCACATACACATACGAGATGTGCAGTGAAATGAAAGTGGCAATGCTCACGGACTTTTGTGCAAAAGACAAACAACCAAACAAATTATAAACACAATCATAACACACATATTCTTTTACATAATAAATAATGGAAGGAAAAACGTTCAGTAGAGTTAGTCCCTGGTGAGATAGGCGTTTACAGTCCGAATGGCCTCTGGGAGGAAACTCCTTCTCAACCTCTCCGTTCTCACCGCATGGCAACGGAGGCGTTTGCCTGACCGTAGCAGCTGGAACAGTCCGTTGCAGGGGTGGAAGGGGTCTCCCATGATTTTATTTGCTCTGGAGTTGCACCTCCTGTTGTATAGTTCCTGCAGGGGGGGCGAGTGAATTTCCCATAGTGCGTTCGGCTGAACGCACTACTCTCTGCAGAGCCTTCTTGTCCTTGGCAGAGCAATTCCCAAACCAGGTGGTAATGTTCCCGGACAAGATGCTTTCCACCGCCGCTGCGTAGAAGCACTGGAGGATCCTCGGAGACACTCTGAATTTCCTCAATTGCCTGAGGTGGTAAAGGCGCTGCCTTGCCTTACTCACGAGTGCTGAGGCGTGTGATGCCCATGTCATATCCTCGGAGATGTGGACTCCCAGATATTTAAAACAGTTCACCCTATCCACAGGATCCCCATTTATCCTCATTGGAGTGTACGTCCTCGGATGATGTGCCCTCCTAAAGTCCATGATCAGCTCCTTGGTTTTTTTGATGTTCAAGAGGAGGCTGTTATCCTGGCACCAGAGTGCTAGATCAGCCACCTCCTCCCGGTAGGCCTTCTCGTCGTTGTCTGAGATCAGGCCCACCACCACAGTGTCATCAGCAAACTTAATTATTGAGTTGGAGCTGAACCTAGGGAGTACACTACAGGGAGTACAATAGGGGGCTGAGGATGCAACCCTGGGGCGGTCCTGTGCTCAGGGTGAGGGACATCGATGTATTCCCTCCCATCTTGACTACCTGGGGCCTGGCGGTGAGAAAGTCCAGGACCCAGGCACACAGGGAGGTGTTGAGCCCCAATTCCCAATTCTGGTGCTCTGAGAAGCCCCTAACAGCACTCCTGCTTCATAACCACTGCAGGACTGTATTATTTCAAGCAATGCATAATGGTTGCCCAAAATAATGGTGGCCCAATAAACAGTTTGCTACTCTAGGTTCTTTCCTCCTTTGTTTCTAGTCAAGATGCCAAACCTCACCTGGTGGGATTCCATTATCTTCCAATGCAGATATCAAGCAGCCACGAAGTGACATACCACCAACTGGTTCATTATTTGGTTCCTATTAATGTAAAACAGTTATTTCAAGTCAGTTGGGCATAAGCTTGAAATAAACTTATGGAAACATTAAAACTGCAAGGAACACAAATTGAGTGTGAATTATACTTTGTTAACATTATATGTGCATTCTGAAATCACTGCTTCAGGCTAAAAACAACCTTTTGATGATGTTAGTGAGGACATGTTAAATGTTCACACAATGTTATTTTATTTACCATTGATACATCTCCTGGACTAGTTATCTAACATCAATGATCTGCATAAAATGAAGAATTCAGTGGTGCAGCATATCAAACTCAGTTTATAGTCATAGAGCTATACAATTCAATGATACTTTATTGTCACATGTACCTAGGTACAGTGAAATGCTGTGTTTTGCACACAAGTACTTCTGCCCAATTTGTTCATACCGATCAAGTTCAAGAGTCAAAACAGAACAATTAAAATCTTACTGCAGCTTTACAGGCATAACAATGCAATAACACAATAATTAAATACACAATAATGCAAATCATTAGTAATACTAGGTAACCAAACCATAGTTCAAATTTAAGTATGCAGTTCAACCTATACAGTCTACAGTAGACTGTTGCTGAGGTTGGGTTGTGATTAAGTTGTTCAGGGTGGTTCATGTGCCTGATAGATAGTGGGATGAAGCATTTCTTGAACCTCAACATTATTGCCATGTACCTTCTTCCCAATGGTACCCAAAAGGTGAAAGTGTGGCCAGGGGGTGTGAGTCTTTGAAGATATTAGCTGCCTTTTTGAGGCAGTGATTCCTTTAGACCACTTTGATGGCAGAATGGTCAATACCTGGGAAGGATGGGTAATATCCGCCACTTTCTGAAGTCTCCCTCCTTTTTGAATGTTCAAGATACTGAAGCAGGCCGGATCCAACCTGCCAACATGCTCTCGATAGACCTGAAGAAGATCTATAGATATTTGGTGAAATGCCAAAATCTCCTGAAATCTCTGAGAAAGTAGAGGCTTTGATGAGCTTTCTTTGAGATTGTACCAATGTACTGGCAGATCATCAGACATGCATACACCTAGGAACTTGAAGCTGTTGTCTTTCTCTATCATTGTCCATCAATGAGGACAGGTCCATTAATACTCAGCTTTTCCTTCCTGAAGTCAACAATCAGCCTCTATGCTCCACAACACTCCCCAGGGCCCTACCATTTATTGTATAGAACCGAAGAATCAAATAATTAGTCCATAATTAGATTTAGAACCAAATCTGCATTTACTGTAGTTGTCAAAAGGGGTTGTGAGGGACATGTGAAGATCCACAGGCACTGCTCCCATCTCCTTATGTAGAAAACTACTCTCACTGTAAACTGGAGTTAAAGCACAAGACAGGTACCTTGCAGGGATCATAGTAATGTAGGTGTGAAGGATCCTCCCTCAGAACAAAACTTCGCACTTTCCAGTTCTTTCTTTTGTGTCCCTAAGCAAAACAAACAAATCATCACATTGAGGATATTACAATGCATGCAAGCGAAAAACACCAACGTTTAGCAGAGATATGATTTTCTTAAACATGTTTACTGTTAGCAATTGATATTCTGTGAGGCTTTCAAACTTGTCACCTTTGACTAAGAACTTTATACAGATTTTAATACTCAGGACCTGTGCATGTTATCCAGGATAAAGCTGAGCAGAATTTGAAACACCATGCAGTGACAACAACAGAACCAACTCCTAGCCCCACATCACACTTCCAATGGTATTGGGACTATATGTTTCTTTATTATCACATGTACCAGGTGCAGTGACATACATCTTTTGCATACGGCTCAGCAAGACCATCCCCGTGCATAAGCACAATCATCCTAGTGTCAAAATGTACAGACCAGCCCACTGAATCTATAAGCAAGAGGCGCCATTTTGGCACCATTTTACAGTCCCAGCTGCAGCTGGCCACAAAGGCCCGTTACAGCCATTGCCTCCATCCGGTCGTTCCGTGAACCAATGTCACCACCCACCGCTACTCCCAAACTTGCTAGAGTGTGAAGGCAAAGCATCAGCAGGACTCTGGTTCCTTCTCCAAGTGGTCATTTTTAAAATGAGAGCAGACTGTAAAACAAGATCTCATCGGATCCTCCCCAACTTATGAACAGTCGACATATACGAAGCGACTGTTTGGGAGAAATCATCTTCCGCTGTCTGGGAAAACTATTCGCAGTCACATTTTTGCAAACTGTCCGGGTTATAGAATCATATCGTATGCAAACTTGCCCGTGCCGACTAAGATACCCCATGTGCACTCGTCCCAGTTGCCCACATTTGACCCATATCCCTCTAAACCTTTCATATCCATGTACTGTCCAAATGTCTTTAAAAATGTTATTATAGTATCTGCCTCAACTAGTTCCTCTGGCAGCTCCTTCCATATACCCACCAACGTTTGTGTGAAAATGTTGCCCCTCAAGTTCCCATTAAACCTTTCCCCTCTCACCTTTAACCCATGTCCTCTGGTTCTTGATTTCCCTTCTATGGGGAAAAGACTGCATTTACCCCCATCTATTCTGTTCAAGACCAGAATCCTGCCTTAACCTGTACATATTTCATTTTGCTTCAAGGGATCACTGATCGCCAATTGAAATGAGAGTCTGAAAACTAGTTACCTGCTTCACCAGATCCTGGTGAACTTCTACCGCTGCAATGTACCTAGTGACTCAATCACTGCCCCCCCCCCCCCCCCCCCCCCCCCCCCCCCCCCCCCCCCACACACACACTCCTCCCACAGGAAAAACACTATGTCTGTATACTTATAAAAATATTTATTTATTGAAATCATATTCTATGTTGCTCTTCCAGGGAGATGCTAACTACATTTCGTTGTCTCTGTACTGTACACTGACAATGACAATTGAAGTTGAATCTGAATCTGAATCACCGGTTAACTTTTTCCTTGATCTAGTAGATGAGCACTGACCGAGGATTGAACCCAAATCATTCACTGGTATAGATTACCCAGTTAACTTATGCACTTTAATACTATTAACAATCAACATATCAACTCTGGGAAACATTTTCACTAACGGCATTTAGTGTGCAATTTACTGTATCTTAACTGAGAGATGAGCAGGATCTTTCCATTTCTCCGTAATTTCCGAAAATTTTCACGTTACGCCAATTGAAATGAGAGTCTGAAAACTAGTTACCTGCTTCATCAAAAATCCTTGCTTTACAATCTTGCCACTGAGATCAATATGTGGTATTTCAATTTTATCATTAGGACTATCCGTTTTTCTCGCACTTTTTGCCTGCAAAGAAAGTAAAATACTTTAGTTTTAGAATTCTGACCAGCCTCCCACACAACCATTCACCCACTCATATCCCACAAAGAATTAATAGAACTGGTTTGTCCTTCAGAAGTCACAACATGGTGACAAAACTCATTGAAGATAACGTGGCATCTAATGTGTGTAAGGATTGTTAACAATGAACAGTAAAGGTAGGATTAGCGATTCCCCTTCTTTATTTCATAATTTAAACTTGCACAGGGACAATGATCCTCCCAGCTTTTCACTCTATAACATGAAGAATCTTTTCTTTTTTTTTAAATGGCAGCAGGGTCAGTGACTAGATGGCACACACTTAAACTAACTGGAAAAGCAAGAAAAGAGAAGACAAAATATAATTCCGTTTGATATTACTATCAGAAATGCAATATTTGAAAATATTTGAAAACTAGTTACCAGCAACCTTTTACTGTATAATTGTTTATTTACTTGAAACAGGCATATTTGCAGGTAAATGATGTGAAGAGTAGGACTAAGTGGGTACGTCTTTCAAAAAGGGTCAGCATAGCAAAATAGCCTGAATGGCCTCCTTTACATTCTTTGATTCTATCTCAGCCCCCCCAATTAAAACTACTTGTGCATTGGACATTTTCATTGTAAGCCGCAGTTTCAAAGCAAAAGGTCAATGAGCAGCAAATTATTGTACAAATTACTATTTTTTTAACCTGACAACATCAAGAATAACAATCTTCGATACATACAACATAAACAAAGCCACAAGAAGAGACGGAAATTTTAGAAGTCAAAGAAGAAAGAATTTGGGACATGTGACTATCAATTATTCGTAAAGTTCAACAGGCTAGATATTCTAACTCCTCACCAACAGTTACCTGTATATCAATGTTCATGGAATAGGTGGCAGCCAACAAATATCAGAATTAAGGAATTAATTACATCAGGATGCACCACCAACTTAGGTTGCCCCTCGAAGATAGACACAAAATGCTGGAGCAATTCAACGGGATAGACAGCATCCCTGGAGATAAGGAACAGGTGATGTTTCGTGTTGAGGCCCTTCTTCAAACAGAGTCAGGGGAGAGGGAGACTAGAGTTATGTGGAAGAGTAAGGTTTGAAAGCAACAGATCAGAGCAGATAATAATCTTGGAAATGTAGAATGGATCATTGTTAGCTGAGAGGAAGGTGACAACGAGGCCATACAAACAGCAAAATTAATCAGGAGGACAGTGCAACTAGACAGAGACATAGGGTGGGGGAAGGACAGAGAGAGAGGGAAAGCAAGGGTTACTTGAATTGAATTGAATACATTAGATTAGCCAAGTAAGTATACATACAAGAAATTTGCCTTGGTGCTTTGCTCGCAAGTAACAACACAATATGCAGTAGACAATTATAAATAAACCAGGAAGCTAGACTTTTGGCTCTTGAGTAGAACTACTGCTCATGGAAAAAAGCTGTTTTTAATGTCTGGCTGTGGCGGCTTTGACAGTCCGGAGTTGCCTTCCAGAGGGAAGTGCTTCGAAGAGTTTGTGGCCAGGGTGAGGTGGGTCAGAGATGATCTTACCCACTCGCTTCCTGGCCCTTGCAGTGTACAGTTCGTCGATGGGTGGGGGTGGGGGGGGGAAGGTTGCAGCCAACAATCTTCTTGGCTGATCGAACGATGCGCTGCAGCCTCCGGATGTCATGCTTGGTGGCTGAGCCAAACCAGACTATGATGGAGAAGGTGAGGACAGACTCTATGATGGCAGTATAAAACTGGACCATCATTGCCTGTGGCAGATTGTGTTTTCTCAGCTGGAGAAATCAAAATTCATACCGTTGGGTTGTAAGCTGCCCTATCGAAACAAGAGGTGCTGTTCCCCCAATTTGCGTTGAGCCTCTCTCCGACAGTGGAGGAGGTCCAGGTCCGAAAGTTCAGTATGGGAATGAGAGGGGTAGTTAAAGTGTTTCGCAACAGGGAAATCTCATAGGCCTATGCGGATTGAGCGGAGGTGTTCAGCAACACGATTGCCAAGCCTGCGCTTGATCTCACCGATAGTCATTGATACAATGGAGCAAGGGCTCAAGATATGATTGCAACTGATAAAGGAAAGATGTTGTTGAGCTGGAAAGAGTGCAGAGAAGATTCACGAGGATGTTCCCAGGACTTGAGGGCCTGAGCTGTAGGGTTGGACAAACTAGGACTATATTCCTTGAAGCATAGGAGAACGAGAGGTGATCTTATAGAGGTGTACAAGCTTGTTAGGGGAATAGATAGGGTAGATGCATAGAGCCTTTTACACAGAGATGGGGGAATCAAAACCAGTGGACATAGGTTGAGGGAAGAGGGAAAAGATTGAATAGGAATATATGGGGTAACATTTTCCACACAGAAGATGCTGGGTATATGGAATGAACTGCCTGAGGGGGCAGTTGAGGCAGAAACTATTCACAACATTTAAAAGACACTTGGATTGGTACACACATAGGAAAGGTTTAAAGGATAGACACATAATGCTGGAGTAACTCAATGGATCAGGCAGTATCTCAAGAGAAAATAGATTGAGGACATTTCAGGTCGTGACCCTTCTTCAGCCTCAACCTAAAACATCACATCCATTTTTCCCCGAGAGATGTTGCCTGGTCTGCTGAGCTACTCCAGCATTTTGTGTCTATCTTTGGTATGAACTAGCATCTGCAGTTCCTTTTTATTATGTAAGGTTTAGAGGGATATGGGCCAAACACGAGCAGGTGGGACTAGTGTAGATGGGGCTCCTTGATCAGCATGAGCAAGCTGGGCTGAAGGGCCTGTTTCCGTGCTGTATGACTAACTATAAAGCTCAACATTCTCCAGCAGCAGTGTCCGAGAGACTTGTGCCTCATTCTGGGAACTTGAAGGTGGGCTAGTATTCTTACTTTGTGAGAGACAGAGGAGCAATAACAAAACACTGCAGAAGAGAAGAAGATGCTTGTGCATGAAACCATTACAACTGATGCAATGCAGGAGACTTACAAAACAATACAATGCTGTTGAATCATCGAGGAACTGCTCTGTGCTGACGATATTCCACCTGGCTTTTGTGCTTTTATCTCCAACGGGCTTGATCAGATCATCTTCGATGAGAAGGGAGGCGACGGTGACGGCGTCTGATCGGGAATGGGCAATGTTTTTGGACACCAGCCAGTCAATAACTGTCGAGCCTGTAGACAAAAATAAAATAAGGATATGATTGAGAAGTGCATTGAGGCTCACAAAGATAGCAATACATTCAATAAAGGATCAAAACTGGTTAAGGTGCATGGGATAATGACCCCAAACATTTGTAAGTCCAGTTAGGAGGAAATCCTGCAGTGCCAGTGTTTCAATGTCTATTTCAGATGGAAAAGGGGTAAACCACCAAGAGATTTTCTTGCAACCTCACTTCCAAAGAATGGTCAGACCTTTCCTCAATGGTTGCAGGGGAAATGCTCTGTTCAAATATTCCATAGGCCGACAATTCTCATACACTCTAATAAATATTATTCATTAGCGATCAAAGGCTGGAAAATCTATTTAAAGGTGGATTAATAGTATCTTCCTATTCCATAACAGGTGGCATGGTGGTGCACAAGTTAGTGCGGTCACTTCACAATTCCAGTGGCATGGGTTTGATCCCGACCTCAAACATTATCCATGTCAAGTTCGCACTCTCTCTTAACAAACCAAATATGTTGTATAGGGGTATAAGGAGGGGGAGATGGGAATGAGAAGATTGCTCTTCTCGGAGCCAGCATTGACCCAATAGGCCAAATGGCCTCCTATGCAGTGACAAGAAAAGATTTAACACAATGTTTTAATGACAGACTCCTGCAGAACGCCTAAAAAATCAGATCTTACATTTTCAGGATACATTGACTTCAATTGGAATAAGAAAACCACCGTTAAGCAGCTTCATGCTCTTGCTTTTTCTTGTAATGTTTTAGTAAAGTGGAATCAAGTTACACTGAAATGAACTAGGACACAGGTGTTTACAGAACGCTAGTCTGTCATACACCACTGACATGCTGGGCTTTTGTCTGGGCAAATCCAGTGCCAGTCTTTTCAAGCGTTTGTTCTTGCTCCTCCTTCCCCCCCCAAATAATTAAGTTCTCAGAGTAACATAAGTTGGCAAAGGGCAATTAGCTGAATCCAAACTAGCTGCCTGGCAACACTGCAGACACAACAGGTGAAATACAGAGGGCATGTTGACATTAAAATTCATTCTCCAGCGAGGACCAGGTTCAGAAACAGAAGCATGGTATCAGGAATCCCAGCCCCCAGGGCAATGAAAGGGATCCCAGTTTCATCAAGATGATCCCTACCCAATTTGTTTTCAATCGCTATCACTCATTCTTATTTTACCCCAATTTCACATGATCCTCCTTTCCACCACTAAAGACATCTGGTTCACTCATCTGAGCAGGATTTTAAATATTTATCGTGTTTCAAAATGCCACATATACTCTTCCTGGGTACTGAGTTACAATACATGTTTTTTTTAATCTTAAACAGAGTCCACCAAGAGTGAAAACTAATTTACACACATGAACTTCCATGTATTATTTAATAAATATATATAAACTGAATCAATGGAGCGAAGAAAATTACCACAAAGATGACTAATAAACATTGTTGAACTCCATTAACATGTACATTTTGTCTGCTCATTTTTGTTTCCTTGAAAGAATGGCAGAGTAAAGAATAGGTCACAGGGAAATAGGGCAGGTACAATGGGATCAATGGGCCAAATGGCCTTGCTCTCTCTCTCTCTATCTCTCTCTCTCTCTCTCGCTGTAAGAACATTTTAAAATGTCCAATGGTTTAACCTTGTGAAACTATAGGTTGTGAGATACAATTTAAATATTAAAGTAGCCAGTGATTTTAATGGGGCTGATCCTTTTGCTTAATAATACAAGATATAAGGTGTTTATTCACACAAGTACAGCACAGTGGCGCAGCGGTAGAGTAGGGTTTGCTCTTCACCTCGGGTGCTGTCTGTATGGAGTTTGTGGGTTCTTCCTATGACTGCATGGGTTTTTCCAGGTGCTCCGGTTTCCTCCCATATTCCATACACGTGCAGGTTTATAGATTAATTGGTGTCTGTAAATTGTCCCTAGTGTATAGGATAGAACTACTGTACAGATGATCGCTGGTTGGCACAGACTCTGTGGGCCGAAGGGCCTGTTTCCATACTATATATCTAAAACCCAAATGGAACCACAAATGGAGTATTTTGTGCTGCTTTGCATTCCACAATATTGGATAAGTGTGCAAGCAGCTCAGATTAAGTGAATGGCTGCTTGATGTGAAAACTTGATATGAAAATGACATGAAAAAATTGGAGGTATTATTGCCAGTGCAGAGGAGATTAAAAGATAATTTGCTGAAGGCGTTTCACATTATCTGCAGATGAGACACAATGGATGAAAGCAGGTTGTTTCTTGTGGTTGGGGGATCTAGAATGAAGTGCACACTTATGAATTGTTAAAGAACAAGATTTAATTCTTCAGGTACACTGTTGCTTACCGGTGAAGCATTGTCTGTAGGTGTTCCCATATTCACCGTTTGTCATCTCCTTGATCCCACTGTTGGTTTCTTGCATCTCTTTGATTACGTGACTGCAAGTTAAAGAGATTGTGTTTTTTTTAACTTATTTACACATCCCCAACGCAGTTGTTGCCCGTAAACTATTAAATGCCCCTTTGTACGTGCCATGTCAAACCCAGCATGGGTTCGGTAACATTGAAGGAGTGGGTGTGGAACCACACTGGCCACCCGCACAAGATATATACAGTTCATTTCCTTGTGAAAACAAAACTAAGTTTTAGCAAGTGCAGCAAATTAATGGTCATCTTTCTGATATTAGCTTTTTAAAAAAAAAATAAAAGTAACCTCTCAAATTGACGGTGAAATTTGACCTCCAGTTCTCTGGATTATTCACCTGGCTCTTGGCATTATTAATCTTGATCTCTGTATTGTTTGTCCAGTGGCATGTCCATGTATAAACACCCAGGATAATATAGTCAGATTGGATTAATTTGAACAACTTCTTCATTTGTCCTGTTTTTAATGGTTAATATATGGTGCTAAAATTATGTTAATTAAACAACAGATCAGAAACATCCAATTTACTTATCTTATATCTTGTTCTTTGCTTATCCCTTTTCTATAGTTTCTTTATAATGCCTACTGCAAAATGTACTCAAGATATGCCTACTTTGACGAAGTCCCGTTCGTCTCTCCGACAGGAGTTCTGCGAGACTTTCCCTCTGTAATTCCTGCTCTGTGTTCTGACCCAGACTCACTGCCACAGCCATATGTGCTTCCTCAACACTTGCCTGTGCTGCCATCTGGCTTCCAGCTCCATCACTAGGCCATCCAGTGTGGGTCCAACCAGGATTCCTGGTACCTACACGGAACGCAGTTTAACAAAACAGTTCTCCTTCCATGCCCTGTGATATACACTCTCCACCATGTGCTGGTACCTGCAGGCTCTGGACCTCACTCACCCCGACTTGCAATGGGCCTCAACTTTACTTTACTATCGGCCCAAGTCTGAAGAAGGGTCTTGACCCAAAATTTAATCAATCCATGTTCTCCAGAGACATTACCTGACCCGCTGAATTACTCCAGCACTTTGAGTCATTTTTTTGCAGCTGCAATTCCTTGTATCTCCCTCTTACTTTATTTCCTTCTTATTGCACCAAATAAAATAAAATACATATTGAACAAATGGATTGTTTAGTAACATGCTTCAGGTATTAATTACAAATATTGGATACATTAATGGGATTAAGGATTGATAAATCCTATGGTTGCAATGGCCTACAAACTGGGGTTTTAAACACAGTGGCTGCAGAGACAATTAATGCATGGGTAGGGATCCTTACACATTTCCTTAGATTCTGGAATAGCTTCAGTGGATTGGAAGGCAGCAAATGTAACACTGCTGTTCAAGGCAGGAGAGAGGAGAAAACAGGAAACCACAGGCAGTTTAGTTTGATGTTAGCTAGTTGGGGACGTTTTTCGAAACTACTATTGAAGAAGTAGGAACAATAAATTATATTTTTATGAGAGCAGAGTCAATAAATAGTTGTAATAAAAGCATTTGTTGCTTGACCAATCCAGCACACTATCTTTGAGGATGTTATTAATAGGATAGATAAGGAGGAACCAACGATTGCTACATATCTGGATGTTCAAAAGCCCTTCATAAAATAGGGTATTGAATCAGAGATAATATATTACTATAGATAAAGGCTGGGTTAAAGTTAAAATATAAATTGAGAGCAGGACAATACTGAACACTTTCGAGTTGGCGGTCTCCCAGTAGAAGGGGGTGAGATGGATTAGTGTGATCACAGCTGGCAATCTACATCAATGACTTGGATAATACTCGATATTTTCCTCTGTTTGTTAAGAACAGAAAACTAGATAAGAAAGCGAGCTGTGATGACAAGGCGGCGACTTTATACAGAAGTACAGACAAGTTGAGGGGGTGAGCAAGGGCAACTAATGTGGGAAAACATTATGTTATTTACTGTGATAAGAAGAAAAGAAAACAACTTTTTAAAAAAGAGTGTAAAATTACAACATGGTCACAATCGGAGGATTGATTGCCCTTGCACTTAACACTCAGGAACATAACGTTTAGGAACAAGGGAAGCAGATTATTGGTTTTACTGCCAAAAGGTTCGGAATTCAGGTGTCTTGTATTATACAGACGCCTGATGATTATATATGGTTTTGATGAGATAATGCGGATACATGTACAGTTTTGAGGATCTGTTCCCAAGGGTGGACATATTTGCCTGGTTTTCTAGATTAATTCCAGTGAAGTGGCAAATCCCGAGTAGTGTGATATATTTTCAGCAGTTTAAGAATAAACATAGTTTAATTGAAGCATCAAATTGTGAGCAATCTTGACAGGGAGACTATTTCCCTGGCCTGGAGGGGCTCAAACAAGGGGGCATTGACTCGGAAATGTGATCTAACGTTTAGAACAATAAGGATTTGTGAAATGGAATGGCCTAAGGCACCAAGGGCCTTTTTTACTTTGGACATAAAGTGCTGGAGTAACTGAGCAGGACTGGCAGCATCCCTGGAGAACATGGATAGGTGACGTTTCGGGTCGAGACCTTTCTGCAGAATGATTGATGGGGATGAAGAAAGCTGGAAAAGGGGAAGGGCAGGAAAAAGCATGGCAGGTGGACACAGGCAAGTTTTTTTCTGATAACCAAATGGAACCGATCTTAAGAAAGGTCTTGACCCAAAACGTCATCTATCCATGTTCCCCAGAGAAGCTGCCTGACCCATTGAGTTAGTCCAGTACTTTGTGCCCTTTTGTGTGTTGACCAGCATTGGTAGTACTTTGTTTCTGCTTTTTCACTTTCATTGTTCTAATAAGGTGACACAAAATAGTTTCCGGATTTCTGCTGCCCTTGGCAAACATTAAAATGGACTTTACCAGCTGTTAAATGCAAAGCAGAAAACTACCATTCTAAAACAAACCATGCACAATTCACAGCACTTTAGGGGTGAAAACAGTTAAAGTGCTTCATATTTTTACTATTTCAAATATTTATTTGATCTGCATTATTATTGAGATGGTAAGATGGCAAGCTATAATTATGCCTGTCTTGATGCCCAAACTACAATTGTTTGGTAATCTGAGCCAGGGTGACGTTTGGTCTGCGACAATTGACCTGGAGGGCAATAACTGATCTGAAATGCATTGTCTGAAAGCATGGTGGAAGGAGATTCAACAGCACCTTTCAAAAGAATATTGGATAAGGAGTAAACCTGTGGAGTTGCAGTGAAGGAACGAGTCACTGATCCTTTTTCTCCAGAGATGCTGCCTGACCCGCAGAGTTACTCCAGCACTTTGTGTCTATCTTTCAAGGACAGACATGATGGTCAGAATAGACCCTTCTTTGCCGTGGGACTCAATCGTGCAGATTTCCCTGGCATTGTAACTTCTTCCCATTGGCAAATAGCCTATCCTTGGTGTTCCATTTAGGTAATGATTACCTGGCCTTCACTGTCTACCTTACGCATAAAGATTTAGCCTTGGGTCCAGAATGAGTGAGCAACTTCACAACAGAATGCAGAATTTTTTTGGCAATAGCAAGATAGAAACAAGACATACTTGATGGCCAATAATCAGAACAATAACATTTACCTCAAGCAAATGTTTGCTCCTATTTCGAAGGACGTGTCAGAAGAACACAGTTGCTTTTGATGTTCTGGGTTAATAGCCCTGATCACAACATTAATATCTTCAGCCCACGAATCTCGCTCCTCACGGCAGGAAGCTTCAAGGAAATGCTCGACAGAATTCTTTGCCTTCAGTTTTATCACCAGCTGTCAAAATAAACAGGTAACAAGATCTTTGCAAGTTCTTTTCCTTTGCCAAAATTGTACTGATTCTGCAAACTCTGCATTCCTTAAAATGTTACAAAACTGATATCCCTCAGGTGGACTGCGACATGTAGAACAAAGCCACATGGGATCGAATAGCTCCCAGACTCAATGCTTTATTGATGTCTTTAAAATAAATCTCAGCAGAGGCCGCATTTGAAATGCTGCATGGTAAGAGAGCGTATTCTAATTGCAAACTAAATAACAATGCAGAGAGTATCAGAAAGAAATTGCACAATCTTAAATTGCATCGCAAAATTATAGAGGTGCAAGAAACAAATTTACATGCATAAAATTTAAGAAACTTGCTTTAACATTCTTACCGGCCTATTTTCATAATCCAGACAGGGACAGTAAACAGTGCATCCTACTAAAGAAATGATGCCTCTAGGACGAGATTCCTTCTTTCCTCCTTCAATTTTATGGTAGAGAAGTTGATCCTTGTACAATACAAACCACCGTGCTTTCCAGTTGTGAACAAAATGACCCTGAAATTAAATTAAACGTATTAAAGCACCCTACAAATAATTTATAAAGAGCAGAAACACCCTTGAATGCCATCATTTTTTTTCTTCTCTTTTTATCCCTTCCTTTTTATTAGTTTATAGACCTTTCTTTTCAGGTCTATCTTTTAAAAAAATATATAAAAAGAACAGAAGCTTTGTATGAATGTAATTGATAAACAAACCGTGTTGCTATTGTGTGTTTACGCTTCTAATAAAAACATATATTTTAAATAAACAAATAAATGAATAAATGCCATCATAGGATTTTTTTAGTAAAAAGTATTAACTTTGACGGATAAAATCAAGCTCCATTTATTGGGTATTATTTACAACTGTGAAGATTAATGGAATACTCTTAGTGGTGTTATGTTCAATCATACTTGAACTAGTTTGCTTTCAAATAGTTTTGAGGTCTTAGCCTGGTGTCTGTTGTGTAGCCATGTTGAAGCAAGAATGTATTTAACTCAAAATAAACTGATCTTAAAAAGGGTTGGGTGTTGCACTATGGAGGCAATTTGGACTCTTTGCAAATGAAATTCAACCAGGTACACCATGAGGATCCAAGGGGCCTTTGAATGAATTTTTAAACCAGATTGCAATCTGACAGATTGGTTTTGTTGATAATCAGCCAGAGGACTATTCATTCCGAAACACAAACAGGTTGGACTTGTTGTCCACGGAAATAAATTGAATACACAGATCATATAATGCGTGTAGGAAGGAACTGCACATGCTAGTTAACACCAAAGATGGACACTTCAGGCAGCATCTCTGAAGAAATGGAATAGGTGACATTTCAGGTCAAAATCCTTCTGAGGAGGAGAACTTCAAAGATCATACAATGACATGTATTTGTTTAAATCTAACTCTATTCCTGTCTTCTCCGTGTCTCTGCTGTCTAGTTGAATACCAGTGTTACAAATCCGCATATAATTAATATCCATTGTTCCGCCAATATCAAATTCACCCCCAAAGCCATCGAAAATGTCAATGCCCAAATTGTTGTTGGAGAGAAGTTCAAAATGCTGATATATCCAAAGCGTAATCGTCAAATCACCAGTGCGTGGTATTGATAAAAAATAAATAAATGGTGGAGGAATAATTTTGCTATCTTATAGCATGATTAAGATATCAGGAGTAGAATCAGAAACAGGTGCAGGAAGAGTCAATTAATCTGTTGTGGCGATTTTTGAATGTTAACGAGTTTGCAGGGCAGGATCAAGGTCCAAGTTTCAAGGTTTGATCCCTTCTGCCAGGAGTGATCACTAGGGCAAGTTGTATTCAAAATCATCTATTACAGAGAACTGTGTATACAAGCAATATTTGATTACAAATGGATCATTGAATAAAGGCAGTATCAGTTTAGTATTGGTAAGTATAACAAACTATTGAAGGAAAATGGAATTGAACTGTTTTGTGAGTTGTGGCCAATCTTACCCTTGATTAGTAAGGGTTTCAGGGGTTATGGAGAGAAGGCAGGAGAATGGGGTTGAGAGGGAAAGATAGATCAGCCGTGATTAAATGGCGTAGACTTGGTGGGCAGAATGGCCTAGTTCTGCTCCTATAACTTATGAACCAATGATTCAAGTTTAATTCAGGAGTGAGTTTCAGATGGGAGGGTTGGATCACTCACCTACAGCCACACAGACAAAGTTTGGTTGAATTATATCAATTCTTGCTTCCAAAACCTGCTCTAAGGCAGCATATCTAAAAAAAAAACCTGATATTAAATTCCCTAGTAGGAGATCTCATAACATGACCTAGTCATTACAACTTCCATGGGATGGAATATGGACATAATGAACACCCATGAGTAAACGCATGAGCTCCTCATATCCTGAAGTCAAGCACTTTGCATCAAGCACCTTCTGTCGCCTGGTGGTGGGGAGGAGAATCTATCACGCTCCAAGGTGCTCAGTGCAATCATCATGCGCACAAACCTAGTAGCCGGATTCATTGACAATATACCCGTAGCATCAAATTTATCAATAACTGTGAACAAATTAGCACCGACTGCCTGTGTGGTACAGCGATGGGGAAGAACCACTAAATAACAATAAAAAACAAATGGCTAGAAAAGGAACATTCAAGATAGTTTTACGAGTTTTCTTTTGTCACCACGTGCATTACACTGCTGTTATTTTTAATCCTCCGGTGACTAGATATTGCTGAATGGAGGTGGTGACCTTTCTTCATCTTCAACTTTGAGTAGGTGGCCCTGAGTCACTGGATAAGAGCACCCCCCCCCCCCCCCCCCCCCCCCCCCCCCCCCTTCCTATTTTAACAAAATTCTCCGATTTTAGGTAACATCTTAAGGTGAAGAGAGAAAGATATTTTAGAAATCTGAGGGGTAACCTTTTTACACAAAGGGTGGTGGGTATATGGGATGAGCTGCCAGAGGAGGCAGTTCATCCAGGTACAATTGCAACATTTAAGAAACATTTAGACAGGTACATGGATGGGACAGCTTCAGAGGGATATGGGCCAAACATAGGCAGGTGAGCCTAGTGCAGATGGGACATGTTGGTGGCTATGAGCAAGTTGGGTAGATGGGCCTGTTTCCACGTTGCATGACTCTATCTAACAACCCTCTCCTCTCCCCTTTCTCCCATTCCCACCCCACCCAATCACCCCACCGGCACCTATTTCTACCCTCCCCCTAAAATCCTTCCTCTGACTTCACAATTTGCAACTCTTCATCTTTCTGCTATAAACCCTGACCTTTGTTCTCAGCATCTGCCTACTAGCCCCCCTCCCCTGTGTTCACCTATTACCTGTCAGCTTTGTCCTGCCTCCCAACTCTCCTTTTACAAGAAGTCTGAAGAAGGGTCCAGGCACTACACGTCACCTATCCATATTCTCCAGAGATGTTGCCTGACCCGCTAAGTTCCTCCAGCACTTTGTATCCCTCCATCCCTCCCTTCCTTCCTCCTTCCTTCCTTCCTCCCTTCCTCCTTCCTTCCTTCCTTCCTCCTTCCTTCCTTCCTTCCTCCTTCCTTCCTTCCCGGTCTGGTCAGCGCTGTTGTGCCACGCACATCAACACCTGGTCCGCAGCCAACAAGCCCCCTCTCCCCCCCGTGTGTCGGCGTTGCTTCAGGGTCGGCTGGGTCTGCGGTTGCGGACAGATAGGTCGCGGTTCCCTCCGCAGCTCAAGTTCCCCAACTGACGCCCTCTGCTACACGAAGACAAAAACTGGAGCAACGTCTCCAGAGGGTCTCCAGCGAGAGCCACTGATGTTGGGGGCGGCAATCTGAAGAGCTGGGCATGGTGGAGCTTTACAACAGCCCGGCAGGGGAGGAGAAAACCATTCGGCCCTTCTCCCGCTGCTAACTCCCACTGCCAACGCAACCTCGCTCCAGTCTCCTCACCTAGATTGGGAACGGTGGACAAAAACTTCCCTCCTTGACAAAAAAGATGAAACAGCTCCATCATTATTTTTTTCGAATGACTCAATCAGGGTTTTATTTTCTCACTGTTTCAAGTCTCTTTGGAAAAAAGAGAACGGTACGATAGGCAACCACATAGTTACCTCATGGCACACGCGTTCCTTAGTCCAAGTAGAGGCGGCATCGGAGATCATGCGCCCCGAACAGAGAGAGGAGGGAAACATACAATCAGGTGAGTATATTCATTTCCTAACGTTTAGAAATGTGCTGTGGTTCTCTGAGAGGGTGAGCGGGAGAAGTGATGTGGAGACGAAACAAAACTGAAGAGACCAATTCTTAAAATCTAGCTAGCCCATCATTCTTTGGAAACAGTCATGGTTGCAATTAATTCACGTTTAAGTCTATCACTGTACATGTTAAACGCCACTGGGTGTAATCAGAAAGGCAATAGGCTCCCTTACCCTTTTGACCAGGAATCCTTGTCTTATTACAGCCGTTTCTCCCTGCATGTTGGCGATGAGTATCCAGACGCTATCTGCGCCCTGCACTGAACTGTGAAACTTTAAATACTTCAGGAAATATGACGACAAGTCGCCTGCCTCCTCCGCGCCTTGGGTGCACCCAGCATGACTAATTCTGAGTAATCCTTGCCTGTGGGCCTATAAAAGTAGTTATTTGATCAGCAGGTGATGTAAGAAAAATTCCCTGCCGCAGGTGAAGGTCACAAAGGCAAAATAAAAAGATCAAGAGGCCACCCCGACTTCCACACAGTTTCCCCATTCCCCAGCCGGAGAGGTCGAGAAAGTTATTGTGTGTGACACATTCGGATATTTGCAGTTCAACTATCTGCTGCAAGTCTGTAGTATGTACATACTACAGATTTTCCTGTGTGGGTTATGACATGTCTGGAAATTCTCCACACCAAGATAAAGCAATGTTGAACTTGATCGGATGTCTATGCACGTTTTGGGCAGAGTCCCGGCAGCCAAACGTTGTTGAGCATAATCAAAGTTATACTCCAAGTGTACACTCAGTTTCACGTCATCGTTATTTTTTGTGATGACTTACAATAAATTAATGGGATGACTGAATCCAATGTAGTTGTTTACTGCTTCAAGCCTCAACCCTCGCCACCCTCGCCAGTGTCTGAGGCCAAACCAGACGCATTTCTGATGTTGTATTTAGTCTCAGATGAGCTGATGTCCACGTCCATGCTCCGACCTCGACTCACCTACCCCTGAAACTCTCAACTGTGCGTATGTTAACTTGACTGTCTCAGAGTTGTCTTGGCTGGCCATAGGCTTGTCTTCACTTGCCATAATCTCCCATCAACACTGTGTGCATTGATTGACATCTGAAGCCAGTTCCTGAATGTCTCAAATTAAATTTCTCATTCTTGTTTTAAAATCTATTTATAACTTTGTGCCTCACTATCTCCATAACTTCATCAACCCCATACCACATTGTAATCATTACACATCTCTCTTCTGCACCAACCGTTGGTCATTATGCCTTCAGCTATACAATAGAAAATAGGTGCAGGAGAAGGCCATTTGGCCCTTCGAGCCAGCACCGCCATTCAATGTGATCATGGCTGATCATCCACAATCAGTTCCCCGTTCCTACCTTCTCCCCATATCCCTTGACCCCGCTATCTTTAAGAGCTCTATCTAACTCTCTTGAAAGATCCAGAGAACCTGCCTCCACCGCCTTCTGAGGCAGAGAATTCCACAGACTCACAACTCTCTGTGTGAAAAAGTGTTTCCTCATCTCCGTTCTAAATGGCTTACCCCTTATTCTTAATCTGTGGCCCCTGGTTCTGGACTCCCCCAACATCGGGAACATGTTTCCTGCCTCTAGCGTGTCCAAACCTTTAATAATCTTATATGTTTCAAAAGAAATGTAAACCACCAGGGGCGCCGTACGATGACAGCTCCGCCCGGCAGTCTGTTCGTTTTTTATATATTTTTAATTTTTAGTGTTTGTTAAAAGTTTGTTTTAATTGTTCTCCGGTTTGTCTTATGTGGGGGGAGGGGGAGGGGATCGGGGGAAACTTTTTTTCAGGTTCTTACCTAGCCGGAGATGCGATTGATTTTCGCATCGCATTCTCTGGGCGTTCTGCTCTTTGTTTCCTGTCTGCCAACCAATTTTCTATCCATGTCAGCACCTTACCCCCAATACCATGTGCTCTAATTTTGCCCACTAATCTCCTATGTGGGGCTTTATCAAATGCTTTCTGAACGTCCAGGTACACTACATCCGCTGTTTCTCCCTTGTCCATTTTCCTAGTTACATCTTCAAAAAATTCCAGAAGATTACTCAAGCATGATTTCCCTTTCCTAAATCCATGCTGACTCGGACCGATCCTGCTGCTGCTATCCAAATGTGCCACTATTTCATCTTTTATAATTGACTCCGGCATCTTCCCCACCAGGCTAACTGTAGCGATGTTACAATACTTACCTTCATCGGCGCACGACTTTGGCGCCTTTGAGGGGGGGAGGCAGGATTAATATGCCGTTTTCTCCTGCCTGTCCGAGATGGATTTCCTCGGCCTGCCAGCTGATGCAGAAAAATTGTTCCGACATCCGTTCTCGGAAGTTTAAAAAGAAAATCGTGGGACAATTTAATCGCTGGAGTAAAATAAAAGAGCGACTTCTAACGCCCTCAACGCCTACAAAGGGATGGATCTCATGTAGGGGACAAAACACGGGGTAAGTCGTATATTTTACATATAAACCTGTTTCTTAGGATGACTTTAATCAAAATTTCCTTGGCGATTATGGCCCCATACGAACTGGCAGTGTTTATCCTGCTGATATGGGGTTCAAATTCACCGCAATCGCAACGTTCCAATCGATCGCATTCCACAAAAACCCACTCACAAGATGATTTAAAAGCACATTAATTTACGGGAATTAAACATTAAATTCCTTCCATTTGGCCCATAAATTCATGACAATGAGATTTAAAAATCATGTTATATTGTGAATTCTTGTGTGAATATTATTTGGACACATAGGCTATTTAAAAATGTTAACCTTTTCTTAAGAAATGGATAGGTGTTTAGATCTAGTAATTGAATTTTGTAATTAGCTACAATTAGGTAACTAACTAATTACATGCTTTAATTTCAGGTCATCCAAGTAAGATTGTTTCATATTTGTTTCAGAATGCTTCAATCTATAATAACTGAAAATTTCTTTCAGTTCTCTTAATTTTTAAGAAAGTTATGGGCTTTTGACTGTCCTCAATCACAGTTTTTGTATTAAGTAAATGGAAAAGCAATCGGGAACAAGATGCTAATTTCCGAGTATGAAAATGGCCATAACCTTTTTAATACTGAAGATACGAAAGTGAATTAGGTGTCAAATTAAACTTCTTTTTATGCTTTATCTGATGGGATAAATTGCAGACTTGATTTTAAAAATCTCAAAATGTTGTAACATTGCTACTAACTGGCCTATAATTCCGTTTTTTTTCTCTCCCGCCTTTCTTAAAAAGTGGGATAACATTAGCTGCCCTCCAATCCATAGGAACTGATCCTGAATCTATAGAATATTGGAAAATGATCACAAATGCATCCACAATTTCTAGAGCCACTTCCTTAAGTACCCTGGGATGCAGGATGTAAACCATCAGGCCCTGGGGATTTATCAGCCTCAGTCCCATCAGGCTATCCAGCACCATTTCCTGCCTAATGTGAATATGCACTAAACTCTAGAATTCCTCAAACACCTCTGCTTTTCCTTTCCTCTCTCTTTAAGATGCCTTATCAACATAGATCTTATATGGGCTTTGGCTCTGCTACCTCCTTACAAACCCAAAAGGGTGCCAAATTTCCTATGACATTTTACTTCATTAGAAGTGCTTTTAAATATTGTCATTAATTTGTTTTGGCATTATGGGTTTGGGGATAAGCATTGGCCAGACAACAGGTGAACTTAATTCTTGGAGGAACAGCACCTCATATTCTTGGTTTGGGGAGTCTGTCATGTGAAGGGAAATGAACATCGAATTCTCCCTTTTGTTAGTCCTTGCTGTCTCCTCCCCTTCCTCAGCCCCCCTGCTGTTCTCCTCCCATCCCCCAGCCTTCTGCTACTCCTCCTTTTCCCTTTCTTGTCCCCACCCACCCCCGCCCCCGATCAGTCTGAAGAAGGGTTTCGGCCCGAAACGTTGCCTATTTCCTTCGCTCCATAGTATGCTGCTGCACCCGCTGAGTTTCTCCAGCTTTTTTTGTGTAACCTTTAATTCTTGGTCTTGTAGCTGTCATGTGAAGGGAAAAAAGGGTCTAACTTGAGTTCATCTGAAAAGCATCACCTCTGCCGTTACAACATCTCTCAGCAGTGCATTGAGTCGTCAACCTTGCTGACAACCCTGGAGTTGGGCTCAGGATACTACTAATTTGTAAGAAAGTAGTATGATGCATAAGTGGAAATATTAACTATAGCTGTGGGCAGCAGAGTGATGGAACAAGTAGAGTCACTGCCTTGCATCTCCAGTGACCCGCCTACAATCCTGACCTCAGGTGCTGGATGTGTGGATTTTCTCTGATGGCTCCAGATTCCTCCCACACTCCAAAGGCCACTGCAAATTGTCACTTGTATGTAGGCGAGTGGTGGAATTGTTGTATCAGATACTGTCTGGGTTCACTCGTCCTATGTTTATATGTATTAATGTTTCCCAATTGGGCAGCACAGTGATGCAGTGGCTGACTTACTGCGTCAGAGATCCGGATTCAAACCTGACTACGGGGGCTGTCTGGACAGAGTTTGTACGTTCCCCCTGTGGTCACATGGGTTTCTCTCCAAGTGCTCCGGTTTCCTCCCACACTCCAAAGCCATATGGGTTTGTAGGTTAATTGACCTGTATATTGTAAACTGTCCCCAGTGTGTAGTGCAGTGCTAGTGTATGGGGTGATCGCTTGTTGGCATGGACACGGTGACCCAAAAAGCCTGTTTTTATGCTGTATCTCCAAAGTATATCTGAGATAACTGAAGTTTAAGGACCTGCTATAAAAAAACACAGTACATGTAAAACATAGATGGGGTGAAAGTGGCTTTAATTTCTTCCTGGCATGGCTGGTACTGCTGCCATTGTTCATTTAGCTCATTTGTACTGATCGCACAGATACTCAGACACTGGTTCATCAACCAGCCTGTCGGGCGCCTTTCATCACTGACAGTGGAGCAGTTGAGCATTTAGTGACGTGCTGGAACATGTCCTGGAAAATCTGGTGAAACCATTTGAGAATGGACCAGGGAATATGCATCAAGTAACTAAATGGAAAGTGAGAACAAAGCCACACCTGTGCTGATTTAACATGGTCTTGTCCAAATCTTGACACACACAGTGCTGGAGTAACTCAGTGGATCAGGAGCATCCCTGGAGAACATGATAGGTGATGTTTCAGGTCAGGACTCTCCTTCAGACTGAACATCATCTATCTATCTGGGTTCTGACCCACTAAATTACTCCAGCACTTTGTTGTCATTTGTAAACCAGCATCTGGAGTTCCTTGTTTCTACTTTTGTCCAAATTTTGGTGAACAACATACAGCTCGCCTCAGTTGTTGCCTAACCTTGTCACTCTGTTGACTGCTCTAACCCAAGTGACAACTTAATCTTAACATGGACCTCTAATCCAGGAGAAAAGTAGCAAGTCCCACTCCCAATGCTTTGAAAGTCAGAGCCCAGTCTAACTGGTTGTAAAATTGTCAATGTCTGCTGCATTTGCAAACTTATAAAATCAATCAATATGTTAAAATCATGATTATAGTATTAAACTTTGGGAGTTTGGCTATTCATTTGGCCTAATGTATGGGGAAAATATACAATTAAAAGAAGGCCCTTAACAGCATTGATTGCAGAGGAATCCTGGAGTCCGAGTCCATAACTCCCTGAAAATGGCAACACAAGGAGGTAAGAGTTGTAAACAAGGCATAAGGAATGCTTGCCTTCATTGGTTGGGGTATTGTATGCAAGTCAGGCAGTCATTATGCAGCTCTATAGGATTGTGCTGAGGCTGCAATTGGAGTATTGTGTACATTACAGGAAGGATGTGGAAGCTTTAGAAAGGGTGCAGAGATGGTTTGCCAGAAGGGTACCTGGTTTAGGAGGTATTCGTTACAGGGAGAGTTTGACAAACTTTGATTATTTTCTTTGGAATGCAGGAGGTTGAGGGGAGTCCTGATAGAAGTATGTAAAATTATGAGTCATAGAAAGGGTAGATAGTCATAACCATTTTCACCAAGAAGGGAATATATCAAATACTAGAGGGCATAGATTGAAATGTGAGAGAAGCAAAGCCTAAAGGAGACGTACAAGGTACATTTTATTTTTACATAGAGGGTGGTGAGTGCCTGGGACACGTTGCCAGGGTGGTGGGGGTGGAGGCAGATATAATAGTTTAATTTAAGAGACTAATGAATGGGCACATGGATATGCAGGAAATGGAGAAATATGGATTATGTGCAGGCAGATAAAAGGTGTTGGTTGTGGCATTATGTTTGGCACAGGCATTACTGGGCCAAACGGTTTGTTCCTGTGCTGTACTGTGCTCTGTTCTAATGACTATATTTCTAAAGTACCTAATTGGGCCATTCAGGAAGGTGTGTTGTAACATTGATGCACATCTCAGAATTATACAATTTTTCTATAAATAATGCTAAAATAACAACTTAATCCATTCAAAGTGTAAGCAAATTATTCAAACTCGTGCCTTGTTTTACCACAACTGAATACAATCAAAACTAGTTCTCAGGAGTTTATCGGCACGGAGGCAATTCCTTTGCCTGTCTAGTTCTGTAATTGTGGCTAATCCAGTGTCCTGTCACATGACTGTCTGAATTTGAAAACCATAAAGAATGTGTTGCCTGCCTGTTATGACTAGCCAGTAGATAACGTGTAATTTAAATGTGATCAAATACACACTGCATGCCCAAAAATGGTTACAGGTTATTTCCAGACAAGTAGCAAGCTAAATAATTGCCTCCAGCTGCCTGCATTGCATATGCCTTTGTGTTAGGGTGGAGTTTGGTATGAATCATTAAGTTTTATTTTTACCAAGAAAGACTGCTCAAATTGATTGCATCATATCAATAATAGCTTTCCACTTGAGTATTGTGGGGAGGGAACAGCAATCACATCCTGTGAATTTGGTGCAAATGATAAACTAACCCTACCGGCAAAGAACAGATTCTAATTCCTGCAAATTGACAATAGTTAGTAGCACCTCAACGAGTTTCAGATTGTTCTAAGACAGTGATAAGGACTGGAATGTCATTTCAGAACCTTAACATTGGGCCTCTGCTTTACTAGTTATAATAACCACAATTTTGGAGGTTCCCACTGCAGATTTTATGTAGAATGAGCAAATGTGGCCTGCACTATCCAATAAGGACTAAAGTGGGATGCAATTGGATAAAAATAAGATTTGAATATATAGAATCCCTTGAAAATAGGTGCAGCGCTTTAGCCCCTACCGCCACTCATCTATCATCTGATCTCTTAAATCAATAACCCGTGCCTGACTTCCCCCTATCCCTCGACTTCACTGGCCTAGAGCTCCTCTCTCTTAAATCCATTCACTTGGCCTCCACTGCCCTCTGTGGCAGGGAATTCCATAAAATCACAATTCTCTGGGTGAAAAAGTTTTTTCTCACCTTAGTCTTAAATGACTTCCACTTTATTCTAAGACTGTGGCCCCTGGTTCTGGACTCGCCCAACATTGGGAACCTTTTTCCTGCATCTAGCTTGCCCAGTCCTTTTATAATTTTATATGTTTCTATAAGATCCCCCTCATCCTTCTAAACTCCAGTGAATACAAGCCTAGTCTTTTCAATTTCCTCATATGGCAGTCCCGCCATCCCAGGGATCATTCTCATGAACCTACGCTGCACTGCCTCAATCACAAGGATGTCCTTCCTCAAATTAGGAGACCAAAACTGCACACAATATTCCAGATGTGGTCTCACAGAGCCCTATACAATTGCAGAAGAACCTCTTTACTCCTATACTGAAATCCTCTTGTTATGAAGCAACTCTGTAGGGATTAGTTTACGAACTCGTATAGCAAGTCTCACATTTGTAGGAATGCAGTCCAGAAGTAGAGAGTATCAACTGCCTGCAGTTATGTTGGTAAATCTTAACTACTGAAACTATAGCAGGTATGGCTCACTTAGTTGAAACAGTACCAGTTAGATTGGGTAAACTCAGAAATTCCATTCCTCTAAATGGAGATGAACAATTCTTCGGGATGCATTTAATAATTCAAGTGTTTTCTCATGTTTTAATTTTAGAAGTTTAATACTATAATCATTTTTTCCTATTTGACCAAATTTACTTCCTCTTTGGTGATCCAAGGTTCCCTTATTTTTCCACTCTCCCCCCCCCCCCCCCCCCCCCCCCCCCCCCCCCCCCCCCCCCCCCCCCCCCCCCCCCCCCCCCCCCCCCCCCCCCCCCCCCCCCCCCCCCCCCCCCCCCCCCCCCCTCCTTATTGGAACACATCAGTCCTGAACTTTAATCAACTGGTATTTAAATGAGTCCCACATACCAGATGTGGATGTATCCAATAACATATCTTAAGTGAATCGGAAGTAAAAATGCAGATTGCCAATACTCCTACAACATTCAGATGCTTTGCTCCTTTCAATATTTACACTGGATCAAACAATTTTATCTTGGATTTCTTTTCCACAATTCAGTTCCCCCTTTTCCTCCCAAAGACATTGACACCATTTTGAATATAGTCGCACATGTACATTACCTCTGGCATCTTAAACAATTGGTTATTAAATACTCATGTGTGAGCCCTGACAGTGAGCAATATATTTTTGCAGCCATCTGTAATTCTGTAATTCTGTTCTCTATTCCAGGAACAGTCACCTATATATTTCCAATTATTACCCAAACCCATTCTAGCAAAAGTGACTGTTATTCAGCCTCCATGTAATGGTGAAAAGATCATTTTCATTTAAACTCATTTTCTATAACAGAGAAGCTTTCAAAATTTGACCTGTGGAAAATCGCTTCAATTTTACAAAACCCACTGCTGTTGAATACTCATCTAGATTATAAATCTGTAAGAGTAAGCAGGAACAGCAATAGGAAGTTTAGCTGATAGAACAGTTAACTTTGGGAAATGGAAAGTAAAAATGGTTATCTAGAACAAGTCAGCAGTAGACAAAGGAAAAATATAAATAAGATAAATAGTTAAATGTTCAAACACAATAGGGATTTTTCTGATGGTCAAACGGCCCTCTTTCACGAGGGACGGAGGAACCAGTCACCAGAATTTCACCCTACATCTCTTGAAGTATCTTGAGATAAAACAATGTGCTCCAAAATCAAAGTGACTGGAAATCTGAAATAAAAACAGAAAATGCTGGGAACATTCAGTAGGTCATGCTGCATCTGTGGAAAAGCAAGCCGAGTTTACATGTCAGGTCAAAGACCTTTCTTCAGAAATGGTGATCTTTTCCAAACCCTCATGGCTTCATCCTGATATGTTACGATTCTACAGATGCTGTCTGACTCAAGTGTCTGAAGAAGGGTCTCGACCCAAAACATCACCTATTCATTTTCTCCAAAGATGCTGCCGGACCCGCTGAGTTACTCAAGCACTTTGTTTCTGTCTCCAGCATTTATTTATTCATATTTGTCTGCACAAACACCTTGCACAAGCTTACTTGGCGGTTTGTTGTGCATTCCTTTCTGAACAGGATTAGGCTTTGAGGGGGCGTTGGAGACAATTAGACACATAAAAGCAGAGGTCTCTGTGGGAAGCATTTCAGACAGTCGTCATCTTGTAGAGTGTAGAGGAGGTGGCGACTCTTTATCCATCCGGGGGGGGGGGGGGGGGGGGGGGGGGGGGGGGGGGGGAAGAGGGGGGGGGATAGGGGTCAAGAAGGCTGGAGCAGAAGCAAAAATTACCTTTGCTAACAATGAAGCGAGAAAATCCAGGGAGGGCCAAGTAGACGACAACGACACCAGAAATGTGGGCATTACTTGGGAATGACAGGCTCCAGCTTAACGCATGAACTAATTTAGTTAATGATATGACAGAGATTTCATGAAGGAATCTGAAGTTACTCAATGTTTAAAGAAAAAGAAAAATTACAGAAGAAAATTGTTTGATATAAACCAATTTCTAAGATGAAAATAAAATGGATAGCTTTATCTTATTTTCTATTCCATCCCCCCCCCCCTTGAAACTTGAAATTAGTTTCTATCATTATTTGCCAAATTATCAAAAAGAATGATGCATTAATTATAGTTCGCATTGCTCATCTGAAATGCTAAGACTGAATGAAATAGCCCTTACCCAAAACTGCATGAAATTGCACAATCCTGGCTAATTGATAAAAATGTTTAAAGTTGCACACAGGGAGAAGTTCCTCCTACTCTTCCAAAGCACACTAGCTGCTCACTCGGGTTAGTACAAGAATCAAATTTGCATTGTAGGTGCACATTCTCTCCAGCACCTTCACACTGCATATAGAACAGCTCCCATTGCCGGAAAAAATGAAGGTAAAAGCTAAATGCCCATAACTATACAAAATAAAAATAATTCCAGGTAAATGATTAGAGCCGAGAGAGGTTATGAAGGCAGTCAGATCACCAGAAGACATTCTTAAATCATACGATATTTTATGTAAATATAAGAAATGGTAGATATTTTTAATGCCTTTTTTTTTGCTAGGTGGTGTGTGTGTGGCAAGTAAATGAAAAGTGGGAAGTATTACCAAAGGAGTGTCCTAACATCAGGAAGTAACAAAAAAAATAAAAATAATTCCAGGTAAATGATTAGGGCCGAGAGAGGTTATGAAGGCAGTCAGATCACCAGAAGACATTCTTAAATCATACATATAATTAAGAAATGGTAGATATATTTAATGCTATTTTTTGCTGGTGTGTGTGTGAAGGAATGAAAAGTGAAGTATTAAGGATAACATCAGGAAGTAACAACAAAAATATAGAACTGGAGAAAATGCATGGGGCCATTTTAGCGTAGGCAGATTTGTCGGCAAAGGAAATAGCAACAATTTTACCTTCAATATTGCAGAAAGCAGTGTATATGAAAATGATAAGGAGGGTTGCCAATATAATACCCACTTTCAGAAATAGCACATACTGCAGTAAATTCAGATAATGTGTTTTCCAACAAATTGGAAATCCCAACGATTCAGCATCCGACTCATCAAGGCCCTGGTTCCTCCATTGCTCCGAATCTCACCTTGTTCTATATCTCTACACTCCCTCAAGCTGGAAAATGTCGCACCAGAGTCCAGAGCATGGCAGAGACTAGGCACAGTGAGATTCTTTGCTTGCATATTTATACAGTAGCAGCCACCTGTGCTGACAGTTACAAAGCACGCCTGCTCACTCTTTTGTCTCCCCCTTCCCCCCCTCCCCCCAAATGCCATTGTCCTTTGTGTGTGTGTGTCCCCTTCCCTCATGGCGGTTCCCCCACTGTCCTTCCCCTCCTCCCTCACGGTGGCCCTCCACACTCTCATCGACCATGGGCCGACCCGTGAGGCATCGCCGCTGCAGCTTCGCCCGACCCGGGCTTCTACCCAAAGATTATAGATCTTTGCTTCGACCCGCAAGGCCCCAACCCGGGCTTCTACACGGCGACCCGGGAGGCATTGAGACCGTGGCGCCTCGATAAAGGCCTCCGGGCGCATTTAATGACAGTCAGAAAGAATTCATGAACAATTGGGTATTGACAAATTTAATAAATGCAAAGAGGATTCTATTATTGGATTCCATTTTCCAATACTTACTCCTGACTTGGGCCAACTCAGATTTGGTGAGAATTTGTGACAGGTTAGAGTAATATGTATGGCATGACCCAACATTTAATTGTTCACCACAAGGCATTAGGACGCAAGCAGTAATAAATCAAAGGCATCTGAAATTATGGCTATGCCGTCAGTCTGATGTGTATTTAAAAATGAGGCAAGTCCTCATTCCAATAAGAAAAACTGGAAACAAACTGATAACTTTAGCCAATACTCAGTTGAAATGAACTGGAGCCATTTCATATAAAACCAAGAACTGTTTCAATCATAATACGTGCAAAGTTCAGCTGATTACTATTCTTCAGCAGCTTAGTACAGCCATGCCAACGAATGAATAATGGCTCACCATACAACTGCACTATACTCAAACCCATTCTCCATCTATGACTGTAGATAGTCAATGCACTTTAATGGTTGTTAACACGGACTATTTAAGTGCAAGCATTTCTATAGTGGCCTAAATAATAAGCGAGGCAATAAATGATGAAAGTAATGATTATATTGCCTTGAGAGTATGGTTATTAAAATTGTAAAAGCTGTGTTACTGGTGTTTTTTTAATCGAATACTCCCAAGTAATTTAGAATCCCAAAGTGTTAATACCACAAGAACTTGCGTTTAGACTAGTATATGATTTAGCCGGTACAAAGAATTGGAAGTTTGCACTTTAGACATGAACACTTGGTTTTATGTTGATCAATGTCACACTTTGTGGGATGTGAACTAAATAGGCAGAAAGAACAGGGGAAGTACTATAGCAGGCCGAATTTTTTAAAGTTATGCTTGATTCAAAGATAACACCACACATTTGGGAGTGCTCTAGTGAAACATCAAAAAACAAAAAAGATGCTTTACTATTTAATCCTATTTGATCATCATAATATGATAACCCAAATTCAAAGCAACCAAAGAGGGGTGGTTTTGATTTGCATTTCCAATTTCATGTATTGTCAAGTTACACAATCAAAGTGCAAAGATAGCTCTGCGGAGGAGACAAATCAAATGTTCGTGTCCAAAAGTAGCCCCTACTTTCATCCAATGTTAACAATGTCAGATATTTTAGTCACAGTCATCCATAACAGGTTATTAGGTACTGCACAAAGAAAGCTTAAGAAATATTTAAAAAAAGACTTGAAGTTTCACTAATGTAATTGTATTTTGCCAATGTTTATTTTTTCGTTTGATGTTTTAAATACAATCTTTTGGGGAAATAAAAATCCCTTCTTCCAAAGAACAACATACTTAAGAAACTGAAAGCAGTGATTTTCTGGTGTTTTCAATTGGAAGGAGTTTCGCTGCAAATAACAGTAAAGAGCAAGTTGAGTGCCCGACTTTCTTTAAAGAAATCTAGCTGTTACAGCTTTACAAAAAATTGCATTAATCGGGTTCATTTTATATTGGATATGAAAAGGTTCAGAACAATTTCCAGTCATGTTAGGGCAAATGAGTACTCAAATATATGTATGAAATATTTTGGATACGTCCAATACTGATGGCTTAAGAGTCTGGTATTTGAATGGAATTTTGTCAAATTCCACAATTCAACAAGTAATTAATCTTCAGTTTTTGCTTCCATTTCATCTGCATCATCATCTCCGTCAACTTCAGCATTTTCCCGCTCCAGTCGCTCAAGTTGTCTAGCCAGCTCCGTCTCATCCGTATCTGTAACCACTTTGGGCTGTAAAAGCATCAACAGATTAATGCAAAAGATATGACCCAAGGTATAACCTAGATTGTACACAGTTGTTCACCATCCTCCACGCCTCAGACTTAAATGGCCAATTCCTTACTCTCAAATTGTTTCCCTAGCTCCCACGTTCCTTAGTAAGGGGAAACATCGTCCCTGAATCTGGCCTGTCGAGCCCTTTAAGAAATGTTTACATTTCAGAGTTCCTCTCACATTTTTCTAAATTTTAAGTCCAAGCACCCACCTCAGCAGCACCTCAATAGAGGCAGCCGAACAAACTGAGAATTCTCACTCTTTACTGCCTGCCCAATACCCAATTGTCAATTCATGTAAATTCTACATAGTCTAAAACAGCCAATCTCATGTGGTACCTTTCTGAAAGCCTTTCTGAAACTAAATAGATTGCAGTCCATGAATTCCCCCATCTGTTCTATTATTCAAAATCATCAAAAAACTGATTAGTCAAATTTTACTTTCATAAACCTATACTGATTTAGCTCAATTTTTGTATTATTTAAGGTGTTCTGTTATGTCATCTATCTATATTACTAAATCTCTGTTCTTGACCGCTCTTTGGCCATCTGTGCTGCGATTTCCAAGAGAACGCCGTCACCTACGGCCGTCATTTTTGGCCACCTTGCTCAGAGCCCCCCTCCGCCGCATGTGTGCCGAGGATTTTTCCCGTCAATGAAAAATGACAGAGATATTAATGTTTTTACAAAATTCCCCATTCTCTCTGTTGCCCCGCTGGCGGCAGGGGGGGGAAGGGCCTATAAAACCAGGAAGTGGTGTGCCTCACTCACTCTTCAAGATGGAGGAAGGCAGAGGGTCACGTTTCTTTGAGCTGTGAATAACACATGTCTACTCAAATGTGAGTGCCCTTAGTGGTTCTAAAATGATTGCAAAAAGTGTCTATTGGTTCTAAAATATTTGCAAAAAGTGTCTATTGGTTCTAAAGCTTGCAAAAAATGTCTATTGGTTCTAAAATGCTTGCAAAAAATGTCTCCATTGGTTCTAAAATGCTTGCAAAAAATGTCTATTGGTTCTAAAGCTTGCAAAAAAATGTCTATTGGTTCTAAATTGCCCCGCTGGTGTTCAGAAAACAATCTGGCTCTGAACACCAGGAAAACAAAAGAGCTCATTGTCGACTTCAGGAGGCACAGCACCGACTTAGCCCCCCTACACATCAACGGCGAGTGTGTGGAGAGGGTCAACACCTTCCGGTTTCTCGGCGTCCATATCGCTGCTGACATCTCCTGGACGGACAACACGACAGTGGTCATCAAGAAGGCTCAGCAGCGGCTGCACTTCCTGAGGGTCCTCAGGAAGCACAACCTGGACTCTAACCTGCTGCTGACCTTCTACCGCTCGTCCATCGAGAGCCTGCTGACATACTGCATTACAGCATGGTATGGCAGCTGCACCATGGCAGACGGGGAGAGGCTTCAGAGGGTAACCAGGACAGCGCAGAGGATCATTGGCTGCCCCTATCCCCTCCCTGATGGACATCTACACCTCCCGCTGCCTTAGCATAAAAGAAGATCATCAAAGACAGCTCCCATCCTGCGTTTGGACTGTTCGACCTGCTGCCCTCTGGAAGGCGCTATAGGTGCATCAAATCCAGGCCAAACAGACTCAGGAATAGTTGCTTTCGAGAATTATATCTACTATAAATTCAAATTCAAACATGCACTGACTACACCGCCCAACACGGACTTCCATCTGTATATATGTATATATGTATGTAGCGCCGCAGAATTTGTGCACCTATTCCCCCCCCCATCTCCCTTCTGTTTTTTGTTTTTTCCTGTTTCTTGTTTTTTTGTGCTAAATTGTATGTATGCACTGAGTACGAGCAGCTTTCAGTTTCACTGTACATGTATAGTGACAATAAATGGCATATCTATATCTATATGCTTGCAAAAAGTGTCTATATGTTTGCAAAAAGTGTCTATTGGTTCCAAAATGTTTGCAAAAAAGTGTGTCTTTTGGTTCTAAAGCTTGCAAAAAAAAAGTCTATTGGTTCTAATGCTTGCAAAAAGTGTCTCTTTTGATTCTACAATGCTTGCAAAAAAAAATGTCTATTGGTTCTAAAGCTTGCAAAAAAATTGTCTATTGGTTCTAAAGCTTGCAAAAAAATGTTTATTGGTTCTAAAGCTTGCAAAATTATGTCTATTGGTTCTAAAATGCTTGCAAAGGTGGGAGGGGGAGGGACTATAAAACCCAGAAGTGGTGTGCCTCACAGTCTCTTCAAGATGGAGGAATGCAGAAGGTCACGTTTCTCTGAGCTGTGAATAACACATGTCTACTCAAATGTGAGTGCCCTTAGTGGTTGTAAAATGCTTTTGGTTTACCTTATTCGGTAAAATCTCTTTCGGTTCTACAATGCTTGCAGATTGTGTCTTTTTTGGTTCTAAAATGCTTGCAAAAAAATGTCTATTGGTTCTAAAATGCTTGCAAAAAAATGTCTATTGGTTCTAAAATGCTTGCAAAAAAATGTTTGATTCTAAAGCTTGCAAAAAAATGTCTATTGGTTCTAAAGCTTGCAAAAAATGTCTATTGGTTCTAATGCTTGCAAAAAATGTCTATTGGTTCTAAAGCTTGCAATAAAATGTCTATTGGTTCTAAAATGCTTGCAGATAGTATCTCTATTGCTTCTAAAGTGTGTGTGCGCGTCGTCTGTTTGTGCGTGCGTATGTATGAGTTGCTGTGTCTGTATCTGTGGATGAGTGTGAGTGCCTGTATGTGTGAGTGTTTGACTGTGTCACTGTGTACGTGAGTGTCTGTATGTGTCTGAGTGTGTGGCTGCGTGAGTGTCTGAGTATCTGTGTGTGTGTGTCTGTGTGAATGTGTGTGTGGAGAGCCACTAAGACTGCATGGGGGGAGATTGAGGGGAGATGGACTGAGTGCGTGTGGGGGAGGGGAATGGCATGGAGCAGAGTGGGGGGGGGAAGAAGGGAGACTGAGTGAACTGCCACCACCAGCTGTGAGCCCACCAGCCATGAGTGAAATGCCAGCCCACCAGGTGTAAGTGACTGAAGTACCTGCCCACCACCCATGACTTGGTGAACTGCAAGTCCAAAAATCCATTCAGTCCACAATGTCCATACTAGCCCTCTGGAAACCAGTTCCTTCAGTGCACAACAGCCTGAGTGACTGAGCTGCCAGCCCAATAATCCATTCAGCCCACAATGTCCATACTAGCCCTCTGGAAGCCAGTCCCTTTGACCCACAACACACATACTAGCGCTCCAGAAACTCCCCCACTGGCCAGCAATATTGGAATTGGTGGAGAGGTGGAATATTGCGTTGGGGGACCAGCCCTCCCGTGTGATGCTGGGACCCAACGGGTCCCACTTAGTCTAGTTCATTATAGATTTCAGGAATACTCCTGCTGCTGACAACTGACTGTTCACTCCCACCCTCCTTTCCAAAATAGAGAGGGTCACATTTGCATCACTCCAATGCACTGGAACAAATCCAGAATCAACCAAACCTAGGAAGATAACCGCCACAGTATTCACTTTCTTCAAAGCCACCACTTTCCAAACTGGAGCACAAGCCAAAAAGCCCCAAAATGACCTGTCCGTTGATGGCCAAGTCTCTTACCTCCTCTCTGGCCCAGTGTCTAACAGCTATTGATCTGTAGAAAGTAATGTTGAGTGAGGAGGGCATAACCTGATGCAAATGCATCAGCAGAGTGTAAAACTGTGCTTAGATTGTGTAGCCAGGCTATGTGTCACATTCCAGTAAACAATTAATGTTTCAGTTAATGGGCCACCAGAGCATCCCGACCTAGTTTGCAAAGTCAGCTGTTTTCTTTCCTGTATGTTCACTTCTCTGAAATTCTTGGGTTGTATCATGGTACAGTTGAAATCACTTGTGCACTGATGGAATGTGCACAGGATAACCACAATAAACTTTTTCACTACATTAAAAACCACATTGGATTGTAAGATATAATGTAGGAATGTGCAGGCATGAAAACGAGACTGACCTCCATTTGGATATTGAAAACTCCTCTTTTCTCCTCAATACGATCTTTAATTGCGGACATGGCTTGGTTTAGAACAGAAAGACCTTCTGTTCGTTCAAGTGTGGTGGTAGTCATGACGTATCTTGGAGGAGCTATTAGATTTATCTGGACAGGGAAGTAAAAGTTAAGTACCATGATTAATTATTCACCACAATTTAAAAATGGAATTCTGGAATACTCAGTCACCCACACAGTTCCACAAAATAGTTTGGCTGAGGAGGACTAAGCCAAATGACATGTTCACAAAAACATGTAACCTAATGATATGTTCCGCATGATACGTTTTGCATCTAAATAATTTTCCTTGAACATCACCCGAACCATTTCTACGCACAATATCAAATTATAAATTGGAAGTTAAGGATTACACAAGTTTGCTGGTTTTCCATAAATTAACTATTTTTGTTTAATTAAATTCTCAATATCTAACTGTTACATCTATATGGTTCTTGGTACAAGTTCACCATTCTGAATTCAATACATTTTAATTTAGTTCATTGTCATGTGCAACGAAGTACAGTGAAAAGCGTTTGTGGTGTGCTAACCAGTCAGCGTGAAGGCAATACATGATTAAAGTTGAGCCATCCAGTGTACATTTGTATGATAAGGGGAATACCATTTAGTGCAAGATAAAGTACGATTGAAGATAGTCCATGGGTCTCCAATGAGGAAGATAGTAGCTCAGAACCATTTCCTAGTCGATAGGATGGTTCAGTTGCCTGATAACAGCTGGGAAGAAACTGTTCTTGAATTTGCAGATATGCATTCTCACATTTCTGTACCTCTTGCCTGATGGGAGAGGGAAGAAGAGGGAGTGACCGGGGTGAGACTCGTCCTTGATTATGCTGGTGGCTTTGCCGAGACAGCGTGCAATGTAAATGGCGTCAATGGGAGGGAGGTTGGTTTGTGTTATGGTCTGGGCTGTGTCCACAATTCTCTGCAATTACTTGCAGTCTTGGATGGAGTTGTTCCCAAACCAATTTTGATGTCTCGGGTCACTGATTTGTTAAACTTTTGCTTACCTGATCATCCTAATAAATCCTCATCTAAATGCAACAATGTGATATTTAAATAAATATAAAGATCGAAACGTAACATAGGAAGTTTTTAATGAAATAACCATGGTATTACCATCACTTATGTTCAGCAGCGGCAGCACATTTTTATATATAACTAGACCAAGTGCAGACCCGTTGGGTCTGCTCCCCCAATGGTGTGATCCCCCAACCCAAGATTCCACCATGCACCCGTCTCCTCCAACAGAACCCGTTCCCAAATGTAAGATTCCAGCACTCCCCTGCCTCCCTCAGCAGTGGATTTTAAAAAAAAATCAAATTTCACCTCTCCTGCCTGCTGCAGCAGTTCCAATTGCAATACCAATTGGCCCTCCCCCTCCTGTTGAAGCACTTGCTGTGATATCCCGTTGAGGTGAAAAGTTCAGAGTGTTCCTGTCTTGCAACTTTGTTTTGAAGTGAGTTGGAAGCTGATAGGAAGGAGCAGCGCATCAAAAGGCAGACAGGCAGCCGGACGGACGGCAGGCGGCAGCCACAGACTTTTATATAATAACTAGACCAAGTGCAGACCCGTTGGGTCTGCTCCCCCAATGGTGTGATTCCCCCAACCCAATATTCCACCATGCACCCGTTTCCTCCAATGGAACTGAAGCCGTTGCCAAATGTAAGTTTCCAGCACTCCCCTGCCTCCCTCAATTGCACCTCCCCTGCCTGCTGCAGCAGTGAAAAGTTCAGTGTTCCTGTCTTGCAACTTTGTTTCAAAGTGTGTTGGAAGCTGACAGGAAGGAGCAGCGAATCAAAAGGAAGAAAGGCAGCTGGCAGCCGGACGGCAGGCGGCAGCCACAGACTTTTATATATATACTAGACAAAGTGCAGACCCGTTGGGTCTGCTCCCCCAATGGTGTGATTCCCCCAACCCAATATTCCACCATGCACCCGTCTCCTCCAATGGATCTGAAGCCGTTGCCAAATGTAAGTTTCCAGCCCTCCCCTGCCTCCCTCAATTGCACCTCCCCTGCCTGCTGCAGCAGTGAAAAGTTCAGTGTTCCTGTCTTGCAACTTTGTTTCGAAGTGTGTTGGAAGCTGATAGGAAGGAGCAGCCGTCAACGAATCAAAAAGCAGGAAGGGATCCCTACTGCAGGCGGACGGATGCATTTGAGTTTTATATATTAACTACACCAAGTGCAGACCCGTTGGGTCTGCTCCCCCCAACCCAATATTCCACCATGCACCCGTCTCCTCCAATGGAACTGAAGCCGTTGCCAAATGTAAGTTTCCAGCACTCCCCTGCCTCCCTCAATTGCACCTCCCCTGCCTGCTGCAGCAGTGAAAAGTTCAGTGTTCCTGTCTTGCACTTTGTTTCGATGTGTGTTGGAAGCTGACAGGAAGGAGCAGCGAATCAAAAGGAAGAAAGGCAGCTGGCAGCCGGACGGCAGGCGGCAGCCACAGACTTTTATATATATATAGATAGATAGAAGATAGAAGGTAGATAGATAGATAGATAGATAGATGTGCTTCTTAATATGCTATTTATTTTAATTACAAGCACCGAACAGTGTTCATTGAAAAATTTAATGCTCAAAACAGATGGATAAATCTACAAAGTTGGTACATTACAATTCTCATCTCAGTTTGAGATTTTTTTTTTTTTAAATTTCCCACTTAGTAAATAAATTGATTGTTAACAATCGCAAAACTACAAATAACTTCCAGAAACAATGATTTGGCCCAACTAATATGTGCTTTACACAAATTTCCTCCAATCCCTTTTATCCATCTATCAGAATATCATTTTTGTGCTATAACACTAACCAAAGGCCAAATTCTTTACCCTGCCTGGCTCCTCGTTACTGAAAATTCATGCCAGACCTCAGATTCGTTAGTGGAGTCAACTACTTGACTAGCTGTACAAGTAACAGTTAATAGAACACTCACCTTAATGGGCATAATTTCTGTAGAACATCCTAGACCAGCTCGAAGCGCCTCTTTTACAGCATCAATGCCTTCATATCCATAACATGCAACTTCAATATCTGGTTAAAGAAAGAAAATGATCATTAAGAAACAGGTGAAAATTGAAGCAGGAAAATAAAAAACAAACCCAATTTAAAAATAACCAATCACAATAATGGTATTCAATATATGTAAAGCATTAGCAAAACAGAACATCAAGGCCTCTGATGACATTAATAAACAAAACTTCATAAAGAGCCTCAAGGAAATATTAAGATGGCCAAATATCTACATTATGGAATAGCTTAACAGTGACTAGAGACACCGATTATAGGGAAAGATCCTAGGGCTGAGGGGTGTGGCAGCTAAATCATGAAATGTAAGGAGGCAACGATTAAATTAGATCAACAATGATCAAGGGATCAGGATTTGAGCAGTGCTGACATTCAAGATTTGATACAGATTGCAGAGCCTGGACCCAGTGGCAAGACACCCATGTTAATGTATGGATGAGAATTTTAAGACCTACGATACGATAGAACTTTATTTATTCCAGGAGGGAAATTAAAATGCCAACAGTCATAATAAAACACAAAATACATGAAAATAAAGTGAGTGGCAAGCCTTTGGGGATGCGCAAAGATTGGGGGGGGGGGGGGGGGGTCAGCCTCAGTCTACCCCACGACAGAAGGGGGAGGAGTTGTAAAGTTTGAGATCCACAGCAAAGGATCTCCTGTGGCGTTCTGTCCTTCATCTTGGTGGAGCCAGTCTGTTGCTGAAGGTACTCCTCAGGTTGATCAGTGTCATGGAGGGGGTGAGCTGTATTGTCCGTGATGCTCCGCAGTTTGAGGAGCATCCTCCCCTTCAAAACCATCTCCCATGAATCCAACTCCACCCCAAAGACAGAGCCAGTCTTCCTGACAACTTGACAGCAATGCAGATCAGTCAGCAGAGAACAGATGGATAAGCAGAGTTTGAGTTACACATGGTCACATGGGTGAGATTAAAGCAAAACTGTGACTTTTTAGACAATTACATCTATGTAAGCATAAGGAAAGGAGGGAATATAAATGTACACAATCTACATTGAATCATTTTCTACTAATGTTGATGAATAGTTCAATGAATCATTTACTTTTTATCCAATCTCATGCAAACACCAAACCCAAAACACAACCAATTAAGCTAGAACGAACTGCCCACTGTGTGCCCTCATGGTAGTACAATATCACAATAAACCTACCTGCTCGAATTTTAACAGCCTGTGGGGTCAGACGCCGTCTAATATTTTCAAGCAACACACCCCGCTCTTCTTCTGTCAAATCAAGAGTGTCTAGAATGGTAGGGTCTCTACACATGAGGTTGGTGTGGGGGAATGGAAGAGAGGGACACGATAACATCATTTAGTCAGACTAAAGTCCACGCAAGAACAATCTGTGCACAGCAATGTACAAGCAATCAGATGAGCAAAAATAAATGGCAACGTGGAAAGAAAATTTCCATTAACTAAGAATCTTAGTTGGTGCTGTGATTTTCTCCATAGATCTACTGAGCCACACAGAACAGGAAAGCAGTTATTAAATTCATAGCTTGCTCCCAAGGTTAAAATGGACAGCGTTAAAGCTAATCTCAGTCCTGTTGCTGAAAGGATACTGGAGACCAATCAGACATGTTTGGCACTCCTATCAAAACCAAGTGTTCCTATTGCAATTACAAGTACAGATAGGATTAGTTCCGGATACAATGATTCAGTGGAATTGTTCTGTGACATCATGGCTTGCATACAAGAAATAGTTTGCCCAACAATGTCGTTAAACAAGTGAAATGCACAACAAATTTGTCCAAATCTAAGACACTGTGTGCACCATGTTTACTCTTATTTGTAGGATAGCTGAAGCAGGCCAACTCAGTCAATCTGCATATAGATTCTACACAAGTTGAGGCCACCTCGTATAAATAGGCTAGAAGCAAATAAATTAAAAGGCTTTATAATGCAACAGGCCCTTCAACTCAATTTAATTACTTGAACACTATGCAGGTCTTCAAATAAAAACAATGTTCATATTGTTAGCCCCGCACATCAATTTACATTGTCTCGTTTGTTATAGTAGTTTTTGAATAAGGGTGGAATCAAACTTTTTTAAAATTAATCTCCGAAGTTAAAGTAAAATTTAGAAGCAGCATGTCAACAAAGTTTCCATCTGCTGACATCATGTGTCAAATTAAATAATTGCCTCATGAAATCATGGGGATCGTGCCTAGATTACATTTACAAGAGTGTTTATGGGATATATTCCTTGAAAATATTCAGGCTGATAGATGTGACACGTATTACATTACTTTATAACAGGATTTCAAATGGAATGAACAACAAAAATATCCCAAGACCCCTATGGGTGAATTTTCCCTGTTGTAATACAAATTACTGTGTTTCCATCATGATAAACAGAGGGGCAGACTTGACAAAGATAATGCAGCTATATTAACGTCCATGACAATTAAACTAGTTTTAAAAAAAACAACCCAAATGAGATAGGAGGAAGCATCCCAGAAAATTCCCACCCTTGAATGAAGAAAGTAATTTCATTCTTACGAAACTGCGTGTTTAAACGCATCATAAGCTCCATATCCAGGCCTCCGGTACTTCTCATCAAAAACCCACGCTGTCCTCTGAAATAGGGAGTCTAGCTGTTCATCTTTTGTGTACTCAAGCACTTCTGCCACATGTCTTAAGATACTGTACACCTATAAAAAAAAAAAGCATGATAAATGTTTCACTCAAAATTTAATAAACAACAAATGCCAATTTTTTATTTTTTTATGGAAATTTATTTTAAAGGTGGAATCTGTGTCTTGATATCCCACAGAATATCCCACAACTTCTCATTGAAATTGAGTCAATGGTATTACACTCAAAATGGTATCCAATGAACATCAAGCAGATTAGATGAAAACCAAGCTTATTTTTGTACTGTTTGGCAAGGGATAGCACAACTCCAAGATTCTTAGAGTAGTGCTTTCCCACCACACCTATTGCAAATCACCAAAACGGGGAGAAAATTTATTCGCACTCTAATTTGAAAGATCTTCAATTCAGCGCCTCCCTAGCAATAGACATCTTGTTTATTTTCTCACCATTTATCATGAATCAGGACTTTGCTATGATATACGATCAATGATTATAATTTGCAGCGCGTCTGATATTAGTAGATTTCTGGATATTAAGGCTCAATGCATTATATCCTACTCATGGACCAACACTAGAAGCATATCCAGAGCTGACCAAAATTTCCAAAAGGCTTGAAATTGTTATGTAACTCAAAGGGCAAGAGTGTCATCAAATGGGTCAAGACGACATTCTACAACTAAATTCTGATCAACTGGAATGCAACCTTTATACTGTCCTTTCCATCAAAATTATAAAATAAACTTTATTAGTGAAGTGTAATGACATTTTTACTCCACTAGCCAAATGGGAAAGGATCTAAAACTTATCTCACAATCCAATGTTAAAGAATTAGAAAAAAAATGGTTCTGTCTCACTCTACTGTTAAATCCAACAAAAAGTGGATATTAGACAAGGCTACTGGGAAGAAAGTGAATTTGAAATACTGGAAGCCTCTTATGCAGGACTGTCCATTTGCATAAAAAGAACTAAGCATGAAGAGGATGCTTCCATTGGTATTTAATATGCAAACCTTTGTGCAATGCTGTTGAATGTAACAAGCTTGCAATTATACAAACTAATGTAAAGCCACAATTTATACATCCAATTGCAGAGCAAGTAAATAATTGGCACATTTAACCCAAGACCCAGATTTTCCATTTCTGTAAATGTGAGAGAAAATGAAAATACTTACAGTCTTAGATTTGGTAAACTTGTCTTCACATTTGATGGTTTCTTCTTGTGAAACTCTGCGCTTAGACAGATCGATATAACCTGGATTAAACAGGAAAGAATAAGCAAGCACTGTTTCACTGTGCCACCATTTACCAGTCAATCGTAATGCTAGTCATTGACTACAGTTCAGCCTTCCCATATCATTATGCCAAACAAGTTCACGCTTACATTTCTGGACCCCTGCACACCTGCAACTGGCTTCTGGACTTGACCAGCAAATCTTGATCCATTACAATTGGTCTATCATTTCCTGCATCCTGATCCTCAACACTGATGTTCTTTAGGATTGTATGCTCAGTTCCTTGTTCTACTCCCTATACACCCATGACTGCATGGCAAGTACATTGTCAACTTAATCAAGTTCACTGATGATGCCACTGTTTACTGTTGTCAGTCAGACCTGCAATAATGATGAAATGGAGATCGAGAATCTAAGGTCATGGCATCAGAATAACCTAGATCTTAACACCAGTAAGTCAGCAGAGTTGGTTGTTGACCGAAGGAACACAACCCAATCCTCATCAGCAGAGCTGCTACAGAGATGGTCAACACCTTCAAGTTTCCAGGCATCCATATCACCAGCAACCTAATCTAGTTTCTTCACACTGATGTGGCGATCAAGAAAGCGTGATCATTGTATTTACTTTCTTAGGCATTAGAGAAGATCAGAACATCAACAAGGATGATTTCAAACTTCTGCAGACATGCTATAGAAAGTATTCTGACGAGATGCATCACAGCCAGGCTACTGCTCTGCCCATGACTGTCTGAACCCACCGAGAGAAGAGAACACAGCCCAGTCCATCACAGATTTGTCACTTCCTTCCATCCAGACTATCGTCACTGCACATTGCATCAGGAAGGCTAGAAGTATTCTCAAGGATGCATGCCACCCCGGCTTTTCCCTTTTTTCTCTTCTACCTTCTGTGAGAAGATACAGAAGTTTGAAAGCTCAGATGTCTAGACGTTAGAACAGCTTCTTCCCCTTTGCGATCTGACTCTAGAACCATTTCAGATCCCTTCCAGGAGGTGTTCTACCTCATTCGGTTGATTTGTTTTCGCTTTTTAATATTCTGTCTTGCACTTGTTATTGTATTTATCTTTATTGTATGTACACTGATTGAGCTTCATGTGAATAAAGAATTTCATTGCACCCTAGTGTATATGACAATAAACTAACAGGAAAACTTATTTATCTGTAAATATGCGTTTGTGCAATAGACCCAGGCCAAAGCTCTTGCAGAAAGTCCATAGCCTACAACTCAGGTTAAATCTGTTATTACGCTTCACATTTAATTGATCTTTAAAGCTCCTGAAAGGGAAGAAAAATTACTAAATAATCTCACACATCAATCCATTCAAAAAGCCAAGTTCATCGCATGCACAATTTAGCTAAATGGTTCTAATTTGCAACTATTAAAGGGCATTTGAATATTAAATTACAGCAGAAGCTTTTAATCCAGTTATTATGGAACTATGTTAGGAGAAAAGATTATGCAATACATTAAGCTTTAACTTTAAGAGGAACAATATGAACTTACACAGCAACTTTCACACTTACAAGGCATGTTTCACAACCAATCTCTCCCCCCCCCCCCACCCCGTTAGGTACCCTCCCTGGGTACCTAAAAGGGCACCCATTGCATCGATTAGAGATTTCTTGCTCTTTCTTAAAAATCTTACAAAATCAATTACACCTGCCAAAAAGTAGACATGGCTTAATTTAGTATAAATTCAAGACAGTACGACTCACGTGGCACTAACTATGCTCAAATCCTACATTGGGTCTTGTCCATTCTTTCTGACACAGAAACAAGATAAATGACATTTGTGCCAAGAGACAAGAGCAGCAAAGCAACAATTTAAGAATGCAAAAATTCCCTCAGCTGTGCCATATCTGGAGATTTGAAATATCAACACCTAAAGAATGCAATCTCCATGTCTTACCTTTCTCCTTGTCCACTCTGATCACGACCACACATTCATTCCTACCGATACGAATAAGTTTGTTGATAGATCGGATACGTCTCCTTGAAAGCTCACTGAGGAGAATCATGCCTTCAATGTTGTTGTATTCTAGAAGGCTTACATAGGCACCCATCTCTGCGATAGAACGGACATTTACCATCACCACATCTTCCACTTCTGGAAATTTGTGCTGGTAAAATCGACAGCTAAGAGCTGGCATCCTGAAAAAGAAAAAAAAGTTGCAATGTTTCAGTATATTAAATGAGCAAAAAAAGTACTGGAGTAATTCAGTAGGTCAGGCAGCATCTCTGGAGAACATGGATAGGCAATATTGTTGGTCGGGACCCAAATGGGAAGATGCAACTGGTGGTGTGATCACGTTGAATGCAGTGGAAATGTGGGAGAATTATGTGTTGGATGCAGAAGCTGGTGAGCTGAACGATAAGTACCAGGAGACTTTTAAATGTGTGAAAGGTTGTGGACATTGTATTGGTGACCTGAAACAAAAATCGAAACCCACCTTTCCCATATATTTGCTTCTCTTGGTCACAGCAATCTACATTTCTATCAGGAGGCCTTTAGAGGCGCCGTGGTCTCAATGTCTCCCGGATTGCCGCATAAAAGCCCTGGTCGGAGCCCGCGCCGGCATCACGGAGGCGTGAAGTACAATGTCGATAGCGGTGAAGCCTCTCTCGGCGGTGAAGCGTCGGCAACAGTGAAGCCACGCGACGATGGGTCCTCGGCAATGGTGAAGCCTCGCGGGTCGAACCATGGTCAACAGTCGATGAGAGCGTGGAGGAACCGTGAGGGTGGGGGGGGAAAAGAACAATGGAGGTTCCGACATGGGGGACCGCAGTGGTGGGGGGGGGGGAAATATAACTTTAATAATTTAACAAGGAATTCAGGTGTGTATGTTTTTGTTTACCTTGCACTCTACTTGAAACTAGTTGTGTTAAACCAATTTTCTGTAAAAATCTGAATAGGATCAGCTCAGCTGTGATGTTTCTGCACAATATCCACTTGCGTAATATATTTTCTGGACATATCAATGGATGGCATTTGGGAAATTCATGTATTTTGTTCTGTGTTTCTTTCAATTGAGAACTGGGATCAGCTGACAGTACAAACAAGGGATTGAATTCAAATATTATGAATTTTAGCAGTTGGCATTCCTCCTAAAGGATGCTACATTGATATTGGAAAGAATAGATGCAAAGTTTTAAATGCGAACGAGAGTTTTATAAACATTCACAATGTTGTTTTGAGTGCCCATCACAATTTTACTTTGTAAAATTAAAAAGTCATCTAATTTGTATGTTTTATTCTCAATATCCTGTTTTGTACTCTGCTTTAAAATGCAAGATAGACCAACCTGTGCTTCAGCTATTCTGTGCAGCAAAATATTCTGTGCAATCGTATTCAAACCCAAAATTCAACGCACCTCGTCACAACTACTGGTGTCAAAACGTCAATTTTAACTAATTTCATACATAAATCATCTCCTCCTTGCTTACTGTGCTAATGGAAATATTCCCAATACTTTATGTTTAATTTCTCATTTGAAATATAACAATGCAGTGGCATGAAGGCTGGCAATCCGGTGGTAATGCTGAACAAATGCTAGGGCTTTCAGAAGAGTCACCATTCAGATGAGACAATTGGTTAAACCCCTCAGCTGAGTCAGGACCCAAAAGTTCCTATGACACTATTTAGAAGTGTGGAGATAGAAAAAAAATCAAGTTTTCAGTCAATGTTTATCCTTTAACTAATATCTAAAGTAGTCTATATCATGTCACTACATGAAGCATCTACGTTTTCAACTACATCTGTGACTACACTTTGAAAAGTACTTCACTGATTGCAGAGGTTTGAAAGTGCTATACAACTATTGTAAAACAGTACACTTAGTTGTAAAATATCAGCTTGGATTTGATGTTGTGTAGTCAAGAGTTTCTGACCTAGAAGCATGCATTCCAAAACCAATGACCAAATTAGATCTAGCACTGACCTTGCAATGGATGCAAAGTTAACCCACATCAGAGCACTTGTAACCAAAAGTAACCTCACAAAATGTTCAACTATTGGAATTAGTTTTGCTTTTAGCCCCACTCAGATCAAGACACCATGAATTAAGTCACATATGATAATTACTAAATGCACCAAGCCTTCACTGTTCAAGATCCAGCACAGAGATGACGATGACAACTTTTCAGCACATACCCATTGCTCCCCACTGAAAAGAGAAATAACAAATCTGAGTGGTACAACTTGAGCCCAAGGGGTATAGAAACAGGACGTCACAAAATAAGGGACAGGACACTGATTCTTCATTCAAAGACTGATAAATATTTGCAATTCTCTATCCTGGTGAGCTGCCAAGACTCATTTACTGTTTGCATTGAATAGAGATATTTCTGGATATTAAACCAATCAAGACATAAACAATAAGCCAGGCCAATAGCATTCTAGTGGGAGGTCTGCCACCAGATTTGACTGACAGCCTACAGGGGTTTTACAGTGGTGCAATTATATCCACCACAATAATTATTTCACTGTTCACAAGCTCAAATGGTTTAATTCAGGAGATGAAAGAAAAACTAACAGGATAATTTGAAACAAAGAACTGCAGTTGTTGGTTTATACCAAAGATAATCACAAAGTGTTGGAGTAACTTAGCGGGTCAGGCAGCATCTCTGGAGAAAAAGGATGAGCGATGTTTTGGATCGGGGCTATTATTCGGACTGAAGAGGGGTCCAATTCTGAAAAGTCATCCATCCTTTTTCGCCAGAGATGCTGCCTGACCCACTGAGTTACTCCTGCACCGTGTGTCTATCTTTGAAGTAAAGGGATAAACTGGAAATTGCCGTGCCATAGGTAGCTTTGTTCTCACGAGAATTTTTCATCTTATTTGTGACAGAATATGAAAACTCTATAAAATTAGTTATAGGAATACAATTTGGCCCTTCGGCCCATGGCTGATCTCTACCACCTAATCACATTTTTTTGCCTTCTCCCCATAACACCTGACAACCAATCTAATCCAGAACTTATCTACCGACTTGGCAATGAGTTCCACAAATTCCCACCCTCAGACTAAAGAAGTACCTCACCTTCTACATAAAAATGTGAGGTGTTGCATTTTCTGACATCTAACAAGGGCAGGACCAAAGATCTTATAGCAGAGCAAGATGGGCTACTCCTGCGAAATGCAATGGGCTGATGAGTAGTACGCTATGGAGGAGATCCTGGGCATTTTTCCACGCCCATTTTAGCAACCTGAGCCTACCTGATCCGACCCGACTCGCAGTGTAATCAATGTTGCGGGGCAACAGTTTGTGTGGGTTAGATTCATAAATCTGTCAGTTCATACTTCTTGTCAAGAATAAAATTTGACTCTGGTAATTGTCTTTTTTAATGTTTTTTAAATCATTTCTTTTTAAATGGCTCACAAACAGTGTTTTGAGTTGATTTTGTAGTAACCGGAACCGACCTGACTCGCAGGGTAATTGACATTGCGGGGGAACTTTTTGTGTGTGATATAGGGTTAGATTCATAATTCTGTTAGTTCATAATTCTGTTAATTCTTGTTAAAGAATAAAATGTTTATAAACACACATACATGAAAATTATATAAATGTATATAATCATATAACACACACAATTATATTCTGATCCAATAATGAACTTTATTTCAGACTAGACACGGGACATTAAATAAGAAACATTGTAAATAAGAAACATTGTAAACCTCCCCGCAACTTCACACACACTAGGCCTTATCCCCTCTCCCGCTGCCCCAGGCCGCGCACTCCCTCTCCCGCTGCCCCGGGCCCCACTCACTCCCTCTCCCGCTGCCCCGGGCCGCGCACTCCCTCTCCCGCTGCCCCGCACTCCCTCTCCCGCTGCCCCGGGCCCCGCACTCCCTCTCCCGCTGCCCCGGGCCGCGCTCTCGCTGCCCCGGGCCTCTCCCACTGCCCCACACTCCCTCTCCCCTGGCCCACACTCCCCCACACTCTCCCTCTCCCGCTGCCCTCCCGCTGCCCCCGGGCCCGGGCCGCGCACTCCCTCTCCCCGCCCCACGGGCCCGGCTCCCTCTCCCGCTGCCCCGGGCCGCGCACTCCCTCTCCCGCTGCCCCGGGCCCCACACTCCCTCTCCCCTGGCCCCACACTCCCTCTCCCCTGGACCCTACACTCCCTCTCCCTCTGCCCCGGACCCCACACTCCCTCTCCCCGCTGCGGATCCGATCTTTGGCCGGAAGCAAGATGGCGGAGCAAGATGGCGGAGGTAGGTTGCTAAAATGAGTCATAAAATCGCCCATGAATCTGCCCATGAGCGTACTACACGTTTGCGTGAGAGTAACCCATCTTGCTTCGCTATAAGATCTTTGGGCAGGACCTACACAGTGAATGGTAGGCCTCTGGGGAGTGTAGAGCAGAGGGATCTAGGAGTGCAGGTGCATGGTTCCTTGAAGGTCAAGTCACAGGTAGATAAGGTGGTCAAAAAGGCTTTTAGCACATTGGCCTTCATCAGTCAGAGTATTGAGTACAGAAATTGGGAGGTCATGTTGCAGTTGTATAAGACGTCGGTAGAATAGAATGCCTTTTATTGTCATTCAAACAGCTTGGTTTGAACAAAATTGCATTTTCTACAGTCTTTAACATTACAAAAAAAACCAAGTCCCACACTTAACACAATTTACACAAACGTCCATCACATGAATCTGCAACACCTCACTGTGATGGAAGGCAAAAGTCTTATCTCTGTGGTGATAAGTGGTGGGACCACATTTAGAATATTGTGTTCAGTTCTGGGCACCATGTTATAGGAAACATATTGTCAAGCCTAAAAGGGTTCAGAAAAGATGTACGAGGATGTTGCTAGGACTAGAGGGTCTGCGCTGAGTAGGCTGGGTCTCAATTCCTTGGAGCGCAGGAGGATGAGAAATGATCTTATAGAGGTGTATAAAATCATGAGGAATAGATCGGGTAGATGCACGGAAACTCTTGCCCAGAGTAGGGGAATCGAGGACCAGAGGACATAGGTTCAAGGTAATGGGGAAAAGATTTAATAGTAATCCAAGGGGTAACTTTTTCCACACAAAGGGTGGTAGGTGTATGGTACAAGCAGCCACAGGAGGTAGTCGAGGCTGGGACTATCCCAACATTTAAGAGACAGTTAGACAGGTACATGGATAGGACAGGTTTGGAGGGATATGGACCAAACGCAGGCAGGTGGGACTAGTCTAGTTGGGCCAAATGGCCTGTTTCCACACTGTATCACTCTATGACCTCCTTTTTAAAAGAGCACCCTATAATTCTGAGGCGATGACCTCTGATCCTAGGCTCTCCCACCAGTGGAAAAATCCTTTCCACATCCACTCTATGCCTTTCATAAAGCTGCAAGCTTCACAGTGAGTTCCCCCCCTCAACCTTATAAACTCCAGCGAGTGGAGGCCCAGTGCTGTCAAACGCTCATCGCATTAATTCCTGGAATCATTCTTGTAAACGAGCGAAAAGCGATTCTCAATTGGTCCTAATACATATTACATTTAGTCAAACCGACAGTATATTTTATTGAAAAGCAAAGACAAATCCATAAAATGTGAGCTAGATGCCAGAATGATGCAATACTCGGCCTTGCACTTCACCAAACCCAGTTTCTCAACCACACGTGGGCACACAGCATACAACGATCAACTGGAAAACAAGGATGGTGCAGCCTGCCTGGCGAAAAGGGGGGGATGTACAGTCTCTAATGTGAGAGAATAGCGGGCCATAAGGGAGGTCCCCGCCAGACCGGCTCGGATTTAACCTGCCTACACATAGTCGCTTTGAGATCCAAGTAAGAGATACGGGGCCGGCGGGTGGAGGCGTCACCCCGCCGCCAGACTGCAGGTAAATGCGCCTGAAGTACTAGTAGGCCGCAGCCCGGAACATGGTCCATGGAGCAGCGGCGTGGGTGCGAAGAACAGGCCGCGGCGGCATTCACGCCTCACCTACCTGACGCGTGTCGTGCAGTAGCACCACTGCTGCTGCTGCTGTTGTTGTTGCTGTTGTTGTTGTTGCACAGAGGAGGGCGAGCGCTCTCACAGCCGCTGCCGATGCCGCTGCCGATGCCGGTGCCGCCCGCTGTCCTGTCCCGCTCGGCCCGGCTCAACTCACAGGCCCCAGAGAACTCACCGCCGCCACAGTGCGCACGCGCCAGCAGCAACACCGCCGCCACAGTGCGCACGCGCCAACAGCAACACCGCCGCCGGATGCCGATGTCACATCCGTTCCCTCCCACCTCCAGCCCAACCTTGCGGCGCCATCGTCGCCTCTCCCCAATTTATTGATATCTCATTTGACTTCCTGACTTCCCCGTCCTGTATTTCCGCGATGGTTGGCACGGATCGGTTGTTGTAAATCGGCCGCAACGCCCCAAATGCGCGGTGGCTGCAGCGGGACCTGGCGGCCGCCATCTTAGTAGTGGCGGCCGCCATCTTGGTAGTGACACACAGCCGCTGCTTCTCCAGTCGCCAGTGGTTACAACTGGCACAATATACACTCAGTGCTGGAGTAACTCAGTGCTGGGGTCAGGCAGCAGCTCCGGAGAACACGGATAGTGCGAGGTCGGGTGTGGGAAAGAACTGCAAACTGCAAATGTTGGTTTAAATCAAAGGAAGACACAAAGTGCTGGAGTAATTCAGCGGGACTGGCAGCATCTCTGGAGAGAAGGAATGGGTGACGTTTCGGGTCGAGACCCTTCTTCAGACTGGTTAGGGATAAGGGAAACGAGAGACAGGTTGAGCAGGCTGAGACTTTATTCCTTGGAGCACAAGATGATAAGGGGTGATCTTATAGAGGTGTATAAAACCATGAGAGAAATAGATCAGGTAAATGCACAGTCACTTGCCCAGAGTTGGAATCGAGAACCAGGGGACATAGGTTTAAGGTGAAGGGGGAAGAATTTAATAGGAATCTGAGGGGTAACTTTTTCACACAAAGGGCGGTGGTGTGTGGAATCAGCTGCCCCTGGAGGTAATTGAAGCAGGGACTATTGCAACGTTTAAGAAGCAATTAGAGAAGTACTTGGATAGGACAGGTTTAGAGGGATATGGGCCAAACGCAAGCAGATGGGACTACAGATGGGGCAGGTTGGTCGGTGTGGACAAGTAGAGGCGAAGGGCCTGTTTCCACGCTGCATGACTCTATAACACAATAGGTTTGTAAACACAACACTCAATAGATAACATAATAAACATGCAAGGAGAAACATCCTTATTTCTGGATTGAACGTATCGCGTTGTTGGGAAGAAAGGGGTGGGAGAGTCTGGTCACATCCGGCTGTTACGTGATGTGCGCAGCTGACGGTCGAGGTGCCAGAGCGAACGGGGGTAAACTTTAGCTCTAAATTGCAGGCGCCGCTTGTCGGGACCGGAGCCGACCTGACGCCAACGCTGCGCCTTACTGAAGGTCATTCCTCAGAGCCCCCGGAAGATTGTCCTTCTTTCCCCCATTACACGCAGGTGGATTACTGCCCGAGAGCAAAACATGTCGGGGAAGGAGAGGATTGAAGTCTTTCCGTCGCGAATGTGAGTTTATTTTCTTTGCAGTTGCCCGTTATTTCTAATTTTGGATCAATTTTAGAATTTAGGGCGGAAATATGAGGGATTCTGGAAATTTGCATTGCTTTCTGTTAAATTGACACGAGTGTTTTAATTTTCTATGCGAGTGTGTTTTACTGCGTAGCTCCAATGTAAGGGCCTGGTCCTTGCTGAATCATCTGTCTCTTTCCAAATAAAGGAACTGTCATTGACTACAAACTATGAAGTTTTAGCAGTGATTGGAGGTGGATGGTTCTTGGAATTGATTGCTGTGTCCGTACCCAGTTTAAACGACTTGCTACTATCATGTTAAGTTGCAATTCTGCATTGCGATTGGGTTATTGTAATACGCTTTTGTTTTGAAGCAGAAGACGTCTAAGAATTATTTGCGTATGTAAATACGAGAACTAGTTACGAATTTACTACAAATAATTATAGTTTGCATTTGGTCATCGTGTATTGCTCAAACTCACTTTGAACAAAGTGCTCATAGAGTGGATTCCATGATCTGGTTACAATTCTAACCTCCCTTACTGTCCATGTGGATTTTATAAGTTCTCCAAGTGAGGGATAGCTCCACTTTCCTCCCATAGATGTGTAGGTAGGTGGGTTATTTGGTCACTGTAATTACTGCCATAGTTTGTAGGTGATATGTAGAATTTGTGGGTTTTAAAGGTAATCTTAAAATGCAAAGGTTGGAGGGAAATTTAGTAAGGAATGGGATGGCTTTGTGCAGTATAGGTGTAATGAGCCAACTCACCTATGATATAGGGAAACACTGAATAATATTTGATAATGGATTATTTCAATATATTGACATGGAACAAAATGTACATTCACTGGATCCAAATTTTTTCATCACTGCACTGGATGTCAATAGTTCAAGATGGCCATAATTCTCGAAACAAGTAGGAACACTCAATAAATGTGACTATCAGTATTGTCACTTCCCATGAACAATTTAAGAAAATTCCAGGGGCGGCACAGTGGCGCAACAGTAGAGTTGATGCCTGACAGCAGAGACCCAGGTTCGATCCTGACTACGAGTGTTGTCTGTATGGAGTTTGTATGTTCTTGTGATCGTGTGGGTTTTCTCCGAATGTTCCGCTTTCCTTCCGCATCAAAGACATGCAGTTTTGTGGGTTAAATGGTGTCTGTAAATTGTCCCTAATGTGAAGGATAAAACTAGCATACTGTATTGCTGGATAGAGCTAACTCAGTGGGCCGAAGAGCCTGTTTCCACGTTGTATCTCTAAATTAAACTCCAGAGATGGTGCCTGTCCTGCTGAGTTACTCCAGCATTTTGTCTATATTTTAACCAGCATCTGCAGTATCCTCCTACTTTCTACATACAGTGGAACTGGTGAAAGTCTTTGAAGGATGACATATTAATTCCTGCAATGTTTCATGTTATCACTGTTAATTCATGGGTAGTCCTTTCCCAAGATTCACTCTTCCACTAACCACCAAAAAAGGTTATTACGTATTAGCCTTACCATTTAAAAATTGGCTATCATAAATTGTAGTACTTCACAAGCAAATAATTGAGCAGTTTCCAGGAGATGTGAAAAGTAGTCTGTTTTACAAACTGTGACTGTCTTCTGTGACCTTTTTATAATGCAAACCATTTTTTGAAGTAAATATTTTTATGTAAGCAGATTGAGAACTGGTTTGAGGGGGTTATGATATCTGATTGTACCAGAGAACTAAATCAGACCTCACCATGAATAAACACGATTTCTGCACATTTTTTTTTAACATATCTTGATTGTTCAACACTCTGGTATATTTATCCTCATTAACGGAATGTAAAAATCACATTTTTGGGGATGTACATATAGGGAGGTTTCACGGCAGTCGGGTCACGACCCATGACCAGTACTGTTGCTACGCTATCCAAATGGATTACACGCGATGTACTGCAGGTAGGCACTTGCCATTGTTTCCAGCGTAGCGGGCCCGTTAAAACCCGCTGAAATTGTCCATTTTTGCGCTGTAAATAATTATGGAAATCGGGATAAGCGTGTGAGACATTTAGCCTACTTCAGAATTCCAAAGGTGAGGAGAAATGACGGTAGATAGAAGTGAGAGCTGAAGGGACAACAACAGCCAGAGTGCTTGGCAAATATTGGCCGTTTGCTCACTGCATTTCATCAACTAAGGCATTATTTGTGTTTTTTCTTGATTCCTTTGGCATCGAAAAAGATTCTGAAGTGATAAATCTGGCTGTAATTTTTTTAAATCGCCCATGGTTCCCAAGTTGGTTTTTACATACAAAATGAAAACGCATCTGAAGAAAAATTTACAGCCAGATTTATCACTTCTGAGAATTTTTAGATACCAAAGGAATCATGAAAAAACACGAATAATGCCTTACTGTTGATGAAATGCAGTGAGCAAACGTGATAATTCACAATATTTTCAATGTTTACCAAGCACTTTAGCTGCTGTTGTCCCTTCAGCTCTCGCTTCTCTTTACCTTCATTTCGCTTCACGTTGGAATTCTGAAGTTGGGTACATGTCTCTCACACTTACCCCGACTCCCACAATTTTTTTCAGCGCAAAAATTCAACATGGCGGCTTTTAACTGGTAGGAAAGTACGGTTTCTAGCATTAATAACATATACCGGAAGTGACGGATGTCTTCCAGTTGGATTTAACGTGCAACCCCCCTATAGACCTGATTTGAAGACAGTAAAATAATTCATATGTAAGGTAGCCTGGTTTATTATTCAGGATCTGGGCATTGTTGACAAGGCCATTTTTTTTAGCCTACATAATGACCATTGAAACAAGTACCTCGTTTAAGAGTCAGGCATGTGGATAGGTCTGGAGTTGCAGTTAAGCTAGGTGGCAGATCTCCCATGCTGTAGTTTTTGTTGAACCAGATAGAAATGAAATTTTAAATTCCAGATTATTACGAGAGAGAACAACTACTTTCTCAATTCTGGTGAGTATAACCAGTTCATCATGATTAAATAAACCTCCACCAAAGTTGATGGATATTGCATTATTTTATCCACTTTCAGTGAATAGTAGCAGCGGTCTTTGAGCTTGTTGTGCTTGCTATTTAGAGTTATTTTTACTTGTCTCAACCACCTTCTCAGGCAGTGTTACAGATTGCAACCACACTTTTGATGGAAAAAGAAACTGTTGTTCAGATCCCCTCTGTATCTTTAACCTTCACCTTTAACCTATCACCCTATTGGTTTTTATGCCTGAGCTGTATGGAAAGGTTTCTTGCAATCAGTGTTATCCACGCCTCTCCTATTTATGTATACCACTATCGAGAATGCACTCGGCTTCCTCTGCTCCAGGGAAAACAAACCCAACCTATCGAGTTGCTACCCTAATTTAGTTTAGTTTAGAGATACAGCTCAGAAACAGGTTCTTTGGCCCAGAGTCCACGCCGACCGGTGATCCCCGCACACTTATGGGCCTATCCCACTTCAGAGACTATGCAGTTGCCACATGTTCGCGCAGGTGGTTGCCGGGGAGTCGCCTTCATGGTCGTGAGGAGTTCACCCATTCTGGGAACTAGTCGTGGCCTCATTATGGTCATCGTGAATTTTTCAACATGTTGAAAAATTAGCGGTGACCAGAAAGAAGCCGCCATGGAGAGTAGTGAGAATTCTCGTGCAGTAGGTGGGTCGCCACGGGGTCTTACGTGGGTTGCCAGGAGGTCGAAGGTTCTCGTAGGTTGTAGCCGGTACTGACCGGTGAAATTCATTGGCTCATTGGGAAAAAGAAACGCAAGCAGTAGTTTTCAGAACCAAGGCTAATCAACCGGTAATGCTAAATGTCTGCCGAGTTTCACAGCCGTGTATCTCTGGCTTCTTAAAAGTTGTCTCCACTTCTTCTTACCCCCCACCCCGTTTTAAAGGACTTACCGTACACTGCTTTAGCTGTCTTAATTACAGCTCTGACCGTCCTGTTCATCGCGGTGTGTCTGTATCACCTTGGCTTTGCACCATATGAATTTCACTCAAGACAGCGCTCCCCCCACTTGCCCTGTCCCCCCCCCTTGCATAACGGGCTTGTGAGAGGGGGTGGGCCGTGCGGTGTGTGTGCCCTGGTCTCACCCCCCATGTACAAACTCTGTACAGACAGCATCCGTAGTCGGGATCGAATCTGGCTCTCTGGTGCTGTGAGGCAACAACTGTACCGTTGCGCCACTGTGCTGCCCCTCCCAGATATTCTATCCCAGGCAATAATTTTGCTGAGTTTTCTTTGCACTGCAGTGTGATGTCCAGAACTGTGTAGAATATTCTACAATAATGTGGCCTGAACAGATTTGTATAAAGTTGTACCAAGATCTCTCTGCTCTTGTATCCTATGGCCTGGCTAACAAAGATAAGAATCCAATATGCTTTCATCACCACCTTTTTCTCCACACGTGCTGTCACCTTCAGAGATCTTTGAACTTGGATACTAATGTTCCTTTGTTCATCAATACTCCTCGGGATCTACCATTCATGGGATATGTACTACCTTTATTAAACCTCCCAGAATGCATCATTCTGTACATCAGTATTTAATGCCCTGTACTAGCTGGTCAGTATAATTCTGTAGCTTCATTGCCCAACCTATCAGATACCCATCAATTTTAAATTTTGTGTCGTATCTGCACTTTCCTTTTGCCACCTTTGTCCTGGGTGACAAAGAGAAATGGGAGTTGCTTAGTTTAAACATTTTGAATGTGTTGATAAGAAGCTATGTCAATTTTACGTGGATTCTAATGAAAAGGTAATACAAATATGACATGTACCGCTGTTTCTTTATCCTGTTGCTACAGGGCACAAACTATAATGAAGGCCCGGTTGAAAGGTGCTCAGACTGGTCGCAATTTACTGAAGAAAAAGTCTGATGCTCTGACACTACGCTTTAGACAAATCCTGAAAAAGATCATAGAGGTGAAATTTATGTATAAAGACCACCAATATAAGTTTAAATAAATATTCCTGTTTATTGCTATTGTGGTTAACATTAACATTTCAGTGTATTACAAATTTTGATCAAGAAATGGCTGGAATTGGTCAGTTTCAAACACCATATCTATTTGGCAACCTTTACTGTTTTTATATTCATATTTTTCTTGCTAGTGAAATAGATCTTGTTTCATAATTTGTGGGGAGATGCATTTCCACCCACCTCCCCTAACCTTTGCTTTGTGGTGTTTGACTCCACCCACTGTGTTATCGTGCAAACCTATTGCTTCTTTGTGAGTTTATAGATTGTGTGTGGATGCAACAAGTTTTTTTGGCCTGCACCAAGCAACATTGATTTGGGGCAAGTCCTCCACATGTTATTTTAATTAAACTTTACCTTTGTAAAGAATGACAGAAGGAACAAATAGCAGGTTATTTTTTTTGAATGTATAAAGGAGCAGTGTTCTACATTTAAAAACAAAATAGCGACAATAAAGTTAAGTAAAATAAAAGCCGTGAACTCTGTACAATATTATTTTATTTATTTATTGTGATTTATCTGTTTCCAGACCAAGACATTGATGGGTGAAGTAATGAGAGAAGCAGCTTTTTCTTTAGCTGAAGCTAAATTCACTGCTGGAGATTTCAGGTATGACTCTAAAGAAACAAATATTTTGCTAGATTACTTATTTAATCCTCTTGGTACAAAATTTGCAGCATTTAGTTATTGGTTAGTTGGTGTTGGAAAACCATGAATTGATGACTGTGTTGCATTCACGTTATGCACATAATTTACACATTCTATGTAGTGGATCAACATTAATGTTGAGTAAATTGACACAATTTTTTTTGTATTTAGCATTTTGTACTCCAAAATTGTATGTTGCACATTAAGGACATAGGCAGTTGCATTATCCTTTCCATTTGACCTTTTATTACTAAAATTGTGTATTTGCATGATATATGAAGGAGTGTATTATCCAAGTTTGGTTATTATTGTATTTAATTTCTTGATTCTGGTATATGCAGTACTACTGTGATCCAGAATGTGAACAAAGCTCAGGTCAAGGTGAGAGCTAAAAGAGACAATGTAGCAGGTATGTTTTTATTGACACTTTGATATATTGGGAATTGGGGCATTTGTATTGCTGCAACATCAGTTTTACACCTAAATTAGCAAGAAGCTTTAATTTGATGGGATTTTGATGTTTTTGTAAACCTTTGCCAATTTAAAAGAAGCACCAGCAATATTCTGTAGACTTATTGCCAGAGATGCCATTGACGACAATTCATTTTTCTGCAATATGTTGTCATGTTCAACCTTACAGTGATGGGGGAACAATACATTTCTTTCTGTGGGAAGGAACTGCTGGTTTACACTGAATAAATGCATTTGGTTTGTTCAGTTGCTTGTTTTGCAATGAGATCTATCTGATATTTTGCTACATTTATTTTTTCAATTTCTTCCTCCCTTCTGTGGAGTGAGCCTGCTCCCTCATCCTGCTGGAGCCCAAACAGCTACTTATTTTTAATGTAATAGAATGAATTCTGTCATTGGCTGTCCAAATAATATACAAGCTTTAAAAGTGAGGTGGTTTCAATACTAATTCCATTTTGCACTAAATGTAACGTAAACAAATGCAAAAAAATGAGGGACTCTTATTTTGTTTCTTTAGATTCATCATGATGGGGTAGAGGGAGAGAAAATATTTTCCCTTATGGTTTGGATCAAAACCAAATGCCGTAAATTCAATTGCAAATGTTATCTGTGTGTTCATTAGAAAGTGTAATTGTCGGAAGTGCGGTTAACCAAAATCCATATGACAAAAGGTGGAACGTCTTGTCTTGTTTGGAGTATAGACACAGTCACAAGAGCAATTAAATCATATAGTCTGCTTGGACCTGATTTATCTGAAATTTCAGGTTTGGAGCCCTGATTTGGATCCCCTTTCCAGGAGGGAAAAGCATCCTGTGTAGTTTTAGTGGTGGATAGATTGATACTAATGATCAGTCAGTTCATTTCTTTAGCATTGTAATAATATGTAGCAGACCTAAATGACCAACACGTCAGTTGTTGGCTGCTTCTCAAACTTCTACAAAGTGGTAAAGGAATGTACATTTTTGAGCAAGAAAAGGAGCAGTGTATGAATTGTATCTGTAAAAAGAAAAAGTGACTTGATATGAAATTTGTTTGCTGTTCCCTCATTTAGTGCATTTATGTTTCAATAGGTGTTATACTACCAGTGTTTGAACATTATCACGAAGGAGGAGATAGTAAGTAAAAGCTCTACTTTTATCAAAAATGGAAATGTTAATTGTGCTTCTTAATGATTAAGTGGTTTATAGTAACTGCATTATCCATAGAAGATATGTTGCACCACAAGGGATCAATGACGTCCTCTGTTGACCTTGCCCTTACAGGTTGCTTAAATCACAATTTGATGAAAATGTTGCCTAAAAGATGCAGAGACAAAGCACTGATAATTTGGGACAGCAGTTGTGTATTGCAGTAAGGATGTATCTGTCCTTAACACCATGACAGAGGAATCATGGCACATTCAAATGTGGGGAGAAAAAGGAAATGTAGTCCTAGCAGATAGCATAGTCAGGAGAATAGACACTGTTCTGTGACGCAGAGAAGTTCCAAAGGCTGTATTGCCCTCTTGGTGCAAGGGTTAATTACACCTCTTCTGCATTGGAGAAGAACTTGGAATGAGAGGTGGTGGATTAAGTGCTCTGCGTGTATCAGGTTACATTTGGAATAGTATAAATGTTGATCCTTTTTATATTAGCAGCACTATCATGTATTCCTGATTATAGCTGCTTCTTTCTCAACAATCCCTAACACTAGCTAAACCTACTACATGTGGCAAGTGGGAAAGACAAATATTGGAGTTCGGGGCCAAAATGTTCCTGTAAGATTCAACGGTAAGGGCAACAAAATCCATGGAGTCCTGGATATCAGTGTTAAAAGGTCAATTAAAGAAGAAAAAAACATACCAGGTTTAGAGAAACCGAAACCAGGAAAAGCCAGGCAAAAGAATTGAAAGTATAGCAATTCTTAAGAATTTAGTGTAGCAAAAGGGGTCACAAATATCAGTGGTAGGCAAGATTGGAAAACTCAAAGCATATTATATTCAGGATAAAGGAATATGGAAAGAAAGTAGGGCAATCTGGACAAAAATGATAATCAAATAGTTATGTATTCCACATAAGGACCCCCGGCAGTCCTTTCAGGTGAGGCAGAGGTTCACTTGCACTTCCACCAAAACCCTCCCCCACATAGTTGGAGATGCACAAATTCTCCTAAATTTTTAGTTGCAGTGCTTGAGCTGATGTTATTGAGGTTTTTTTAATTAAGGTTATGAGTTGACCGGCCTGGCCAGAGGTGGAGAACAGCTGGCTAAATTGAAGAGGAATTATGCCAAAGCAGTGGAACTTCTGGTTGAACTGGCATCATTGCAGGTATGAGGTAGTGAAAAGCAAGACTAGGATCTGATCTTGTACCGTTAAAAGTTTAAAATTAAGTTTTAAACGTAACGTAAACATAAAATTACATTAGCAGAAGTACACTCTCATTAATGCACCATAACTATCAATCTTGTTAATGGTTATTCAAAAAAGCTGGAGAAACTCAGCGGGTGCAGCAGCATCTATGGAGCGAAGGAAATAGGCAACGTTTCGGGCCGAAACCCTTCTTCAGACTGATCGTGGGCGGGGACAAGAAAGGAAAAAGGAGGAGGAGCCTGAAGGCTGGGAGGAGACAGCAGGGGGACTGAGGAAGGGGAGGAGACAGCAAGGACTAACAAAATTGGGAGAATTCGATGTTCATGCCCCCGGGATGCAGACTCCCCAAACGGAATATGAGGTGCTGTTCCTCCAATTTCCGGTGCTGCTCGCTGTGGCCATGGAGGAGACCCAGGACAGAGAGGTCGGAGACGGAGTGGGAGGGGGAGTTTAAGTGCTGAGCCACCGGGAGGTCAGCTTGGTTATTGCGGACCGAGCGGAGGTGTTCGGCGAAACGATCGCCCAACCTACGCTTGTTAATGGTTATGCTTGACTAAGATGTATGTTTTGAAGTATAAAGAAAAAAACATAAAAGTAGGCAATTCTTATTTTTTGTTTGCCACTATTAGCAGACTAAACTTAACTCTTTTTATTGCAGACTTCATTTGTGACATTGGATGAAGCTATTAAAATTACAAATAGGCGTGTAAACGCAATTGAACATGGTAGGCTCTTCATTTCTGCTATTGTCTTTAAGATATAACCATTTCAGACAATTGAGCATCTCAATTCATTAAAAAAAAAATCATGTTGCAAATCTTAGAAAATGTGAAAGCATTCTCATTTAATTTTTTTCATAGGCAATCACATGAAATCAATTTAGTTAAACCTTGCATAGCTGGATTTGGTTTAATGGGTTGAATAAAATAGGTAATTCATGTTTCCTTTCTGTAAACTAGGATATAAGCATTTTCTTCTAAAGGGGCTGTCCCACTTGGGCGACCTAATTGGCGAGTTTAGAAAAGTTTGAAAAAATGACATGTTGAAGACCAGCTACGACTTTGGGAAAATTGAACATCGAATAGTGGAGAGTGAAGACGAACTCCTTCAACTATGATGAAGACTATCTACGACTACCTTTGACTAACATGCCGACCTACTACGACTGAACCTACTAGTAAAAAAGTATCTATTTTTTTCCATGGCGACCTTTTTTAACATATTGAAAATACGCCACGGCCTAGCGGAGACCACTCTCGAGCATGAAGGAGAGTTATGAAGACCTCCCACGACCTCGCTGCGAGTATGAGTCGAGGGCAAACTTGCCAGAACTCGCGGATTAGGTCGCCCAAGTGGGACAGGCCCTTTAAGCAGTCCATGAGTACAGATGACAATTTCCATTTGTGGCTAGAGACCAACGAAGGCACTGGAAAATATAAAAGTGTAATTTATTCGAGCAGCAGAGCAAAGCAGTCTGAAAATTTGAATAGGTTTTCCTCTATTGATGATTCTGAGATTGTCAATTATCAGCTTTGTTGGGTCAGAGAACAAAACCAAAATGGGACACGTATTCTGGATTATTGACCATCTTAAAAAAAAGTTGATCTATCACATACTACATCAGAAATGTAATATTTACTAATGGCGATGAAACATTCCAATAAGTTTGGAAATCGTTTATTGTAGTAACTTAAGCAGGTTTTTTTTCAGGATCATAAGTGTTCTCAAAACTTTCTTGGGTTCAAATTCTCATCAGAGATGTTCAAACGGGGAGTCATTCCAACCTCTAGTTATTTCTATTTCACCATTTTCCTAACCGGATAATGCAAATTGTCCATTGGACTAGAAAATGGCTGCTTCATTGAAGGTTTTCTATGCTTGCAGAGTGTTGGCAAAGATGAGGTCACTAAGTATGAAAATCCATATCTTAGAAAGAAAACAAATGTACAGTACCTTGAATACAGTGATGCAGAGACATCTGATAACAAGTCCAGAATGATATGAAGGTTAGAGGATGAGAAATAATTATTCTCTGAAGGTGTGGTAAAAGTGATTATCAATGCAGGACAACCTAATTTTATAATACAACCTTGGGTAAGGGTGACAATTGCAAGTGGAAAATGTGTAATTTCTCCTTTTACAAACTGGCAAGATGCAAATCTGGAATTATGTGTCATACCATGTATTAGAATTGATGAATGTCATGTTACTACTCAACTAATTACTGTACCATTTTAATTTAGTTATAATTCCTCGGATTGAACGCACCTTGTCTTATATCATTACCGAGTTGGATGAAAGAGAAAGGGAGGAATTCTATCGGTGAGTGTTGTGGCATTCTGCACAGTTCCCTGAAAGTGGAATCTCATGTAGATAGGGTGGTAAAGAAAGCTTTTGGTGTGCTGGCCTTTATAAATCAGAGCATTGAGTATAGAAGTTGGGATGTAATGTTAAAATTGTACAAGGCATTGGTGAGGCCAATTCTGGAGTATGGTGTACAATTTTGGTCGCCTAATTATAGGAAGAATGTCAACAAAATAGAGAGAGTACAGAGGAGATTTACTAGAATATTGCCTGGGTTTCAGCAACTAAGTTACAGAGAAAGGTTGAACAAGTTAGGGCTTTATTCTTTGGAGCGCAGAAGGTTAAGGGGGGACGATAGAGGTCTTTAAAATGATGAGAGGGATAAACGTGGATAAGCTTTTCCCACTGAGAGTAGGGAAGATTCAAACAAGGGGACATGACTTGAGAATTAAGGGACAGAAGTTTAGGGGGAACTTCTTTACTCAGAGAGTGGTGGCTGTGTGGAATGAGCTTCCAGTAAAGGTGGCGGAGGCAGGTTCGTTTTTATCATTTAAAAATAAATTGGATAGCTATATGGATGGGAAAGGAATGGAGGGTTATGGTCTGAGCGCAGGTATATGGGACTAGGGGAGAATATGTGTTCGGCACGGACTAGAAGGGTCGAGATGGCCTGTTTCCGTGCTGTAATTGTTATATGGTTCTGTTGGAACATCTCTTAAGTTTGTTACTGGGTTACTTAAATATACATAAAACAGCAATGTGGGACATTTAAAAATCCAAAGATAAAGGCATCAATAAGCAATGTCCACTCTACATACAGGTTAAAAAAGATCCAGGAAAAGAAAAAGCAGTCGAAGGAAAAGCGAGAAAAAGAACAGGAAGGTCGGAGATTAAAACATGATAATGCACCAGCCAACCTACTTGAAGATGAAAAGGACGAGGACCTGCTCTTTGATTAATCTAAGCAAGGAGCTCCCATTACCGACCATTCACTGAAGCAGCGAGCTTAAAATTGTGATGTATTTGTATGTTATATTTAATATTGATTTGCAAACCCAATTACACTTGTCAGGTGGATACTGTTTTGTAAGTTCACAATTTGTTACATGTAAACAAAACATTGATTCTTGCACATTTCTGTACTGTATGGGAGATGTAATTATTCACTATTACTCTTTACAGTGAGCTCATGAAATATTTCCTGCAAACCAAGTTGATTAAATGATTTTAAAAAGCAATGTTAAATGGTTGGATGTTTTTGTGTTGTAACGTTGTGCATAATGGTAATTAAAAATAATACAGGAATGTGTCTTTAGCTCTTTGAATATTCCATGGAAACAGCTCAAATTAGATAACAGCAATTAAAACAGTTTCTAAGTCACCTTGTTGGTTAGTAATTAGGTTCCAATTTTTCTCCTCCGTGCATATTCATTACATATAGCTTACCTTTGTTATGCTTTTGACCCAGCCTGGATTCTGGAAAAGCAGTATTCATAGGTCAGTTTTTAAGGAAGAACCCACTATTTTCTCTCATTATTCTCCTTTGAACCACGAAGATGCTACCATCTGCTTTATACCACGTCTGTAAAAAAAAAGGCAGAATCCAATGATATTTAAAGTGGTGTAATTGCACTAATCAAAATTTGTATATTTCACAATGGTTCTAAAATAATAGTAACATTTTAAAGTTTGATCTGTACTAATAGATATATAGAATGAAGATAGTAAAGTTATATATTTATGTCCCTTGCCCAAGTATGATTGCAAATAGAGGGAAAACTCAATAATCTTTCTGGCTCTCATACCCTAAGGTTCTTAACATTCTTAAACAATGAATGGTTCACGACTTAATTTATTCTGATATTTATATGTTTTTTCTAGACTTAATAAAGGCATTGCCATTAAAGTGGTTAGTAAGCTCTTAATGATTGTGGAGCTGGAAATCTGATATGGTTTTCTAATTTCAAAGTAGCAGTATAATTCCCAAATTTACGGTAATATAACCTTTCAGGGAAGACCAGACGAGCTAGTGGGATCATACATTTATAAATGGCAACACTGGAGGATCACCATAGGCAACTGTTGAACTGTAACTTTACTTTGTGTAGCAATTTAGCTACCAAAGTTGATATTTGGTGGTATTGTGAGCTTTCGTCGGGGAGAGATAAAGTAAGTTATATTAGTTGGATACTAATATATTAAATCACATACTCCATAGTGTTTTGAGCTAGTTTTCTAAGAAAAACAACTGCAGTGATCAAAGCCTGAAAGGGTAGGATGGGGCTGAAGCCCAGTGTTTAGATGTTGGAATGGTTTTTATCATTCCAATACAGGTGCACAACCTTTTATCCGAAAGCCTTGCGACCAGACACTTTTCGTAATTCGGAATTTTTCGGCTTTCGGAATGGAAGATTTTTAGCGTAGATTTTAACGGCTGGCTCAGTGGTAGAGTGCTCGGCTCATATTCGCAAGGTCACGAGTTTGCGCATTGATCTCGGCAGTTACTCGATCGCGAGTTTGAGTCTTCAATGTAGTTTTTTTCTTGCAGAATATGAGAGAATAGGGAGGGTTAGGCTGGGATCATTCTCTGCGAGATGATCTTAGTGCGGGAGACAAGTGTAGGAGAGGTGTACTGACTGTGTGGGCAGAACTTTGGAAGTGATTGCCCACCATTCTCAAAAGCCGCTGTGTCTCCGTCCCTGGGATAGCAGGGGACGATCAAACAGCACAATACCGCCCTCCCCCTCCAACTCCAGGGGAATCCGCTCCCCGATGGGCCGCTATGGCGACAAGTAGCAGTTCGCCCACAGCCCGAGCTGCGCCCCCTCATCCGCCACCCCAAGAACAAGACGTACCTTGCACACCATCAGCTTCTGCCCCTATGTGTTCCTCTGGAGTTGCTGATCTGGGATTTCCGTGCTTGCAGTGGGCCTGGGGGTCGGTGTCCCGATGAGGGGGCGCAGCTCGGGCTGTGGGCGAACTGCCACTTGTCGCCGTAGCGGCCCATCGGGGAGCGGCTTCTGGTGGTCCTGACGTTTCCGGCCACACCCCTGTACAGGAGCTGAGACTGGGAACTGTACCGCCCTTGCAGGTGAGCAGGAGAGTGGGGTTGTTTGCAGTTGCAGAGCGAGGGGGCAAGGGCGGTACAGTTCCCAGTCTCAGCTCCTGTCCAGGGGAGGGGTGGCCGGAGATGTCAGGACCAACAGGAACCCGCTCCCCGGTGGGCCGCTACAGCGACAAGTGGCAGTTCGCCCACAGCCCGAGCTGCGCCCCCTCATCCACAAGCAGGGTTCCTCTGGAGTTAGAACGGGGCTGGGCACGAGTTGCTGCTGGCTGTGAGTCTCTGGGATCTCCGTGCTTGCAGTCGGTGTCCCGTTGGTCCTGCCGTCTCCGGCCACCCCCCTGGACAGGAGCTGTACCGCCCTTGCCCCCTCCCTCTGCAACTGCAACACACCACTCTCCTGCTCTCCTGCAAGGGCGGTACAGTTCCGAGTCTCAGCTCCTGTACAGGGGGGTGGCCGGAGACGTTACAGCCCGAGCTGCGCCCCTTCATCCGCAACCCCAAGAACAAGACGTACCTTGCACACCATCAGCTTCTGTCCCTACGGGGAGCGTGTTCCTCTGGAGTTGGAACGGTGCTGGGCTGCTGCTGGCTGTGGGTCTCTGGGATCTCCGTGCTTGCAGTGGGCCTGGGGGTCGGTGTCCCGTTGGTCCTGACGTCTCCGGTGACTGGCACGGACCTGCTGGCATCGCCGACTTGAAGACAGTGCAAACCCCCTGCGCTGGTGCAATGGGCGGGGAGCTGGAGAGGGGAGGGAAGGGGTCACACAGATGGCTGGGAAGCAGAGGGGTGTAGGTGGGGTGAAACTGAAGGGAGCGACAATCTGCTGCTGCCTGCCCGCTGAGTTAAAAAGTTCCCACGCAAGACTCACGATACATGTGTATCGTGAGTCTACCGTGGGAACTTTTTAACTCAGCTGGCCAGCAGCAGCAGATTGTCAATTATTAACCCTCCCGCGCAATATACCCTCACCTTATCTTTTATGAATGGGGATTTAGTTCCCCTTTCTTCGAGGACCGACCAGAGGTTCCACTTTCACCTCTGTGGGCCGCCCTCGGTGAACGTCTTCAAGGACCTTTCTTCAAGGACCAAAAAAATGTCTGCTATTCGGAGCTTTTCGTTATTTGGAATTTCAGATAAAAGGTTGTGCACCTGTAGAATGATTTTCCAATTCCAGTGGTAATTAAAAAAAAAATTTCACTCCTAGTATTTTTCACATATTTTTAGGATGTTCAAAAAGTTGAAAATGAACACTTAAGAAATGAGTTTATTTATGTTTTTTGCTCATGTGACAAAATACATTATATATGAAATTATACAGAAGGGAGAATAAGATGAAAATTTAGTCGAGGGCGAGTGACACGGAAATAGTTTAAGAAGCACTGCCCAAAGGCACGCTCCCTATCCAAAAAGCACAGTGGGGATGAGGAGACTATATTGCAGTTAATAATTCGTAAAACATCAAAACCTCTGAAATACCAAACTAAATTTGTTGATAGAAAACATAAATAGTACGGATGAGGAGACTATATTGCAATATAGGTCACACAGGAAAAGGATACCCATTTAATCAGAACAGAGGCTTTACTCCTCCTTCCATCTTCTCATGTAACCCATTCTCTCCCCCACTAAGCATAGCTTCCTCCCATCTTATCTTCTCTCGAGAAAAAATGTCATTAGTGATGTTGATTAGCATAGCCACTACATTAATCAGTCATAAAACACTACACTAAATAGCCAGATTGAATTGAGATTTCGACACGCTCTTTTGTGAAAAAATCCTCAATTTTTGTTTGTAAAGGACATGGGCAATAATTCAGTTAACAGGGACATATATAGTTTAGATATTTTAAACCAGTTAATTCACAACTTGAGTAACAATTTTCTTTTGTATCTTTATTGGATCCCTGGATAGAGTGAATGTGGAGAGGATGTATCCACTCGTGGGAGAGTCTAGGACAAGAAACCATAGCCTCAGAATAAAAGGACGTACCTTTAGAAAGCAGGTGAAAAGGAATTTGTGGAATTCATTGCCACAGACGACTGTGGAGGCCAAGTCAATGGATATTTTTAAGGGATGGATTGACAGATTCTTGATTAGTAAGGTTGTCACGGATTATGGTGCAAAGGCAGTAGAATGGGGTTGAGAGGGAAAGATAGATCAGCCATGATTGAATGGCGGAGTAGACGTGATGAGCCGAGTAGTCTTATTCTGCTCCTAGAACAGGAACCTACGCTGATTAAGCTCCTACCATGCTGTAATTTTAAAGATTACATTTTATAAAAGCAAAGCCCAGAATTATACACCAGTTGCATTTGACCTCCAATAGGTTGCCTTTCAATTGGGCTCTGATTTAATTCTACTACCTTTGAGGACAGTTAACAAAGAGCATGATATGGTGATATTAGCAACAATGTAGCAGAAATGTTTGTTACATATAAGCAGTACTTGGCTGCGCATTTCAAAACCAGTGAACTGCATGGCTACAGAACAAATGCTGGGAAGATGTTTTGTGTGTTGTAAATTTTCTACAATTACTTAATAAAGCTATTATTATTGGTATGGATAAATCTAAGGACGTGCCACAAATTTAATTATCACACAAATGGGGAAACCCAGAATCTTGCCAAAAAGCAGAGAAACCAAGAAATATTAAAGTACTTGGAAATTTATTTGGTTTACTTAGGGCATAATAGGCACCTCACAAACATGGATTTGCCTAAATTCAATGAGTACTTACCTTGGCATATCTTAGCACTTCATTGGGATCATTTATGGCTTCCACTCCAGTTCTACGACTTAGAACAGGTGGGCATCAACTACTGCAGCTTGGCTGAACATGATATTGTGTACTGGTTTTCAGATCTTGACCTTCAAATACTCTTCCTTTTCTCAGTCAGATGCTGTGTTAGCACATTGAAGGAAAGTGATTCTTTATTGCTGTACCCCCTGTGCTCTGTTGGACCTCAACTGTTAGATTTTCTGTTGAGATTGTGCTGATTTTCTAAACTAAAATGACTTCTCTTTGTGGTTAGTTTCTGGACCTCCTGTTCTCAAAATAAATATTCCAGATGCTTCCCAATTGAAGAGCCAAAAGTCTCGTTACAGGTGGACACAAGCATAACCTATTGGGGCTTGTCAAGTTGTAGAGGATAAATTGAGAATAGCTGCCTTTTTCAGGTCCTTTGTTGATATGGGAAAGGAAGGCAGGAAAGAAATGGAAGAAGGGAATTAAAACGTGGAAAGCAGAAGCAGTGAAGAAGCATGAGGAGAGTAGAGTTCGAAGTTGGATGGATACTGCATGTAAACAGGGGATAGAGTTAAGACACAAGGATAGCACTAGGAAAGGATGGACATTATTGCAACTAGAATGCCAGTAGGCAGAGGAACAAGAGAAATTAATTAAAAGACAGACAGGAGGTGAGAAACAGGTGATGGTTCGTAAAAAATAAACCCAGTACTGGTAAATCCTCTGGAGGAGACTTCATGTCCGGCACGACGACCCTATTTGGTAATGAAGATGAGGAGTTAGATAATCTTGTGAGATGTCCACCTCCCTATGCCCTACCAGTAGCAGTGACATCTTTACCTGTGACAGTTCCGTCAGTAACATCCCTATACCTTGAAGTTCTGACCTTACAAAGCTCTCCAGGATTGGGACCAGGGAATGCCTTTCTGTGCGTAATTTGTTTAAGGCATTGATGCTACCAGAACAGCTGGCCATTATTAAATGTACTGCACACACTGGTGCTGGGGACCCTATAGCAAAAGGTAATGAATTTGGCAATAGTGTATCCAAACAGTGCAGCCTGTACATCCAAATGCGTAGTGTCAGCAGCTAAACAGATGCTAGCAAATAGAACGGTCCTGCCAAACATGAGGGAGGTATGTACATTACAGAGGGACGCCTCTTGTATATATAAATAACTATGGAAACAAGAGGGCTGTGCCATTAATTCAGCACACCCCGCTTGGACAAGTTGGTGTATACAACATTTTTACCCGTCTTACCCATGCTGGTAAGGAGGGAATGATAGGATAACAAAGGAAATGTGGTGGCAGGCCTCTGAATGTAAAATTTGCCAATTAAGTAATCCAGGCAAATCAATTAAAATATCCTCAGGGGTGACGCCAATGCCATCATGATCCTTTGAATGCATACAGATTCATTTTATTGAAATTCCAAGGGCCCAGTGTTATAAATATTGCATAGTGATTTTAGATTTATTTAGTAGGTGAAGTGAAGCTCTACCAACCACTATTAATAAGGAAAAATGTGCACATTGTAATATCCGACAGCTATTCACTGTACACACCACCCACAGGCATCTGGGATGGTGTAAAGAGTCAATGGGGATTGCAAAAACAAAATTACCCCGGAGGTAAATCCTTTTTCTGACAAGCAACTATGTTATAAAAAATTGGGGATGAAGGAAAATTGAATGGAGAAAGAGCTAGGGTGATCTCTTTGGAGATAAAATGACCTAAAACAAATGGCCAATGTTTTTAGTATATCTTGTACCATGTAAACAAAATGCCTTTGATGTGATGCATTCTGTGAAAACCTTTTCCTGTACCTCTGACCATGACTAATGTCTGTAGAATGTGCTAAGGGGACAAAAAAAAACCTATTTAAGGCAATGTAATTCTGTTGTTCAGCGAAGGGGACCGAGGACAGTTGAGTGTCTACATTGGTCACTTAGCTGGAATTCTCGCTCCCTTCCATCGGCCGATGTTAAGTAAAGTTTTGAACTGGTCTACCAAACAGTTTCTGTGGTGTCTGTTTATTAAGAAGCGAACCTGGTTTAGTAGTTATAAAAGTAACTTTTTCACCTTAACACTCTCAATATTGATTTTCTTGCAGCAATGTTCTTGCACCTATATCATTTTGGAGATCAGGCTGATAAAGATAGGGAATTTGGATGTGGTCAGTCCAACAGTCATCAATATCAGTTACAGTGCAAGTGATTTCTATGTCCTTAGGGTCTCTTGCTCGAACAAAGCCATTGTAATTTAACATGCCTGAAACAAGGAGTCTTACTCGTTTTGAGTAAAAAGTAACACATTGATTATGACATGACCATGCTCCAAGCATTTTGTCCAAAGGACACCGTAATGAAGTCAGGTGTTCCCACTTGCTCCTTGCCTAATCCTGCATTATCAGAGTATTGTCTCTTTTCCAGCCTTCGCATCGAAGTCTTTGAGGAGGATTAATTTGTCGCCTTTGTATGCATGCCATGGGTAGAATATGTATACCGATGAATGTAGCATGCAGATTCCATAATAGAATGAGTCACAGGTTCCATGAGTTGAAAGTTGTTGAAATGGCAGACAGGTTCATTCTTTACATGGATCCACAATAGGCAATGAGCAATGGTGACTGACTGCTGGGAACAGGCTTGGGCTTTTTTTTAAACTGGGGGTTGTAAAAACAAAATTGTACCCCATGGAATTGGTATAAACTTGCTGTGTACGAATGAAATAGCTAATCTCAAATCACCCAATGAAACAATATATGTCTTTTAGTTCATGTCTCTGCTGATTATCTATATAATTAAAAATCTCATCTTGACCACTTCCTGTCTGCGCTTGATTTTAGAAAAAAACGCTACCCTGTATCACTGTGATTTTTGGCGATCTTACTCACAGTCCTCCTCCACTGAGCCAGCCCCGAGGATTTTTCCCATATATGAAAAATTCAAAAGTTATGAATGTTTTATAAAAACGAGATCAGCTGATTGGTCCTCTCGCCTGTCAATCACCCCGATGACGGTAACGCCCCTTCGGGGAGGTGGGGGGGGGCAGGACTATAAAACCCAGGATGCCTGGACGTGAGTCAGTCACTCTGCAAGATCGTGAGGGAGAGGCTGTCAATCTAAGCTGTGAATCAACTGAACTGTGAGTCTGCAATGGACTTGCAATAAATTTGTTAGCCCTTAATGACAATGCCATGAGTTGTTTGGCCTGCTGCCCTGCCTGTGCTTGAAACTGCAATGCTTTATTAGGTGCGGCTATGTTTGGAAGGAATAAGTGCTTTATTAGGTCCGACTGTTTAGTCCAATAGTCCCGTTCATTTTGTGACTTCCACTTAGTGGACAGGTCGCGCTGATTGCGTAATTTACAGTGAGTGCAGAGGTCGCGCTGATTGCGGTAGTGCCGCTGACTGCGGAAGCCCCACAGTGGAGAGGCCGTGCTCAGCCTTGTGAGTAGATTCAAGAAAGCTTACTGTCATATAGAGTGTGGGAGTGAGTGTGTGTGTATATATATATATATATATATATTGGAATTGGTGGAGAGGAAGAATATTGCGTTAGGGGATCAACCCTCCTGTGTGAAGCTGGGACCCAACGGGTCCCACTTAGTCTAGTACCCAATGTAAGACTTTTATAACATCAACATAAGATTCTGTAATAGCAAGCAATCTAAATTCACTTATTTATAACATGGACGAGTGCATCAAAGGAACAGGCCCTTTGGCAATGCCGAATTTAAATTAAACCAATCTCTGATATATATCCCTCCATTCTCTATAATATTCATGTGCAGATCTAAAACATCTATCACCACCACCTTTGGCAGCATATTAAGGTCACATGGCCACTAGGGGCGCTGCACCGCCTCTACCTACAGCCTGTCTGTTATTTCTGTATTTTTTATTATTTTTAGTTAGTCTAAAGTCTTGTGTTGGGGGAAACTTTAACTTTTCTATGTGGGGGAGGGGGGCAGGGTAAGGGGGAAACCGTTTCTCAGCCTCTTCCTGGCGGGGACGCGACTATTTCTCCGAGTCGCATCCTCGCCACCCACCTCGCGGCCTACCAGCTGGATCGGAGCGGCCTTTCCTGCCGGGGACCGGGAACCGGACCAGGGCTGCTACAACGGCGGCGCAGCGCTGGATTCACCGCGGAGCAGGCGATGCCTACCTGGGTCGCCGTTGGAGCTCCGGAGCGTTGGGCCGTTGCTCCAACATCGAGGAGCTTTGGTGAGGAGAGCTTCCAACGCGGGCGGCGCTGAACGTCATCGTGGAGTCCTGGGGCGCCTTGCAGAGGGTCTCCAGCAGCAGTCTCCACCCGGCACGGCCGGCGGACTTTGGAAGCCGCAGACTCCGGTAGGAGGGGGCCGACTCTGTGTCCACGCCGCTGAGGACGTCCTGCAGCCCCGACGTCGGACTTTTAACACCCCGGCGTGCGGTCCTGGACATCGGGCCGCCCGTAGCGGCAACTACAGAGGGCTTGGGGAGGCCCTGACCACGGGGAATAGTAGAGGAAGAAGACTGACTTTGGTGCCTTCCCACACAGTGGGGAACTTTGATTCTGCTGTGTGGGGATGTTTTATGTCAAACCCTATAGTGTGTTGTGTCCTGTTGATTTTTATTGTATGGCTGTATGGAAATTCATTTCACTGTGCCATCAGGCACACGTGCCAATTAAATCTATCTTGTATCTTGTATATTACTGGCACCAACCACTCTAAAAAAACCTGCCCTGCGCATATCTTTCAAACTTTCATTTTAAGCCCATCCCCTTAAGTCAATTACATTTCCACCCTGGGGAAAAAACATATCATATGCTTCTATCAGGTCCCTGAGTTCTTGAGAATCCATGTTTGTCCAACATTTTATAGTCCTGCCCCTCTTTACAGTTAATACCCTCTATTCTAGGCAATACCCTGGTAAACACCTTCTGAACCCTCTACAAAGCCTCCAAATCCTTCCAGTTATGGGCCGACCAGAACAAGAATGCATCCTAAACAAAGTTCTATTAAGTTACAACATGACTTCCTTATACCCAATTCCCCAAGGCAATCATACAAATATGCATTTTTTATTGTATTATCAGTTCCTGGAAGCTATGGACTTGGACATTAAAAACCCGCTACATTAATGCTGTTAATGGTCTTGCTATTAACTGTATACTTTCCCTTTCATTCAACCTACCAAAGTCCCAACATCTCACACTTGATCGGATTGAGTGCCACCTGTCATTTCTCCACCCATATTTGTAACTGATCTATATCCCGCTGTATTTTATTTACTAACCGCACTGTATGCTTCTCCATCAATTTTGCTGTCATCTACAAACTTACTAACCAACCCATCTAAATTTATATTCAAGTAATTTATGTATTTCACAAACAGAGATCCCAGCACAGATCTCTGCAAAATGCAGACTGCCAGCCAAACACGTAATTTAATTGGCAATAAGACATTTACATTGAGATATTTAAGTAATCAATTCAACTTATTAATATCAGTAACTGACCGTTATCCTATTGTATTCTTTGACAGCCTTCTTCAATGCTGCCACTGATGTTTGTGCCTGCTGTAGATTTAGTAACTGATCCATCTACATTTATGTCTCAGTTGTTTTTATATATTACTAGACTAAGTGGGACCTGTTGGGTCCCTGTCACATGGGAGGCCTGGTCCCCCAACGCAATATTCCACCACTCACCCATAGCCCCCCCGGGAGGCCTGGTCCCCCAACGCAATATTCCACCACTCACCTATAGCCCCCAACTGCGCATTTGCGGCTCATTTCCCCTCATCCCACAGCACTCCCTCCCTCTCCTCTTCACCCTCCCTCTTTTTAAACTTAAAATAATTCACTATCTTTTCACTTTAAAAAATCCAATTCCCTTGCCCTACCCATTCCAATGTTTCAAATGACAGGACTCAGTGTCCTGTCTTTGTAACATTGTAACGGTAATGGCAAGGCAATTGGATTTTTTAAAGTGAAAGTTACATTTTTAAAGTTTAAAATGTGAATAACTTGTAAAATATACCATCAATCTGAACTAAACTTGATACAACACACCACAGGATAATGGTGAGTACGGTGGTCCAAGAATTATAGCACTATCGTGTACCTTTTGGCGTAATTTCAGGGTCACATGGGCAAACACACAGAATCAGAGACATAGAAACAAACAAGACGAAAGTTTTAGTAATATACTAGACTAAGTGGCACCGGTTGGGTCCCAGCTTCACACGGGCGGGCTGGTCCCCAACGCATTATTCCACCTCTCCACCAATTCCAATACACACACACACAGACTCCACCTCACACATACACACTCACTCACTCAGACACTCACACACATACACACACTCACACACCATGTATATGATTGTAAACTTTCTTGAATCTACTCACACGGCTGAGCGCGTCCTCTCCACTGTGGGGCTTCCGCAGTCAGTGTGTCCTCTGCACTTACCAGAAATTACGCAATCAGCGCGACATCTGCACTCACCGGAAATTACGCAATCAGCGTGAGCTGTCCACTAAGCGAAAGTCACGAAATTAGCATTACTTTTGGACTGAACAGTCGGACCTAATAAAGCATTTATTCCTTCCAAACACAGTCGCACCTAATAAAGCATTGCAGTTTCAAGCACAGGCAGGGCAGCAGGCCAAACAACTCTTGGCATTGTCATTTCATTTCCAATTAAGCATTGCACTTTCAAGCACAGGCAGGGTAGCAGGCAAAACAACTGGCATTAAGGGCTAACAAATCATATATTGCAAGTACATTGCACTCACAGTTCAGTTGATTCACAGCTTAGAATGACAATCGTGGCCTCTCCCTCGCGATCTTGCAGAGTGACTGACTCGCGTCCAGGCATCCGGGGTTTTATAGTCCTGCCCCCCCTCCCAGAAAGGGTGTTACCTTGATTGACAGGCGAGAGGACCAATCAGCTGATCACAAGGTTTTTTAAAGACTCATAACTTTTTATATTTTTGATTGATGGGAAAAATCCTCGGAGCTGGTTCAGCGGAGAACTGCGAGTAAGATGGCCAAAAATCACAGCGATACAGGGTAGCGTTTTTCTAAAATCAATCTCCAGCTCAGACAGGAAGTGGTCAAGATGAGTTTTAATTATATAGATACTAGACCAAGTGGGACCCGTTGGGAGGTCTGGTCCCCATTGTTCTCTGCAGATCCTCTCAATTTCTTCCATTCTTCTCTGCAGATCCTCTCAAGCTCTGCCAGGTTGGATGGGGAGCGTCGATGCATAGCTATCTTCAGATCCCTCCAGAGATATTCGATCGGGTTCAAGTCCAGGCTCTGGCTGGGCCACTCAAGGACATGCACAGACTTGTCATGAAGCCACTCCTGCGTTGTCTTGGCTGTGTGCTTAGGGTCGTTGTCCTGTTGAAAGGTGAACCTCTGCCCCAGTCTGTGGGCCTGAACGCTCTGGAGCAGGTTTTCATCAAGTATCTCTCTGTACTTTGCTCCGTTCATCTTTCCCTCGATCCTGACTGTTCCCAGTTCCTGCTGCTGAAATATATCCCCACAGCATGATGCTGCCATCACCATGTTCCACCATAGATATGGTATTGGCCAGGTGAGCGGTGCCTGGTTTTCTCCAGATGTGCCGCTTGGCATTCAGTCCAAAGAGTTCAATCTTGGTTTCATCAGACGAGAGAATCTTGTTTAGCTGCCTTTTGGCCAACTCCAAGCGGGCTGTCATGTGCCTTTTACTGAGGAGTGGCTTCCATCTGGCCACTCTATCATAAAGGCCTGATTGATGGAGTGCTGCAGATACAGTTGTCCTTCTGGAACTTTCTCCCCTTTCCACAGAAGAACTCTGGAGTTCTGTCACAGTGACCATCGGGTTCTTGGTCATCTCCCTGAACAAGGCCCTTCTCCCCCGATTGCTCAGTTTGGCCAGGCGGCCAGCTCCATGAAGAGTCCTGGTGGTTTCAAAGTTCTTCCATTTAAGAATGACGGAGGCCACTGTTCCCTTTGGGACCTGCAATGTTGCAGAAATTGTTTTATACCCTTACCCATATCTGTGTCTCGACATAATCCTGTCTCAGAGGTCGACGGACAATTCCTTCGTCTTCATGGCTTGGTTTTTGCTCTGACATGCACTGTCAACTGTGGGACCTTATGGTATGTATCTTTGGGCCAACTGTGGGACAGGTGTGTACCTTTCCAAATCTTGTACAATCAATTTAATTTACTACTTGTGGATTCCAATCAAGTTGTAGAAACATCTCAAGGACAATCAATGGAAACAGGATGCACCGAAGCTCAATTTTGATTGTCACAGCAAAGGGTCTAAATACTTATGTAAATATGATATTTCAGTTATTTATTTTCCCCTGCCTGTCGCAGCACTTCCAATTGCAACACCACTTCACCCTCCCCCTCCTGTCGAAGCACTTGCTTGATGGTGTTGTATGATGGCAACATTGTTACAAATGCCGGGTGGACCACTGATGGTGGAAGCACAGTGTTCCTGTATTGCAACTTTGTATCGAAGTTTGTTGGAAGCTGCCAGCAAGGATTTAAACTAAAAATATTGTTAAAGTTGCCTTTTTTAAACCTTTAAATATCAATAAAATGAAATATAACATCAAATCTGAAGGCAACTTGATTAGACCCACGACGGGAAAAATCTGAGTAAGGTTCTGCAAAAATATTAGCACTACCGTGTACCATTTTAACGAAAATACAATCACACAGACAAACACACACACACAGACACATATAGAAACAAGACGAGACTTTTAATAGTATACTAGACCAAGTGCAGACCTGTTGGGTCTGTTCCCGCAACGCGCGGTTGCAAGGGGGGGGGGCGCGGCGGCCTGACGTCATCTAGGCGTACACCGTCAAGATGATGCGTACGACATCAATACGCTGCGTACGACGTCAAGATGCTGCGTACGCCCGTCGTGGCGCTGCATACGCCCTCAATGCACCTGCGGGCCGAAAGGCCGTTGACGCGCGGGATTTTCGGACAGTGCAGGCCCATGGGGACGGCGATAAGCAGCGGGGGACCAACTGATCTGTGCCTTCTGCGAGCGTAACAGAACCGGGGGGGGGGGGGGGGGGGGGGGGGGGGGGGGGGGGGGGAGGGGGGGGGGGAGGTGAGCGGGGTGGCAGCAGCAGCAAAAATCGCTAGTGAAATGTGAAAAATGGCGCAGTTTTTGGAGGAGAGCTGGGCGGCAGCAGCCGTTATGGTGGCTAGCCAGCAGGATTTTATTAAAAATGTGTACATAAAAACGACGAAATGTAATGAGTGGATATGCGAATGTAAAAGTGAAATCACTAGCGAAATGGAAAAAAATCTCGGAGTTTTTTGCGTGTGGTTTTGGCGGACCAACGAATCAAAGGCCAAGTGATATCACAATCAGTAGAGGTGCTAGCACTGATCTCTGCAAAACACCACTGGTCACAGACCTCCAGCCAGAATAACACGCTTCCACCACTACCATCGATCACCCATGGGTAAGCCAGTTCTCAATTCAAACTACTAAATAAACTTTGGATCCCATGCATCGTAATCCAAGATGGCGTCAGAATGGCAACCTTTAGATGATTCTATCATCACCGAACTGCTTTCTTATCCTTCTAAGACACTAAAAATGCAGATCAACATGAGCTGCAAAAGTGATTTTGCAATCACACATAAGTCAGGTGTGCTTTTATTGAAAATCTACAAATACACTTTTACATTATTCCGTGTGCTGGTCAAGTGTCAGAAAATAATTTCTATAATTAGAGTGTAGATATATCGCCAGCTGGGGCCGTAACCCTGAATACAAAGATTCCTAACGTTAAAATCTGCATAATTTGCACATGGCACATCCAAACATCTGCCCAATGAACATCAAAGGCATGAATATTGTACATATAATTTGGCATGTCATCAAACCCAGATATCTATTTATTGCTTGATCCACCAATAAAGTTAAAATACCCCAATAGCTTCTACGGCTATCAACACTTAACCTTGTCATAGTTGCTGCTTTGCTTTTAAACAAGCAGTTATGCATCAAGTGCACCATCCACAATGCCGCTGCACTATATTTAATACTGGAAAAATCACTTGCATAAAAAACAAACAAAATTAAAACATGCATCATAAATCATTCAGCCAATTTTTATCCAGAAACAGTGTCGATGAATTCCAGTGTTTAAAAGCTAGTCTCAAAGATGAGAAACACAAATGTCATTACTAATCAAGATTGCATGGAAAACATTTTACCAGGACTCTCATTCATTTTAAATTAAAACATTCACATTTGCCTATTGCCTTTTGAAAAGGCATCTGCTTAGGATGTCCACTGTGCCAATTATTGACTGACAGTAGTTACATTCAATAATTCTATTCCAGCCTATGATCAAATTTTCTGATAAGAGACAATGTATGTCTGCACAGATTAGGTTCACACATACACACTTTAAAAACAAATGATCAAGTCTTTCAATTGAATAAGTCTCTAAATTGCTCAAAGCTAAAGTGTTTCCTGTTAGGAGGAAACCAAATCTACTATAATGTAAAAAAATGGAATTTATGAATTCTATTTTCCAGAAAAAATATAATCGTCTGCATACTTTCCTAACAGAGACTGGAACAGTGGAACAAGCTATGCACATCAAGGTTGCAACTAAAACAAAATAAAAATACCGCACCTAAAAGCATTAAATCTGTAAGGTCTAGAGACAGGATTATGTACAGTACGATTCAAAGAAAGCTAATGACAGAAGTGTATCTATATTTACATTATAAATAGTTTCTATAATAGTAATTACACAAGTATTTCTACCACCAATTGCTGGCATAAACTGGAATGTCAATTAGTTAATCCCTGCCCATGGCTCTCCCCTCCCCGACCACCCCACCCCCCCCCAACTACACATTCTGCCGTTGCAGTTCATAATCATTTTCTGACAAATTGCCAGAAAGTCCTGTCATTTGTTTTCACCGGAGCCATGAAGATGGGACCCACTGAGGTTCTGTGTCAAGTTTGTTTATGAGGCGGATTAACTCCTGGTATGCTTTTTCCAAGTCCGTATTAACAATTGCTGCATCAAAATAGTGTCCATAGTTTTGCTCCATTTCCCTGGCCTTTTCTATGATGTCCCGTAAATCTTCTGGCTGCAACACAAAAATAAATGTTGAATATAGTTGTAGCTGCAGCTTTCCTTGAGCAGACATAGTAAAGGGTTACAGTCTGAAGAAGGGTTTCGGCCCGAAACGTTGCCTATTTCCTTCGATCCATAGATGCTGCCTCACCCGCTGAGTTTCTCCAGCATTTTTGTCTACCTACAAAGGGTTACCTGTTCCATGTTGAATTAGATCACTAAAGGAGCGACTGGAATTAAACAGTCAAGAGAGCAATTCCCTGCTTTGACAGAAATATTAGTTTAGTTGAATTTAGTTTAGAGATACAGCACGGAAACAGGCCCTTCGGCCCACCGAGTCCACACTGACTAATGATTCCCACACATTAACACTATCCTGCACACACTAGGTACAATTTATAATATTACAAAGCCAATTAACCTACAAACCTGTACGTCTGTGGAGTGTGGGAGGAAACTGGAGCTCCCGGAGAAAACCCACACATGTCACGGGGAGAACATACAAACTACGTACAGACAGCACCTGTATTTAGGATCGAACCCGAGACTCTGGCGCTGTAAGACAGCAACTCTACCGCTGCGCCACTGTTATGCCCTTCCAGTACTTAAGATCCAATTTAATACCATCCTTACAACAGTGGCCTCTCCACTTCCAAAACATCCTCTCGAGTGCATCAAATATTCCACACATTCACAATCATTTTTATTTAGGTCATATTTGGGAATGGGAATTAGATTAATATTATCAAAAAGTAACAAATGTTGATGCATTCAGGAGACATTTGTCATAGAAACATAGAAAATAGGTGCAGGAGAAGGCCATTTGGTCCTCCGAGCCTTCACCACCATTCATTGTGATCATGGCTGATCATCCACAATCAGTAACCCGTGCCTGTCTTCTCCCCATATCCCTTGATTCCGCTAGCCCCTAGAGCTCTATCTAACTATCTTTTAAATTCATCCAGTGAATTGGCCTCTACTGCCTTGTGGCAGAGAATTCTACAAATTCACAACTCTCTGCGTGAAAAAGTTTTTTTCCCATCTCAGTTTTAAATGTCCTCCCCTGTATTCATGGACAATGGCCCCTGGTTCTGGACTCCCCCAACGTTGGGAACATTTTTCCGGCATCTAGCTTGTCCAGACCTTTTATAATTTTATATGTTTCTATAAGATCCCCTCTTATCCTTCTAAATTCCAGTGAATACAAGCCCACTCTTTCCAATCTTTCCTCATATGTCAGTTGTGCTAATCTTGCCTAAAACACAGGAAGTGGAATACTCCATGCAGCACTTCGACTATAATTCCATTAGATTATCGCTGACCTGCACAGGAATATCATTTATCCACATCTGCTCCAAATTCTAACAGCCAATTCTAAAGGTTTCCATTTATCAAACATCAAAATTAGTGGTTAAGAGGCCTCATGAGATAGAGGTGAGGAGAAACTCAGCAGAATACCATACATATATAAGCAAATTTGACATCTTCCAATATCATTGCAAAGGAACCATGATACCTTGCTAAGAGATAAATATAAGACAAAACCTTTCTGGACTTTGAACACGACATGCATTATGGGTGAGAAATAGGTGCAGAAAGGAAGGCCTTTGCTGGAGCTGCTCTTGTTGACAGGAATAGGCATATCAGCCAGAATCATTCAGCTGAATGATGTGCCATGCAAAGAAATGGTAAACCCAAACACCATCACAAAGTATCACAGGATGCCACTTGTAAAGATAATCTGAGGTGTGTGTGGAAAATGAGTAAGCATAATCAAAAATGAACCTGCTGAAAAAATACAGAATTATTTTAGAGGTGTCAATACTTTTAAAGTCAAAAATAAGGAAAGGAGGATTGGCAATAATGTCTCTCTTATCTTTGGGACTTGTAATGTGATGTACTTTGGACAATGTGGAAATTGATTGAAGTTTAGTGTGCACTACTTAAGAATGGTAGTTTTCACAAATGGGCAAAACTGTTTGAATTTCACCTAGGCAAATGTGATTTTATCCACTTTGGAAATTACACATTCTTCCCATAACCCCCGACACCCTTACTGATCAAGAATATGTCAATGTGTGCATTAAAAATACCTAATGACTCGGCCTCCACAGCCGTCTGTGGCAATGAGTTCCACAGAATCACCACCTGCTATTTGGTATTTTTTGTGCAGACAGCACATATTAATTTTAAATCTGATTGATAGACTTTTGATAACCAAAGGTATTACAAGATTGAGAACCAAGATAGCTCCTTGCTCAGCTAGGATCTCACTGATTGCTACTTGGTGCTTGAAGGCCTTTATTACGATGCTCTTGTGGGTGCATGTTTATAAAGTTCACAAAAGCAAGGAGGAAGATAAAGCTCAAGAGCATGCTTCATGGAATATTTTGGAGTTTTTATATTAATCACAATAACCTTCCTTCTCTTCCTAGCCTAATTGCTAAATACGTTGATGAAGAATGGTCAGAAAATTACAACAATGCTGAAAGATGATATATCATGTTTAATTTGAAAAATGTAAAATACTTTGTAATTTATAATAAATAAAAAATGTAAAATACTTTGTAATATAAATAACAGGACAAAGTACTGCTGCTACCAGTTCTTGAACTACACTCAACAATAAAACTATATTTTAGTAAGGGTCCACAGGAATCTGATTAAATAGCAATTTTAACAATAGAAAACATACCTTAGGATTTTTTCCCTCTTTGGTGAGCATTGCACGCAATCGTTCTTGGGAAGGTGGTGCAATGAAGATTATGTAAGGTTTCAAGTCAGAATTTCGCAGAATCCTCAGTGACTAGAGAATAAAAAAAAGCAGCATGGTTAAAAAAATCTTGTATGGTTATTTTACAATTTTATTTCCATTCTATTGAGACTCAACTTATCGAGCTATGAATTACTTCAGTTACATAGACCACTTAATCTAATCCAACATTTATGCTCCTTGGATCATTTAAACCATAAGATGATGGACAAGCTCTGTCATGTAGATAGTTAAGGGCGGCATGGTGGCGTAGTGGTAGAGTTGTTGCCTTGAGAGCCTGTCCCACTTGGCGATTTTATCGGCGACTGCTGACAGCATTGACTGACGTATTAGGTCACCGAAAAATACGCGCCATGATGACGTATGACGCAACGTGATGACGTATGATGCGCGGTGTTTTTTCAAGTGTCGCAACATTCTTTTTGTCGCCGCTGGATTTTGAAATGTTCAAAATCTTTTGGTGACACTGATATAACGCCGGCAAAATTGCCAAATGGGACAGGCCTTTTACAGCGTCAGAGACCCGGGTTCAATCAAGACCAAGGATACTGCCTGTACAAAATTTGTACATTCTCCCCGAGACCGCTTACGCTGCGTGCTCCTGGTTTCATCCCACAACAAAGACATAAGGGTATGTAGGTTAATTTGGCTTTGGTAAAAATTGTAAATTGTCCCTAGTTTGTAAGATAGCACTAGTGCACGGGGATCACTGGCGGCATGGAAATGCCTGTTTTCATGCTGTATCTCTAAACCTGAAACTAAGTTAAGCTTTCAACGAAGATTTGATGAAATCTACATCAAATTAGAGAAATACAGTGGGTCATAAAATAGCTATATTTAACAATAATTTTTATTGGACCGATTTATATTTAAATGAAGCTATTAAATTAACATTTGAAGACTAGCCTGAAATATCCTAAGGATTCCAATCACAAAGCAGGTAGATAAAATATGTTAAAGCTGCTTACCTGTGTATGTAAATTTAACAAGCATATCTTCCCAGAGTTGATCACTTGTCGTACTGAATCAATACTGGTGCCATACAAATTCTTTTCATATTCTCCATGTTCGATGAACTTGTTGGTTGCAATGTCAGCTTCAAAAAACTGACGTGACACAAACAGATAATCACGTCCATTCACCTCATTATCTCTCATAGAGCGTGTTGTATCTACAAGTGTGAGAATACAAGTTGCAGAGAGCTCAAACATACATGATAGTGAAATCAAAACAGTGCAGTTAACTTACGTGGTACTGCTGGAGCAAAACGATCAGCCTCTCTTTCCATCAGCTTCTGTCGCAGTTCATTCTGACCACAATTTACTGGACCAATCAAAACTATTGGCCTTTTCCTGCTTGCTGGTTGATGATACAATGACATTTCTTCATAGGTCAAGATCTCATCATTGTCATAGTCTAATGAAGAAGGGGGTAAGACACAGAAATCCGGAAATTAATCTCTCTTCTACTTAGCATATAATATACATATATATATATATATATACATGCCCACTCTTATGTCACATGAAAACATTCTGCCCAATACAGTTGCATCAATTAGGGGTTAGAGTGTTTTGAAATCACAGTAAAATTATTTATCCTCACAGGGTTTTCAAAAATAAATGTATTTTTAATAGCAATAAATTCATGTTACTGTCAAAAATACTAAAAGCTGCGTTACATTGTTTAAGAGAATACAGTTATACGGTAAATAGACTCATCAATTACAATGCCCTCCATGGTTAAAGAGGCATCTGTGTTCTTATGCTGTAAAGATGTCCAATTACTGTGGGGATAGGAAAAATGAAGAGAGTTTTCTGGCCCTATACTGTTAGAACCCAAGATAACCTTTTTTTTGCATCTCAATTTCCAAAGTAACTCTAAAGTGGTTCTCTAGTTGGTCACATACATAACCAATTCAATCCGTTTTATGCAATTGGTGCTCCCTAGTTCATCACTCACTTATACCCAATTCACATCATAGAAACATGTATTAAAGTAGAAATACCTGCACACAAAAAAAATTCAGTGACATCGTTTGTAATGCGGTTTATATTAATTTTTATAATGACGCATTTTGCTCAATCCTAACATTCATCCTTCCTTCCTTAGCCCACCTGAACACCTACTGTGATTTCTTCAACTCATGGTTTCTTCTATTAATGTTCTTATCAGTTCACACTCTCTCTTTCCTACAGAAAGCTAACTCCAGACTACTGAGCTATTTGGTGCAAGACTTTTCTGCTTGAATGTAGCAAAGACCCAGAATCACAAGCATAAGTGCAAAGGTTGAGGGAAACAGGTATTATCAGGTCCACTGGCAGCTTTGTAATTAGCCATGACCAAAACTGAAGTGGAAAGTAAATAATCTCCAGTGTTTACTGAAAATTCAATAATACTAAACAGCCTGATAAATGTGTGAAGTATCGAAGGTTAACATCTGTATACTTGACAGATCTTGAACATGTTTGAAATGCAAAATCATCCAAGTTTAAATATTTAGAATGTTATCTCAAACAATGGCTTTATTTAACCAAATCCAATTCCTCGCATTATAAATGTACTTTTTTTTTTACATACCATCAGTTCGATTAGCATTATACAACACTTTTTTTCGCTTCTTCTTATTTTTCTTAGCACACCAAAGTTTACCTAAAAAATAAGTGTTACTCAATCATGTACATTTGAAATAAATTTCAAAGTCAACTATTAACCAAATGACATAACATTGTCAGAGGTAAGAAAGAGCAAAGTAAGAATTAAAATTATTTGTTTTCAACAAAACAGGGAGAATCTAAATGTGGTGAAAACTGCATGACATCTTTGATCCTAGAAAAAACAGCAAAGGAGACCTGCCTTTGCTCACTGTTGGTTCCATTCTTTGACCCTTTCCACTAATAAGGCAGCCAATGTTTTACTTCAAGGAATTAATCACTCAGAAAATTATAATTGAACATGCCTGCTACTGCTTTCCAGATCACGTTCTAAAGCAACCTCGTGTGGTGTGTTGTCAAATTTTGTTTGGCAATGCAGCCAAGAAGTGGCTGGGATATTTGTCATGTTGATGGTGGTAAATGCAAACCTTTTTGTCAATTAATGTAAATCCATATCCTTCAGTTATAGGCAAAATTTTCCAAGGAGATTGGACAAATAGATCTATGGATATTTAAGGCAGAGATTGACATATTTTTGATTAGTAAGGGTGTCAGAGGTTATGGGGAGAAAGCAGGAGAATATGGTTGAGAGGAGAAGATAGATCAGCCATGATTGAATGGCGTAGTAGACTTGATGGGCCGAACAGCCTAATTCTGCTCCTATAACTTATGAATACTATAACTACAAGAAGAGTATCACGATTATCATTGGCAGATGATGCAACAATAGCAATGATTTTGGAAGTTTAGCATTTTGTTGTTGACTATTTGAATCGACTAAGATTTTATTATTTTTGTAATGCCATAATCTTGTCACTTCTTTGAACTAAAAACTATATATAATAATTACATTATGATATTAATTCTATACGATAACGGTATTACAACATATGATATCCAAAGGACTACGTTCTAATCTACTCTATTCTGATTTGGATGATATTTTCCAAAATATGGTCTATGAACTCAATATACAATATCAACTTGAATCTCCAGGCTTAATAGCAGTAATTACATTTTCATGAAAACAAATGAAAAATTGCAGTACACTACCCAATACTCACTTCAGGGCAAGAAAGGTTCTATATATTTAAGATGATTTCAAACAGTCAAGCTGTTTTTAATGCTTGAGAAATTCTCCAACGTACCATTAGTGTCTAAGCTGTAATTAGTGCAGTGCACAAAATAAAGACGAGGTGTGACAAGATTATGAAGGCATTACAAAAACAATATTGTTATATATACACGCAAAATATAAATGAGCAAGATTCCACTAATCATATAGGTGGTAAATGAGCTGGTCATGAGCACAATTATACTGCAGCAAGGGTATCAGATCTGTGGTAATTTAATAAGGATAATCAGTTTAATTGTGAAAAATAATTAATTGGATGCTAATGAACTGGGAGCTGTTTTGATGCATTCAACTCCAAACTATAACCTCAGAGGAAGAACAAAATAAAATAAATAACGAAGAAATAAGTTTAAGAAATCTCCTTTCCTGTTTGCAACATTGTGCTTTATCATAGAAACAATAGCTGAATGAATTTCATGTTGTATCTAAATTTATTATCATAACACTGGAACATTGTTGTTTGAATGCATTTGGGCAATTGGACATTCATAATCAGTCATAGAGAGTGACTATTCGGTGTCAGATTATTTCATTCCGATATCATGGGAAATGGTCTCGTTAGCATGATGTAGTTGATGCGAGATAATGCCTCTTCCTGCTCCCTATTACTGCATACAATCGGGTTTTAAAAATAAACTGCCCATAGATGTCACTTTCAATCTCAAATATGAATGTATAACCTTCAATGTGAAAAAAAAAATTCCTTGAAATTACTTAAATTTGAATTTTTATTTCCCAACCTGTTTTTTCAGGCTCCTTGTCTTCTTCTATTGTTTGTTTCATGGCCTCTCTTTGTTGCTGGAAGCTCTTCCCTGTTTTCATGTGAAGGAAATAGATTCACAGAAAATGCACAAAAAAATAATTAATACTTAAAAATGATCATTTATTAGAAAGGTTTATTTGCTTGTCCAATCCAAAAAAGTAAATTTATCACGTATTTTTAACCAAGCATGTTAAAAGGCAAGTTTTTCTCCGCGGGATATTTAAAGGAGACTACATAAATTCAACATAATAAAGCCGGCAGGTTTCAACAACTCAAAAGGATCGATTTAAACACCATCTTTGTTGCTTTAAATTATTAAGGAGTAGTAAATAATTTCATCTTGCATTGCACTCAAGCTGTGCAAAATGGAATCCAGGTCTGTTGATCCCACAATAGGGGTGTTAATGAAAATATAGTCATTTGACCAAGGGCAAAATTCAGCTGTAAGGTAAAGAAGATTTCCGACTTGATTTATTGTTAAATTTCTAGTTGTAATCTAGATATATGGTATGAAATGTCCTCAAATCTTGGTAAGCTTTACAAAAAGCTTGGCACAAATGCTTATACCCATCAATAAATAAATTAGTTCAGTGATATATCATTAAAATGAAGGCCATGTTACAATGGTAGACAAAATTGCTGGAGAAACTCAGTGGGTGAGGCAGCATCTGTGAAAGGGACCTGAGGAAGGGTCTCGACCCGAAACGTCACCTATTCCTTCGCTCCATAGATGCTGCCTCACCCGCTGAGTTTCTCCAGCATTTTTGCCTACCTTCGATTTTTCCAGCATCTGCAGTTCTTTCTTTAGCCAATGTTACAATGATGACATTCAAACACTTATGCCATGATAAAATAGTATCAACAAACTTTAAAGAAATTTGATGGAACAGAAGGCCAAATGCAATACTGTTCCCCAAATCAGGAACAATCTGAGACATTTATGTGAAGCAAATTTTTCTCTGTACCATCAAGAAAGGCAAAGTATACTTTAAAAAAAAACGGATGAGAAATGAAATTATATGGGGGTTCTACCTGGAACAAGCCCAGCTAATGGCTGATTGTCTTCATCTCCATCTCTATAAGCCTGCCACCAGTTGGGGTCTTCTTGACTTATTACATGAAGTATGTCTCCTTTTTGGAAAGACAGACCCAATTCACGACAGGGAATGTATGGATCATCCGAGGGGTCATAATCAAAGTGGGCTTTTACATGCACCTGAAAAAAAAAAGTGGTTTCATATATAATCAACATTTAGAGTCATAGTCACAGCACAAAAAAAAGGTCCTTTGGGCCAACTCATCCATGCTGATCAAGACTCCTCATCAAAGGTAGTCACATTTACCTGTTTGGCCCACATCCCTTTAAATCTTTCAATTCCATACACTTGTCCTCATGTCTGTTAAATGTTATTGTACCCGCCTCAACTACTTCCTGTGACAGCTGGTTCCATATCTTCACTACAGTCTGTATAAAAAAAGTTGTTCCTCAGGTTACCATTAAATATTTCCCGTCTCACCTTAAACCTATGCCTCCAAGTTCTTGATTAGCCTACTCTGGGGAAAAAGACCCTGCATTCCCCTATCTATTCCCCTCTTGATTTTACACACATCTAAAAGATCACTCCTCAGCCTCCTACTGGGAGTAAAGCTAGAAGTCCTGCTGGGATGTTAGCTAGTCAAGAGTATTTAATTGTCATATGTACCGAGAACTGATCAATGAAGTTCTTACTTGCAGCAGCTTAATATGCCTATAAACACAATACTGGGTGGTATGGGACTTTTCATGCAAGCTGCCTTTTTGACACAGTACCTCAGATAGATCCCGTCAATAATGTGGAAGACTTCCAGAGCTTTGTGTGGAACCTTATCAAAGGCCTTGCTGAAGTCCGAATAGACAATGTGTATGCCCTCATCAACTTTCTTGGTTTATCTTCATAAAAACCAATCAAATTTGTGAGGAATGATCTCTCACACACAAACCAGGCTACCTATCCCCAATCAACCAGTCTTTCCAAAGGAATACCCATCTTATTCCTCAGAATCCTCTTCAATAACTTTCTCACCAAAGATGTTAGGCTTACTGGTCGAAGGTTCCCAGGTTTTTCTTTGAAGCCTTTCTTAAATAGAGGCACAACATTAGCTACCATCTAGTCTTCTGGCACCTTACCCACACATGATAGGAATTCATATATCTCAGCCAGGACTCCTGCAATTTCTTCTCTAGCTTCCTAACTCCTACAATTCCTTCTCTGAATTCCCATTTCGTAGTCTTCATTGCATTTAAGATTTAGAAAAAATTCCGCCAGCATCGCCATGCACCCATACCAGGGAGCCTGATATCCAAGTCGTACTGTCTGATCAGTATTTTTGTAATGTTACATTAAGGCTTTTTCCAGGGCTTGATAAAAACGATTCAGCAGGAACCCAGGTATGTAGACCAGTTCTTTGTCATACCAATCTCTTCCCGATTAATATTCGCCTGATAGCATTCGCCAAACAGGAAACAGAATAACTAGCCCAAAGTCTAGTTAACAAAGTTTAATACAATAACTTTTTTTAAATTGTAAATATACTCACTGTAGTTAACCTTTGCTCTTCTAATATACTGGCTGACGGATTACACAAACTTGCCGTTTTGAAACGGGAAACTTGTACGGCGAATCATTGACCAAGAAAAACAAATCTTCCCCATTTTGTCACCTTGACTAAATAACTTTCCTACCCCACCACCTCAAATATGGGTTAAAAAAAACATTCTGCCGTACATCCACAAATCACAAATGCTCACTTTTCAATGGTTCAACTATTTTAAAGGTTAACAGATTCAGCTGAACTATTAGGACTACCACCAGTTTGCTAAAAGAATAAGATACATTCAAATACAAGTTTAAAAAATAATTCAGATCAGTCATGGTTGGGTTCTTCAGTCATTTTATTTAAATCTCACTTACCACCATTTCCTTGGCAGGAGGAATCTTTGTCTGCTGACCGGGAATCAGCACAAAGGTCAGCGTACCATGCATCTCAGCCTATGTACAAAGAAAATATTGGTTGATTTTATATAGAGGTGACCATGGACCCAAAGATCACATATGCACTTGCAAAGAGTTTCAAGGTTCAAAAGACCATACAGTTTTAAAATGACAAATAAAAATCACATACCAACAAGTCAAACACCTCATTAACATCTTTTCCACGAATCTCAATTCCATTTATTTCAAGAACTTCATCTCCTTCATGCAGTACATCACTCTTCTCTGCAGCTCCACCCTTGACTATTCGACTAATAATCACAGATTCAACATCATTACGTACCGTGGCACCCTTAAAAAGGAACACAAAACAGCACGTTATTCAGGTTGATGGTGAATTAGACAGGCTGAATGCAGAGATTCTGGCTGAATAAACTGATGCCATGAACTTATCAAGGAGGGGTAATAAAATGACCCATGGTGCCTATCCTTGTGAGAAGCAAGAAAAAAGATCTATTCACAGTTCTTTGTCCCTAGCGATCCCCTTGTCAATGTCATAGATAAATCTCCCGTTGAGAGGAACGTGCTCAACAATTATACCCTAGATCACATTAGTAATAACCATGTACCTGAATTTCTCACATTTTTATGAACCCGTTTCTAACATCACGAATCACTGGTGGAACAAACAACCAGCATTGTTTGAACTGGCCTCCAGCTTGCAGAACCTTCTTGAAGAGAGGAAGGGTTGCAAAAAACATTTAATGGCAGTTTTTATGGCAAGATTGCAAGTGCAAAAGTTTTGAAAAGGGCCACTAGATGGAGTTAGCATGCTGTACTGAAATGAAGGACATGCCAGATGAAATGCATGAGAAATAAATAGTGAAGACATAAATATGTTAAAGGAAATCAATTCAATACTTTCCATTGACTTTTGCTGAATGCAGTAATGAGCAAGGTTACAACATGAAAGTGTCATTGACATATTTTCAGAAGAAATAGATAAACGCAAATAAATGCTAACTTTACAACTTAAGCAAAAAACAAACAAACTGTTGCTATAATCTCAAACAAAATACGAACTGCCTTGGGAGCTCAGCAGGTCAGGCAGCAATTGTGGAGGAAAATGGACAGATGACATTTTGGGATGGGAAGTCTGAATAAAAGGTCCCGACCTGAAATGTCAATTGTCTATTTCCTTCCACAGATGCTGCCTGACCCACTTAGATCCCAAGGCAGTTCGTATTTAGTTTGAGATTATAGCATCAAGATTATGGCTTTATCTTGCACTGAATGTTATTCACGTCATCTCCTTTATCATGTATATGTACACTGTGGATGGCTCGATTGTAACCATGTAATGATTTTTACTAAGGTACACAAAAATGCTGGAGAAACTCAGCGGGTGCAGCAGCGTCTATGGAGTGTCTATAAAAATCTAATGATACAATGATACAATTTATTTGTTGTCATTTGAACCTCATTGAGGTTCAAACGAAATTTGGTTTCTGCAGTCATACACACAAGAAAAAGAACCAAGACACAGCACAATTTACACAACATCCATCACAGTGAATCTCCTCCTCACTGTGATGGAAGGCAAAGTCTTATCTCTTCCCTGCACTCCTCATTCTCCTCCCGATGTCAGAGTCAAAGCCCCCGGCGGGAGATGCAAGGCCATTAAAGCCGCGCCGGGTGATGCAAGGCCACGCTCCGGGTCTTGGTGTTGGAGCTCCCGGCGGATGCTAGCAAGTCCCGCGGCCGTTTAAAGCCATGCCGGGCAATGTAAGGCCACGCTCCAGGTAATTTTCAACCCCTCAACTCGGGTGGGAGAAGTCGCCATTGCGGAAGCCCCGAAAAGCGGTCTCCCACCAGGGACCCGCGGGCTCCCGGTGTCACCGTCCACCAGACCTGCGGATGGAGCCTCCGAACCTCCAGGGTCGGGTTGCAGCAGCGCGCCACCACAGCTCCTCCCGCTCCGAACTCGGCCAGCTCCACGATGGTAAGTAAGTCCGCAGCTCCGCGACTGGAGCCCCAGGTTGTTCCGGTTGGAGGCCACTCCACGGTGCTAGGCCCCAACGACAACGGAGACCCGACAGAGAAAAGGTCGGGTTCTCCGTACAGGGGAAAGATTTTAAAAGTTTCCCCACCCCCCGCCCCCCCGCCTCCACACACACACCCAGTTTTTTAAAAAAAGCACTTTAAACTACATTCAAATGAGACAAAAAAAAAAAAAAAAAAAAAAGACAGGCGGGCTGCAGAGGCCGCTGTGACGTGAGTCGCGCCACCCACAAGAACGATTTTTACTGACTGGTTAACACGCAACAAAAGATTTTCACTGTGCCTCTGTACATGTGACAGTAAACAAAACATCTGCATTTGCCTGTGACAACATTTTTAAGCAAATAAGCAACAGGAACTAAATCGCTTCTGCCAGGCTTGTGAATTGAATATAAATCGTTCAATATTACTTTAGTACATGAAGGCAATTATTTCCCATCAACTTCATTCAATTTGAAGACAAACTTGGGTTTGCAGAATCAAGCTCACTGGAGAACGACACATCTTCAGCAATGGACATCTAGACGGATACGTCCAGATCTGCAGTAATTCAACACTTAAATTTGTGTATTTAAATAGGAAAATGGCCTTAAAATATGACTTCTTACAAAACTGTTATTCCAAATTGGTTTTAGCCAATGTATTTTTAAAACATCATCTCCATTGTGTCAATTCACACACAGGAAGCTCTCATTAACAGCAATGCGGCAATAACTAGATTTTATATATTTTTAATGCTGAATGGAGAATCAATATTGATAACTTTAATTTGCTCACTCTTTGAAATATTACCTTGGATTTTTTTTATTTTCCACCTCAACAAGTCAAGTCAAGTTTATTTGTCACATACACATACGAGATGTGCAGTGAAATGAAAGTGGCAATGCTCGCGGATCTTTGTGCAAAAGACAAACAACCAAACAAACTATAAAAACAATCATAACACACATATTCTTTTACATAATAAATAATGGAAGGAAAAACGTTCAGTAGAGTTAGTCCCTGGTGAGATAGGTGTTTACAGTCCGAATGGCCTCTGGGAAGAAACTCCTTCTCAACCTCTCCATTCTCACCGCATGGCAACGGAGGCGTTTGCCTGACCGTAGCAGCTGGAACAGTCCGTTGCAGGGGTGGAAGGGGTCTCCCTTGATATTGCTGGCTCTGGAGTTGCACCTCCTGATGTACAGTTCCTGCAAGGGGGCAAGTGAAGTTCCCATTGTGCGTTCGGCTGAACGCACTACTCTCTGCAGAGTCTTCTTGTCCTTGGCAGAGCAATTCCCAAACCCGATGGTAAAATTTCCGGACAAGATGCTTTCCACCGCCGCTGTGTAGAAGCACTGGAGGATCCTCGGAGACACTCTGAATTTCCTCAATTGCCTGAGGTGGTAAAGGCGCTGCCTTGCCTTACTCACGAGTGCTGAGGCGTGTGATGCCCATGTCATATCCTCGGAGATGTGGACTCCCAGATATTTAAAACAGTTCACCCTATCCACAGGATCCCCATTTATCCTCAATGGAGTGTACGTCCTCGGATGATGTGCCCTCCTAAAGTCCATGATCAGCTCCTTCGTTTTTTTGATGTTCAAGAGGAGGCTGTTATCCTGGCACCAGAGTGCTAGACCAGCCACCTCCTCCCGGTAGGCCTTCTCGTCGTTGTCTGAGATCAGGCCCACCAACCACAGTGCCATCAGCAAACTTAATTAATAAGTTGGAGCTGAACCTAGCCACACAGTCATGTGTGTACAGGTAGTACAATAGGGGGCTGAGGACGCAACCCTGGGGCGATCCTGTGCTCAGGGTGAGGGACTTCGATGTATTCCCTCCCATCTTGACTACCTGGGGCCTGGCGGTGAGAAAGTCCAGGACCCAGGCACACAGGGAGGTGTTGAGCCCCAATTCCATTAGCTTCCCGGCCAGTCTGGTGGGGACTATCGTGTTGAAGGCTGAACTGTAGTCTATGAACAGCATCCTCACGTAGCCCCCCTTCTGGCTGTCCAGATGGGAGAGAGCGGTGTGCAAGACCTTGGAGACCGCATCGTCCGTGGATCTGTTCGGACGGTATGCGAACTGCAACGGGTCCATGTTCCGAGGGAGGAAGGCGCAGATATGTTTCTTCACCAGCCTCTCAAAGCATTTCATGACTACCGAGGTAAGGGCCACCGGACGGTAGTCATTCAGACAGGCTGGGGAGGCATTTTTTGGTACCGGTACAATGATGGATTTTTTGAAGCAGGCAGGGACCATGGACTTGTCCAGGGAGAGGTTGAATAATGTAGTGAGCACTGGAGCTAGCTGCGTAGCACAGGACTTGAGTACTCGCCCCGAGATGCCATCGGGGCCTGCAGCTTTTCTCGTGTTCACCCGTGTCAGAGCCCTCCTCACGTCGTGCTCGGACAGCGAGAATGTGTGCACATTCCTCCCTTCAGCTTCGGTAGCCAGCCCGCTGGCGGTATTGTCGATAGTCGGCGGACCTGGAGTGATGTTGCCCCTCTCGAAACAAGCGTAAAAGGAGTTCAGGTCATCAGCTAGGGAGGTGCCGGCACTTGCGGATGAGGGAGGGGTGCTCCGGTAGTTGGTTACTATCCTTAGCCCCTGCCACAGGCTTCTGGTGTCCTGCTGCTCCATCTGTAACTCCATCTTGTCTCTGTACCTTCTCTTTGCGTCCTTCACCGCCCTTTGCAGTCGATAGGACTCTGCCTTGTGGACGTCCATGTTTCCTGATGCCAGGCCCGAGTTGTTGGCAGCGGTGCGAGCATTCAGGGCCACACGAACAGACCTGTCTACCCAGGGTTTTTGGTTCGGAAAGGTGCTTACCCTTACCGTGGGGACGATGTTGTCGGTTACTGTTGCGATGAAGTCCGTGACTGCTTCCGCGAACTCACTGAAACTTGCTTCGAACATATTCCAGTCAACATCACTCAGTGCATCTTGCAGCATGGCCTCTGACTAGTTGGCCCACCGCTTTACGTCCCTCGTCTCTACCGCTTCCCGAACTATCCTCTGTTTATACTCCGGCAATAGGAAAATGGCAGCGTGGTCAGATTTTCCTAGGGGAGGGAGTGAAACGGCCTTGTAACCTTTCCTGAACGGTGTGTAGCAGTGGTCCAAAGTTCTCTCCCCCCTGGTGGCACACGTGATGTGTTGGTAGAAGTTCGGCATGACCTTCTTGAGATTTGATTTATTCAAATCTCCAGCCACCACCATAGGCAGGCAGTCTCTAAATAATACCTCATCCAAGGAAGGGACGTCAATCAATGTGGTACTCTTAGCTAACTGCATGGATGGTGAGCATAATAAACTGAAGAATCCTTTGGCTGGAGGCCAAAGGATTCTTGGGTTATTCAAACATGTATATCAGGAAAACGATGGAAGGAAACTTTGTTCTCCCTTTTTTATATTGCTGCTCTTAATATATGAAACTGAACTGTTAATGAACAAAAATGATAGATAAATATCATAAATGTTGTAACAATAGTAAAAGCACTTAACAATAGGTAGCTTGCACTGCAACTGAGCATCAACATTTTCCAAACAAGCATGTTATAGCCCCATGGAAGCAGAAATTTCCTATAACCAACCTTTCCACTTACTTAAAAACATGCCCATTTTGATGAACATTCTATAACACAGACTCCAATTTTCATTTCTCCATAGATCTCATGACCCCTTCCTACATTCTCCATTACAGCAACATGCAATGTTTTGCATAGCACAGCTCCATCAGCTTTTCCTTTCTGTCTGTTTTCATTTTTGTCTTATTTCTATTCCTTTGCAGATTAGATGCAATATTATCAAGCTTTCACCAATCGACTTCTACCAACAACACCAACTTTTAACATAGTCTCTTAGTTTTCACCAAAATTACGGTTCTGTAGCAATTATGTTAATATGAGCAAAATTTTACTCTCTAGAATTTAGGAGATTGAGAGGGGATCTTATAGAATCCTTTAAAACCGAGATGAGAAGAACTTTTTTCACACAGAGAGTGGTGAATCTCTGGAACTCTCTGCCACAGAGGGTAGTTGAGGCCAGTTCATTGGCTATATTTAAGAGGGAGTTAGATGTGGCCCTTGTGGCTAAGGGGATCAGGGGGTAAGGAGAGAAGGCAGGTACGGGATACTGAGTTGGATGATCAGCCATGATCATATTGAATGGCGGTGCAGGCTCGAAGGGCCGAATGGCCTACTCCTGCACCTAATTTCTATGTTTCTATGTTAATTAACCCCAAATCTCTTTCCATGGATGTTGGTTGACCTAAGTATTTCCAGCATTTTCTGCCTTGACTACGAATTAAAGTCCAAGATATATACTGAAGAAATGACATTAAGAGATTGATTTACTTCAAGTAGGATTTGCAATTAAATTGCCTGCAATACTGCAATGAGATGAGACAATGGCTTAAAGATTAATGTACTGAAAGTCAAATCGCATTTGCAAATTGTTCTGTACAAGTACTTTCAAACTTTGTTTCTAATCCAAAACTATTTAGACAATACTTGTTAGGCTCTTTAACCTTGCAAAGTTTTCAAACTGGTAGTATTTCTGATATTTTGAAATGAAAAGTTCCAGAAAATATTCTCACATAAAATGTTCTACCTTTTTGAATATTCTCCCCGAATATTAAGTCGCCTGACTACTTTACGTTCTGTAATATTCGATATCAGATGAAAAATCGTTCTATAAACCTTGCTCATGGAAAGCATATAATAATTTAAATATTCACTGGTTCATAAGTTCATAAGTCATAGGAGTAGAATTAGGCCATAGAATCAAGTCTATTCTGCCATTTGATCATGGCTGATCTAGCTTTCCCTCTCAACCCTATTCTCCTATCTTATCCCCATAACCTGTGACACCCATACTAATCAAGAACCTATCAATATCCTCCTTCAAAATTTCCATCGACTTAACCTCCACAGCCTTCTGTGGCAATGAATTTCAGGTTCGCCACCCTCTGACTAAATAAATGTTCTTTTATTCTGAGGCTATGGCCTCGGGTCCTAGGCTCTCCTACTAGTGGAAACATCCTCTCCACATCCACTCTATCCGCGCCTTTCACTATTCGGTCAGCTTCAATGAGGTTCCCCCTCATCCTTCTAAAGTCCATGGAGGACAGGCCCCATGCCGTCAAACGCTCATCATATGTTAACCCAATCATCCTTGGGATCATTTTTGTAAACCTCCTCTGGACTCTCTCTAAACGCTAGCACATCCTTTCTCAGATATGGGGCCCAAAACTGCTCACAATACTCCAAATGCGGTCTGACAATGCCTTATAAAGCCTCAGAATTACAGCCTTGTTTTTATATTCCAGTCCTCTCAAAATAAATATTATCATTGCATTTGACTTCCTTACGATTGATTCAACATGTGAATTAACATTTTGGGAATCCTGCACCAGCACTCCCAAGTCCTTTTGCACCTCTCCCCATTTAGAAAATTCTCTCCCCATTTAGAAAAGAGTCTATGCCTTTATTCCTACTACCAAAATGCATGACTTCACACTTTGTCACTATATTCCAATTGCCACTTCTTTGCCCTCTCTCCCCACCTGTCCAAGTCCTTCTGCCGAGACCCTGCTTTCTCAACACCTATCTTTGTATCATCTGCAAAGTTGGCCACAAAGCCTTCAATTCCCTCATCCAAATCATTGATATACAAATTGAAGAATAGCCGCCCCAGGACCGACCCCTGCGGAACACGACTAGTCACTGGCAGCTAACCAGAAAAAGCCCCTTTTATTGCCACTCTTTGCCTTCTGCCATCCAATCAACCTGCTATCTTGCTATCCATGCTAGGAATATCCAAATATTCACTGGTGAGCATCTATTGCTTGCCCCAAATCCCCTTGGAAAGATGGTCAGCCACCTTTTTTGGACTGCTATAGTCCTCTTGTGAATTCCCAGTGCTGTGAAGTGGACACTTCCAGGATTTGGTATTGACTGCAGCAAACAAAGCTCCGATATCCACCCTACGCTGGTTCTGTCCTATACGTCTCGGATGCTGAAGTCAGATTTGCTTTCACGAGGGTAAAAATTCTTGGAAATTGTCTTGAGATGGAGTCATGGACGAGTTTGGAAATTGTGCGCCAACAACTGGCCACAGCATTTGCTGACATTTTCAGTCACGGAAACCGGCCCTTCAACCCACCAGATCTGCACTAAACATCAAGCACCCATTCAGATTTTTGAGACTCCCCACATTGTCAACCATTACCTTCAGATTCTACCACTCTGAAGGAGTGGGAGTACACACAAGGGAAATGTTTACACCTACCAATTAACCTACAAACCTGCATATTTTGGAGGTATTGGAGGAAACAGGAGCACCTGGGAAAATGCATGCGGTCCCCGAGAGAACATACAAATCAACCAACAGCATCTGATATCAGGATTGAACCCAGGGTGCTGGAGCTATCGGGCAACAGCTGCAGCAGCAGCTCCACTGCATTGTCCTCGGGTCATTCTGTTAAAGATGGAGTCACTGAATATCAAGTGGGGAAAAATGTACAAAGAATGGTGTCAACTATTATTAAGCTCTTTCTAAGGAATGAGAAGATTCAACTCAAGATTTTTGGAGGTCTTGAGGTGACAAAGCCAGTACAGAAAAGATAATAATAGTAAATTGAATTTATATAGCGCTTTTCAGGGACTCAAAGTTGCTTTACAAGGCAAGGCAAAAAACAAAAACAAAACAAAACAAACCAAAAAATGAGCAACAATTCAAGTACAGATGAAAAGGGAGGGGGACGTGGGGCTAAGGATAGGCAGAGGTGAAGAGATGGGTCTTGAGGCGGGACTGGAAGATGGTGAGGGACTCAGAATTGCGGATCAGTTGGGGGAGGGAGTTCCAGAGCCTTGGAGCTGCCCTGGAGAAGGCTCTGTCCCCAAAACTGCGGAGGTTGGATTTGTGGATGGAGAGATGTGGATCTGAGGGACCGTGAGGGTTTGTAGGGGGAGAGGAGGTCAGTGAGATATGGGGGGGGCAGATGGTGGCGGGCTTTGTAGGCGAGGACCAGGATTTTGTAGGTGATCCAGTGGCAGATGGGAAGCCAGTGAAGTTGTTTGAGGATTGGAGTGATGTGGTGCCAGGATTTGGTGTGGGTGATGAGTCGGGCGGCTGCGTTCTGGACCAGTTGGAGTCGGGTTGATGTAGGTGGAGCTGATGCCAAGGAGAAATGAGTTGCAGTAGTCCAGTCGGGAGGAGATGAAGGCATGGATGAGTCTTTCAACAGCGGGGGTGTGTGAGAGAGGGTCTGATTTTCGCAATGTTGCGGAGGTGAAAGAAGGAGATTTTAATGACATGGCGGATGTGAGGCTCAAGGGAGAGGGTGGAATCAAAAGATCATGCCAAGGTTGCGGGCCTGGGGAGATGGGGAGACAATGGTGCCGTCGATGGTGAGAGTGGGATTATTGATTTTGCTGAGTGTGGATTTGGAGCCTATGAGGAGGAATTCTGTTTTATCGCTGTTGAGTTTGAGGAAGTTATGTTGCATCCAGGTTTTTATAGCCGACAAACAGGAGTTGATATGGGGGGGAGGGGGGGGGGGGGTTGTGGGAGGATTTGGTGCCGAGGTAGATCTGGGTGTCATCGGCGTAACAGTGGAAGTCCAGGTTGAAGTGGCGGAGTATCTGACCAAAGGGGAGGATGTAGATGATGAAGAGGAGGGAGCCGAGTACGGAGCCTTGGGGAATGCCTTGAGTGACTGTGGCTGTAGCAGAGGTGTGGTTATGGAGAGAGATGAAGTGGGATCTGTTGGAAAGGTAGGAATGGAGCCAGCTGAGTGCAGTACCTTCGATACCAAGGTCTTTGATAGATTAATGCCATCAGGGTGCTCAGGCAAATAATTTATTAAATGGTCGACATACTTTACCACTTGAACAGAGCTTCTGTATGGTACTAATGCATAGGGAGACGGGTTCTCTGGATACTTTCAAGAGAGAGCTAGATAGGGCTCTTAAAGATAGTGGAGTCAGGGGATATGGGGAGAAGGCAGGAACGGGAGTACTGATTGGGGATGATCAGCCATGATCACATTGAAAGGCAGTGCTGACTCGAAAGGCCGAATAGCCTACTTCTGCACCTATTGTCTATTGTCACAGCTTCAAGGTTCTCCAATTTTGACCATTGGGCCAGAGATTCCAAATCGTTATTGCATTCCGATGGCATTGAATGTCTTCAAGGAGACTAGGAACACATGGCTTCCTGTTCACTTGATAATCTCTTCCCACAACACAGTGTCTGTTTCAGGGGTTTGGAGTTGGGCATGTGAGCCATACGGCCCACCAAGTGCAGCGAACTGAGGGCAACTAGGGATGTACTGAGGATATTAGTCTGGGGGAGGACACTGATCTTGGTTCACTAGTACCGTTGGTGAATTTAGAGAATGTTCTAAAGACAGTAAAAGTGGAATTTATCCAGTGTCCCAAGATGCCTGCTGTACGCAAAAGGGGGCAGTTTTCTGATTGCACACTTCATCTTCTTTACCAATAAAACAAGATGTGGTATTTAGAATTCTTTTCATTAACTATTTTGAGATATATTAAAGAACTCCATGAAGCAATTTATTTGCTCAAATAAATTGTACTGGTGAAATATATTAAAACGAAACAGCACGTCAAGTCATGATTTAGAAGGGTGTGCACCATTATTTCATGTCAGACTGCCCTTCTGTTTTTTTTAATGTAATCAGGTTCAAAATTGCACATCAGTGACTCAAAAAATGTCACCATACCTCTTCATAACCACAGTAAGGTCACACCATGGAAATAATCCACCCAGCTCCACAAATCCCATGCTAGTTCATTGAATGAGCAGTCCCGTAAATTGCACTCCCCCAGTCTCTCCACAGAGCCCCTGTAATTCCCCCCCCCCCCCCCCCTTCAAGCACAAGTAGCAGGGGGGTGGGAGCATGAGCAGAGAGTCAGAGGGGTGTAAAATGAGGGTAGAAGCAATAGGTAGCAAGGTGAAAAGTAAAAGTGGCAGGCAGACAAATCCAGGGCAAAAATCAAAAAGGGCCACTTTTCAACATAATTGTATAAGGGGTAAGAGTGTTGTAAAAACAAGCCTGAAGGCTTTGTGTCTCAATGCAAGGAGTATTCGTAATAAAGGGGAATGAGTTGAATGTGCAGATAGTTATTAATGAATATGATATAGTTGGGATCACGGAGACATAGCTCCAGAGTGACCAAGGCTGGGAGCTGAACATCCAGGGATATTCAATATTCAGGAGGGATAGACAGAAAGGAAAAGGAGGTGGGGTAGCGTTGCTGGTAGGAGAGGAGTTTAACGCAATAGAAAGGAAGGACATTCGCTTGGAGGATATGGAATTGATATGGGTAGAGCTGCGAAACACTAAGGGGCAGAAAACGCTAGTGGGAGTTGTGTACAGGCCACCTAACAGAAGTAGTGGAGTTGGGGATGGCATCAAACAGGAAATTAGAAATGCGTGCAAAGGTAAAACAGTTATAATGGGTGACTTCAATCTACATATAGATTGGGTGAATCAAATTGGCAGGGGTGCCGAGGAAGAGGATTTCTTGGAATGTATGCGGGATAGTTTTCTAAACCAACATGTAGAGGAACCAACGAGAGAGCAGGCTATTCTAGACTGGGTATTGAGTAATGAGGAAGGGTTAGCTAGCAGTCTTGTTGTGCGTGGCCCTTTGGGCAAGAGTGACCAAAATATGGTTGAGTTCTTCATTAGGATGAAGAGTGACATAGTTAATTCAGAAACAAGGGTTCTGAACTTAAAGAAAGGTAACTTTGAGGGTATGAGATGTGAATTGGCCAAGATAGACTGGCAATTGATTCTTAAAGGGTTGACGGGGGATATGTAATGGAAGGCATTTAAAGACCGCATGGATGAACTACAACAATTATTCATCCCAGTTTGGCAAAATAATAAATCAGGGAAGGTGGTGCATCCGTGGATAACAAGGGAAATCAGGGATAGAATCAAAACAAAAGATGAACCATACAAATTAACCAGAAAAAGCAGCCTACAAGAGGACTGGGAGAAATTCAGAGTCCAGCAAAGGGCTTAATTAGGAAATAGATTATGAAAGAAAACTGGCAGGGAACATAAAAACTGACTGCAAAAGTTTTTTATAGATATGTGAAGAGAAAAAGATTAGTTAAAACAAATGTAGGTCCCTTGCAGAAGAAACAGGTGAATTGATCATGGGAAACAAGGACGGCAGACCAATTGAATAACTACTTTGATTCTGTCTTCACTAAGGAAGACATAAATAATCTGCTGGAAATAGGAGAGATGGAGGAACTGAGTGAAATCCAGGTTAGTCGGGAAGTGGTGTTAGGTAAATTGAATGGATTTAACATAGAAAATAGGTGCAGGAGTAGGCCATTCGGCCCTTTGATCCTGCACCGCCATTCAATATGATCATGGCTGATCATCCAACTCAGTATCCTGTAACTGCCTTCTCTCCATACCCCCTGATCCCTTCAGCCACAAGGGCCACATCTAACTTCCTCTTAAATATAGCCAATGAACTGGCCTCAACTACCTTCTGTGACAGAGAATTCCACAGATTCACCACGTTCTATGTTATCCTTTTGAAGAGCACAATTGAATCTGCCTTTGTTAACACTCTTTCCCATCCTAGGTCACACAGAATTCAACTGTCTTGAAGTAAACGTATTCAAGCTTCTACGCTACGCCATAGTAAGAGACAAAGAAAGGGAGACATCTTTTGTGTGTCCCGTGGATATGCCAACGGAAAACATCTCCATACATCTTAAATATTTTAATTTGGTCTATTGCTTCTAAAACTGAATATCAGTAAAGTTGAGCTGAAAGAATAAACATGAAACAATTAAGAACAAGTACACATTCAAACATTGCTTCATAACATTGTGTTATTGAATAACAGTTTTGCTGTCAAGGCCATCATCTACACTGACACCCCTCTACATTTTGGCAATTTGTTACAGCTCTTTTGGCCTAAGAGTTGGAACACTCAGAAACGTCCCTCCATACTTAAAAAAATGTCATCCTCTTGGGGTACACACTGCTGAACCAAGAACCTGGTATATACACTTGATTCCACTGGTCTCCTGCAGTAATGAAAAGGTGATCTCATTGCCAGAAACCTAGTGTGCTAGTTACTCCAGAGCAATATCTGGTCTCGTCAAGAGCCGTATCACCAAAGTGGGGAAGTCAGCTGCTTCTGGAGGAGTCAATGAGAGGGCTCATAACATCAGGTTTTCTGTCCCCATGTGGAGCAGGTGTTGAAAGAACTCTAATAGCCTATGAGGGCGGCATAATCCATTTAAATTATGTTTTGATTTCTTGAGATAATTACTGAATTGATCTGGTTTCTCTAGATCTATTTAAACTTTCAAACAATTTGGTAATTGTCTTAAATGTATACATCTTAAAGATTGTAAAATTACTTGTTAAACAATGTTTAATATTAAAAATCAGTAGCTACAGCTTCTGCAGTTATTTCTAGCTACAATCATCGAAGCCAACAATTATTAAAACATTCAGCAGAAAATCACTAAAATTCTGCTGGCTGTAACAGTTTGAAATATCAAATGTGCTCAAAACTAATTATTCTTGTATCTCACAATACTGATTTGCAGTTTGCTGTCGTCATTCTGGGAACTACAAAGACCGTTAGGTTGGATGTGACAATCTTCAAAGTGTCCACAAGGTACAACCTCAATGTCAGAAGCAACTTCAAAATTCCACACAAGGAAAACTGCAATTGTGTTTTTAGATTGATGGAATACTTATCCGTGCAAATCAAAGAGTACTGCTACCAGAACTTACTTTTCAAAACAATTATCATATGCTTTCTTGCAAATATTTCAGTTTAGCAAGGTGCTCTGATAACATTTAAGGTAAATTGGTATAAGTAACAAAAACCGTCATTGAAGTAGCTTAATTAACAATTGTTAAGATAATGCAAGCCAAGAATATTTCAACAACGTAAGCAGAATTATATTTTGAAATGTAATTCAAATGTCTCTTGAACTAATATTTTGTGAAATTATCGAGCTTGGCAGAAGTAAAAAAATGATATCTTAACATGTTAATAGTTTGCATTTGAACATAGATTCTGACAGAGTTAAAATTCTAATATTGATATTATTTTTCTATGGAGTGAATGGACAGAAACATCACCAGTACATTCCCTTCACAGATGTTCCCTTCACGGCTGAGTTCCTCCAGCATTTTATGCTTTGCACAAGATTCCAGCCTCCGTAGTTTCTTGGTCATAATCATTTAAAAAAAATTTGTTTCCTTGAATATTCTGTGCCCGAGAATAAAGTGCTGCATTCAACTGAGAATACTCAGTTACTGTCGTGCCTCACATCAAGCTGAAGTGAGCAATATTTGATACTCACAAGGGGGATATCACGTGCTTTTTCAATACGAACAATTTTCACAGTTTCTCCTCCATACTGTGCTACCCTCTCATAAACATGGTCATCATTTTGTGATTCCAGAAGCATTTCCTGCTGAGCCACTCCATCATGGGCTAGAAACAGTGCCTGAAATAATCAAATCAAACGAGCTTAAAATCTGCACAGTTCGAAGCCACCTCAGTACCATATATCTGATCTATTTCCTCATTTTACTTAGCAGAAATATTATACAATGATTCTTCATCCATCACCCAGTCATCTGGTTAAGGGTACTAGTTTTGTCATTTTTTCTAATGATTGCAGTAACATATTCAGTATTCTCACTGGCTTGATTTTGCTTTACTTAACGTTAGCTTTCAATCAAATCTCTAAAGATTTAAAAGTATTTGCCTACATTAACGTTGCACCTGTTGAATGGCATTACACACGATTTATTTTTATCGGAAATAAAATAGGCAAGCAACCCATTTCCAAAAGGCAAATCATAAGAAAACCGTTTTTCAAAAAGACCCCAGGAGAGAACATATTATTTGCATACTTTGCCTCAAAACACCTCCACAGAGCTACACGCAATCTATTTTAAACATTGCTACATTTCTTTTGCCAACAATTTATACATTTTCTGGAATTGAAGAGATGGCTGCAACAAACTACTAAGATGTATAAGAGAGCATGAACAAAATGTGAAAGAAATAGAAGGAACTGTCAAACGTCATCGTCTTTCATTATCCATTGTTAATTGTTCAGAAAATGATAAAGTACCCATTGAAATCATACTTATTATTGGTTTCCCATCCAACACTATTCCCAAGTACATCAGAGAGCTAAAATTTCCTCTGCAAACTGACATTCCTATTCACCTAAATAATACTAGTTGCTCGTTTAATATGAAGAAAAAAAAATTTAATTTAAAGAATATTAAATCGCAAGATTTCTTTACTTAAGTACTTGGCTTTCAAATTATTTCATGACAAATCCTGATTATTCCTAAAACAGTCAAATGCCATAAAATAAAAACTTAAAATAACAAAGCTATTCCTGCTAATTGAAAAGAAAAATCAATATAATATCAAAATTAAAATGTTCACTAATCAGCTTTACTCTATAATATGTTTGAAACAAATTTAGTGATACAAGAAGTAAAAGCAAAAACGAACAAGTGCATACGTCAAAGAGTGGTGAAGCAAGAAGTGCACGAAGTTCATGTCCATCCTTCTGGTGACTAATGGTCAAAACCTTTTGAACCTAAAAAGAAAGAAAAGGCAGTGTAGAGTATCTCCAATAGCAGTGTTGTTGTAATATATTTTTCCTATGTACCCTACATTGGTCTCACAGGAACTTGCCAGTAGATTAAGGAAGATTCAAAATATGTGCAGATTAAAAGATACCTTAGTTCTACCAAAAATAAACTGATCACTAATGTTATTGAAATGTCTGTGGACTTTAAGTTATGGGGTGTCCCTAGCACAAAGGACAGTAACAGAAATATATGGGTCTTCAAGCCTGTTCTGCTGTTCAATACAAGCATTGATGATTCTGCATCCCAAATTCACAAAGCCCATCTTCATAGCCTCGTTAATCCACTTATTGACATTTCAGAGGATTTTGGTTCAATGAAATCACCTTTCTCTCTTCTAACCTCCAATGCATACACATCAATCTTATTCTTTCATTCATCAATATCTCAGGAATCATTGCAGCAAATTCATACTGCAGGAATTTGAAGGCAAGTTTATAAAATTAAATATTGCAAATGGTTAACCCCTAAAATAAACAAGGTCAGGTGGCATCTATGTGGGAGAAACAGAACTAATGCTTCTGGCCAATGAGGATTAACTGTTCTTCATTACATGTGTGTTGCAGGAGCAGGGGACACCAAAACCACGATATAAGAATTGTATCAAAGACAGCCTCAAACGCATTGTGCCCAGAACAGAATAGGCTGGTGTACTTTGACCAAAAGGGGCTTGCATCAAGTTTGAAGGCAGCCAACGGGACACCAGAGCCAGAGAACACAGGAAGGCCTCAGTATCTGCACCTGCCACAGTGTCTTTTTCGTGTCCCCACCGTCCAGATCGTACACTTTGAGGGCTGGTCTTGTCAGCTACACTTAGGCTTACCAATAAAGGCTGCACAAATGGCATCATAAAATCAGACCATCAGATGGCCATCCAACGACACAGCAGGAATAGTTTCCAGAAATTTTAGCAGAATTATTATTTATTTTAAATAAGATCTTATCCAAGTTTATATATCTCAGAAACATTAACACTTTTACTAATCAAAAGTAGTTAACATTGATCAGTACTTGCAAAAGACTGCAAAACCAGATTTTCTTTCAACTTTAAGTGGCTTGAAGCATTTTACAAAGTCTCTTGCGGAGTCTATAGTAAAGTAATAGTCAAGCATTGAGGCACTAACTGCTGGTTGACACAAAGTTTCTTCAACCTAGCAAATCTTCCCAGTGTTTTTCACTGAACATTTTTTCAAAAATGCTGGAAGCATTTGAAAGTTGATTCCACGAGACTTTGAATTTAAAATGGAAACAATGTGATTTAGCCTACTCCATGAACTGATTTCAAATCACGTACAGAACTCTGCCCCCACAAGCTCCAAAAATATATTGAACAAGTGCCACATCAAAGGATCAGCACTGAGAGAGATAATACAATGGAGAGGGAACCCAACAATCATGGAAGTACTCAAATATGAGTTTCAGAACTGTAAGTTATGGATATATAAATAAGCAAGTGCAAGATTGTTAAGTCAATGGGAATTTAGACTTTAGTTATAATGTAATTACTCGCCCAAAGTACCTCATAAACCTATGACGATCATCAAAAAGGACAAAGAATAATCTTGCCATCTGCGTATTTCTCATCAAATCGTCAATCACAATATACTTGGAAGCACATTGCTGGACCTTCATTGTCTCTAGGTCTAAATCCTGGAAATCCCTGCCCAACATGGCTGCAGGAGTTCTTACACGGGAAGGACCGGTTCAAGGCAGTTCTACACCATATGCGAGAGTAATTAACGATGAGCAATAAATGCTGGCCTTGCCAGAAATGCCCAGATTCCAAAAATTAATTTTAACAAAAGGAATCTGTAGATCAGTATCCGTATGTATATAATCAAGATAAACCTATGATTTTCCAAAACTTATTTTGTTGACCAAAATGTAATAGCTCAATAAAAAACAACTTTACATCTATCTTTTGCACAAATCAGATATCTAAATATTAAAATTAAAATTCAGTAACTGTATGAAGACCTTAAAATAGAACATGCATACTTAATTGACACATCATTTGACATACCGTGGAAATGGACCTTAAAAGTTACCATCGGAACATTGCTAATATAGGGGAAGAAATTCATCTATCGTTGCCTGCTTTAGACTTTAGAGATACAGCACAGAACAGGCCCTTTGGCCCACCGAGTCGGTGCCGGCCAGCGATCATCCCGTACGCTAGCACAAATTTAACAGTTGTCCTACCTCCAGGGATAGTTCTTGTGCATTGGAGCTTATAGGGTAAGGTGGACTCATCTTGTGCATATGAACTGCTACTGTATTGTGAATGTTGAAGGCATTTTGAAAATCCCGGTTCTGAACCAGCTGCATAATGAGTGCCACATCATCCTGACTCTGACTGTCAACCAGGTTGTGCTGTATATGTTTTAGAGAAGTCAGCAGTTCATCTACTTCTGAAATTTAAGAAGACAAAAGCCTTGTCAGTAGATTCATTCACAAAGCATGTCATAACTCTTCTTTGAAGGCAAGGATCAAATAAATTAACAATTGATAGTAAACTGTGACTCGGAGATTAGATTAATTGATTGAAAGATAAAGCATGGAAACAGATCCTTCGGCCTACCAAACCTACACTGGCCATCAACCCCTGTTCACACGGGTTCTATGTTACCCCACTTTTGCAGCCACTCCCTACACACTCAGAGCAATTTACAGAGGCCAATTAACTTACAAACCGGCATGTCTTTGGCATGTAGGAGGAACCAGAACACCCAGAGGATACCCAAGCAATCATAGGGAAAACCCGAAAACTCCACACAGACAGCACCCAAAGTCAAGATTGAACTCGGGTCTCTAGAAATGCCCCAATCCCAATTCTCAGTAAATTAACTGACTGATTCCCAACATGTTATCAACTTGTAAGCAAATTAACCCATAAAATAGTTTAGCAAAAATGAGTAGGGTGGAAAGGAGCAGCTAAGGAAAATTACATGGAAGAAGTCAAGTGAAGTTTAGTTTGGGTTCAGTGATATCCTCTTCCTGCATTATATTATCTTCCACGATTTGAACAGTTTGGAAAACGAATACCTTTCATAAAACCTTTCTTAAACCTTTCATAAAAAATTAGCTGTGGAGAAATTGTGGAAAAGCATTTAGTAGAGCAATCTTTCAAAGAGAAGGATGCTGGACAGATATCACATTTGGACTGCCGACATCTTACATTATTCATTACAACTTTTACATAATGTTGTTTACCTTAATTGATAACTTTAATAATTGAAAAAAATGTTTAAACTCACATTGATTTTCAATGACAACATACGCTGATATATAAAACAAATAATGGAAGCGAAACAAAATATTTCAATTGAAACGTTCTTGGATTTCGTCAGGATCAGCCTCCATCTTTGTGGAGTCAATGGTCTGGGAATCTTGTGTTCGGATTGTTAAAAGTCAATTTTTGGCTAGGGAATGCATTTCCATTTCTAAGCATAGTCTAAGGGACATCAGAGGTAGATAGTAGAGATAAGCAGCACATTCTACCTACTGAGATAGAGTGGAAACTGGCCCTTGGGCCCACAGAGTCCACACCAACCAGTGATCACTCCATACACTAGCACTATCCTATACACCAAGGACAATTTACTGAAGCCAATTAACCTATAACTCTGTACGTGTGGGAGGAAACCGGAGCAGAGAAAACCCATGCACACAGAGAAACGGTACAAATTCTGTACAGACAGCACCCGTAGTCAGGATTGAACCCATAGCGCTGCAAGGCAACAACTCTACCGCTCTTCCACTGTGCCGCCCTTACCCAAAGGTTATACCCAAATACACATTATCCTAATATACCTCACACGTATCCCTGCCATTACCACACCAACTCTCACTATATTCTACCATTCCTCTACGCACTAGGGTCAACTTAGTGGATAATAAATCTATCAACTCATACATTTTTGGATGAGAGAAGAAACCAAAGCACTTGGAAAAAACCCACAGGGAGAACATGCATATATTTCAGCACTCAAAGCACTATTGACAAGTAAAAAAATAATTGTTGTAAAGTATAAAGTTAATTGCTTTACTTTTTATGCATTGGTTTGGTTATTTTAATAATGATATTTTAAATGAAAATCAGAGGGGGGTGAACAGGAAAACAGAAGTGACAAAAGTTGGGTACCATGTAGGGGCTAATATTGACATTGTGGATTAAAATGCTTTCTGTACTGGGCTTCTGTACTACTTAAAGCATAGCAGTGCAAATATCAATAGGAAAATGAGCATTTGTGGCAAGATTTAATGTTATTTTACTGTAAATTGTAAGGTTTAAATTTACACGTGGTTATCATGACATTTGTTGTTACTTTGTATGTGTAGTATTAGCAACAATCTAATTTTTACATCAATATATATTTGCAACAATTTCAATTTAGAGTATGATACCTGGTGTGCCATAAAGGATTAACATTTTATATTTGAATTGAGATGTGTTAATCTGTTAGCTATGTCCTCATTATATCTTGGAAATAGTAATTATGTAAGCACATCCCATGCTCTTCTGTACTAATATAATAATATTTTATTGGCAGTATTATGAATTTTATGTAAGAGCACAGAATGATTTATTCACACAAATTATATTACATACCAAGAACTTTAACTGCATTGCTGGGTCCCTCTAAAACAAAATCCTCTTCCTTATCAAACGTTGGATTATCAATGCCCACTTTAGGTTGAACTTGTGCCAGTTTCTTCAGTCGAATGGAAGAATTGAGGTCAAACTCCTGTTTTTTCCCCTCTTCTTCTCGCCTACGACGCATATCATCCTGTTGCTGGCGAATCCTCTCCAACTGAGCACTTCTGCGTATTGGCATGGTTCGTGAGCCCAAATCATCAGGGCAATCGACAGCCATTTCTCGGTGTCTTGCTGGCTCATCACGAGATGAAAGGTCTAAGTTCTTAGCATCACTATCTGATTCATCTGTAATGTGCCCATTCATGTGCGAGGTAGTCATGACTGAAATTTTAGTCCTTCAATTACTAGTATCTGGAACCTGCACTTGAAATTCGGTTCCTTCTCAGAAGATTCATGTTAATGATGATAGAGGTACTTTCTGACGTGAACTTCACATTCCAGTCTACTTAAACTGAGATTAGCCTGGAGGAAGAAAACTGCTGGTTAGAAAAAAAGGTTCAATCCACTGGAAAATGTCGTTCAAATAAAAAATAATCCACTCCATCAACATTTACGTATCTTCTCACTACTATTTCTTTATGTGTGCACAAACCCATACTACTATAACAGTTCATGAACAAAGCCCTCCCAAACTCTCCAATACAATATTTAACACTCAAGTTTTTGTTTCAGGTTTCCCTTGTCTGTGCAAAGAAATAACCAGTCAGCGAATTTCAATAACAGGATCCACTGCATTACTCTCAACCAATTTCAACAGCAAGGCTCCCACTTTTCTCCCAAATGTTCCCATTTTCCGTCACAACCCAGACCATTTAGGAGCGGACAGCATGATTCAGCCCTGCATTTAATGCCGCACCATCGTCTTCAACAGCAATATTCTGAGGTCTCGAGCTCACACCCCAAACCTCAGCAGTTTTTTCTAAAGACCATCTTTAAAATTTATTCCAATCTCTTGATTATTTCCCCAAGTATATGTTGTAGTTCAAATGATTTCTTATTTCCTCAACTGCTTTGGTAAAGGCTGAAAATGGTACCGCTTATCAAAGTGGGCTACATTCTCTGTCGCATCTTTGCAACTATTATGTTAAACTACACAGTCACCAATCCTGAAGTTTCTGTCCATTTCATGGAGTGATAGCTGCCTAAATCATCACCATCACTAAATCCAAGTACAGGTGCACAACCTTTTATCCGAAATTCCAAATAACGAAAAGCTCCGAATAACGGACATTTTTTCGGTCCTTGAAGAAAGGTCCTTGAAGACGTTCTCCGAGGGCGGCCCGCAGAGGTGACAGCGGAACCTCCGGTCGGTCCTCGAAGAAAGGGGAACTAAATCCCCATTCATAAAAGAGAAGATGAGGGTATATTGCGCGGGAGGGTTAATAATTGACAATCTGCTGCTGCCTGCACGCTGAGTTAAAAAGTTCCCACGGTACACTCACGATACACAGTGTATCGTGAGTCTTGCGTGGGAACTTTTTAACTCAGCGGGCAGGCAGCAGCAGATTGTCGCTCCCTTCAGTTTCACCCCACCTACACCCCTCTGCTTCCCGGCCATGTGTGTGACCCCTTCCCTCCCCTCTCCAGCTCCCCGACCATTGCACCGGCGCAGGGGCTTTGCATTGTCTTCACGTTGGCGATGCCAGCAGGTTAGTGCTAGTCACCGGAGACGTCAGGACCAACGGGACACTGACTGCAAGCACGGAGATCCCAGGGACTCACAGCCAGCAGCAACTCTAGCCCAGCCCCGTTCCAACTCCAGAGGAACCCGGGTTGCGGATGAGGGGGCGCAGCTCGGGCTGTGGGCGAACTGCCACTTGTCGCTGTAGCGGCCCATCGGGGAGCCGGTTCCTGTTGGTTCTGACTTCTCCGGCCACCCCCCTGGACAGGAGCTGAGAGACGTCAGGACCACCAGAAGCCGCTCCCCGATGGGCCGCTACGGCGACAAGTGGCAGTTCGCCCACAGCCCGAGCTGTGCCCCCTCATCGGGACACTGACCCTCAGGCCCACTGCAAGCATGGAGATCCCAGATCAGCAACTTCAGCCCAGCCCTGCTCCAACTCCACAGGAACACGTTCCCCGTAGGGGCAGAAGCAGATGGTGTGCAAGGTACGTCTTGTTCTTGGGGTGGCGCAGCTCGGGCTGTGGGCGAACTGCCACTTGTCGCCGTAGCGGCCCATCGGGGAGCGGATTCCTCTGGAGTTGGAGGGACAGGGAGACACAGCGGCTTTTGAGAATGGTGGGCAATCACTTCCAAAGTTCTGCCCACACAGTCAGTACACCTCTCCTACACTTGTCTCCTGCACTAAGATCATCTCGCAGAGAATGATCCCAGCCTAACCCTCCCTATTCTCTCCTATTCTGCAAGAAAAAACGACATTGAAGACTCAAACTCGCGATCGAGTAACTGCCGGGATCGAGGCGCAAACTTGCAACCTTGCGGATATGAGCCGAGCACTCTACCACTGAGCCAGCCGTTAAAATCTACGCTAAAAATCTTCCATTCCGAAAGCCGAAAAATTCCGAATTACGAAAAGTGTCTGGTCCCAAGGCTTTCGGATAAAAGGTTGTGCACCTGTAATTATGTCGAGAAATATCTGGAATTTCATTCAGTTAGATTTAGGGTAGGATATATATCCAATCATAATGATTGCCTGACAACCAATGGTATCAAAGTGTCTGTGAAAGTAGAATCGTACTCCATTTCCATATGTCAAGAACTCTCTCGGCCTCAAGAGGATCTTGTGCTGGACTGAGGGACTGAAATAAACCAAAACCACACCCTCTGTGAAAAACATACCCCTCAGATCTTTCTTTAATTTCTCCCCTCTAACTTGTGTCTTCTAGTTGTTGACTTTGACTACATCTCTGACATTACAGTGAGAACAAACCCAGCTCATTTAATCTCTCCTTATAATTACATCCCTCCATTCCAGGCAACATCTAGATGAAGAAATGAAATTGCAGATGCTGGTTTACAAAAAAAGACAAAGTGGTGGAGTAACTCAGCAGGACAGGCAGCATCTCTGTAGAACATGGATAGCTGACATTTCAGGTCAGGACCCTTCTTCAGATCAGTCTTCGAGGGGTCTGACCCAAAACATCATCTATCAATATTCTCCAGAGATGCTGCATTATCCTCAGAGTTACTCCAGCACCTTGTCCAACCTTTAAAAAAAAAACATCCAGATGAATCTCTTCTGCACCTCTCGCTATTTCTATCACATATTTATTTCTGAAGGCATTACCATAAACCAACAAGTGACATTATATGAGAGAGATGTAGACACAAGGAACCAAAAGGAACTCGCTATCAAAACATGGAGGGGACGGGGGACACAATTTTTTGGCCGGACACACACACACGCACGCGCGGCTTCGGAGGCTCAATCAGCGCTAAATGCAGCTCAACTCTGCCTGTCTCACCGGGTTAACTACAGCCCTGTCTGGACACCAGCGCTGCTTCTCCATGCTGGCCATATTTCCCGCAAGCCCATCCAGGGTTTTACGTTCACTTGGCGGGACAGGCAGAGTTTAGCGCTATCTCTCTGCGCTGGCTGTGGTCCTGGGGCACAGCTCACGTCTGACTCCCGACCTCTCTGGCCACCCGGGGGGGGGGGGGGGGGGGGGGGGGGTACTCGGGACAGCGCCGGAGGCCCGGACGGGATTGATCCTGCCTGCGGATGAGGTGCAGGTCTGTGCCACGTCTCCCTCCTCCAATCACCACACCCTATCCTCAGTGCCACCCCCACTGCCTCGCGGAAAGCAGAGATTTTAATACCGGGATCACAAAAACTTGGGGGGGATGTCCCCCACCTCTCAAAACATAGGGGGGATGCCCCCCCTCTGGCCCCCCCCGGGATTTCCGCCCCTGCAAGGAGCTGCCGATTCTGGAATATTGCATAGAACACAAAGTGCTGGAGTAACTCAGCGGGTCAGGTAGCATCCCTGGAGGAATAGTCACTTTATAAATTCATTATTGCAGCAAAGTCATCAGAAATGGTCAAAGTGTACTCTCCAAATTAAACATGAGTTTAATCTGTCCAGTCACTCTACACCACCATCCCCCACCCGAAGGGTCTTAAAGCCCTCTGTTTCTTCCTCGACTGCAGAACCATCCAATCCACGTCTACTAATACTCTCCTCCGCCTAACGGAGCTGGTCCTTACCCTCAACAGCTTTTCCTTTGACTCCTCCCCTTTCCTCCAAATCCAAGGCGTAGCTATGAGCACGCGCATGGGTCCCAGCTATGCATGCCTCTTTGTAGGGTACGTCAAACAATCCTTGTTCGAGGCGTACCGTGGTCCTATCCCCGAACTCCACCTCCGCTACATTGACGACTGCATTGGTACTACCTCCTTCACCCACGCAGAAACTCGCTGACTTCATCCATTTCACCACTAACTCCCATCCGGCACTCAAATTCACCTGGACCATTTCCGACATCTCCCTACCGTTTCAAGACCTCATCATCTCCATCGCAGGTAAGAGACTACTGACCGACATCTACTAGAAACCCACTGACTCCCAAGGCTATCTGGACTACACTTCTTCCCACCCTGCTTCCTGTAAGGACTCTATCCCCTACTCCCAATTCCTCCGTCTACACCGCATCTGCACCCAGGATGAGGTGTTCCAAACCAGGGCATTCTTTAGGGGACGGGGGTTCCCCTCTTCGACTATAGATGAGGCCCTCACCAGGGTCTCCTCTATATCCCGCAGCTCTGCTCTCATTCCCCATCCCCCCACTCGTAAAAAGGACAAAGTCCCCCTTCTCCTCACCTTCCACCCTACCAGCCATCACATTCAACATATACTCCTCCAACATTGTCGCCACCTCCAACGGGATCCCACCACCGGCCTCATGTTTCCGTCTCCTCCCCTTTCGGCTTTCCGCAAAGACCGTTCCCTCCGTAACTCCCTAGTCAATTTGTCCCTTCCCACCCAAAACACCCCCTCCCCTGGTACTTTCCCTTGCAAGCGCAGGAAATGCTACACTTGTCGCTTTACCTCGACTCCATCCAAGGACCCAAGCAGTCTTTCCAGGTGCAGCAGAGGTTCACCTGCACCTCCTACAACCTCATCTATTGCATCCGCTGTTCCAGGTGTCAACTGCTCTACATCGATGAGACCAAGCACAGGCTTGGCGATCGTTTCGCCCAACACCTCCGCTCAGTTTGCAATAACCAACCTGATCTCCCGGTGGCTCAGCACTTCAACTCCCCCTCCCATTCTGAATCCGACCTTTCTGGCCTGGGCCTCCTCCGTGGCAAGAGTGAGTTCCACCGCAAATTGGAGGAGCAGCACCACATATTTTGCTTGGGTAGTTTACACCCCAGTGGTATGAACATTGACCTCCAATTTCAGATAATCCTTGCTTTCTTCCTCCTTCCCCTCCCCTTCACAGCTCTCCACCAGCCTACTGTCCGTTCCTTTATTTTTCCCCATCTTCCCCCCCCTCCCACACATCAGTCTGAAGAAGGGTCTAGACCCGAAACGTCGCCTATTCCTTCGCTCTCTAAATGCTGCCTCACCCGCGGAGTTTCTCCAACAATTTTCTACCTTTGATTTTTCCAGCATCTGCAGTTCTTTGTTAAACTATGAGTTTATTACAAATTCCTTTGTTTCAGCTACAGCAATTTTTCAATTTTTACTCCCCCTCGTACATAATGGCATTTAAAAAAAAACCTGACTTCTTCTTCTCCCCCAGCTTTTTAGAACAGCTGTAATTACTCATTTAGTCTGGATTAGCATTCTAAAGAACGACGCATGTTTCTATAGTCAGGCATCACGATGCCCTGGCACCATATCAAAAGATACTTACATCATTGGGTGAATTTCCACGTTTCAGCTTCTTTCTGTCCCACATCAAATTAAGTTTTGCTTGGCTGCCTGTACAATATAGAAATATTTTGTTTGAAAACAAGTAATCATCAACATGCACAACCACATTTGCCAGATCTAGCCTCAGACAGCTTAGGCTAGATCTTAAGAATCTGTAATAAATCACAACTGTCATAAACAATAGCCCTCAATTATCTGATCAATTTACGCAAGTTGCTTTGGAGCAATGATTTTCCTGTTATCACTTGTATGAAACAGTGGCAACATACTCGTTATTTTTTTATTATGGCTGTTAAGTGGGTGTATGATAGCTCAAAATGCAATATATATCATATCACTATTATGCAGTCAGATATGGCCACAAGGGCATGTCCATTTTCTCTCCTTCAGCCTTCAAAAACATATAATCAGCCCAGTTTTGCTGACAGTACAGAATCTAGCTTGTACATTAAACGTTTAATAAAAAATCTATTTGCAGTCATGAGATGACTCATTTTCAAATATTACAAACAGCACACAAAACCTTTAAACCAATCTAAAGCCCTTTGATAATTACAGGCCACCTTGAAATGGGTCTCAGGATTCACTACCATAGTCAACTATCTGGACTACTTTGCAAGGCATTCTGTTTTGTGGGATGGCTCCAGCAAATTAAAAAAACGACCCGATGAATTGCAGGGCAACTAGTTAATACATCAGCATTTCAGCAGGTTCCGCTGCTTAAAGCAGTCATGTTTAGCGATAATAAATTGTCTTCCTCAAATATGAAGAATAATTTAAAATTCAAGTTAAGAAAACAGAGGTATTTTCACATAACTACATCAATTCACACATTACAGTCCAAACATAATTGTGTGTGTGGGGGGGGGGGGGGGGGGGGGTCATATTCCCTTTTTCTTTCCCCTCTGCATAAGTAGAATTTCCAAACAGTTCATAAAAGTTTTATTACAACTGCTCATATTCCAAGAGATTAGAGAATTTTCTGAAATGGAAATTATGAAAGCCATTGATTTGCTAATTGAATTAGCAAAAATTGATTGACCATTACAGCACACAATTAGCGGTAAAACTATTTTCATGGCTCACAGCACAATTCCTAACTTTTGGTCAACAGAGCATACTGGAGAACAGGATTAATGCTTCAGTGTAGTACTGATATTTTTCAGAAGTGATACCAAAATGAGTCACTGAGGATCATACATGAAACATTCCATTGCATCACTTGAAAGAATAGCGCAGGTGGTTTTATTAGTGATTAACAGCGTCAAATTAATTGACATTACTGCCAAGTGCAAGGCAGTCTATTTTCAAATTATTCTCAATGTGTGTACATCATTGTCATCAACATGACAATAAAATTGACACTTTGTCATTGAAGGGATGGTTTTCAGTGCCCTCCATAATGTTTGGGACAAAGACCCATCACTTATTTATTTGCCTCTGTACTCTACAATTTGAGATTGGTAAGAAAAAAACACATGTGGTTAAAGTGCACATTGTCAGATTTTAATAAAGGCCATTTTGATACATTTTGGTTTCACCAGGTAGAAATTACAGCAGTATTTATACATAGCTCCCCCCACTTCAGGGCACCATAATGTTTGGGACACAGCAACGTCATGTGAATTAAGGTAGTCCTGTTTAGTATTTTGTTGCATATATCCTTTGCATGCAATAGAAACATAGAAAATAGGTGCAGGAGAAGACCATTCGGCCCTTCGAGCCAGCACCGCCATTCATTGCGATCATGGCTGATCGTCCCCAATCAATAACCCGTGCCTGCCTTCACATCATATCCCTTGATTCCATTAGCCCCTAGAGCTCTATCTAACTCTCTTAAATCCATCCAGTGATTTGGCCTCCACTGCCTTCCATCACAGTGAGGAATGTGGTGGAGTCACTGTGGTGGATGTTTATGTGAAAATGTATTAAGTGCGTTCTGTTGATTTTTATTTGTATGATTGACTTGGGAAATGAAATTCCTCATATGTTGCAAAACATACTTGGCTAATAAAGTATTATTGTATTTATCTTGGCATCAAGGTCAGTGTGGGCTGATGGGGTCCTTCCTGCGCTGTACTAAGTATGGAGTATAAAGTAGGGATGTTTTGATATGAATTTACAGAGTTTTGGTGAGACCACACCAAGAATACTGTTTATAATTTATGGTCTCCTTTTTAAAAAAGGATGTGCTTGCATTCAAGGTAATGCAGCAAAGGTTCAGTAAATTGATTCCTGATTAGGAGTTCACATATGAGGAATATGCAGTATAGAAGAATGAGAGATCTTATAGAAATAAAATCCTGAGGAGAATTGTTGAAGCTGTAATAACACTGAGTCGATCAACTTCAAATACAAGTTCTGTATTGAGTGAATATACAGAGGAAACACATAGTAGCACTATCATCTCCAGACTCCAGGACTAACTAACTGATGGTTGTACTGTCACAATATGCCAGCCGAATGATATATAGAAAACCCGGACTGGATTTTGGACCGGGTGTACACCACTAAACACAAACATGATAAGATCAGCTAACGTGATTGATCTCCTTCTTAAATTTATGCTTGCTGCTAATAAAGTATACATGATAAATTATGACATCACAATATATGGATGTAAACACTAATAGACCACAGTCAATCATTGGAGAATACACACAAGCAAAATGAATAAAATGAATGATGTTAATCAATGGGTTGGATAAAGTCCATAGATAATGTTTGGATTTGGGGTTAGGCTTGCAAACCCGTCTTGCATGTGTACGGTACAAACCCTCAGTTTCCTCCTTTTCAGGTGACTTCATTGTAGGTGTAGGTACGTCTGGCAATGGTTTTAAAGAAGTCTTTTCAGCAGGAGGCTTAGCAGGTGACAACCCTGTGGACTTTATCGGTGACATCGGCATCAAACCAGGTGGCTCATGAGCTGGCATCAGAACCAGCTCAGGGTCAGCAGGCACCCGATCACCCCTCAATCCTGCAGTGTCCCCACTGGACCATAGAGTGACATCGGGGACATTCGAGCATTCGTGCGAATACTGTTGGCACTGGCTCAATTACTGGTAGAATGTGTCTTCTGTTCCACCTGTAGACCCCTCCTTCTGATCTGATCAGGTAAGATCGTGGCTCTGGGCAGGATTCCTCCATGATACCCAGACGATCGTAACCTTTGCCGTCTGCAAACAAACTACTTGGCCCTCCGACAGAGGTGGAGAGAGCTGCTGGTCTTGCCATAGTATCCCTTCTGGACGTTGCACTTGCATTGCAATCAGGCCTGCACTGCCAAGGGCTCGCGGGCTTGAGGTTGTAGTAGCTGCTTAGCAACAGGAACGGCAGTGCGTGCCTGCCTGGACATCAGGCATTGTGCTGGCGAACCCAGCACAGGATCCCGAGAAACGTTGCAAAGGTTAAGCAAGTCCAGAAACACATCGGATCCGGCTCCGCTGGACCTTTCCATGACTTGTTTGGCACTACGAACAGCTCATTCCGCCAGTCCATTAGATTGTGGGTATTCCCCAATGCTTGACTGTAGTCTATTAGTGCTTACATCCGTATATTGTGATGTCATAGTTTATCAGATATACTTTATTAGCCACAAGCTTAAATTTAAGGAGGATGTATATTGAGATTAATCCCGTCCGCTGCAGGCAGGTTCACAGGGATGTTTACAGTGGTATCATCAGATACATTGTGAGAAGATTCTGACTCTAGCAGGTGCACTGCTAGTTTGGTCTCGTATTTGCTAGCATGGGAACGGCAGCAATTCCAGAAATAGTTTCCGCGATTGCAACCATGACAAATTTTCCCAAAAGCTGGGCATTTCTCCCGTTTTGGCTGTGAGAGCCACCACAGTTGATACATTCACTGATAACGATTGTGCTCCAGGCCTGCCAGGCATGTCCTTTGGTCAGCGTTGCATTCTGAAATACATTCTATGCTCAAGGCAGACTGCGGTGTCAATAGTCAATAGTCAATAGTCTATTTAATTGTCATTTGGACCCCTGGAGGTCCAAATGAAATGCCGTTTCTGCAGCCATACATTACACACAAATAGACCCCAGACACAACATAATTACATTTTACATAAACATCCATCACATAGCTGTGATGGAAGGCCAACAAAACTTATCTCTCCACTGCACTCCCCCCCCCCCCCGATGTCAGAGTCAAAGTCAAAGCCCCCGGCTGGCGATGGCGATTGTCCCGCGGCCATTAAAGCCACGCCGGGTGGTGCGAGGTCGCACACCAGGTCTTGGTGTTAAAGACCCCGGTGTGCGCTCGCATAGTCCCGCGGCCATTCCAAGCCGCGCGGGGCAGTGGTGTTAGGCCCCGCTCCAGGAGCTCTTCAACCCCGCAACTCGGACGGGAGAAGTCGCCGCTGCAGGAGCCCCGAAAAGCGGTCTCCCTCCAGGGATCCGCGGGCTCCCGGTGCCGCCGTCCGCATCAGCAGCAGCATCGGCAGCAGCAGCAGCAGCAGCAGCAGCGGCAGCGGCAGCGCTCCTCCACCGCTCCACCCGCTCCGGTCTCGGCCAGCTCCGCGACGGCGACGGTGAGTCGTAGCACCAGAGTCCCCGGCTTCTTCCTGTTGGAGGCCGCTCCTCGTTGCGGCCCCAACGACAACTGAGACCCGACGAGAAAAGGTCGGGTCTCCAGTGCAGGGAGAGATTCAAAAGTCCCCCCCCCCCCCCCCCCCCTCCCACCCCACCCCCCCCCCCCCCACACACACACACCCCAACATAAAATAACAAAAAACTACATAAAAACACAGACAAAAAATAATAAAAACGCGGACAGGCTGCAGAGGCCGCTGCTGACCAGAGTCGCGCCGCCTACCGGATGTGGAGCTCAAAGAGTGAGCATTTTTTTTACCTCGTGGATACGACAAGTCTGTTCAGCCTTGTTTATGGTGAGATCTGAGGCACGTAGCAGATCCCTTCTCAATTTGTCATTAAGGACACCACACGCGAGCCTGTCTCTGATGAGCTCTTCACAAAGATCACCAAATCTGCAACTGCTGGCAATGTGTTTCAGCGAGTTGATATAAGCTTCAACAGGCTCACCTGGCTTCTGGCACACAAAAAACTTTTGGCGTTTTATGATAAGATTGGTCCGCGGGTCACAAAGCCATCTAAACTTGTTCTTCAAGCATATCAGATCGTGGATCGATTCCGTTGGTGTAACGATTGCACCAGCTGCATCGTGCACAGCCGTTGCATAGACAAACAGCTTTGCTCGTCGAATTGCCTCCAGACCAGCCGAGTTAAGAATAGATGCTTGGACTCGTGGGGGCTTGTCATGATGAGCAGCATGCATGTAGACACCGTAATCTTCTTCGAAAACACGCCATCGTTCTCTGATGTCAGCATCAAATACTAACGGGTCAGGCTTACGTAGGGTCAGCCATGGTAAAAACTATTAAAGTCGTACAAAATAAAAACAGTAAAATCAATGGAGGAGTCAGTTCTTCACTTCTGACACCATGTTGAAGCTGTAATAACATTGAGTCGATTAACTTCAAATACAAGTTCTTTATTGAGTGAATACACATAGTAGTACTATCTTCTCCAGACTTCAGGACTAACTAACTAACTTATTGCTATACTGTCACTATATGCCTGCCGAATGATATATTAAAAAAACCTGAACTGGATTATGGACCGGGTGCACATCACTAAACACAGACACGATCAGATCAGCAAACGTGATTGATCTATAAGAATGACATGGTGGATGCCATGAATTATAGCCAGTCGGAGGAACATGGAATGTAGAAACTGTTAAAAAGGCAGAAAAGAGATAGAGGATGGTATACCTAAGAATTGGGAAGTGTAACAAGCAGAATGTAATTGGTAACAAGAGGAAAAGGCCAAAAAAGAAAAGGCATAATTGAGTCGCAAATTAAGCGACAATTGGTTAAAAAAAAAGAGGAAAAAAAGGTGCCAAAACGAAATAACCCCAGGGACCCCTTGTCTGGCATGGCAACCCTGTTTGTAGAAAAGGGGAAGGAGGAGCAGTAATTGAGGCTATCAGTGAGATAGTTAAACAACGCAGAGCATCATTGAGACAGGATGCTACTGTCGCCCCCTTGCCTCTGCCAAGGCACCGAATGCTGCACATTGGTCCCCACAGAACCAAAGTTTCTAGTAGACAGAATGGCCTTGCCAAGACATGGGCGATGTAAAGTTGATACAGAGTGACTCCTCTGCCGCACAACGCAGTTTTTGGAAACGAGAGGGCTCTGCCATTGACTCTTTTGCTTGCCTCTGGCTCACCCCTCTCGGACAAGTTTGCACCTGATGTTTTTCTGCCTGTTCTTTTATATTATATACACTTCCTTACCCATGCTGGTAAGGAGGGAAAACAATGGAGAAACATCTTACAATTTAAAAACCTAATTGTAATGCACATTTTCTTTGTGAAAATTCCATGTTAATTCAGTAAATGGTGGAATAGTGGGCAAGCTTATGAGCGTATTTGGGTATATCCAAGTTTAAGAGGTTGAATAATTTCCTTGAGGTGTGTATAATTGTGTTTTACTATTGAGTGAGAATTTAATTGTGAATATCTGAGATTTAGCATATTGCATGAGGTGTGGCTACATGAGTAAATGTCACAGAAAAAAATGTATAAAGTAAGTGAGTTTAAAGATTGTTATATGTTGGTGGAACTGCTTTTGGGTGAATGTTGAATTAATCCTTTAATTCAGATTAAAAAAAGGATATCATTGAATGATTTTGCCCTTCTACGTAATAAATAATTGTAGTCTCATGTGTTTTACGGGGTAGTGTCTGAACTTCCTGTGGGAATCAGTGAGCGTCTCATGACCATCCGCCTGGTGCTTGCCAACAACCAGATGGCAACAGTTGTGAGTGCCTATGCCCCTACTTCAGACTTGGAAGAGGAAGCAAAAGAGACCTTCCATGCCTGCTTGAATGAGACTGTCTAAAATCCCCAGGGAGGATAAGATTATTCTCCTAGGAGACTTCAACGCCAGGGTCGACCGGGACAATTACCTCTGGCAGGGTACCATAGGAAATGAAGGCATCGGCAATATCAACTCCAATGGAGCTCTGCTTCAAAGTAAATGTGCTCAGCATCTCTAACACCCTCTTTCGCCAGAAAAATAAACTACGGTATCTTGGAGACACCCACTCTCCAAACAGTGGCATCTCATTGACTATGTCATGGTACGAGCCAGGTACTGTATTCTAATTTTGCTGCATGTCATTGTGGTATACATCATGCCTTGATTTGTGAATATGTTTAGTTTGTGACTTTATTTGAAGCAGAAATAACATGTGAATGTAGACAAAAGTGCTGGCGAAACTCAGCGGATGCGGCAGCATCTATGGAGCGAAGGAAATAGGCAACGTTTCCGACTAACATGGCTGCCCACATATCCCAGGAATTTAACATTGGGAGCCTGATTCAGCCCATTTGCCATACGTCCCTACCAACAACCGCCAAACAAGTCCAAAAATGGCTGGGAATGATCAATTACTGCAGACAGTGGATCCCTAACATCTGCACAATGACCAAACATCTGACTCCGTACACCTCTATGAATGGCACCTTTCAGCTTGACGACATGGCAGAAAAGGCCTTTCTACAATTAAAGACTGACTTAGCCAGTGCTCCGGCCCTTGGCCGACCACTATATGACCGACCTTTCCTGCTTTATTGCACGGTAATGGATGGCTGCTCAACAGCTGTCTTGACTCAGAAACATGGCAACAAGCACCGCCCTGTGGCATATTATTCATCCAAGTTGGATCCTGTAGCATTGGGCTACCCTTACTGCACTCAGATTCTATCGCAATCTACAACAGCCTCCAATCAGCTGCCCTATAGATATCGGCAATCGCCTTGCCGATGAGGCCGCTAAAAAAGCTTCTAAGACCAACCACGTTGTTATGCCCCGAATGATGAGACACACTAAAAATTCTAGTAAGAATCAGTCTCTTCTGGAAAAAGGAATGCCAACCATCCAGGAAGTACTTCAAATGCAGGACGCTCCTGCACAGGTAAAACAGCTGTGGCAGGACCAAGGTTGTGTGTACGATCCTGTCACTAACTTACGGGTTCCGCCTGCCACCCAGACTTGCATGTCTGACGAACTTGCGCTGTGGGTTATTGAATGTGTACACTTTGCAACTCATTGTGGTGCCAAGGGTGTAAGTGATATGCTTTTAGAGACATGGTGACATCCAAAACTTCTGGACTTGTCCCAGCGTATCAGCCAGCAATGTCTGATTTGCCAGCAGCATAATCCAGGTAAAGGCTTGCCCTGTGAACCAGGTAAGATCGCTTTACCAGCAGGTCCCTTTGAGACCTTGCAAATGGACTACATTGAGTTGGAAGTGTTATAAGTATGTTCTTGTAATTGTCGATGTTTTCAGTAAATGGACTGAAGCATACCCGACCACTGACAATAAGGCCTCTACCGTTGTAAAAATATTGTGACGCAAAATCATACCGCGATTCGGTGTTCCTGCACGTTTCAGATAATTGTCCTCATTTTATTGCTGCTGTAAACAAAGAAATGTGCCAACAATTACAGATACATCAACAGCTCCATTGTGCGTATCGACCTCAGGCCGCCGGATTGGTGGAACGGGCAAATCAGACTTTGAAAACCAAATTAGCAAAATTAGTGGCACAGACTGGCTTAACATGGTTAAAACTGCTTCCTGCAGCTCTTTTTCAGATATGGGCCACTCCTTCTGGTACGGCACGACCAAGAACAGAACTCACTATCAAAACATGGAGGGGACGGGGGACGACAATTTTATGCACGACCTTTATGTACGCCATGGAATGACCATGCCCCCGCAGCAGTCCATTTACTCCAGATGACTGAGGAAATGACATCCTATATATTAATTTTAACTCGTGCTTTGCGAACTTCTCATTCACAGGTCAGGGCTGCATATGGCGAGGCGCCAGCACTCAAAGTTCCATCTAATATTGAGCCAGGTTGCTATGTGCTGGTCAGTAACTGGACGCGTAAGCACCTCGCCCCACTTTGGGATGGTCCCTTCCAGGTCCTCCTCGCCACTGACTGCTGCCAAGGTCAAGGGTCGTGCTCCATGGGTTCATCTGCACCACTGCAAATGGATTGGGGAGCCCAATCAAAAAGGGGGGGGGGGGGGGGGGAGGGAGAAGAGTAATTTTATTTTCAACAAGAGTTTTTAGAGTTTTTTTAGTTTTTACATTTCTGCTTTGCATGGCAGTTGTATCCTTATAAGTTTAGTTTTAAATCCTTATTTGGTTGAGAATATGCGACTGATTACTGGACTTACTGATGGAAGGACGGTTAACTTGAGTGAATAGTTGATCGTCAATGAAGTAAGAAATTAGCTTTTTGTGAGCCTTTGCATATTCCAGATAAATTAAAATGAGGCGATTCATCCTGCTATGCATCCTGATGCTACTGTAGAAGGAGGGAAATGAAAGAAAAATGTGACGGTGTCCCGGGGCAACCAAGCAGTCTTTCACCTCTGCAAAGGAGATGTGGTACAATGCAATGGCCCGGATGCCTTTGGAACCTTACCTTCTTATCCCTTCTCAAACTTTTTTTCCCATTAATTCGAGAATCTGTTGCAATTTTTCCTGTACTCACTTCCCCTTCAACTCCATCTTTATACTCCCAATTTGTCAATCCCTCCCCCCCCACTATTTAGTTTAAACCCACACGTGTAGCCCTAGCAAACCTGCCTGCCAGAATGTCTGTCCCCCTCCAGTTAAGGTGTAACCCGTCCCTTTTGTACAGGTCATCCTCTATCCCAGAAGAGATCCCAGTGGGCTATAAATCTAAATCCTTGCTCCCTGCACTACCCCTCAGCCACACATTCAGATTCCCTATCTCCCTGTTCCTGTCCTCACTAGCACGAGGTACTGGAAGCAATCCAGAGATAACCACGCTTGAAGTCCTGCCTTTCAGTCTTCTTCCCAACTCTCTGAACTCATGTTGGAGAACCTCCTTCCTCTTCATCCTGATATCATTTGTGCCTACTGCTGGATATTCACCTTCTCTCTTTCTCTCTCGAAAGTTCTGAATTTGGCTCATGACATCCTGAACCCTGGCACCAGGGAGGCAACAGACCATCCTCGCGTCTCGTCTGCCACCACAGAATCTCCTGTCTGCTCCTAGGACAATGGAGTCACCCACCACTATGGCTCTGCCTGACGCTGGTCTCGCCGGTCGAGTCCCATCTCTAGGATTGGAGCCACCAATGTGTCCACCACTCGGACTGGAAACAACGTTTTCCCCGACAGTTCTCAAGAGGGCGTACCTGTTTCCATTAGGTGCAGCCACCTGGGTCTCCTGTACTCCACGGTTACCACCCTTTCTCTCAGTCACACACCTTCGTTCTTCCCGTATCCTCAGCGTGACAACCTCACTGAAGGTCCTGTCCAGGAAACTCTTGTTTTCCCGGATGTCCCCGAGGTCATCCAGCTACTTCTCCAGTGCCCGAACACGGTCCTTCAGGAGCTGAAGCTGGACACACTTGCCATAGTTGTAGCAGCCAGAGACTCCATCTGTGTCCCTGGGCTCCCACATTCTGCAAGCATCACTGTCTCATCTGTCCTGTCATGTGTTCACCACGTCCCGTCCTCGCGAGCTTTTGCGTAGCCTCCTCTCCTCAGCCTCCTCGCCGAAGACTCACACTTAACTCACAAGGCACCTCCCTCACTGCTGCTCCCTTGGAGCAGCCTTACTTATATTGACTGAGAAATTGCCTCATTTACAAATTCCTCAGTTTAAAACTGTTTTTCCTCTGTGCGTTACTCACCTTTCCCATGGGTTTCAGCCAATAAGCTCTTCTCCCTGCTTTGCTTTGATTGCTCCTTGTCCAAGATCCACATCAGCACTGGGCTAATACTGGCTATTGGGCACAGTTTAAAAAAACTGTGTTTCCCCTCTGACTCACCTTTCCCACATTGTCTATTCCATGGCATAGGCAAGTAGAAATTTCTACAGCGGGAGGTCACACCCACACAGAGACCAAAAAGGTATCAAGGAATATGGGTTTAGTACAAGGGAGTGGTAGAGGTAAAATAATTTGATGAATAATGGACAGGCATCACAAGCTAAAGGGCTTATTCCTGTCTCTATTTCTAATACTCTTAAATTGGGCATCCATGCCAAAATACGATCTGTACAGAACTGAAAGACTGGACACTATCAGCTTAGGCACAGTATTGTAGCAAGTTGAGTTGCTCCCTCACAGTACCAATGCAATAGGTTATATCCTGATATCTGGCGCTGCCTGTATTGAATATGCACATACATTCACATAGGTTTATTCTATGTGCTACAAATTTTCTTTCCACATCTCAAAAGGGGTATAGATTGGAAATTGACTACTACACATTTTGCCATGCAAATTGATGGGATTGTGTGGAAGAATGTCACAGGGAAAATTGTTTTGTGAGCATGTATAAACTCTACGGCCAAAATAGCCGCCTGCTATGTTGCAAGAAAATATGGAAATATTCCTTGAATTAAGCCGTTTTGTTCAGCCGCTCCTGCTATATTTTACATCTTTTAAATTTGGAAAAGAGTTATTAATTAGTTATGAAAAGTGAAAGCAGTAAGACAGGGAACAATGTTGCTAATTTGCTGATCTGCAAACAGCTACTGGTTCAAAAGAGCAAATCCTATATCAGTTTCTGTCATCAGATATATCTGCGTAGGAAATAAATTCAAATACATTTACACACACATACTCAAATCTTCCTTCCTGGAGTCATGCTTTGAACATTTCTGGTCACCAGTATTCCTACTGTAGATAAATGTGTTCAAATTCTAAATGTACAGATTGATGCATATACTGCAAGCAACATGACATTCAAGTACCATAAAATGCCGACTCAATGGAATCTCAAATTGCTTCTCTCTAGAATCAGGTCAGGCACATCTAGAACTATAGCATACGCACTGCCATGAAGTACATAGATGAACCTTTGCAAGCTCAAGTTCAAGTTGACGTCATGTGTGAAAATAAAAACTCTTGGAACATCAGCACTATTCAAATTTCAGACAAACGTTAAAAGACTTTAGTGATGGTTATCAAAAGGAGTCAAATTTATTAACAAAGCCAAAAGCATATTTGCATTTTCTTCTCCCTCAATTTGCAGCCACAAATACTAACATGGAGCTTTTCTTTATACACCTTCGCACAAGGCTGCCATTTAGTTTAAAGAAATATATAATTGGTCACAGATAATAATGGGCTCCAGTCTTGTAACTTTTGTAAATGAATACCCAAATCCATCAACATTGAAAAGGAAAGGAAGGGGGGAATAAAAGAGTCAAGAGAATTTATCTGGGAAAAGGGGAACTAAAATACAAATAATACGCATCAAGTATGTGCTCAGCTGAGAAACAGTTGATTAGATCAACCACAGGACCTAGATAGGAAGTTGTTCGTGAAGAAAAGCAATACAGAGTATTTTGAAAAGCTACTGATTGAGAGGAACCACATACGAGCATTTGGCAAAAAGCCTCTCAGGGAGAACAAGAGACTTGAAACCATATTCCAACATCTGAATAGGTTGTTCATTTTATAAATTTATCTTGCAATACCCATCGTAGAGGTGACTGACGTAATATTTGAATTTGAGGAGTCCACAAATCATTTGATTAAGCTTCTCCTGTTTCTTCACACTTCGACAAGGCAAAATAATAAAGGAATGAAGACAAGGTAATAAAACTTCATATTTAATTTAATAATTCATAGATTTTACTTTAGAAAGGTGATTCTTAATCTGGTCGACGAATAAATATGTAAAATGCAAATGTAATTTACAAGTCCATTTTTGTAATTGTTATAACTATTTCTGCACTGAAAAATAAAATTAAGCGGATCTTGCAGAAGAAATAAGTATAAAACTAACACCACTGATAATAAAAACAGAATTTTTGTTAACCTTTACTTCCACCATAACTCTCAATTACATCTTTCTTTCCCATGATTTTATTTTGGCCATTTGAACTGATGTAGGAGTTAACTGATAAAATATTAATACCTTATTAATCTTGATAGTCCAGGATTTAAAAAAATTCCACCCCACAGCATCATATCTGCTCACATTGATGACAATCAAGATGATCCAAAAGTAAATATAAATAGCATAAATATTAACATTGGCCCTGAATATCATTAATACTAGAGCTGAGAGGCAAATGCCGGGTAAAATAAATACCAGGTAAGGATTTAGTTATGATTTATGAAGATTTAAATTCAGTTAGGAATCTTGAAAAACAGCCATTGTACATTTTCCTAAAATGTTCTATTTCATAATGCTCACCTGTAAAATAAAATCTACAGAAGTAAATAATGGAGTACAACAATATCAAGATGCGCATTAGAACCATCTATGGGCCTTTAATTATATTACTATCAAATAAATCTTAGGAGTTTCAACATCATTATAATAACTTCAACAGCCACAATAAATATTAGCACCTTTCCAGTTACAGGTATCTTTCTGAAAATCTCCAATGTTAGTGGCAACACAATAAGCAAAATAAGCTGTCCTTGCTTTAAACTGCACTCATTTATATCAAATTATGATTTCTGGGTCAGACTCCAGGCCCACAACAAGAAATCCAAGTTAAATTAAACTATGTGGCAGCAAGCACCTTTCTTTTCAACTGAGAAGCTAATTTGCCTGTTTAAAAATAGAATTATCTTTTTTTTTTTAAAATGTGAGCTTTGGATTAGGCTTGAATATAAAAAGATCAATTGTAATTTTAACTCCGAACTCATTCATCTTGGAAGTAGCTGTAAATCTGTTCCAGTAATAACGTTGTTTAGTTAAGCTTAATGTAATCAAACTAAGTCGAATGTGGTTTCACGAAAGATGGATAATGTATGATAGAATTTGTTCAAGGATGAGCAAGTTCGCAAGGATGTAACAAGAGGAACATGAAAATACAGTATATGGATTTGACCACACGAAAGGCTGGTGCAAAAAGTCAAGCTCATGGGATTGGGGAAAGGAGTTGGCATGCATTTAAGATTGGTTATCACACGAAAGGCGGAGTATCAGAATTATCAATCTTTTGCACGTTGGATGTAATTAGTAAGGTGCTCCATGGATCGGTCCTTGGCCCTCAACTAGTTATTCTTCATATTAGTGATCAGAAGCCTTGGGGGGGGGTGGCAGTGTGTAAAGTAGCCAAAAAATGTTTTGAAGTAACTCAATGAGTCAGGTAACAAGTTTGAAGAGAGGTGGGGGTGGTACAAAGCTTAGTAAGTGATAGGTGGGTAGTCCATGTCAGAAAATGGTCAATAAGCTGGAGCAACAGAATCGCAGGGGGCTGTAACCAAAATATCAATGATTCATGTTCTCCAGAGATGCTGCCTGACCCACTGAATTACTTCAGCATTTTGTATTTTTTTTTTCTGAATCAGCATCTGTAGTTTCTTGTGTTTGTAAAGTACCCAAGTTTGTTGCAACAGTATAAATAGATTGAGCGAATAGAATAAAAATTGACAAATGGAGCAATATGTGTGGAAATGCAAGGTCATGCACTTCTGAAAGGAATTTAAGGACAGACTTATCTAAATGGATAAAATTAGCAGATGAGCATAGTATTCTTGTGCATGATTTACAAAAAGTCAGCAAGCAGGTGCAGGTCAAAAATGCAAGCAGCATGTTGGCCTTTATTGGCAGTGGGTTGGACTTCAGACATGGGAGAGTGGTGATACAATCTTACAGGGTACTAACAATGTCATAACTGGAGGATTGCACATCTAATCTAAGGAATCATATACTGGCATTATAGGCACTTAAAACATGATTCACCAGGTCAATTCCTGGATCAAAGGGTTGAAACTAAACGTTCTCTTTTTCATGGGTTAAGACAGGGGTCGGCAACCCCGGGCTGAATGCGGACCGTAACCCATAATCATCCGACCAGTGGGCGGATTTTTTTCCTCGTAATCATCCGGCCCGCAGAGCGCCCACCCCATGCACGGCCGAGCACCCGCCCCGAGCTCTGGCTGTACCGAATCCTGCGCAAAGCCGCCGGCACGGCCATGCACCTTCTGTGAACACGTTCAAGAAAGAACTGCAGATGCTGGAAAAATCGAAGGTAGACAAAAATGCTGGAGAAACTCAGCGAGTGAGACAGGCAAGGAATGCATAAGGCTGCCTCACCCGCTGAGTTTCTCCAGCATTTTTGTCTACCTTCCGTGAACACATGATTTGATGCCTGCCATCCGGGGTAGGATGGGGGCAGGATCCATGTGTACAATTGATAGATGTGGCCCACCATCCGCTCACAGATATGCGTCCCAGCCCCTATGCAGAAGAAGGTCGCCGACAGCTGGGTTAAGAGATTCCTTAGTCAGTCAGGCATGACATTCCCAATGAGGTGTTAAGGACATCCTGAATATTTTCCTTTGTTCCTGATAAATCTCTTCCCAAAACAAAACTCAGAGCAGTGTATTTGTTTCAACCCAAGCGGATGAGGGCACGCTCGGGCTGTGGCTAACTTGCCCCCCACGGCACCGAGCGCTCCTCCGAGTCATGAGAACTTTAAACTCAGAGGGCAGGCAGCCATTTGTTTCAAACAACTGGTATCAGACACACAAACAATGCAACGTATCAATGCAGCTGACCAAATGTAACTAGTGCCTTAATACTGGGAATGGGTGGCCTGGGAGGACATTTTTTTTCAGTGAATTTGGAGAAATTTGTGGAAACAGCTTTTTTTGGTTTCTTTCAGGTGTTTTGAGATGTTTGCCACATATGCGAGCAGATTACACCAAAGCTCTGCAGTCCTGTCACATTGAATCATGAGTGGTGGTAGACAGTTAAACATCAGATAGAAATTGGAACATTGTATCCTCAGCAACAATTGGACCAGTACCTGAATACTGAATTCCAGGCTAAAGCATTCACACTCACGTGCAGGCAAAAGTGCCAAATTCATCTCAACTTCTTCCAGGGTTCAATCATTGCCGATCATTTCAATCGCTCCACATAAAAATCTAGTAGCTGAGACCATACCACTAATGGTGTGGGGCTAGAGAACATTCTGGCTAAAGTAAAGTTGACGTGCTCCAGATCAAAACATTTTAGAAACATAGAAATTAGGTGCAGGAGTAGGCCATTCGGCCCTTCGAGCCTGCACCGCCATTCAATATGATCATGGCTGATCATCCAACTCAGTATCCCGTACCTGCCTTCTCTCCATACCCCCTGATCCCCTTAGCCACAAGGGCCACATCTAACTCCCTCTTAAATATAGCCAATGAACTGGCCTCAACTACCCTCTGTGGCAGAGAGTTCCAGAGATTCACCACTCAAGTTCACTCAAATCAAGTTGTTCCAACACAGTTAAAACAGACATGTGCCCAGAAAATGTGCCTGGTTCCAGGCGGAGGACGTTACTGCTGGAGTTCCTCAATGCAGTGTCCTTGGGTAAACCAGCTTCAATTATGTCATCAGTTACTTTTTCTGTATTATAAAAAGGTCAAAAGCGAGGACGCTTGTTGATTATAAAATGCCAAATTCTATTCTTAACTTCTCAACAAATGTAACCACCCAAAAATGCTGGAAGCAAGATCCAGGCAACATTCAATTACTGGGAAATGTATTCCTGCCACACAACTGTGTCAGGTAATGAATGTTTTTAACAAGAAAGAATGTCTAACATTCAATGAAAATGACCAGTGATAATTCCTGCACCACTATTAATATCCTTGGGTGGGAAAATTATCACTGATCACAAACTCAACTGGACCAAGCACAGAAGTACAGTAAAAAGAAGAACAGGTCAGAGGTTGGTAATTCTGCAGCAATGACATCCCCAAAGTATTTCCAACATTTCCACAGCACGTCAGAACAGTTGGTTATCAATATGCTTTTTCCAGTACAACTTCAACAACACTCACGTTGTTCGACACCATCTATCAAGCTGCTCTCCATATTAATGGAGCTGAAAACTACTTATAAATAAAGTGGCTATTTCCCATAAATCTCCTGTCTAACTTCTAGTTTAATACCTATGGATGACATTTTCATTGGACTCCAAAGGGAAATGTATGTGTAAATATAAATCAGTGCACAATGATAGAAGTACACCAATGGAATTTTGTACTATCTTTTAAGCAATTAAATCGGATTGACAAAGCCACTGAAGGCAAGTGTAATAGTGCCTGTACTATGGCCCCAATGAGACATCAATGTCCACTGTCTCTGATTACCACACTTCACTTTCTTCAACAGCTCCCTTTATATACTTTTTCCTTAATGCAGCCTTCTTTTGATGTCGCTGTTCCTCTGGCAATCCAACCTTCACTACAGTTAAGACTGCAAATTTCCACTAGAAAGTGGTATTCAAACAAAACCCAATTGTGACAGCCTGCCAGGTCAGACTCAAAACTCACTAGGAATTTAAAATTTAATTAAAGTAATGCTGAGCATGAAAATTTGTTCACCACGATTATTAAGATCATGTGCATAAATTCTTCCCCAGTTGACGTGAATTTCTGATGCACTGCTTTATTGGCATGGATACTTTGGAACCCAAAGTTACATTTCATAATGCATCTGTGTACTTTACAGATAAGTTAACTATGTGAAGCTTACTTTCACTCCTCCAGTCACTGCATGGTTTTGTTTAAACAAAGTAAATGATTGGAATGATAGACACAAAAAGCTGGAGTAACTCAGCGGGACAACAGCATCTCTGGAAAGAAGGAATGGGTGATATTTCGGGTCGAGACCCTTCTTTGGACTGGTTAGTGATAAGGGAAACAAGAGTTATAGACGGTGATGTGGAGAAATAAAGAACAATGAATTAAATGATTGGAATGTTTGGAATTCCTGATGGTACAAGGTTATTTGGGAGTTAACAATTTTGTCAATAGCTACATTACTCATGTTGTGTATCAACTCTTTACATTCAGCATGAATCATTCATAATTCATTTTAGAAGTAATTTAAAATACAGTGGATAAATTGGATGCTTAATTGTTCCCTGATACCCAAAAACTAGTTAAAGGTACAGAGCTTACATTCTCTTTTACAACAAATCGTTGTTTAGTTGTACAATTCAATGAATCTGATACATTTGAGATGACACCAGAATAATGTATAAAAACATCATAAGCATAATTAAAAGTCTTATATCATTTGTATACTCCTAACCCATACATAATTGCAGATGAAACTCGATCACTCCAAATGATCCAAGAAGCCATTCAATTGTCAAAATACGGGTCCCATTAGAGATGGGTAACATGTATCTGTCAGCATAACTCTTAACTTGCAGTCAAAATTTAAAAGAAAAATTAAATGAAGAAATATTTCTGAGCAGACATTTTGACCATCCATGGTTTTAGAAAAAGTGATTTTAAGCCACAGCTGACATGCCATAAAAAGGTAGACAAAAAATGCTGGAGAAACTCAACGGGTGAGGCAGCATCTTAGGAAATAAGTTTTCTTGTAAAAAGACATTTAGAACCCCATTCCCAAAGCAGTAATTGCCACCACAATCCATAAACTTGTCAAATTATTTTATTGGTGTTTTAGCAAATTACAATGTAATAATGGAATAAGGGTGGGCGGCGCGACTGACGTCGCAGCGGCCTCTGCAGTCTGTCCGTCTTTTTTTTTTGTCCCGTTGAGGGTTTTGTTTGTAGTGGGCTTTTAAATGTGTATGTGTGGGGGGCGGGGGGGGGGGACTTTTAAATCTCTTCCCTGCACGGGGACCCGACCTTTTCCCCGTCGGGTCTCCGTTGTCGTTGGGGCCTAGCACCGTGGAGCGGCCTCCAACCGGAACGACCTGGGGGCTCCAGTTGCGGAGCCTGTGGAGCTGCGGACCTACCATCGTGGAGTTGGCCAGCTTCGGAGCGTGGAGAGTTCAGAGTGTGGAGAGCTGCGGTGGCGCGCGGCTGCGACCCGACTCCGGTGGATGGTGACACTGGAAGCTCGCGGGTCCCCGGTGGGAGACTGTTTTGCGGGGCACCGGCAACGGCGACTTCTCCTGCCCGAATTGCAGGGTTGAAAGTGGCCTGGAGCGGGGCCTTACATCGCCCGGCGCGGCTTAAACAGCCGCGGGACTTGCTAGCGCCTGCTGGGGGCTCCAACATCAAGACCCGGAGCAGGGCCTTACATCGCCCGGCGCGGCTTTAAATGGCCGCGGACTTGCTAGCGCCCGCTGGGGGCTTTGACTTTGACATCGGGAGAAGAATGGAGAGCAGGGGAGAGACAAGACTTTGCCTTCCATCACAGTGAGGAGGAGATTCACTGTGATGGATGTTTTTGTGTAAATTATGTTGGTGTGTGTCTTGGTTCTTTTCTTGTATGACTGCAGAAACCAAATTTTGTTTGAACCTCATGTGAGGTTCAAATGACAAATAAATAGTATTGTATTGTATTGAAGGCTTCAAATGCACAGAACATTTTTATAGCGATTAAATTGACTGAAATTGTTAAACTCAAAAAAGAACCACAGCTTTTAAACTACATTTAAAAGCATTAAGTTTTAATTCATTAGATCTCCTCCCAGCCATAGAATAGTGATCATCTTGTCACTTCAACACTTAGGTGGATACGAGTTTGATTTACTGTATTCCATGAGAAAACAAGAAAAACCTGGATTATAGTTACCTTAGCTGCAGTATGGATACAGCACCAGATGGCATTACATACAGCAAACCAGTCAATATATCATGCTTTACTTTTGTAAATTTAATTCCTTCAAGAGTGTAAAGAATTGTAAAAACATTTATACATGGAAAAATCCCGGCTCTATCGACTGCTGATTGATGGCACAGGTCTATTGTGATGAAGCGCTTCGAGAGATTGGTTATGATGCAATCAACTCCTGCTTCTGCATTGACTTCAGCCCACTTCAATTCACCTCCCACCACAACAACTAGATAGCAGATGAGTTTTTGCTGGCTCTCCACTGTGCTGAACTACTTGGACAGCAGGAACACAAACGCCATGTTGTTCATTGACCACAGTTCAATAGCCAACATTTTTCCTGCCAATCTCATCGTCAAACTCAGGGAACTGAGCCTCTGCTCCTCCTCATGCAACTGGATCCACAAATTCCTCACAATAAAATAAAATTCTGGAGGAGCTCAGCAGGTCAGACTGCATTTTTTTTTGAGACAATATCAGCACTTTGCACAAAATTCCTGCCTCTCAGTTTCATGTGTTTCCTAAACTTCCTCATCAGCAGACCTCATTAGCAACAAAACCTCATCCTCCTCAGCACAGAGTCCTCAGTCCCCTGTTCTACTCTTTCTACATACCCACAAATGTGTAGCCAGACACAGCTTCAACTCAATTTTAAATTTATTACCTTCATTGGACAAATTACAGACAACAGTGAGTCAGACTACAAGAGGGATTATGTGGGAGTGATGCCTGAACAACAATCTTACACATTAGCAAGATCAATAAGCACCAGTCTTCGTCGGTAGCTTGTTATTCTTCTACAAGGACAGGTTGGACAGACTTGGATTGTTTTTTCTGGAAAGCCAGTGGTTGCAAGGAGGTTGGATAGTGGTATGTAAAATTAAGAGACATAGATAGGGTAGACAGTCAGAACCTTTTCTCTACTAACATAGGCAATTCTTTCTCCTCCCCAGCTAGTCTCTGCTGTGGGGTACCACAAGGTTTTATCCTTGGCCCCATTCTCTTCTCCCTGTACATGCTCCCCTTAGGCCAAGTCATTGAAAGGCACGACGTTTCCTTCCATTGCTACGCAAACGATACGCAACTCTATCTCCCCCTGAAGCCCAAAAACCAATCAAATCTGCCTAACCTTACCTGCTGCCCCGAGGATATAAAGTGTTGGATGGCCCAGAACTTCCTCCAACTAAATGAGAGTAAGTCTGAGGTCATCGTTCAAAATGATAGCAGGCAACCTTGGAAGCCTTACCCCACTACTCAAACCTCGCGTCAAAAACCTTGGTGTGATATTTGAGTCAGCACTGAAATTTGACAAACAAGTCAATGCCGTGGTCAAAGCTAGCTTCTTTCAGCTTCGGACGATAGCTAAAATAAAACTATTCCTCCAATTTGATGACCTCGAAAAGATCATCCACACATTTATCTCCTCCCGCCTAGATTACTGCAACTCCCTTTACACTGGCATCAGCCAATCTTCCCTGTCCCGCCTGCAACTGGTCCAAAACGCCGCAGCAAGACTCCCGAAAAAGGGACCACATCACCCCGATCCTGGCCTCTCTCCACTAGCTCCCTGTGCGGTTCCGAATAAATTTCAAGATCATCCTTCATGTCTACAAAGCCCTCAATGGGCTTGCCCCAACCTACATTAAAAGTCTGCTCACCCACCACACCACCTCCACCAGGTCCCTCAGATCGGCCGACTTGGGGTTACTGAATATCACGCGGTCTAGGCATAAACCCAGGGGCGACTGTGACTTTGCGGTTGCAGCTCCTAGACTGTGGAACAGCAACCCTCTTCCCATCAGAACTGCCCCCTCCATCGACTCCATCGAGACTAAAAACCCATCTGTACTCCCAAGCCTTTCTCGACGTCTTCTGAGCAAGGGCTATATGTATGTAGTTTGTTTGTTATAGTATTCTTATACATATGTAAAGCACTTTGGCCAACGAGAGTTGTTTTTTAAATGTGCTATATAAATAAATGTGACTTGATGACTTTTTCCCAGAGTGGGGAATATCGAATACTAGAGGCCATAACTTTAAGGTGAGAGGGGAAAAGATTAAAGGATATGTGTGAGGCAAGTTTTAAGCAGAGGGAGGTGAGAGCCTGGAACACGCTGCCAAGGCATTTAAGAGGCCTTTGGTTACATAAATGAATACGCAGGTAATGGAGGCTATGGATCATGCAGAGGTAGGTAAAAAATGGTCTTGGCATTATGCTTAGCACAGACATTGTGGGCCAAAGGGCCTGTTCTTGTGTCAAACGTTCTATGTTCTAAGACAAATAAACACTTGACTCTCAAGTTTCATCAGGAAATTTTCAGATAAACCTCAAATATTATAAAAGCAGTACCATAGATTCTTGGGAAATTGCAATTTGCCCTTTGTTTCCAACACAAATATCACAACAATTACACAATATTGTGGTATTCAACAGGCTGCTATTTTATTATCAACTTAATTATGAATTTCTGGCATAAACAGAATGAGTGTTAGGAATAGCAATGCATCAAATATAAAAATAAGTGAAAAGTTAAATAATTAACACAAATGATTAGCTACTATCTCAGTTCTTTTACCAATCCAGGTTTTCATGGATTATATAGGGGAATTCTGAGTGCTGTGTATAATAAACCAAAATACCACAGGGTGCTCGGTCTGAAACAAAGATAAAAGAGAAAGTAATTTTGTTTAGTTTAGAGATAAAGCACAGAAAAAGGCCCTCCGGCTCACCGAGCCCGTGTCGACCAACGTTTCCCGCACACTAGGGACAATTTACAATTATACCAAGCAGATCAAATTAAGATCTACAAACCTGCACGTCTTTGGAGTGTGTGAGGAAACCGGAAATCCAGGAGAAAACCCACACAGGGGTTGGGCAGAACGTATAAACTCCGTACAGACAGCAACCATAGTCAGGATCGAACCCGGGTCTCTAGCGCTGTAAGGCAGCAACTCTACCGCTGCATCATCGTGCCGCCTTGGAGTACACTGGAAATACTCAGCGGTGCTCAACACTCAAGACAACTTATGGTATAGGTTATTGACTTGAAACATGAACTTGTTTTTCTCCCCATTCCTGATCAAGGAGCATTTAAGGTCATAAGCGAGCACATGATTACCCCTCAGGAGTAACCTTGAGATATTACTTGCAGTTTCCATTTAAGTAACAATACATTTCACAAAAGGACACAAATTGCTGTTGTAACCTAGCAGGGTCAGGCAGCATCTCCGGAGAACATACATAAATGCCATTTCCATTCAAGACCTTTCTTCAGACTGAGAGTCAAGGGGGGTGGGGGGTAAACTAGTGGTATAAAAAGGTTCAGAACGAGTATAATGCATAAACATTAATTTGTACCAGAGGCAGCAGATCGGGTCTGAGTTTCTCATATGAAAAGCGATTGGACAACTTATTTTTAAATATATTTTTGTATATTGGGCTAAGTGTTATGTTGGCACGGTCAAGTGCACTGCTTAAACTGGAAAATATTGAGAAGAAAGTGGTATGTCTGCTTGAAAGACGATTTGAGAGGCTTCAAGAATCCAGTACTTTCAGATTAGAGTTGCACGTGGACTGTATCAGAATGAAATGAGAATAAATCCTTTTCACTGGAGAATATGAACCATGATATGATAATTTACAAGAGGATAAACCTTATTTTCCTTCTGCTTTCTACAAATAATGTTCACAATGTATTATAATAGAATTTCGGTTTGTGATACAGTGCCAGTTACAGGGCCAAATTCAAGCCAACCATAAAGGCTGTCAATAAAAGTACTGCAGAGGACATTTGTGTTCTTTCCCCTCAAATTTCAAGTCCTTTACAGAAGTGTCAATACAAATTTGCATCACCAGAGTTTTAATAATGCAACTTTGCCCTGAACATTCCCAAAACAGTTCACATAAAATCAGCAGAATATTCTGCATGAACATTGGCTGTATTAACATTATAGTGCACTCCATTCCTTTACAATATTGTCACTGGCAGCCATTCATATAATGCAAGTGTTATTTTTGCCAGAGCTGCCCAAAAAAGTTGGTTCTGCTCTCTTGGAACATGAAAGTAAAACTCAAGCAATAAACATGTGGAGATTGCGCAAGCACAAGTATTTTCGTGCCGCAACTCACAATATAAATGGAGATGGTTTTAATTGAATAGCAGCTCTGACAAGTTACGTAAAGTGGACCAGTAAAACCATCATGTACTAATAACGTGTATTTTCTATTTTTTATCTATACTCCGTTGTAGGTTCAATGGTAGAGGCAAGTACAAATCTAGCTGTATGCCGTATGCTGGAGATTGACACAAAATGATGGAATAACTTAGTGGGTCAGGCAGCATTTCTGGAGTAAATAAATTGTCGACGTTTCGGGATGAGACCCTTCTTCAGACACAGAACAGTTGCAGCAATAAATACAGCTGAGAATGCCAATTTCAAGAATAACCCTTCCCTCCTCCCAGGGACCCCAGCAATCCTTCCAGGTAAGACAGGGGTACACATGCACCTCCTCCAACCTCCTCTACCGCATCTGGTGTTCTCAATATGGTCTCTTGAACATCAATGAGACCACGCGTAAGCTCGGCAACCTTTTCGCAGAACATTTGCACTCGCTCCTTGAAGGTACACTGGGTTTCCCCAGCTGCTAACTATTTTAACTCCCCTCCCTGCTCCCATACTGACCCCTCTGTCCATTGCAGAGTGAGGCCACATGCAAACTCCCCCTCCTCCTACATTCCTTCCTCTGGCATCACAATTTATAACTCTTCAATCTGTTCTAATCTCCTGCCTTTACTCCCATAATCTACCTATCAATCTCACCTGTGTCCACCTATTACCTGCCACGCTTTATCTTGCCTCTCTTCCAGCTTTCTTTCTTCCCTGCTCCCCAAATCAGTCTGATGAAGGGTCCCGACCCAAAATGTCAATGATCCATGTTCTCCAGAGTTGCTATGTAACCCGCTGAGTTGCTACAGCACTCTGTGTCTTTTAATTTTGATTTAATACACTGAATGTTAAAGCGCTATGTGTGGTTAAGTTTAAAGAAGGGGCAAATAATTCATCTTAAACAATGGAACAAAAAACAAACTTATTTCTCACTTGGTGCCAATTATTTTCTTTCAACATGGTACTACAGTGAGCAACAATGAATAAGCAATGCACCGAAAATTGGGCAGATAAACAGAGCTGAAAGCCAGACAACAGTTTAAAACGAGAAAATGTTTTTGCTTGAATGTTTGTAAACTTGGAAAGACCACATTCACGTTAACCAAACCTGACATCGGAATGCCAACAAAGAAAAGGAGTTTCTGTAATAGAAATGCTGTCATTATGGAATGTAAACTATGGAAACCTCCTTCTCTACCAAGACATTTTAATTGCAAAGAGCAACTATAGTGCACAAAGCATTATTTGAACCAATATTGGTTTATTTTGCTATAATTAAGCTATATATAACTGCAATTTTAAGTCAACATTTATCAGTCAATGGTACAAACAACTGTAATAGCAAATAATAACTATTTGATTTTGTTTAAAGGCAAATCAAATACCACAAATGCACTTAAACTGTTATGCTAATATACATCAACAGAATTTCTCCAAAATAATGAATGTATATTGTACTATAGAAAATCTAAAATGAATGAATGCAGCAAAAATCTATGCAGCACGCAACAAATCTGCACACTTATGGCAATTAGCTAATTACTTTTTATTAAATGGGAAAGTTAAAAAAATTCTATATATCTCCAAAATGTTGCAAATGAATCTTACAGCAAACAATACTGAATTTAAAACTAAATCAGCAACAATGAATCAAACAAATTGATTACCTCAATATCAACCCATAACATCAGTGAGTAGGATACCAATTCCACAATATAACAAACAGCTGTATGTATTTCACTGCAAGGTAATGAAGTAAATTCAATAGTTCACTCTAAAGTGATACACCCCAAGCCCATTTAAAATTTAGCATGTCAATCAATTAAATTACCATTCTCTGCCAAAGCTCCAGATCCACACGTTCTGAAGCTAGAAGTTTCATTTAAATGTACAAGATACAAGATAAATTTATTTGTCACATGTACCAATTGGTACAGTGAAATGTGTGGTCACCATACAGACATACAAGTAATAAAGAGCACAATAAAGAGTCTTAACACAAACATCCCCACACAGCGGGATCAAAGTTTCCCACTGTGGGGGAAGGCTCCAAAATTCATCCATCCTCACGTGGCCGGGGGGCTCCTGAACCTCCCGCTGTCGCCGCTACAGGCGCCATGATGTTCAGGCCCGCTCGCCGGGGTGATGGAAGTCCGACGTCGGGACTGGAGGACATCCTCAGCGGCTTGGACACCTCCTACCGGAGTCCGCGGCTCCCGAAGACCACAGGCCGCTGGGCAGAGATTCAACGCTGGCGGCCCTCGGCAAAGGGCCCCAGGACTCCGCGATGTTGTTCAGCACCGGCCGCTTTGAAGCTCTTCAAACACAGCTCTGTGATGTTGGAGCAGCGGCCCAACAGTACAGAGCTTCAACGGCGATCCCAGGTAGGCATCCGCCTGCTCCGCGATGAATCCAGTGCTGCACCGCGGCTGCTGGAGCTCTGGTCCGGGTCCCCGGCAGGAAAGGCCGCTCCAATCCAGTTGGTAGGCCGCGAAGAGGGGGAAGAGGACGGGTCCCTGCCAGGAAGTGACTGGGAAACAGATTCCCCCCTTACCATGACCCCCTCCCCCACATAAAAAAAGCTAAAGAATCCCCAAAACAAACTTTAAAACTGACCAAAAATTTTAAAAGATTGAAAAACAAACAGGCTGTAGGCAGAGGCTGCCTTCAATGCGGCGCACCTTGTGGCGGATCGACAGTCAAACTTGAGATCGACAGTCAATCTTGACTCGCAATAGCACTTTCGAACAAGTTCAAGATTAGTGGATTCAACCATTACCCCAGAGACTTCAGTAGGTAACTAAAGGGTCTGTCCCACTTAGGCGACTTTTCAGCGGACTGCCAGCGACCTTCAAGCTCACGGCACTCGCCTGGAAAACCGCGAACTGGAACGGCGACCATCAGAGCGCAACACACACATACACACACACACATCACATCGCAAAGGCGGGGGCCAAGGAAAGCTGGGAAGCGCTGTCTGAAATTCACATGGTGCAAAGCCAATGTGATACAGACACACGCCGTAATGAACAGGAAGGTTAAAGATAGCACAGTGTACGGTAAGTCCTTTAAAAGAGAGCGGGGGGGGGGGGGGGGGGGGGGCAGACACTTTTAAGAAGCCGGACAACTTTGAATAAGCCAGAGATACACAGCCGTGAAGTTTAGCGGGAATTTAACATTACCGGTCGGTTTTCCTTGGTTCTGAAAACTCGTGCTTACTCCCCTGCTGAAAGAACAAGGTTATGAAACTTGGACATTAGAGCAAAACCGAAGTTTAGTGAAATTCCTTCCAATTTGCAAACAGTATTACCTCAAGAGATTAAATTTACTCTGTAATGCCCCCAGTGATATTCAGATTTAAATTCCTCCATTACAAAAGCTACTTGTCATCCAGACACATCCAGGCACCAAATGAGTCAGATAGACACAAAATGCTGGAGTAACTCAGCAGGACAGGCAGCATCTCTGGAGAGAAGGAATGGGTGGCGTTCAGACTGAAGAAGGGTCTCGACCCGAAACATCACCCATTCCTTCTCTCCAGAGATGCTGCCTGTGAGCTACTCCAGCTTTTTGTGTCTATCTTCGGTTTAAACCAGCATCTGCAGTTCCTTCTTACACCAAATGAGTCAATTAGTTTCAGGCTTTCACATCACCAGCATTACAAATGTATCAAGGTAAATTCACTTTACGCTAACATTCTGTGCCTATGCTATAGGAGTATCTTCTGATGTCATCCTCGTTAATTCTTGTGAACTCAAGCACATAGGTATTTGACAACACTATGATGGTAAATTTCTTTCAACAGTTCTCAGCCATTGAATAATATCATGTCATTTTATTTCTCAGAAGAATGAACCTCAATAAATCCAACTGACGTGCAGAGATAGGGATGTGAAAGGAAATAAATCACATTGTAGTCATGATATGAACATATTGCAAATAAATTGTTTTTTTCCCTAAAATGCCGAGGATGAACATTCTAGAATATGAGGCCCAAGCCTGGAAATCAAATGTTGTCATGCAATGAAAAATAAAGCTGGGCAACAAACCTCCTAGACCTGATCAGATATATCCAAAGGCAATGTGGGACGCAGAGAGGAAAGAGGCTGAGATATATGAATCATCGATAGGACATGGGTGCTCTGCTGAAAGACTGGAGGGTAGCTAATGCTGTGCCTTTATACAAGAAAGGCAGCAAAGAAAAACTTGGGAACTGTAGACCAGTAGGTCTAATAACATCTGTGGTAGGAAAGTTAGGGATAATATATACAAACATTTTGGAAGACGGATTGATTAGAGATAGTCAGTATGGGTTTGTACCTCATGTATTTGATGGATTTTTTTGAAGTAGCAACTAAGAAGGTTGACAATAGCAGGGCAGCAGACATATGAATCAGCAATGCCTTTGATAAGATTCTGCATGGTAGGCTAATAGGAAGGTTAGATTGTATGGGACCAGGGAGACCCAGCTAATTTCTTACAGAATTGGTTTCATGGTAGGAAGCAGAGGGTAATGGTGGCAGGTTGTTTTTCAGTCTGGAAGCCTCTGACTAGTGGTGTGCCTCAGGGATCAGTGCTGGGCCCATATCTGACATCTATATTAACAATTTGGAGGATAATGTATGGCCTAATTAATAATTTTTCAAAGTATGTGGTATCAGACAGTGAAGATGCTTATCAACTAGTACAGTTTGATCATGATCAGCTAGGCGAGTGGATCGCGGAATGGCTAATAGTTTAAATCAGTTAAGTGTGAGGTATTGCATTGGAAAGTCAAACCAAGGCGTTGTATGGTAGAGTCATGGGAGGTATTGTCAAGCAAAGAGGTCTAGGAGTACAAGAACATCATTCCCTGAAAATAGTGTCACTAAAGATAGGATGACGAAGAAGGCATTTAGCACATTGGACTTCATTAATCAAGGAATTGAGTACAGAGTCAGGACACCATGTTACAGTGAAACAAGATGCTGGTGAAGCCGTTAGAAGTATTAGAACATAGAACAGTACAGGACAAGAACATGCCCTTCGACTCACAATGTCCGCACCGAACATAATGCCAAGGTAACCTAATCTCCTCTGCCTGCTCGTGATTCATACATTCCCTCCATTCCCTGGATATCCAAGGCCTAACTAGAAGCCTCTTAAATGCCATTATTGTTTCTGCTTGCACCACCTCCTTGACAGCGCATTTCAGGCACCTACCATATGTGTACAAGTCATGCCCCACACATATTTAAATTTTGCCGATCTCACCTTAGAGCTGTGCTCTCTAGTCTCACTGTATTTTCACCCTGGGGAAAAAAGCTTCTGACTGTTTATGCTATCAATACCTCTTGTAATTTCATACACTTCTATCTGGTCTTCCCTCAGCCTCTGACACTCCAGTGAAAACAATCCAAGTCTGACAACCTCTCTCTGTAGCTGTCACCCTCCAATCCAAGCATCACTCTGGCAAACTTCTTCAACCTCTCCAAAATTCCACATCTGTCCTGTAATGGGGCAACCAGAACTACACGTGTCCTTTACCACTCTATCTACTTCAGGGAGCTATGAACTTGGACCCCAAGGTATCTTTGTACATCTATGCTGTTAAACATCTTGCTGTTGATTATATACTTTACCCTTACATTCAAAGTGTGTTTAGTTTTGGTCAGTTTAGTTAAGTTTGGAAAGAGTGCATAGAAGGTTTCCAAGAATGTCGCCACAACTTGAAGGCCTGAGCTATAGGGAGAGGTTGAACACACTAGAACGTTGTTCCTTTGAGCGCAGAAGGTTGAGATGATCTTGTAGAGATGTAAAATTATGATTGGAATTGTCTCCTTCCCAAGATAGATGATTCAAGAAATGCAGGACAGGTTTAGGTCAAGAGGGGAAAGATTTAACAAGAACCCAAGGAGCAATATTTTCCACACAGGGGGTGATGTGTATTTGTGATTACCTGCCAGAGGTGGTAGTTGAGGCAGGTATAATAACAACATTTAAAAAAACACCTGGACAGGTACATGGATAGAAAAGGTTTAGAGGGATATGGGCTAAACGCAGGTACATTTCCGAGTACATGAGGTCATGAAGAAAATGTGAAAACTCTGCACAGACAGCACCCGTCAAGAATTGAACGCAATGTTTCTCCTTCAACCCAAAGTGTACTTTAGAAACATTTCACAAAATGTCCTTTTTCACACCTTAATTCTCTCTCCTTTAAGAAAGTTAATGATCCCATATCCTATTTCTAAAAACCCTTTTCAATAGTCATTACTTTCAATTATTTGTGAAGGGACAACTGTTCCGCACCACCTTTAAATGTGTACGGATTAGTATATATATTGTTGCCTTCCACTCCCCTAAAAAAAACCACAAAATGTGTTAATTTACATTTCTGTACATTAATGTCCACCTGCTATCATTTGTCCGTTTTTATCAGTCAGGAGGCTTAAGCATGATGTACTCATCTCATTGAGAGTTAGATATAGCTGTTAGGGCTAATGGAATCAAGGGATATGGGGAGAAAGCAAGAACAGGGTACTGATTTTGGATAATCAGCCATGATCATATTTAATGGTGGTGCTGGCTTCCACTCCTGCACCTATTTTATATGTTTCATTGTTTTTTTTAAAGTTGTGTGCCATTTACAATATTTCCACTCACATGATGTATACTCTGAAGACTTGGGCTTGAGTGCAACAAAAATGGTCATAATGGAGACTTCTGGGGAATATGACAGTGCTTCGCAACACTTAAAAATGGAAGAGGAAAGCTGATCTGCTTGTAAAGAGTATGGGCAAAGCCAAGCTATGGAACAGTTCAGCATATCAACACATTGTTGTCCTGTAGTTTGCCCCATTTATTCCCCTCCACTTTCATATCAATATGAAGCCTACCACTCCTCCATTTCCAAGAAGGATTGGATGAATGTGCCATAATCTCTGCATCTGCCATTCTCATTTTGTTCATTTATATCCTGAGCCAGATGACTTTCCCCAATTAGAGGGTTGCCAGCTTTTCCAGCAAATTCTCCTTTATTTTATCCTTTCCAATATACCCACTACGTCCTATATTACTGGCATAACTCCCTTCTCCTCTGAAGCCACGTGCAATTAGCACTTCAGTCATGCCAGTTGCATTCTCAAGATGATTTTTTCCCCTTATTTGAAAATCACCATCCACCATTTCTGCATATATAAACAACGACTCAAAAGTTGCTGCCCCGTTGTTAAATTTACTCTGCCTCGATTTCCTTCTTCCAAATATCCTCTGCAATTTCTGTGGCCAATTTTATCCTTTGCGGTGTTTCAAACCTTACAACTGTCACAGGCTTTATTTTCACGCGTCTCATTTTAATCTCTACATCTTAAACCACAACTTTAGTCCAGGCTGCTTGGCTGTAGTCTTAACCCTTTCCCTACCATACCACAGGCACTCCAGAGACAAAACGTTTCATCTTTGAATTCTTCCTCCTCCCCCCACCACCCATCCTCGTCCTTTATATACATTTTTCTAAAATCAGAGCACATTGACAGAATTCGGGGAGTTTTTATTTTCCATTCATCGTCAGAATTATAATTTTATTGCTGATTATAATGCGAGCCCTAATCATCACAATATTCAGAAGCAACATTTCAACCACATTGTGACTACCAAAGACAAAACGGCAGAATCTCCGCTCAATGATCCAGTGTATTCAGACATCTGATTGTGCGTCGACACACAAAGCAACAATAGGGCTGAAGATCGAGCTGGTCTTTTGAAATAAATGTGTGCTTTCCTCGCCCCCAAAATGCCCCCAATTCAACCTCTGGCAAGTTTCTTAAAAGTTGGATGAACTCAACAAACCCCCGCAACTAATTTGCACAGAGCGAAAGTGGGTAGATAGATCTATCCGTCCTTATCAGGAGGAAAGCGCAGGAAAGTAATTTAAACATGACTCGTCGATGATAAAGAGATAGAAACACAACACGCCCAAAGTTCCAGCGCCCGACACCTTTTCCCGGGATTAGCACAAGGAGGACGCCGCCTCTCTCCAAATCGTTTCCTGGTATTTTTCAGAATAAGGTGCCGGAAACGATGTGTCCGGCGCTTTACACCCGGCTTTGTACAACACTCCCTCCCCACTCCGGCCGCTCGCACTCACGGACTAGGCCCGAGCGCCGGCACAAACTGGCAAACTAAGCCGCCGCCGAACCACGGATCCCAACCACGGAGCCTCGCCAACCTGTTGATGGAGGACGGACCTCTTGCGGACTTCAGGCTCGAACCACCGAGCACCTGAGCCCTGCCCGGGCGGGCTGGCTGGCTGGTTGGTTGGCGAACTGACCTGGGCAGCCGGTGGGTCGCTGCCACCCCGCGGAGTCCCGGAGCCTCCAAGGACGGCGGCCGCCTGCAAGGAACCGACTGGCTACTCGCTCGTGGACGCGTGCGCGCGCCCCGTCCACCCGCCAGCTCGCTCCCGCGCTCCCGTGCGCGCGCCCAACCGCCCGGCCTTCTGTCAACGTCCATTGGAGCAGCGAGCGACCGTCGTCAAGCCAACGCCCACCCCGGGCTCGGGTTCGGGCTCGGGCTCGCGGGGGCAAAGGTGAAGCTGAGCTATGCCAGGAATACCTTGTGTTTTGCAACGCGGTGGAAGCAGAGGAGGTGACGAGAGACAGCAGGAACGTGGGAATCACAGCGCTTCACTGCTCAAGCAGTGAAAGCAGATCTGGCAGAACGACAAGGCGAACTTTTTGATTCCACTCCTCCCGTTTTGAACTGCTCCGTGTGACTTTGAAAAACCTAGGCATGTACATTGAGAGTGTGTTTCACTTCTGCAGTAATCTGCATCACCTAAATTACGTTGACAATTTTGAACCAAAGATCTGAACCAAAAGATTATCGCACAATTTCTGCTTCCCCTCTGTTCATACAGTTCGTTCAAATGAATTTACAAGCGACGTGGTTGCTGGTGTTGTTAAAAAGGCGAAAAATCAGCAAATATTTAAGACACTGATGGTTGAAGACTACATGGGAAATTAATTTGCTCAATTGCAAAGAAAACTGTACTGTGATCAAACAAAAAAGAGCAGGTTTCACTAAAACCTTTTCAGCTATTCGGAATTTGGATTTTCATGGAGAAGCTGAATAGACTATTGTGAGTAAAATACCGAAGATAGACTGTCGCGCTGAGTTACTCCAGCATTTTCTATCTATCTTTTGCTAGTAAATACATATATTTTCCATTAGTCTGTGCAATGTTTTGAAACTCTTCCTTCTTTCATTAGGATTAGTTTCCATTTTTTACATCGCGGTTCCCTCTACCCATTCTGGTTTCTGGGTGCGATTTCCAATAATCGGAAATTGGTAGTATGACACAAACACCGTTATTGATGAGTGATTTCCCTGTTTTTGTTATGTTTTGTTCCCCTGAATGCAGTTTCTTAATTGGTTTATTAGACGGCGCAGGTTTTTGAAAACGAAATTGACAACTGATGCTTCTACGCGCAATTTAATAAATAAGAATAAACGATTGTCAATTCCATGCCCATATGTCGATCTTTTTTTTAAAGCTGTAATTATAAATATTTACCACTGGTCACGTGCAAGACCGATAGCGCTTGGCTGAATGTTGACATTCCAAGAGAAAATAACACAACGGAACACGAAATTCCATTGTACAATGAGAGTTACTCGCCTTATTGTCCTCGTCTCGTTGTCTTTGTTATCGCCGACTTAATGCGTTGTGTAGCGGATGAGGAGCGAAGACATTTCTTCAGAAGCTCAAACGTGATGGACAGAACACCTTACTGTGATAACCAGAACTAATACCATCAATAGTTTTGAAACTCACTGGGATCCGTGTGGACCTTTTCGAAATGAAATATGTTATTTCTCCCGTAATTCACACTCTTGTGTGGAATGCCTGTTTCAAAAGATCACCACAGATTTCATCTGGATTGTCGAAGAGTGCCTCCAGGAGGACTGAGTAGTTCTTGTAATTTAAAGTTAGATGATTAGAAAGTCAGATAATTTGGACATAATAAACTGAAGACTGTTTCATTGAATTTCACTAATTAATTTCACTAATTTTACATTTTAATAGTCCGAACATTTAAAATATGCATTTGACATTATGTCATATGAATATACACTACAATCTCAATATCTGTCAGTGGCTTCTGTCTTATCATGTACCTCCCCATTGATTTCAAAATACAAATAATCCTTGAGATACCGCAAAACTAAATGATGATTGAACCTTTGGCTAATTGGCATATGTTGCCTTTCACTAATCATCTTTGAAATCTTTACTTCGTATAGTTTTCTCAGTGCTTCAGAATTTAAAAAATAACCGATTCGCAATTGTGTTTAAAGTCAGTGTTCTTACTTAGGGGTGTCTCCTTTCCCTTTATACCCATCTCCAGATTTCAAAACTCGTTTGCATGTGAATTACTTGTATTTTCTCCAACCAAATTGTCTTGGGGCTATTTTTACGTTATTCTACAAACGTCCAACTGTAAACTGAAGAAGAAATTTGATGCAGTGCCATGTTAAATTGTTGATTCCATCCAGCCATTCTATTTTATGTCCACTTACGCAAAGAACAAACTACTGGAGGACCCCAGCAGGCCAGGCAGCATCTGTGGAGGGATACACAAAATGCTGGAGTGTCTCAGCGGGACAGGCAGCATCTCTGGAGATAAGGATTGGATGACGTTTCGGGTCGAGACTCTTCTTCAGAGTGAATCGGACATACAATGTTTCCGCTCATTCTTCATTCTCCACATAAAAACAGGACATTCGGCCATTGACCACGCCCCGCCATTAAATAAAAATTCTGCCAATCTTATACCCAAGTACTCTTTCCAGCACTAATCTCTTGATTCATTTAATTTAAATAATTAATCTTAAATATACTCAGTGAATAAAGCCCCACATTATCTAGTGCAGAGAATTCCAAAGATTCACGGCACCCTGGGTGAGAAAAATCCCTTCTCATGTCATGTGATTGATAAAAGACTAAGTTGTTCCACTCAGGCTGCAGCAACTGAATAGCAGTGGCAGGAACTTCCTGCCAGTGCAAACAAAAAGTAATTTCAAACATTCCTAACAATCTTGCAGAATTTCTGTATATTGTATAGAACAATTAGTTGTTCACAACTATCCAATTGATTATTCAAAGAGAATGCCCTGTTCTTATTCAAATACATTACCATAAGACCTTTTATGATCTCTTAAAAGAGAAGTGGGACGTTTAAAGAAAGGATCTCTGATAAAGTCTTTGGAAGAAGGTGAATTATTACAGGAAAGAGGAACTCTGAAGACTGAAGAACACCATATGTTCCGTAGCACTGAAGGGCAGCTTAAAAATAGTGCAGGAATGAACTGCAGATGCTGGTTTAAACCAAAGATACACACAAAAAGCTGGACAGGCAGCATCTCTGGAGAGAAGGAATAGGTGATGTTTCGGATCAAGACCCTTCTTCAGATTGGAAGTTAAATTTTGGTCGAATTAAAAATTTGGGCATGGTGGAGGGGTAGGATGGAGAAAGAATGCAGTAATGGAAGTGGAGAAGATTCAAAAAATATTAATTAAAATACAGACGTCAAGTTTCCTTAATATTTGAAACAAAAGCAGGAATTCAGTTAACAGCTGACATTAAAAGTTAACAAGGGTTTTCCAGATTAATTGTTCTGCCAAACAAAGTATCTTTCACCAGACTAGTTCAGAAAATAAAACTTAAGAAGAATTTTAAGCCATTTGTTTTCTGGGTTGGCGTTCACTTTGAAAATCCAGCCTCAACTGAAAATTTTCGCTGAACCAAATATCTTAACCGAGTGCACAAATAAAACTCAGGAAATTATGAAAATGAAAAGCAGATGCAAATACCCCAACATTTACATTTTTCTCTCTCCCGATCCAGCAGAATTTCAATAAATCAGGTTCAAGCCAAACTGCAGTTAGTTTGTGTTTACAATTACTTGAAAGCTAAGCTGACACCTGATGCTGACCAGGTCTGCATTGGTGTATGTATAGAAGGATTCTGCACTCCAGAGCAAGAAACTGAGATGCATAACCATGCCTGGCAGAGTATTGTGTGGTTATGCATAAGTAGCAGTACTACTCTGTTCATTAGTAGTACTACTAAAGAAAATAATGACTGACACAGCCAACCTTTAAGAGCTGACGATGTAAGGGAATGTTGCAGTTAAGTTTCCAGAAGTAAAAGGAATCTGCTCCTTATATTATCTTTAGGTATAATCTAGATTAATGGGAACTAGGATTTAAACCAGAGCATCTGAAATCTCTGTAATGTTAACATTTAATTTGAAGTTGCTCATAACATTTTACCGAAAAACACCACAGACATTATGATCAAACCGCATAATTTGAGAGGCAGAATAAATACTTTGAACCTAGTGTCAAATTTCTAAAATTCGCAGCTTTTATTTGCATGGGAAAACCTTTAAGAATGGAAGGACAAATTACCATTCCCTGCTCTCTCCCAGACATTCAGCCTTTGTTGGCCCAATACACTTGGTCCATCAAGAAGACTGATTTATTTCAGGTCATGAGGAAAACAGGAAAATTCAAGGGCTTCAGATCATTCTTACAAGTGCAGGTAGACAAGAATGCTGGAGGAACTCAGCGGGTGAGGCAGCATCTATGGAGAGAAGTAATAGGCGACGTTTCGGGTCGAGACCCTTCTTCAGACTGATGTCGGGGGGATGGGGGAGAAAGGAAGAGGCAGAGACAGGCTAGTGGGAGAGCTGGGAAGGGGAAGGAGGGGGAAAGCAAGGATGCTCTGAAATTAGAGATGTCAATGCTCATACCGTTGGTGTGTAAATTACCTAAGCAAAATATGAGGTGCTGTTCCTCCAATTTGCGCTGGGCCTCACTCTGGCAATGGAGGAGGCCTATGACAGAAAGGTCAGATTCGGAATGGGAGGGGGAGTTGAAGTGCTGAGCCACCGGGAGATCAGGTTGGTTAGTGCGAACTGAGTGGAAGCGTTGGGCGAAGCGACCACCGAGCCTGCGCTTGATCTCGCTGATGTAGAGAAGTTGACAACTGGAACAGTGGATACAGTAGATGAGGTTGGAGGAGGTGCTGGTGAACCTCTGCCTCACCTGGAAAGACTGCTTGTGTCCTTGGATGGAGTCGAGGGGGGAGGTAAAGCGACAAGTGTAGCATTTCCTGCAGTTGCAAGGGAAAGTACCCAGAGAGGGGGTGGTTTGAGTGGGAAGGGACACATTGATCAGGGAGTTATGGGAGGAACGGTCTCTGCGGAAAGCAGAAAAGGGAGGAGATGGAAAGGTGTGGCCACTGGTAGGATCCCGTTGGAGGTGGCAAAAATGTTGGAGGATTATATGTTGTATGCGACGGCTGATGGGGTGGAAAGTGAAGACAAGAGGGACTCTGTCCTTGTTACGAGTAGGGGAATGGGGAGTAAGAGTGGAGCTGCAGGATATAGAGGAGACCCTGGTGAGAGTCTCGTCTATAATAGAAGAGGGGAATCCACATTCCCTGAAGAATGAGGACATCTCCGATGCCCTGGTCTGGAACACCTCATCCTGCGTGCAGATGCGGTGTAGACGGAGGAATTGGGAGTAGGGGATAGAGTCCTTACACTTTGCACTAACCAACCTGATCTCCCGGTGGCTCAGCACTTCAACTTCCCCTCCCATTCCGAATCTGACCTTTCTGTCCTGGGCCTCCTCCATTGCCAGAGTGAGGCCCAGCGCAAATTGGAGGAACAGCACCTCATATTTCTCTTAGGTAGTTTACACCCCAGCAGTATGAACATTGACTTATCTAATTTCAGAGTCTTGCTTTCTCCCTCCTTCCCCTTCCCGGCTCTCCCACTAGCCTACTGTCTCTGCCTCTTCCTTTCTCTTTTTCCCCCCCCCCCCCCCCCCGCCGACATTAGTCTGAAGAGGGGTCTCGACCCGAAACGTCACCTATTCTCGCCTCACCCGCTGAGTTCCTCCAGCATTTTTGTCTACCTTCGATTTTTCCAGCATCTGCAGTTCTTTCTTAAAAATTCTTAAAAATGCCGTATTTTTTTTTAAAAAAGGTATGAAAGATCAAATAGATTTTCTCTCGACATTTTTCACAGCCTGAAATCTGAAATCATGGCATAGGAAAGAAAGAAACTACCAACACTGTTTCTGCAACATCCTTCAAATCCACTGTGAGGGTAAGTGAACCAAAGCATCCTCTTCTGGATTATCTTCCCAGCCCTGAGATCCAAGTTATACTCAGTTGTCACATCCAGCAGGCCATGTTGCTTGCTTGTCCGACACTAGATTAAAGGAAAGCTTCAAAGCCTCGTTGAAGAAAAGCAACATCCCTACTCACTCTGAGAATCTCTGGCCCATGGCCACCTATAGTGGAGGAGTATTCGCAGTAATACCCGAGGACCTTGGATTGATGCATCAAGAGCACCCCAAAGCCTCATGCAAGCAGTAGGAACATGACAGCTCACAAACTACCCACCTGCCCACTTTCTTGCACACAATCTAGCCCACCTGGGAAAGAGGTCACACTGGCCTAATTGGCCAGTTCAGAATGCACAAACCAGTATGGACAATGCCTGAAGAACAATTCCAGCCCAAAATGTCATCTAATGATGTCCTCCAGGGAAGCTGCCTGGCCCTATCACTTTGTCTTTTTTGGGGGGAAAACTGCCTTGAGTTGCTTGCTTTGGGTTGTCATCATGGAGGGCAAAGAACATTAGAATAATATAGTTAAGAAGATCAAAGGCTCCACTGGTACTATGTGTTCCCATTTTCTCATCCATTCCCTACACACTTAGAGCGATGTACAGAAGCCAATTAAGCTACAAACCTACACATCTTTGGCATGTGGAAGGAGACCGGAGCACCCGGAGGAAACCCACATGGTGTTGTGGAGCAAGTACAAATTCCTCACAGACAGCATCCGAGGTCAGAATCGAACCCATGTCTCTGGTGCAGCTCAATCAACTGCACAACTATTTTGTTGAGATCCTTGTATTATCAAATCCTGGAGACCAGGTCTGTAAACAACCTGTTTATAAGTGGCCATAAGTGGAAGGTAAAAATAGAGTGAAGAAATATAACGGCATGCCAATGGGCACTTACATTACTTTGTTGAGTTTCTCTGTTTTGGGATATAAAAATATAATTGTGGCATCGCTTTCATGTTTTATCAATTTTTCGTGACTGACTGGTAGATGCCTGTTTCAGTTGTATGACGACAAATGGGACATGAATTGACACTGAACATGAGGAGGCTGTGAAAGGGAGGCTTGGTTGTTCGACGTCTGATTGATTTAAATAGCACAAATGGATGAAGGATTCAAAATGCCTTTTTCACGTGATTATTAGACGTGTTATATTGGAATGATGCAAAGCTGAGGGCATTGGTTCCCATCCTTGGTGAATGAAAGCTCTACATTCACGCTTGGCAATATATGTGCCACCCTCTTATAAGGCCTGACGATGTCACCAGTAGCTCAATTTAAGGGAGTGAGACTGAACTAGGGATTCCCAGGGACTTTCAGCAGCTGGGGCCTCTCGTGTCAAATGTGGTGTTATTCGTCTTTAATTCTTCACTGAACATCCCAATTAAATTACATCAGCATTATCAAAGTCCCACTGACCTTTCCATAATCCTGACATTCCTCCTCTCCCCCACTCCCAACCTCCTCACCAAGGAGATCATACACGGCAGGGTGGGTGGGAACCAGTGAGTTAAGTAATCCCACATAGCAATGTGGTTCTCAGGAAATCCATAGTCCTTATCTTATCTTGATTATTCCATGCATTTGTGCTATGTGCTTGTGGTTTAAAATCGACTCTCGGTCTTGACCACAATGTCAATTAACGGGAACATTTCTGTCAGCACAGAATTTCTAGGATCACTTTACTCCCAATGATAAAAGACAGAACTGGAAGGTTTCTGAAAAGGTGTTGGATTTAGCAATTTAACAACAAAATTCAAACACTGCTTACAAACCCACATACACAAGAAAATTGTAATGTTTACCTAGGCAATGCAAAATAATTTCACTTTCAGTGGACACAATCTATTACTAACATTGCACATCCAGCAGAAGGGTCCCGACCCAAAATGTCACCCATTCCTACTCTCCAGAGATGCTGCCTTTCCCGCTGACTTACTACAGCATTTTGTGTCTGTCTTTCTGGTAACACTCTTGCTTCATCTACACTCAATTGAAATGCAGCAATTTTTACTCAAGTCTTTATTTTAGGTCAAAGGGAAACAATTTGCTTGTGCCTTAAACTGGAACAGAATGCATGCCTGAGTTTGGATTCTTATGCAGATCCGCTGAACCTACTATCGTTTTAGAAAACCTAATCTTCTGGTTTTATTAAATGCGGATAAACTCACTATTTAAGATTTCCCTGGTAAAATGTCATAAACTGCAAATTAACCGACAGTTCAAATAAACATGGAAACATAAAAAAATAGGAGCAAGGGTGGGCTGTTCAGCCTCCTCCCCTTGATCCTTTAACAATAAGAAATAAATTTACTCCATTTTGAAAATATTTAGTGAGTTATCCACCGCTGCCTTCTGGGGAAGATCATTCCAAAGCTTCACCACCCCATGGGAGAATAGATTTGTCCTGATCCTTGTTCTAAATGGCATATTGTGAGGATGTGACATCTGGTTCTGGACTCTCTAGCCACTGGGAACATTCTCTATAATCTTAGAGGTTTCTACAAAATTCCCTTTCATTTTACTACATTCCAATTAATATGGGCCTCTTTGACCCAATCCCTCTTCACATATTAATCCTGCCATCCCAGGATCTGGTCTTGTCACCTTTGTTTCCACCGTCCATGACAAGAACATTCATTCTTAGATGAGGAGACCAAAACTGCACATACAACAGCAGATGTGGTCTCAAGGCCATGTGGAGTTGAAGCACGGCATTCCTGCTCCTGCACACAAATTCAGTTGCAATGAACGTCAAAGTACCATTGTATTTGTTATGCTTTCTCTTGCATTTCACCTTTGTTCACCTTAGAATTCAGAAAAAAAATTGGACACCATGACAAGAACATTCATTCTTAGATGAGGAGACCAAACTGCACATAAAGATGTGGTCCTTAAAGGCCATTATATTGTGAATACCTGGGTCCATAGATTCCATTTGAATTCACTCTTCCAGTTGCATTCATGCTCTGCACATTTTATACATTCCACCATGGGCCTCTTCGACCCAATCCCTCTTCACATATCAATCCTGCCATCCCAGGATCTGGTCTTGTCACCTTTGTTTCCACCGTCCATGACAAGAACATTCATTCTTAGATGAGGAGACCAAAACTGCACATACGACAGCAGATGTGGTCTCAAGGCCATGTGGAGTTGAAGCACGGCATTCCTGCTCCTGCACACAAATTCAGTTGCAATGAACGTCAAAGTACCATTTGTATTTGTTATGCTTTCTGCACCTGAATACTTGCATTTCAGGGACTGGGTCTCATTGCACCTATTCGTTCTCCAATTTATCACCATGCAGATTACAACATATCTTTCTGTTTTTAGAAACAAAAGGTGGACCTCATATTTGTCCAAGTTATACTGCACCTGCCCTTATGTTTAATTTATCCAAATCGCATTGGAGTTCTTTGCACTCTTCTCAAAGCTCGTATTCCCTCAACTTTGTGTCACCTCAAACTTTGAAATGTTACATTTAACTTCCTCATTCAAATTACATACCAGTATATATTGTGAATACCTGGGTCAAAGCATAGATCCCTGTGGAATCCCACTAATCATTGCCTGCCATCGGGGAAAAAATAGGTATATTCCTATTTTATACTTAACCCAAAGTATATCACCATTGCTTCAATGCTGTTGTATTAAGATCCTGGAATCCCCTACGTAACAGTATTGTTGAAAATAGACACAAAAAGCTGGAGTAACTCATCGGGATAGGCAGCATCTCTGGAGAGAAGGAATGGGTGATGTTTTGGGTCAAGACTGGGCAGTCCGAAGAAGGGTCTCGACCTGAAACGTCACCTAAATGTCTCCAGAGATGCTGCCTGTTCCGCTGAGTTACTCCAGCTATTTGTGTCCATCTTCGGTTTAAACCAGCATCTGCAGTTCCTTCTTACACAATACTGTGGAAATATCTTCCTCAAAAGAACTATAACATTACAATTGTTGCTTGATGGCACGGTAACATGTAGGAGCGACACAGTGGTGCAGTGGTAGAGTTGCTGCCTTACAGCGCCAGAGACCCAGGTTCGATCCTAACTACGGGAGCTATCTGGACGGTGTTTGTATTTTCTTCCTGTGATCGAGTGGCTTTTCCCCGGGTGCTCCAGTTTCCTCCCATACTCCAAAGACCTACAGGTTTGTAGGTTAATTTGATCAGTAAAAATTGTAAATTGTAAATGGTTACTGCTAGAGTCCGGATCGCTGGTTGGTGCAGATTCGGTAAGCTGAAGGGCCTGTTTCCATGATGTATCCGTAAACTAAATTAAAGTAAGTGATTCTGCTCCACCTACTCAAAAGCATTTGGGGAGAGGCATTCATTGCTGCGAAGCTGTTACAACTCACATTCCATGCGATCTTAATAAAAAAATGCTCCAACATGACCAGTCCAATAGTTCCTTTTAACTTTCCTTTTGACACATGATCAATGACATCACCCGCCATACCTTATCTACAATGTGTTGACATCAAGATACATGACATTTCCTACTCTAATTTATTGTTAAGACTATCAAGACTGTGAAACTCCAAATGATCTGAATCAACAAATTCAGCTATTTAAAATTCCATCCTGCTGCCAGTTAATCAGATTAAGTTGTTGAATTTTTCTACTGAGAACAAATGGTGATAACCCATCACAAATGCTGAAAAATGTTCCACGGTCTTTTAGTAAGGTGAGATCACAAACAGCTGTCATTCTGATAAATAGTTTAGTTTGGTTTAGATATACGGCATGTAAATAAGCCCTTTGGACAACTGAGTCCATGATGGCCATCGATCGCTCATTCACAATAGTTCCATGTTATCCTACTTTTGCATCCATTTCCTACACATTAGGGGCAATTTACGGAAACTAATTAACCTACAAAGCTGCACATCTTTGGGATGTGAGAGGAACGAGAGGCCCTAGAGGAAACCTGGGAAACTGTGAGAATGTGCAAACTGCACACAGACAGCATCCGAGGTCAGGTTCGAAACCAGGGTCTCTGGCACTGTGAGGCAGCGGCTTTACCATCTGCGCCAGTGTGCTGCCCTATGGCTAGAACTATGGTGATCCATGGAATCAAAAGAGATGCTGGTGAAAAGCAGAAACAGATGGGGCCTACATCCTGATTTATTGTATTTTAGCAATCACAGGTTCAAAGCATTATCTGATATTAAAACTGAAGTAAGTTGGTTGAACTCTGTGTAGCTTTCTGCAAATGTAGTTTGTACAGTGTGATTATCTAATGCATTTTCATTTGAAATAGCCACCAGTTAAACAACTCATCTGTCAACTTGGTTGTTGACTCATGAGTAAAACATGTGGAGAAGCTTAATTACAGATTTGAAGTGAGTGAGTATATATTAAAATGGGGCAATTTTTAAGATTGGATTCTGAGAACAGGTTGCATGTTTTTCCAATCCTGTCAAAAACAGAAATTATTCCTTAGGATGCAATATTGCAATAAAGTCTGATTTCTTGTTGAAACACTACATTCCACTAACACCATCAGTAACCTAAGACTATGGCTAATCAAAGAAAAAAACTCATTATGAATTGAGGTTCATATATTTTATATGGACATATAAATTGTTCCTAGTGTGAAGAATAGTGCTCGTGTACTACTCCATAGTGTACTATCCCGTAGTGTACAGGCCCATAGCTTTAGCCAGCATATTGTCAAAAGTCCTAGAAAGAATTCTGCTGGATTGATTAAATGAGTTTGTTAACTCCACAAATAACCAGTTTGGTTTTAATGCTAAACATGGCACTGACTTGTGTATATATGCCCTAAAGGAGATTGTAAACAAATATAGAGGTAAAAACTCATCAATTCTTATGTGCTTTATTGATACTTCCAAAGCCTTTGATCGTGTTAATCATATAAAGTGTTTGATAAATTGAGTCAAAGAGGGGTGCCTAAATACAATGTGAGAATTGTGGCTTACTGGTATGCCCACCAGACTGCAAGTAAAATGGGGCAATAGGGTCTCAGCCCCATTTGGGGTTAGCAATGGTGTTAGACAAGGGGGAATTTTGTCCCCAGTCCTTTTTAATCTTTATTTTGATGATCTGTCCAAGTAATTGAAAGCCTGTAATACTGGGTGCATGATAGGTAATACTTTAGTGAACTTTATGGTGTGGAACAGTGCTGGTCTCCAGCATCCTTACTATATGTTCTGTGTATGGTGTGGAACATGATATCAAATATAATGCTGGTAAGAGTGTTGTTATAATCTGTAGAATCAAAGAGGATAAATGTTTAAAATGTCCTGATTTTAAATTGTCTGACCATAATCTTAGTGTCGGTAATAAGGTAAAATATCTTGGACATTTTATTACAGAACAAATGACAGATGATGAGGATACTTATAGGCAACGACGTATGCTGAATGTACAGGCAAATATTATCTTACGTAAGTTTGGTGCGTGTACAGATGTGGTGAAGATGTCTCTGTTTAGAGCATATTGCACACCACTCTATACTGCACCCCTGTGGTCAAACTACAGAAAGACAAGTTTACAGAGACTAAAGGTGGCTTATAATGATGCCATGAGAGCCTAGATTGTGTAGTGCTAGTGAAATGTTTGTGGCTGCAGGAGTCAGTAATTTAGAAGCTATCCTAAGAAATCACATGTATAAATTTATCTGCAGGATTAATGACTCTGAAAATGTAATTATCGTGGTCTTATCAAACATAAGGTTTAGCACTACACGCTACCAATCCCAGTTGTGTGACATTGGTATAGTTGTCACATTGTAGGACATTGATCTTTCTTTTTATTCTGGATTTTAAATCATGTATTGTATTGTGTTTTTGTATATAATTTGTGATGGTTTTATAAGTAATTTACTAAGTTTTTATATGTATTTTATGGCATTTATATATGCAATGTATTTTATGTAATGTCGTCTCTTGTCTGGACCTTGAGTCTGAAATAAAGTTTAATAATAATAATAATAATAATTTCATTGCATCCCAATCAAAGCACTGCTGCAAACCCTGGAACAATGACTTAAATCTTGCACAGGATTTCAAGCATGATGGGGAAACCACAAACACATCATGTGATGGTGATAGACTTTTTCTCTTGCAGGCAAGAGGGCACAATGGCAAATGATTATCTGTACATTAGATAGGTGCATGATATGCACGAAATGAAGGCATATAGATTCATAATGTCTGTGCCGAACATAATGTGAAATTAATCTCCTATGCCTGCACATGATCCATATCCCTCCATTCCCTGCATATCTGTGTGCCTATCAAAAAGCCTCTTAAACGTTATATTTATATTTGCCTCCACCACCACCACCCTTGGCAGCATGTTCAGGCACAAACTACTCTGTGTAAGAAATCTTGCCCTGCGCATCTCGTTTAAACTTTCTTCTTCTGACCTTAAAGCCCTCTAGTCTTTGACATTTTCACCTTCAGAAAAAAGTTCTGACTGCCTATCTATGCCTCTCATAATTTCATATACTTAAAACAGGTCCCCACTCAATCTCCAATGCTCCAGAGAAAACAATCCATGATTGTCCAACCTCTCATCGCTAACAGCCTCTCTCCAGACACTATTTGGGAAATCGTCTTCTGCACTCTCTCCAAAGCTTCTTGTAATAGAGTGACTAGAATACTCGAAAAGTGGCCTAACCAGTGTTTAATTAAGCTGCAGCATGACTTCCTGAGTCTTACACTCAATGCTCTGACCGATGAAGGCAAGCATATCATAACCTTCTTTATCACTAACTACTGGTGTTGTCACTTTCAGGGAACTGAGGACTTGGATCCCTCTGTACTTCAATGCTATTAAGGGTCTTGGCACACTTGCTAGAATTAAATGCCACCTATTTCTCAGCCCATATCTGTAACAGCCCTCCTCCCTATCTGAAACTCCATCAACTTTGATGTAATCTGTTAACAGTGGGGGAAATGTTGTTCCTTAAACTGGTAATATGTGCTTTCATGTTTCTGCAGCTTCTGACAGACAGGAGAGGGGAGAAGAGGGAATGACCATGGTGTAAATGATCCTTGCTTATGCTAGCTGCTTTCCCAAGACAGCTTGAGGTGTAAATGAGTCGATGGAAGGGTTGGGGGGGAAGGGGGGTACAAGATAGATACAAGATACAAGATAAATTTAATTGTCACGTGTGCCAGATGGCACAGTGAAATGAATTCCCATACAGCCATACAATAAAAATAAACAGGACTCAACACACTATAGAATTCAACACAAAACATCCCCACACAGCAGAACCAAAGTTTCCCACTGTGTGGGAAGGCACCAAAGTCAGTCTCTTCCTCCACTGTTCCCCGTGGTCAGGGTCTCCCCAAGCCCTCCGCAGTTGCAGCTACGGGCGGCCCGATGTCCAGGACCGCTCGCCGGGATGATACCAGTCCGACGTCGGGGCTGCGGGACGTCCTCAGCGGCGTGGACACCAGAGTCGGCCCCCTCCTACCGGAGTCGGCGGCTTCCAAAGTCCGCAGGCCGCGCCGGGTGGAGACTGCTGCTGGAGACCCTCTGCAAGGCGCCCCAGGACTCCTCGTTGTTGTTCAGCGCCGCCCGCGTTGGAAGCTCTCCGCACCAGAGCTCCACGATGTTGGAGCAACGGCCCAACGCTCCGGAGGTCCAAACGGCGACCCAGGTAGGCATCGCCCGCTCCGCGTTGACTCCAGCGCTGCGCCGCCGCTGTAGTAGCCCTGGTCCGGATCCCGGTCCCCGGCAGGAAAGGCCGCTCCGATCCAGCTGGTAGGCCGCGAGGTGGGGGGCGAGGACGCGACTCGGAGAAATAGTCGCGTCCCCGCCAGGAAGAGACTGGGAAACGGTTTCCCCCTTACCCTGCCCCCCTCCCCCACATAGAAAAGTAAAAGTTTCCCCCTAAAACAGACTTTAGTCTAACTAAAAATAATAAAAAAGATGGAAATGACAGACAGGCTGTAGGTAGAGGTTGCTACCAGGGGATGCAGAGGGAGAATGGCCTGTATGATGCACTGGGCTGCATCCACAACCCTCTGCAGTTTCTCCAGGTCTTGAGAAAGGTTGTTGCCAAATCAAGTTTTGATGCATCCTCATAAGTTACATTCTACGATGTTGGTCAGAGTCGTTGAAGACAGGCCAAACTTCTTTAGTCTTCTGAGGAAGTGTGCTTTCTTGGACATAGGTTTTAATGTGGTTGGTCCAGGACAAATTACTGGTGACATTTATGTGAGGAAAAAAATGACAAAGCGATTACAAGCTTATCCATTGACCTTATGATGCTTTGACTACTCAGTCTCACATTTAAGGCTATGGTAGTCAACATTACTGGTAAGAAATGTGTATTATTTAAAATGTGCTGCATGTACCTATGATTGATAGGAAACCAACTAATTGAATAATGTTTGAGAAAGGACAATCTATTCTGATAAAAAGCCTGTTGGAGCCTGACTGTTATCGTGGATACAACAGGGATGACAATGCCTGAAGTCCACAATCAGTAGAGCCAGCGATGATGAATCAAATTAGTGACAGAGGTAAAAGAAGTACAAAGACAATGCATGTCCTAGATTAGAGAATAACATTACTCACTCCAAAGGTGCCCTAATGCTTTTCCAATTAGTTTTGAAGCACAAATATATTCATCAAACTCATTACAATCGTTAATTTTTCTGTTATTTTTCTTGGGATGTGGTAAACCGTGGCAACCATACTTTTATATATTCGCCCACGGTTAGTTTAGGACTTTAGAGATACTGCGCAGAAACAGGCTCTATGGTTCACTGAGCCCACACTGACTAGCAATCACCCCGTACACTAACACTATTCTAAACACTAAGGAGAATTTAACAATTTTACAGAAGCCAATTAATCTACAAACCTATACGTCTTCGGAATTTGGGAGGAAACCAGAGCACCCGGGGAAAACACACGTTGTCACAGGGAGAACAGACACCATTCAGAGAGCACCCGTAGTCAGGATCGAACCCAGGTCCCTGGCGCTGTAAGGCAGTAATTCTACCTCTGCGCCACCGTGCTGCCCCTATGTTGTCATGCAGTAATCTGCTGAGCCATTCTCATTGCCTAGATTTATCACCCAAGGTCTCCCAAAGCTTGTACTTACTAGCACTCATGAAGGATCAATCTTGCCGGTTGAAATTCCAGCATTGTAGCCCGAGTGTAGGCAGGACCTTTGATGGCACACTGAGAAAGCCCTACCCAAATTGCTTGGAAAGATTTTTCAGAGGATAAAAATAAAGCTATAAATATCAAAATATAAATAATTAAAAACAGAGGAATAAGATACAAAGAATCTATATTCCTCTGACTTACAATTGCAGCTCTGCAATACCCATTGAAATCACTGGGTTCATGATCTTACACTAAGCCTGATCTAGTAGAATCTCAGAGGTAACACCAGCATTGCTGCTGAACCCCACTGAGTCCAGCGATAGAGCAAACGGATACATTTGGCATTTATTTGGAACTCGAGTGTTTGAAAATTCATTGGCAGTAGATCTAAGCTAGTTTCCATCTAATTATGTAAATGTCAGGAATTCCCTTGTAGATCATAGAGTAAATCTGCACGGAACCAGGCTCTTCAGCCCAACCCGTCCATGCTGACAATGATGCCCCATCTAGACTGGCCACATTTGCCTGCATTTGGCTCAAATCCCATTAAACATTTCCTATTCTCGTACCTGTCCAAATATGTTAAAATATTGTTACTGTACCTGTCTCAACCTCTTCGGGCAGCTCGTTCCATATACCCACCACCCTCTGTGTGAAAATATGATGCTCATAAGGGTGCATGATGGTCAAAAGGGACACGGTGGGCTATAGGTTTATTTCTGCACTGCATGACCCTCTATAACTAAAACTTTCCTGTTCTGGCTTTTTAAACACAAGCTTTTCTCTTGTTCATGGGACAAAAACAAGGGATTAAATGTGAAATGCAGCAAAGATAATTCACTTTTCTTAAGAATCAACCTGGAAGTTATTGTGAAGGGAGGAGAGGGGGCGCTGTCCTGTACGGCTGCCAGTCCCGCAGCTGTCCGTTTTTTTCACTTCTTTTTTATTATTTTTAGTACATTAAATTGTGTAGTTGGGGGTGTAATCTTTTTATGTGTGTGGGGAGGGGGGGGGGAAGGGGGAAACTGTTTTTTCGAGTCCTTACCTGGTCAGAGAGGCTGCCTTCCTCCGAGCAGCAACTTCGACCCGCCCTCACAGCCTACCAGCGGGGCCTAGAGCGGAGTTTCCTGAGGGGACCTGGCCAGAACCTCGGCTTCGGCAGCGGCGCAGCGCTGGAGCGCTATCGTGGAGCAGGCGATGCCTTGCCTGGGTCACCGCGCTGTTACTCCGGTATGCTGGGAACTGCCGATTGAACATTGCGGAGCTGCGGTCTGTGGAGCGGCCAGCTGCGGGTGGCAGTGCTGAACTTTACATCGGGAGCCTGGGATCTCCCGCCGAGATCGCCATGGTGGAGCTCCGCCCAGCGCGGCCTGTTGGCTTGGAAGCCGCGGTCTCTGGTAAGGAAGCGGCCGTTCCAGGCATCTCAAGCCGCTGAGAGGGTTCTCCTGACGCCGGAGCACCATCACCTGGCGAGAGGGCCTGAAACATCGGGCCTCCATAGCGGCGACTGTGGAGGCCTCAATAGGCCCGACCATGGGTGGACAAGAGGATGGGGACTGGACTTCGAAATTTTTGCAAAGTAATTAAAAATAAATAACTGAAATATCACATGTACGTAAGTATCCAGACCCTTTGCTATGACATTCAAATTTGAGCGTAGGTTCATCCGGTTTCCACTGATTATCCTTGAGATGTTTCTACGACTTGATTGGAGTCTACCAGTGGTAAATTAAATCGATCGGACATGATTTGGAAAGGCACACACCTGTCTATATAAGGTCCCACAGTTGACAGTGCATGTCAGAGCAAAAACCAAGCCATGAGGATGAAGGAATTGCCCGTGGAACTCCGAGACAGGATTGTGTTGAGACACAGATTTGGGGAAGGGTATAAAAAGATTTTTGCAGGACCCGAAGAGCACAGTGGCCTCCGTCATTCTTAAATAGAAGAACTTTGGAACCATCAGGACTCTTCATAGAGCTGGCCGCCCAGCCAAACTGAGCAATCGTGGGAGAAGGGCCTTGGTCAGGGAGATGAACAAGAACCCGATGGTCACTCTGACAGAGCTCGAGAGTTCCTCTGTGGAGATGGGGAAAACCTTCCAGAAGGACAACTATATCTCCACTCCACTTTATGGTAGAGTGGCCAGATGGAAGTCACTCCTCAGTAAAAGGCACATGACAGCCCACTTGGAGTTTTCCAAAAGGCACCAAAAGTACTCTCAGACCATGAGAAACAAGATTCTCTGGTCTGATGAAACCAAGTTCGAACTCTTTGGCCTGAATGCTAAGCGTCACGTCTGGAGGAAACCAGGCACCGCTCATCACGGTGAAGCATGGTGGTGGCAGCATCATGCTGCGGGGATGTTTTATCAGTGGCAGGAACTGGGAGATTGAGGGAAAGATGAACGGAGTAAAGTACAGTGATATCCTTGATGAAAACCTGATCCAGAGCGTTCTGAACCTCAGACTGGGGCGGAGGTTCACCTTCCAACAGAACACAACGACCCTAAGTACACAATAGACAATAGACAATAGGTGCAGCAGTAGGCCATTCGGCCCTTCAAGACCAGCACCGCCATTCAATATGATCATGGCAGATCATCCCCAATCAGTACCCCGTTCCTGCCTTCTTCCCATATCCCCTGACTCCGCTATCTTTAAGAGCCCTATCTAGCTCGCTCTTGAAAGTATCCAGAGAACCGGCCAACACTGCCCTCTGAGGCAGAGAATTCCACAGACTCACAACTCTGTGTGAAAATATGTTTCCTCATCTCCATTCTAAATGGCTTACCCCTTATTCTTAAACTGTGGCCCCTGGTTCTGGACTCCCCCAACATCGGGAACTTGTTTCCTGCCGCTAGCGTGTCCAAACCCTTAATAATCTTATATGTTTCAATGATCTCCTCTCATCCTTCTAAACTCCAGAGTATACAAGCCCAGCCGCTCCATTCTCTCAGCATATGAGTCCCGCCATCTCGGAAATTAAGCTTGTAAACCTACGCTGCACTCCCTCAATAGCAAGAATGTCCTTCCTCAAATTAGGGGACCAAAATTGCACACAATACTCCAGGTGTGGTCTCACTAGGGCCCTACACAACTGCAGAAGGACCTTTTTCCTCCTATACTCAACTCCTCGTGTTATGAAGGCCAACATGCCATTCGCTTCCTTCATTGCCTGCTGTACCTGCATGCTTACTTTAATTGACTGATGAACAAGGACCTCCAGATCCCATTGTACTTCCCCTTTTCCCAATTTGACACCATTTAGTTAATAATCAGTCTTCCTGTTTTTGCTACCAGTGGATAACCTCATATTTATCCACATTAAACTGCATCTGCCACTCACCCAGCCTTTCCAAGTTATCCTGCATTTTCATAGCATTCGCATCACAATTCACACTGCCACCCAGCTTTGTGTCATCTGCAAATTTGTTTATGTTACTTTGAATCCCTTCATCTAAATCATTGATATATATTGTAAATAGCTGCAGTCCCAGCACTGAGCCTTGCGGTACTACACTAGTCATTGCCTGCCATTCTGAAAGGGACCTTTTAATCCTCACTCCTTTGTTTCTTGTCTGCCAACCCCTTCTCTATCCCTGTCAGCACTCTACCGCCAATACCATGTACCCTAATTTTGCCCACTAATCTCTTATGTGGGACCTTATCAAATGTTTTCTGAGATCCACGTACACTACATCCACTGGCTCTCCCTTGTCCAGTTTCCTAGTTACATCTTCAAAAAATTCTAGAAGATTAGTCAAGCATGATTTCCCCTTGGTAAATCCATGCTGACTTGGACCGATCCTGTTACTGCTGTCCGAATGTGCCGCTATTTCATCTTTTATACAGCCAAGACAACGCAGGAGTGGCTTTGTGACAAGTATGTGAATGTCCTTGAGTGGCCCAGCAAGAGCCCGTTCTTGAACCCGATCGAACATCCCTGGAGGGGCCTGAAAATAGCTGTGCATCGACGCTCCCCATCCAACCTGACAGAGCTTGAGAGGATCTGCAGAGAAGAATGGGAGAAATTACCCAATACAGGTGTGTCAAGCTTGTAGCGTCATACCCAAGAAGACTTGACGCTGTAATCTCCAGGGACGTGCGGTCAGGGGAGGCAGAGCCTCACCTGTCATACTCCCAATGAAAATTGCTGTCAAGAAAAGTAAAGAAAAATAATAATAAAATAAAATAAATATTAAGATTTTTCCACTGATCTGTTATAAATGTAATTTCTATATGAATCTAATCATTTTTTATAGTAAAAATCGCAAAATTTTTGCAGCTCTGCTGCACATACATGGAGAGATGAGAGGTGAGGCAGCGACGAGCTGAGCCTCCCCTTTGATTGCGCAACCCCTTAGAAACTGCATGGAGCGCGGGCAATAAGTGTGTGCCTGTTACCATCTCTATGTATGTCACCAAAGTAATGTGTGTAAACCCCTTCATTACATGTCCTTACCTTCCATAGTCCAGGTAACGTATTTCACATATAAAGATATTAAATTTGTGCTCGCTGGTCTCACATAAAACTGCATTGAAAAAGCTCCAGGGGAGGCAGCGATCACGTCTGCCTCACAAGGGGGCATGTCTTGAGCCCAGTGGAGGAAGAACGAGCGTCAATTGACGTTACGTCACTCTTCCTCCACGTTAGCTAGCTTCAGCAGCGGCGGCGCAGACCAAAGATCATGGAGCGGAACAAGATACGCCACTTGGGAAGGTAGACTTTGTCGGTACATTAGAAAGTTATTCGATTAAAAAAAAAATAGATCTATACATCACAATAATAAAGTCATCAATTTTTGTACTTCTATACATTTTTGTTTAGTTCAAGGCAGGAGTCTCCAAAATATGGCCCACGGGACACATCAGGCCCACTACCTGATTTTTCAAGCTCAGATTCGAGTCGGGAAGCGCGGCGGCCCGTGGCTGCTCTTCGTGTTGTTAACGGTTAGATCCCTCAAATTGTCAGCCGAGACATCACTGAGCCGCAGTGAAGAGGGTGCAATGGTGCGGTGGGGGGGTTCGGCGGCGGTCAGAATGGGACGACTGCGGGTTATAACGTGCCATCGTTCCTCTCTCCCTTCTCTCTCTCTACCACTTCTCTCTCTCTCCCCATTCTCTCTCTCTCTCCTTTCTCTCCATCCATCTCTCTCCCCATTCTCTCATTTTTTCTCTCTCCTTCCTCTCTCTCTCTCTCTCTCTCCCTCCTCTCTCTCCCTCCCTCTCTCTCTCTCTCCCTCTCCTTCTCTCTCTCTCTCTCCCTTCTCTCTCTCTCTCTCACCCTCTTCTGTTCTCTATCCTTTCCTCCCAGCCACGGCTGCACACCTCTCTCTCTCCTCGGGGAGATGCGCTGATCAATACAGGGAGGGCCGGGCCACTGATACTAGCCAGTGCCTCCCCAGCCATTGACCTCACCGCCCGTGCCTGGTAATCGCTGCCAAAAGTGCCTCAACAGAGTACTGAGTAAAGGGTCTGCTTACTTACGTAAATGTGGTATTTCATTTATTTCTTTTTAATTACTTTGCAAACATTTCTAAATACCTGTTTTCGCTTTTTTATTATGGGGTATTGTGTGTAGATTGATGATCAAAAAATGAATTTAATCCATTTTAGAATAAGGCTGTAACGTTAACAAAATGTGGAAAAAGTAAAGGGGTCTGAATACTTTCTGAATGCACTGTATGCAATGTTTAGAAGCAACTCCTGTGATCAACTAGTTTTAAACTGAAAAGAGGATTGTCTTGGGATTATCAATGAACACTTTGGATGCATTGTTCCCAAAATCTGTGAAACGTTGTATTCTGAAATCACCTTTGAAAATTCTGCATTATGAAATCCCCTTAGTGTCTTCAGATAGTTTTGCTTCAATGCTTATTTCCATGACACAAATTAAATGTAATATGAATGATGAATTAGGGAACACCATTTTGTATTACTTGGGCAGAATTGGTTGTAATGTGATTTGGAACTGGAATGTAATTTAAAAGTTACTCTTGAAAATAACAAGCAGAATAAAATAGCTACCTTGGGAAAAAAAAAATCGGTACTGGAAGAAAAAACTCTTTATATCTAACCTCCCTGCAGTGTTCAGACGCCATGCTGACAAAAATGGCCCATCCAGCATTTGTGTCAACCTTCGATTTTCCAGCATCTGCAGTTCCTTCTTAAACTTATGTCCTCTAGTTCTTGATTCCCATACGTGGGTAAAATACTGTGTTTTCACCCTATCTACCTCCTTCATGATTTTAAACATCTCTATATGCTCATCCGTCAGCCTTCTGTGCTCAACGGGATAAAGTCCAAGCCTATCAACCTTTCCCCATAGTTCAGGCCCTCAAATCCTGGCAACATCCTTGTCTTATCTTCTCTGCATTCTTTCCAGCTTAATGACATCTTTCCTCAGCAGGGTGACCAAAACTGAATACGATATTTCAAATGCGGCCTCACCAACGTCGTGCACAAATGCGGCCTCACCAACTTCCATACGATACCCTGACTGATGAAGGCCAATGTACTGAAAGCCTTTTTGACTATCCTAGCTACCTGTGATGCCACTTTCACTGAACTATGTACCTGTACTGCTGGGTCCTACAGCTCCACACCTTCCCCAGGGTCCCGCCATTCAATGTGAAGGTCCTTCCCTATTTTGACTTCACTAAAATGCAACACCTCACACTTATCTGCATCAAATTCCATTAACTATTCCTCAGCCTACTTATCCAGCTGATCAAATTCCTGCTGTAATTTTTGATAACTATCTTTGTTATCTATGATACCACCCACTTTAGTGTCATCTGCAAACTTACTAATCACGCCTTCTTCATTCTCATCCAAGTCATTGATATAAACCACAAACAGCAATGGGCCCAGCACTGATTCCTCAGACACACTGAAAGTCAGAGTCCTCCAGTTGGAAAAGAAACCTTCCAACGTCAACCTCGGCTTCCTTCCATGAAGCCAATTCTCTATCCAGTGGCTAGCTCTCCAGGATCTCATGCGATCTAAATTTCCAGAACAGCCTGCCATGCAGAACCTTATCATATGACTTGCTGAAGTTCATATAGACCACGTCCATGGCTTTACCCTCACCAACCTTTTTGTTGACTTAAAAAAACTCAACAAGTTCTCCCAGGGCCAAAACAATGCTGACTGTCTCTAATCAGCCCAGGTCTATCCAAATGCATATATATCCAATTCCTCAGAATCCTCTCCAGCAACTTCTTGATGCAGTCTCATTCGAAACTGATGGGAATATAGACAGTAAAATGGATGATATTTTCGCACATTTTATTCAAATGCTTTTTAGTTTACCAGGATGTCTGAAGTGGCATGGGGAATCAACAAAGAATCCTACAGGATCTTGAATCTTAATAAAGTTGGTTATGATAGATTGGTTAACTACATTATAAGGCATATGGTAAACATTCAATGACTAACATCAAATAATTAATACATAATTTAGTAAATATAAGAACCTTAAATGAACAGAATCCCAACAGGTGCAGTGGTCTAGCCATGGATACCAAGAAAGTATCAGATGAAAGGAAAGTTGTTTCAAAAAGAGCAGTAATCATGGCAATTAGGTAAATTTCACATTACAGCAAAGGACCAAGAAATTGATTTGAAAATGTTAGGCGGATCACAAGCAACATATAAACTGCTGAAGCCTCTCTATGAATATAGAAAGGAAAGGATGTGTTTATTAGCAAACAGAAGAAATTAAACAAGCATGTTATATCTATTTACTGTGAAGGCAAAAATCCTCCTAGATATCATGGAGAATAGGTTTAGACTGGATGAAAAACAAATAGCTTTACTTAAGCAAAACATTGGAGGAATAAATGTGGCAGAGGGCTGATAAATCACCACCATGTGATAACCTGCAATCCTATGTTTTGAAAGAGATGGTGCTGGAGATAGTGGATGCATCTTCCATAATTCCCATGTTTAAGAAAGGAGATAAAGGGAAGAAAAACACAGCAAACCACTTAGGCTGACATGGATAACAGAGCAAAAAAAATAAAACTGTAGATGAGCACTTATTTTATCACTTGTGTTGCCAATTTCCACCCTGTTATCACATTTATGCAACTCATCTCTGACATTATCCTTCCATTTCTGGATCACTCTGTGTCCATCTCAGGAGATAGGCTAACTACTAACATCCTTCACAAGGCTCCCCAGACTCCTGCAGCTTCATTTGAGTATATGTCATTTCACTCCCCCTTGTGTGCGAATGTCAATTATTTTTCTCAGTTTCTTCATCTCAGCCATAGTTGTTCCATGAAGACACCTTCAGTTCTGGTGCTTCTAAAGTATCCTCCATTTTCCTGAAATGTGGTTTCCCTTCTGCATTGCACATGGAGCACTCACCTGCATTTCTTCAATTTCCTGTATGTCCGCTTTCACCCTCATCTCCTGGAATAGTTCAAAGATCCAACGGTTTATCCCTCCCAATTTCTGCCAGATCCAGCGTGATCCTACCACCAGTCACATCTGCCCCTCTCTTCATTTTCTGAATTCCACAGGGAATTACTTCACAATTCCCCAATTGACTCTTCCATCACGCCACTTCCTGGCCCATTGTACGTTGCCATGGAACAGGAGGAGATGCAACACCTGTTCAAACCAGGTGGAGCAACAGGTCATTTGTACTCCCTCCAATTTAGTGTACTATTTTCGATGTTGATTACTATTGTGGCTTTCTCTACAATGGAGAAACCAAATACTTGGCGATTGTTTTACAAAAAACCTTCGCTCAATCTGCGGAAGCGAATCTGAAATTCTTTTGCCTGCCATTTTAATTTACCATGACACTCCCACTCTCACCTCTCTGCCTGTAACCTCCGACACTGTTATAATGAGGCCCAAAGTAAGCTCAAGGACCAATACCTCTATGCATCCCAGAGGAACATGTTTTTGTATGAAAGCGACCCAAAGGCTATGGGTTAGTGGAGAAAAATAGTGATGAGGAAATATTAGTCAGAGCATAGGGTCAAGTGCCCAACCTCCAGCTTATTGTGTCTATCTTCAGTTTAAACCAGCATCTGCAGTTCCTTCCTACTACACTCTGCATCTTTTTTTTTTTGTTGTTCTTATTTCCCCTTACTTGGCCTAGACCCCAATTCCTACTTATTTAGTAATTTATTCTAATATTTGCCAAATGTTTTCCTTTCCTTGTGTTATCTTCAACGTCGCACAAAGACACTGATGCACAATGGGAAGCTGCCAATGAAATGCCATTTTATGGCTTTGTAGAACAGAAGTTGTTACTTTCAATAGTCATTCTTTGGTACCTGAAAAGAGAAATAGTAATTGGAAAGCAATCTATATCTGATTACAGGAAGTGCTTGACAAAGGAATAACAATACATTGGAACATTTCAAGATATAGGGGTAAACCACACAATACCTAAAAATCTACACACTGTGAGAAGTAAATGAACATCACAGGAGGAAAAAAGAGGTTATTTGACCCATAGTGTGCTAACTACCCAATTATTGCTGATGGTACTGCTTTTCTCCCCATATTTTTGTATTTTGTTTTATTCTTCTAGTAATTGTATAATTCTGTTTTGAATGTTACCATTGAATCTCCTTCCCCTGTCTTTTCAGGAAGTTGCAGCAATTTGCCATGTGAACATTTCTTAAATTGTTCTTTGGGTTCTTTTTACCAATCTACTGACCTTGTTTAAAAGAAGAAAAAGGAATCTTTTGATTAATTCTGTCAAACATTACCTGGATTTTGAACACCACTCTCAAAAATGTACTTAACCTTTTCATCTTGAAAGAGAACCATTGAGTGTTTCCACATGACTAAAGTCCTTCGTCGCCGTCTCTTTCACATCATGGCAATGGCATCCTTCCTCAGGGTGCTACAGAAAATTGAACATCACTGCAGCTGGGATCCAACATTACTAATCTAAATTTATCATGGAGCTCCATGCTTTTGTACTCTATAGATAAAGCAAATTATCCCATATACATTTCTAATGAGGCCTTCCTAACAGGTACTGCTACTGTCAAAGATGTTGTCCAAACATGGCTAGGTTTCTGCTGTTAAACTTTAGTTCAGGGTAACCTACTCACATCCTGTCGATCAAAATGTATCACTCTGCACTTCTCTTTGTTAATGTACTTCACTATGAATGAATGTCGGCAGCATAATGGTGATGATGCTCCATGGATAGATGTGATGGAATTAACCTCCTTATCCTCATCCTGTGAATACAATACATTGGTGATGAGACTTTCCCAATTGCAATATTTAGACTGTTATTAAATGTTCTTTTTATTCTACAAGTAAAACTGAAATTCAAAATTAATCGTTTTAAATTTATATTGGACAAGAATGAGGGAGAATCAGTTTGTTGATTGTTACTGACATAAAGCAACTATTGAGGAAAGTGTGAAGTTAAAAAATATCATTTTCTCTTTCTAGTACATGTTCTGCTCACCTTAGTGAAATTACAATTGGAAAGAGCATAATAATGAAAACTGTAGACATATCAGTAGTCCTAAGGCGTCTAAACTCTCTTGGCATTGGAGAAGGTGTTCCTTAATAGCAATGCACAATAAAAAAAGAACAGATTTATTGAGTGTAAAATTTCAAAGCTATTTTCCAAATTGCACCGTGACAATGTAACTACGGCACAACACAGCGAGAAATGTTTCTTTTAAAAACATTGAATATCTTCTCAGATAAATTTTAACAATGATCAAAGATTTTTATTAATATTTAATATCATTACAGAAAATGTTATGGTACAGTGTTGTTAAATGTCTTTCATTGCTAGGAATTACCACATGATTTGCTGGTACACTATTATCTGTACAATATCAATCTTTGTATTACTGTACACTTTTTTTTTAAATTGGTAAAAAGGCTGTCAGCACTTAAGGAAGCAATTTCTTTGTTCAAACGAAAGATTTCCAATTCCTGTCCAACTAGGTGGTCAGCTGAGACAGGTGGCTTCTGAGAAATGTCCCAGACGATGGCACTGAAAGGGTAATATACCGATCCAGTCCAGTCCAGCCACTCTGCTTTTGGCACTGAGCACATGAACACAAGATACAAGATAAAGAACAAGCAAAGCTCTTTGTGAAGCAATTATGTTGCGTACTAATAAGGATAATAGCTGTGTTTATCTAAGCTGGTATAAAGTAAGCAGACAGCCTTGCTAGTAGCATAAGTATCTGTATCTGAGGATGAGAAAACACAAGTTTAGCAGGCACCTACTGCTGTCTATCAAAAGCTACTGCTATTAGACCTGGCATTAAACACACAAAGCAACTGTAATGAAAGAGAAACTTTGCCCTGGATATGATACAGAATGGATTCAATGGATTTCTTTTCTCTCTCTCCCGTTTCATTTACTTTATCTGATTTCTTTTTGAAATTACTTCAAGATCTCAACAACATTGGTCAATTTTATCCAAGTCATTTAAAACTAACGGTGCCGTTCCATTACAGGATAGAGTCAATGATATGTAGACATGCACCAACCCTCCTCTTGTGGTGACATCATAGTCTTCCAATCACCATAACATCTACCACTTCACCCTTATGGAGCTCCACGTACTGCTCTGTCTTTGGAGGTAGCATCAACAGTCCATTTGCACTTCGCATACTCATCAGACGGCTACTCATCTGATTCCCTGCAGAAATGGAAGCAGAGGAATATTAAATCTAGGAGAAAATCATTGCAGATGGAACCAGAACAGAAAATGCAGTACAAGCAGACTGCATCTGAAGTAATGTTTCAGGTTAATGACCTTTCATCTTCATTGGCAGTGATGGATGTAGTGGCCATTTGGCCTGTTTTGCATGCCATTGATGATGGCATGTGCCTTTAAATTTTAGACTGCCCGTTATATTGTGGGTGGGATTTATGATGTGCTTTTGGGTGTGTTTGGAGCTTAGATGCTTGCTCAGAAGTCTAGGTTTTTAGATTAGTTTGGAGAGCCGATGGGGAAGGTTAACCCTTCTACCATGCGGGATCATGCGGGCCATGCAGGCCACATGCCAGATCTTGCCAGTGTTACGGAGACACAAGGAGTTTTCTAATGTCTAAAGTAATAAGCTGGAGTTTGAAGAAGATTGTTGTAACGAGTCGGAAGAAATTTGGATGTGTCTCACTGTTTTCTATCAACAATAAAGCATTTATTCATCAAAAGACTGTGTTTTGAAGCCATATCTGAGAAGAAGCTCTGATGGTCTCTGTGAGTGAGCTTGCGTGCGTTTGGATGACACCCCCTTCAACCATTCTCATCCAAATAGCGGCTAGGGTGCTAATTACCTGAAAGATTTGAAAATCTGCCATTACAATGGAGGAATTACAAAAATAATGTTATCAAAACTTGTGGATTAAACTAAGTGGGCAAACTCATGCTATTTCCTTAATTCCACTCACTTATCAATCTCTATTATTCACAGGCATGTTTCCCAATTCACCAACCATTTAACATTACTTTTGCTATATACTGCCTCAGTGACCATCACGGATACTGACTTTCCCACCAGTAAAACGATCTGTAATAGGCATTGACTTAATAATGCAGCCAATGTCATCAAAGATCCATACCACCCAGCCCATGGTCTCATTTCCTTCCTACCATCGGGAAGGCCTGATAACCCTAACCACCAGGTTCAAGAACAGCTTCTTTCCAGCAACCATCAGGCTACTGGACACTAAACAACACTATCCTCAGCAACTTTGACCTTCTATCCACTCTGTCTTTAATTGCACTATGAATTTGTTTCTCTTGTCCTATTAACGTTCCAGAATTAATTTACTATAGTTTTGATTATTATATATTATCTGTATATTATTGCATTTGCAGACTTGTTAAACTGCTGCAAGTAAAAATTAAATTGTTCCATTGTCTCTTGCAAACTTCTATAGATGTACCATGGAAAGCACATTGCTGTTTTGGGAACAGCTCTGCCCAAGACCTCAAGTTGGAGATGTAGCCTGGTACTTCACATATATCAGACTTCCCACCATTAACATCTTGGACTAGCAGACAACATAATCAAAGACTTGTCCCACCCCAGTCATTCCTTCTTCTCTGTTCTCATCTGGCAGAATGCACAGAAGTTTGAAAGCGCACACCAAAAAACTTGGTAAACTGGACAAAGAAATGGCAGATGGAATGTAACTCAGAATGTATTTTGGGAAGTTAAACCAGGGCAGAATATACACGGTGAAATATAGGGTCCCGGGGAATGCTGTAGAATAGAGCCCACTTAGTTTAATCCACAAGTTTTGATAACATTATTTTTGTAATTCCTCCATTGTAACGGCAGATTTTCAAATCTTTCAGGCAATTAGCACCCTAGCCGCTATTTGGATGAGAATGGTTGAAGGGGGTGTCTTCCAAACGCACGCGAGCTCACTCACAGAGACCATCAGAGCTTCTTCTCAGATATGGCTGAGAGACATAGAGGTACAACTACAGTTCTCCAAAAAGTGGTGATGCAAGTAGACAAAGGTAGCTTTGACTCCTGGTAATAACCTTTCTGATTATTCATTTCCATTGCCTTCTGGATGTTTGTTTGCAAGGCCTCCTGATGCCCTGGAGACATTGCACTTCTGGCCTGCTCTGCACTTTCTTTCATAAGGTTTTCAATGCAATAGCCAAAATCAAGAAAGCTCACTTTATCTCAATATGTAGCTGTCTTCAGTGTTTCTCAGGCTAACTTCAGTTGTATAGTGATGTTGATTTTAACCCAGGTAAAATACTGTCAATGCTTTGATTTGTTTATAAAATAAAATAAACACATTAAGATAAATGCTTGTACATTTATCTTTAAATTTTATTTCAATGATTAGCAGTAATCATTTGATGAAGGTGGGGTCTGGTGAAGAAAAGTTGTGCCTTCTTTGGCTCCAAGAAATGGAATAGAAATTACAATATATATAAATGAATATTATTGCTTCATATAATAGGCAGTGTATAGTACTGGCCATATTGCACCAGCAATCTACATGTACATTCATTGGAAAATCAGAACTTCAGTCCCTAGATCTGTTTACCAAATAAATGAGCCAGGCAGGTTATCAATATTCATGACACTATTTATGTTCCGTAGTGAAACTGGTAGATTGTCACTGGAAAAATTCTTCATTCATCTCCAACAACGACATCAATCGATATCCATAAACAGCAACTGGACGCCTCCGTGGAAGTCTTTGACTGACCATTTTTTGGCCATCCTGTCATTGGGTAAATGGATTGTGTTGTAAAAGGACAGGAACCCAAGGGACATTTCATTTGCTAATTAGAACAGTCTCCAAGTAAACCAAAGTGGCAGCCAAAATTAGCCATTACCTGTATGTTCCAAATGAATAAATAATCATACAATATGTTGCAGTTCATAACCACAAACATCAGCTATAGTTCTTTAATGAAACCTTTATCTCACGATAGATTATTATTTTAGAATATGCTACAATTCAGTAATAGCTTCAAAATTCTCACCTGTACTCTGTGCCCAGGGCAATGGTTCCTGGTGGTGCCAAGTCAAAATACAGCGGTGATATTCAGGTCGTGGATCCAGTTTTACATCACAGGACAACTGTAGTAGAATAATACAAAACTGAGTGGTTTTGCAGGGTGTGAAAGATTGCAGCAGAATCTGGATCGATTGGCCAGGTGGGTAGAGGAATGGTTGATGGACAGAGAAGTGTGAGGTGTTACATTTTGGGACATCGAACAAGGGCAGGACCTACACAGTAAATGGTAGGCCCCTGGGTAGTGTTGTAGAGCAGAGGGATCTAGGAGTACAGGTGCATGGTTCCTTAAAGGTCGAGTCGCAGGTAGATAAGGTGGTCAAAAAGTCTTTTGGCATTTTGGCCTTCATCATGTCAGAGTATTGAGTATAGAAGTTGGGAGTTGATGTTGCAGTTGTATAAGACGTTGGTGAGACCGTATTTAGAATCTTGTGTTCAATTTTGGGCACCAAGTTATAGGAAAGATATTGTCAAGCTTGAAAGGGGTCAGAAAAGATTTACGAGGATGTTGCCAGGGCTAGAGGGTGTGAGCTATAGGCAGAGGTTGAGTAGGCTGGGTCTCTATTCCATGGAGCGCAGGAGGATAAGGGTGGATCTTATAGAGGTGTACAAAATCATGAGAGGAATAGATGAGGTAGATGCACAGTCTTTTGCCCAGAGTTGGGGAATCGAGGACCAGAGGACATAGGTTCAAGGTGAAGGGGAAAATATTTAATAGAAATCTGAGGGGTAATGTTTTAACACAAAGGGTGGTGGATATATGGAACAAGCTGGGCCTATCCCACCGTTTAAGAAACAGTTAGGTACATGGATAGGACAGGTTTGGAGGCATATGGACCAAGTGCAGGCAAGTGGGACTAGTTTAGCTGGGACATTGTTGGCCAGTATGGGCAAGTTGGGCCGAAGGGCCTGTTTCTACACTGTATCACATAAAATAGATGAACAAAATCAGCAATGTATTTTACATTTTCATTTACATTGCTTAATTTATGGCACCAGAGGTGTTGAAATACCATACACATTTACGCTCTCGCACTTTTTTTTCAAGACTGAGGAAGAACGTCACCACATGATATATAAAATGGTACTAAGTATATAAAAGGAAATGCAGAAAAATTGACATTGCGATCAAAGACTGACTTATTTCTAAGATAAATCATACTCTCCAATGTTATTCCATGATTAGATATTATGGGGTATTAAGTTGACTTGTTATACATTTTTAAAGGTTACTAATGGCATTGGTTTTGGTGAAGGGTGAGAGAAAGGTTTAGGGGAGAGAATTTCTCCTTATAATCGATTAACATGTGCACAACTGTGGACAATAATTTGGTAGAAAAAGATGGACTGAGATACTATGTACTAAGATTGAGACAATTCCACATGGTGTCATAGAGTTATACAGCAAGGAAAAAGGCTCTTCGGCCAATCTCACCCAAGCTGACCAAAATGCCCCATTTGGTCCCATTTGCCCACTTTGGGTCCATTTTCCTCTAAACCTTTTTTTGGTGTTTTTGTGCAAATGTTTTATAAATGTAGTTTTTGCACCTGCCTCAACTACTTTCTCTGGTACCTCGCCCTCAGAGTGAAAAAGTCGCCCCTCTGGTTCCTATTAAACGTTTCCCCTCTCACCTTAAACATATGTCCTGGAAACCTAGTTCTTGATTCCCTTACCCTGGAAAGGAGATTCTGTGCTTTCAAAATAAAAGTTTGTATGTGTTCCTCACATTTCAAGTAGTATTAGATGTACCTCAGGTAAAAGCTCATTTGACTGAGTCAAGTTGTGGTTTCTATTCCCCATTCAGAAACAATGAGGACTACTGCATTATCAGATTGCTATCTTTTGGATGTGTCATTAAGTTGAACCCCTTGCCTTCTCAAATGGATGTGAATGATTCTACAACACTATTTTTAAAGGGGATTAAGATATTTACACAGGATACATTGACCAAATATATAATTTAGTCAATAATAGTGAGCCTAAATTATCGAGATATTATAACAATATTGCCCAAGATCGACTGAGAATGGAAACATAGGTTGGGATTAAGCGGAAGGTTGACATTGCAACGAATCTGAATAAATCTGATTAGGTAGGCATGGCGAGATAAAACTTTTGCTCCATATGGACTTGTGCCAGAAAACAAAGATAATGGCTTCAGTTTTAAGCTTATCCAGCATCAACTATACTGAGGCAACAAAAGGGTTGGGAAAGTTGGCAGGGAAATGGATCTTGACATCATTGGCTCACTCCTGGACATAGGGTAAACTGTAGATAAGTAAGACAAGGTCAAAGGGTGATTACAGGAAATCTTCCGTAATTCCTACCACATTCAGTGATAATATTGGAGTGAAATGAGAAACGGCAGCTAGATATTTTAGCTGTGATTGGATCAGAAAATGTTAAGTAAAGCATGGTACAATGATAGGGAACCAGTTGTGACCAGAAGTGCAGAGAGGATGGGAAGAGAAAGAATATAATAGTTACAAATGGAACATATTTTCAATCAATTGTTTTGGGAAATCGTCAATGAGGTAGGAAATTATTCACAAAGGTCAGGAAAAAAATTGGACAGTTGGGAGTCTAATGGGAATAGGGTTTGCGGCATAGATTGATCATGGACAAGACACAAGGGATGATTGGGACAAAAGAGACTGCAGAGCCAAAATCATGACCAAAAAAACAAACTGCTGGAGGACATCAGTGGACCAGGTAGCATCTGTATACGGAAATGGATATTTCAGGTCAGGATCTTCCTCAAGCCTGGAGTAGAGAGGAGATAGTTGGTAGATAGAGATGAGGGGAAAGAGCTGGAAAATGATGCATGGATCCAGGTAAGGAGGAATTGATAGGTAGGTAAGTCAAGTTGGGAGGGGGAAGGGGGGGGGGAGAGAGAAATGTGGAGATAGAGGGTAGTAGGGAAAAGGTCAGAGGTGGATGATTAGTGAAAAAAGATGGTGGAAGAAGGAAAAGGAACTGGGTGATTAGGTTAGTGTGTTAGAGGACCTGGGTAGATCAGAAAGAAAGAGAAAATTAGGTCTTTATCAGAATTTGGAGCTACCATAGCGCACGCTTTTGTTTTTGTACAAAAATCCAAAAATTCTGGTATGAAATATTTGATATTTTTTCAAAATTGATCAAAATAAAACTGGTACCAAAACCAGAATGGATTATCTTCGGAATATCGGAAGGTAACCCTGAATTAAACGTGTTTCAGAAGAATTTATTTAATTACGGGCTAATAATGGGAAAAAAGCTTATACTTAAATTCTGGAAAAATGCGCCCACACCAACAATAAAAATGTGGATATCAAATATGTTTGAAACATTACATCTGGAAGAGATGAGATTCCTCTTAGCAGGTAAAGCAGACCAATTCCAAAAGAGATGTTTCTGGACAAGTATGGGTGCAATAGTAATTTAAAAAAAAACATATATAAATAAGTATCAGGACCTGGTAACGGGAGGAAAAATTAGATAGTCCCCTTTATCGGAGAATTTAATAGAGCGATTGTTTCTATTTTCTCTTTCTTTCTTTTCTAGGGTCTATTTTCTCACTTTACTTCCTTCTCTAACTTCTTTTCTAAGGGGCTTTCTTTTCCCAACACTCTTGCACTTCACGACTCTTGCGCACTTTCTTTACTTCTACCTTTTTCTTAAAGCTCAAAAAAAATGAAGCGGTACAAAAAATGTATTAAGATATATGTGTTGTGTAGTATTGTAATTTACCGTACTTCTAATAAAAATAAAATTAAAAAAAAAAAAAAAAAAAAGAATTTGGAGCGGAATATTAGGTACTGTTCTTCCAATTTATGTGTGGTCTCACTATGGCAACGAAAGAGGCTGTGGACAGGCAGATCAGTATGGAAACGGGAAAGGGAATTGAAGTGGCTGGCAACCAGGAGCTCCAACAGGCCCTGTTGGATGAAGTGCAAGGAGCAAGTGAAGTGCTAACCTAATCTACGCTTGGTCTCACCATTGTAGAGGAGGCCACATCGAGAGTACCGAGTGCAATAGGGGTACTTGCAAACTTCTATCACACCTGGAAGGTTTGTTTAAGTTCATGAATGGAAGTGAGGGAGGTGGTGTAGGGACAGGTGTTTCACCTCATGCAATTGGAGGAAAAAGTGCCAGGGAAGGGGGGGGGGGTGAACCAACCAGGGAGTCAATGGTACTTCCCAACCTAAAAGATTGGAGTGTGTGGATTGTATCATGAAATCAGCTGGTGCAGTTGCATATGATGCAATAATCAAACGGGTCCGTAGGAGTTCGTGGATGCCTCGTAGTGGCTCGTACGAGTAAAAAGTAACAATATTTTTCATCACGAGTATATTTTTACTTGTGGACATTTTTCACAGCGTTGAAAAAACGTCACGAGTTTACTGGATTTCCCGAGTACCTACCTTTAGCATTACGAGCTGCTATGTGACATCCATGAACTCCTACGGACCCGCTACAGACATTCTCCGAGTTCGACTCAGGGGAAAACTCGGGGGAACTCTTGAATTACCTCATACAGTGGGACAGGCCCTTTAGAATCAAGTTAGAATTAGAAAGGAAAAGTTGTGCCTAAGTCTGGAGCCATTAGGGGAAGGTTGAGTCGAAAGCAACAGTTAGACAGTGACTTAAGGGCCTGTCCCATTTGGGCGTCATTTGTGCGTCATTTACACAACAGGCCAGTAGTGATTGTCGCGCAAAAATCGTCTAGCAGTACAGTGGCGCGCCAAGTTCTCTTGAGAGCTCTACTTCTTTTGGGAGCCATTTGCGATGTCGTTCGTATTTAGTCCGATCTCTGTAGCAAGGATTTTCCCAGTGAAAAATGTTCAAAACTACGCATGCTTTATACCCGGGTGGTCTCGTGGTGGCGGCACTCAAATGACGTGCAAATGGTGCGCCGATGGCGTACGGGCGGCGCATGGTTGCGGACGTTGACGCACGGTGACGCATAATAAATTAGCATAGGCAATGTTCGTGCGTCACCGTGCATAACCATGCGTCACCACGCGCTACACGTTCACCGTCTGCACGTCAGCGTGCGCAAGGGATACGTCACAGAGGTGGCGCGCGAGGATTTTGAGCATTCCAAAATCCTGCGTGTCACTGCATAAGCCACAACGCCTCACCACGCGCCATGCTGCGCGACACGACGCAGCAACCAATTTTTAGGAAAATGCAGTGATTGAGCACCCGAAGTAAAGGTGTTGAAATTCAGTTCATATTATACTAATACAATATATAGTTGTAATTACTGTGGTGATTTATGGGACCCTTTAGTACATAGAGGTGGCTCCAATAAAATAAAATACAGTGTTTTCAATGTTATGAAGGTAATTATGCACGTGCGATGACTTTTCACATAGAGGGTGTGGGTATATGAAACAATCTGCCAGAGGAGGTAGTTGAGACAGGTACTTTAACAATATTTAACAGGCATTTGGACAGGTACTTCAATAGGAAAGGTTTAGAGGGATATGGACCAAACGTGGGCAGGTGGGACAAATGTAGATGGGGCATCTTGGTCGGCATGAGCAAGTTTGGCCAAAAGGCCTGTTTCCTTGCAGTATGGCGATGACTCAAATTGGAGAACTGAATGTGAATGCAGCTATGTATGATGCCCTAGCAGAGAAGTGATCCATTGGAATTACAAACCTTTGGAGATCTCAAGCACAGTTTGCAGTGAAGAGTGTAATGAATGAGCAGAACAATGCAATGAATGTATTTATAACCACGTCAAATTACAACTCTATATTGATGTGAGTAGTTGAACTCAGGTATTAGATTGTATCATCGAAATAGTTGATGTTTATATACACTTAAAAAATAGACAATAGACAACAGACAATAGGTGCAGAAGTAGGCCATTCGGCCCCGAGCCAGCACCGCCATTCACTGTGATCATGGCTGATCATCCACAATCAGTACCCCGTTCCTGCCTTCTCCCCATATCCCTTGACTCCGCTATCTTTAAGAGCTCTATCCATCTCTCTCTTTAAAGCATCCAGGGAATTGGCCTCCACTGCCTTCTGAGGCAGAGAATTGCACAGATTCACAATTCTCTGGGTTCTTTTTTTCCTCCCATCCCCGTTCTAAATTACCCCTTATTCTTAAACTGTGGCCCCTGTTTCTGGATTCCCCCAACATGTTTCCTGTGTCTAGCATGTCCAAACCATTAATAATCTTATATGTTTCAATAAGATACCCTCTCATCCTTCTAAGTTCCAGTGTATACAAGCCCAGTCGCTCCATTCTATCAACATATGACAGTCCCGCCATCCCAGGAATTAACCTTGTGAACCTACGTTGCACTCCCTCAATAGCAAGAATGTCCTTCCTCAAATTTGGAGACCAAAACTGCACACAATACTCTAGGTGTGGTCTCACCAGGGCCCTAGACAACTGCAGAATGATCTCTTTGCTCCTCTACTCAACTACTCTTGTTATGAAGGCCAACATGCCATTAGCTTTCTTCACTGCCTGCTGTACCTGCATGCTTACTTTCAGTGACTGATGAACAAGGACCCACAAATCTCATTGTACTTCCCCTTTCCCCAACTTGACACCATTCAGATAATCATCTGCCTTCCTGTTTTGCCTCCAAACTGGATAACCTCACATATATCCCCATTAAACTGCATCTGCCATGCATCTGCCCACTCACCCAACCTGTCCAAGTCACCCTGCATCCTCATAGCATTCTCCTCACAGTTCACACTGCCACCCAGCTTTGTGTCATCTGCAAATTTGCTCATGTCACTTAAATGTATTAAAGGTAGGTGTACCTTTAAGAAAAGAGTACACCATGTGGTATGAGCTTGATATGTTGTTGTACCAGGCACTGCTGTTTGATTGAGACACTCTCTTCAATAAAGGATGTTTTGTTCATAGCTCTACCTTTGTTTATTTATTTACACAAATAACAATACAAAGAAACATATGCTACATAGAACCAATTACTGAATAAAAATGACTGGAAATGTATTTGACCTACCCTGGCTTTGATGATGGTGGGTCGAGGATCAAGGATTCCTTGCATTTTCCTCAATGCAGGGATTACAAATAGATTGCAGGTAACAACTGCTGACACTGGATTGCCTGCAAGGAAATCATACTGTTGTGAAATAACAACATCAGGTTACAACAATTAACTGTGGCATGCAAAGTGAATCATGCCTGGAACCAAGCAGGCCACTGCTCCAACTCCAAAAATTCAATTATATCCACACTTGGAGGTCTAATCATTCTGTGCTCTTTGATTCCTAGAATTTTCTTGCGATCGACTGAGTTACTGTGGCGATTGCAATGGAAACGCATGCTGGTTGTGCCAACTGTATAAATGATTTGTTATTCCTTACACCTCTCCCCCAAATTGTTTTTGAGACCTATCAGAAACAAACATAAAGATGGTGAGAAACTGAGAAGTTTCCACTCCAGACTGCATGAAATGACTTACAAATTTATTTTGATTTGCCAATAATAAGGTTAATTCAGAAAATATTAACCACACAACTGCATTAGCTGGACCTTATTGTACTGGCAGATTTGGAGTTAATTCAAGAGTTCCTGCTTGGATCCAAAGAAAACTTCAATTGGGGTCAAAACTGCCTCCACCATTTCTGTTTTCTGCAGTTCAATGAAGTGGATTTGGAAAAAAGTGAGACAAAGAGGTTGGGTGAACGTATGACAAGGGTATTCATCGTACCTGTCAATTGCAAGGCATGTCCTTACAAATCTGCTGCTTTGCACCAGCTCTTTGTTGTGTTAATTAGTTACCACAAATTAGATATAATTAATGCCGTTGGAAGAAATTCTTGGGCTTCACATAAACAATAGAATGCCACAAGCTTTCCTTTCATAAATATAAAAATACAATTACTGTGAAATCATCACAGTGGGAAGTGAGTTATGAAGAGTATTTTTGCAAATCAGATTGGACTAATTAGGCTTTATTTTCCTAATTATTATTCAAGCTTCAGCACTACCCACACTGAAGTTCACAACATAAAAAAAGCATTCAATGTACAACACAGGTCATTATGTGCTCAACATTACACTGAGGTTTTGATTATCATACATGCATGTTTCAAAACTGCTATTCAGCTAAAATAATAATTTTACTATTCAACCAAATGAGATGTGAATGTTCAGGCTACAATTGGCCAAATACTTGTTAGTGTAGAACAAAACATTATATCAATATTTAATTATTTCAGTAAACCTTATGATTGCAAGACATTGTTGGTTAAGATCACTGACGCAAATAGACTCCCATGAAACAGTTTGTACAATTATAAATCAATCTACAGAGAGACACAATTCAAAGAGAAGTATCCTGGTTTGAGCATTTGCTGAATTGTTAATGGTAGTAATTTCAATTTCAATTTACTTTCTGAATTAAAATTAGCAACTTTTATCACCTTAGTAGGAAAAGCCACACTTGTTGCTCTCATTAAAAAAAAAAAAATTAACAATGCGCAAAACACAAAATGTGCACTTATGAGATCTGTTCACACAACAATTGCTTTTCTGTTATAAAGTTACATTTTGTCTCCAAGCAGAGTAAGGCAGTTTGAACAATTCTGTTCTAGGCAATATTACCAAGTGCCACAATTATTATGAGTACGATTTTGAGAATATTTACAATTACTTTTTTTAATTTGTTGATGTGATGTCTCCAATACATATTAAATGACCTACCATTCTTCCCTTCAAACATTTGTCTTTTTTCCTTTTCCTAATTCACATACTGTTCGCGGCTTACTGGGCTGATTCATTTCACCAACTCATGGAGCCACGGACAGGTGAGTACAAAGAGGAGCCACAAGAGGGAGCCGTGGAGCCTGAAGAGAGAAGATAGAGAAAGAGAGAAACCAAGCGCACTGAAAAGAGAGAAGCAGCCTACCTGGAAAGATGCCAGATGGAAAGAAACAAGTTATGGAAGCAGGTAGCCAAGAAAATTGAAATCCAGAAGAAACTAATGGAATCAGATGAGAATGCGAAGATGGTGCAATCTAATATGGACCAATTATTCAGCCTCGGCCACGAGGTTGGAGACCAGCAAAACTCACTGCTGAGTTTACAATTGCCTGAGGGAGAACTCGAAAGGCACACCCAGCGGTTCCAAGAAAGAGTGGAATTTTTCTATGGTCTTGTAGAGTATGTGAAGAAGTGGTTACTTGAAATCGAACAAATTACGCATTCTACAGTCAGAAGTGCGATGCAACAAGGTGTTGAAGTGGGAGAAGAAATTGGACCACAGGATAGTACCTCAAATGTCTCAACACGAAGATCTGGACGAAAATCTGGTTCTGTAGCCAGTTCAACTACAAGGGTCTCTGCTCAAATGGAAGCCGAAGCTGAAGTAGCTGCTCTCTCACTAGCATCTACCGCCTTGGAGAAAAAATATGAGATTGAGGAACAAGAAGAACAGCTGAAGATAGAGGCTGAGGAATGAAGTGAACAGCTGAAAAGGCAGGAAGAACAACTGAAGAGAGAGGCTGAGGAACAAAAAAGGGGTTGAGGAAGGAGAAGGAACGGCTGGGAATAGCCACAAAGCTGGCAGTTACCGGAGCAAGGAGGGAGATATTGGAAGGCCAAGGATCAAGATGTGACTCGAGAATATCTCAGAAGAAAAGTTCCTTAATGGAAAAGGACAAGTAGCAGCTAAATCAAACCCACAGCCAGAGCCACTTTGGTCTCGCGACTCAGAGTTGGCACTGAGTGGGTGGGCAGTCAGCAAAACTTCATTTTGGCAATAAGGAGCTAGACCGAAGCAAACAACTTTTGGGCTGTCTGTTGAGGCTCGTAATAAGCCAGCAACCCAGCACTCTTCTCAGAGGCCCAATATACAGGTTTGTACAAGCCAAGATTTTCAGAGGCCTGTTTATTATCCATCTGCACCCATCAGGGACAAACAACTGGTCATGGGACGTGCCAAAACTTACCCAGACCAGCACTCTTTTCAGAGGCCTGTTCATCATCCATTTGCGCACAGCCAAGGATCTCAAAGTCAATTCTATGAATGAGTGAGGAATCAAACGAGAATCAGCGAGCTCCTAGCTCAACAAAATCTCTCTTCCACCTTACCCCCAATGGAAATTCCTAAGTATGATGGTGATCCTTTGCAATATGAAACTTTCATAATAACGTTTCACGAACGAGTGGAAATAAAAACTACTAATGAAAGAAATCGCTTACGATTTCTAGAGCACTACACAAGTGGATATGCAAAGCAGCTTGTAATAAGTTGCTGAAATGTGGCTGCAGAGGAGGGCTATCAAATGGCAAGGAAATTGCTCAAAGAACATTTTGGTAATGAACAGAAGATTGCTAATGCATACATGAAGAATGCCTATGCTTGGACAACTATCAAGGCAGAAGATGTGAAGGCATTACATCAGCTCGCGATATTTCTTAGAGGTTGTTGTAGCTCGATGAGAAATCTCGACCACATGGAAGAAATGAATGTTGTTAGTAATATGAGGACAATCATTCTAAAACTGCCCTATAAGCTTAGAGATAGGTGGTGGGATCGAGCAAGTCTGATACTGGAAGTTGAGAAACGAGAAGCCATGCTTCCTGATCTGGTGAGTTTCATGGAAATGGAAGTATGATTAATGTCAAATCTACGCCATGGAAATATTCAAGATCCTAAACCAGCAACTGTTAAAGGTTCTACTTTTACTAAAACAAAAGGAAGATCAGGACCTCAGGAAAGCAGTTTTGCCACCGCTATAATACCTATAGAAACAAGTCAAGTCAAGTCAAGTCAAACAAGTTTAGAAGCGGAACAACATGCTTCCTGAACACAATCATGACATATTATTTTACATAAAAATGGAAAACGTTCTGTACAGTTAGTTCCCTGTGAGAAATCGTTTACAGTCCATGGAAATACTGCATTCAACGGAGGCGTTTGCCTGAAACGGCAGCAAGTCTGTTGCAGGGGGGGAAAGGTCTCTCATGGTTCTACTGTTTATACTGAAAAGAAAAGGCAGAGTCCTTGGCAGAGACCCGAACCATGGAAAGCCGGACAAGATTTTGCCACCCGCTGCGTAGAAGCACTGGAGGTTCCTCGGAGACACTCTGAATTTCCTCAATTGCCTGAGGTGGTAAAGGCGCTGCCTTGCCTTACTCAAGGAGATGCGTGTGATTGTCATGTCAGAGATGTGAGGTCCCAGATATTTAAAACAGTTCACCCATCCAAGGTGGTGTCGAAAATTCAAGAAGACGGAATATAAAGAAAAGATGGACTTCATAACGGAGAAGGGAATCTGCTTTGGATGTTTGAAGAAAGACACATGGTTAAGAGTCGTATAACTTGTAATAAGTGCAGACAAGATCATCCTGAATTACTTCATACTGAACAGAAGAATACGGAAAAGAAGCCGGAGCAAATTGAACAGAAGGAGAAGCCAGCTACTAATGATGCTGTTACCTCACCTCAAATAAATGCGCATGGGCCGGGGTAGAAACCTGCATTTTCTCCATCTTATCAGTAAAGATAAGGAGCAGTCAAGTGAATACACTGATGCAAATATATGCATTTTTCGATCATGGAAGTCCGGCTACCTTTTGCACAAAAAGCTTGATGAGAAGGCTGGACATCACAGGAGAAAAGATTAACATTTTCTTGCGTACCATGAATGAAGAGAAATGCTGCGATAGTCATCATATTAGAGGTATGGAAATATCTAGTCTGGACGAAGACAATCTGATGTGTTTACACAAGAGACCATGCCTGTTTCTCATCTATATATTCACAAGCAAGAAGACTTGAAACAATGGCCTTACTTGAAGGATGTCAAGATACCTAAAATAAATTCTGGTATTGACCTACTTATCGGAATGAATGCTTTGAAGGCATTGGAACCTAAAGAGTTTGTCAGCAGTCAAGGGGAGGGATCATTTGCTGTGAGAATCCTACTCGGATGGGCTATCTATGACTACTTGAGAAGGAACAACAGAAGCAGCAACCAGAATAACCACCCTGCTGCTGCTGTCAATCGGATATCTACTGTTAAATTATAAGAGCTATTGATCAAGCAATACAATCACGACCTCAATGAAAGTACCAGTAAGGAATCAGAAGAAATGTCCAGAGAAGAGTTCAAGTTCTTGGATATTATGAACTACTCAGTAAAGATGATAGATGGACGCTATTGTCTAGACGCCTTTCAAATAAGAAAATGTTAGTCTGCCAAATAACCGTCGCATTGCAGAGCAACGCACGCAGAATCTGAAACGCAAATTTGGCAAGAATACGAAATTTCATGATGAGTATACATCGTTCTTAAAGGACATGATTGACAATGATTATGCCAAAATGGTACCAACAGACCAGTTGAATCGAAGTGACGTAGAGCTTTGGTACATTCCGTACCACGGGGTGTATCACTCGAAGAAAGGGACCTTGAGGGTGGTCTTTGACTGTGTTGCAGTTTTCAAAGGACCATCATTTAACTGTCAATTACTGCAAGTTCCAGACCTTACCAACTCACTCATTGGAGTTCTTATTAAATTCAGACAAGACCGATTGCTTTGATGGCTGATATTAAAGCAATGTTTCATTAAATCAAAGTATCAGAAAAGCATATTGACTATTTGCGATTCCTATGGTGGCCTGATGGTGGTGCACAACAAGATCTCATTGAATACCGGATTAAGATACATCTCTTTGGAGCGGTGTCATCACTAAGTTGTGCAAATTATACATTAAGGAAGACTGCCGCGGACAATAAAGCTCACTTTCCCAGAAGAAGTGACAAACACAGTAAAGAATAATTTCAATGTGGCTAAATGCTTAAAATTCATGTCTTCGGAAGAGGAAGCAATTCAAATGGTAAAACATCTGACTTCCCTCTGTAATAAGGAATAATTCATGCTATATCAGTGGATCAGCAACAGCCGTGTTGCATTGGAGAGCATTCCACCAGATAACAGAGCTAATGAGACCAGGGAGTTGGATTTGGACAAAGACAATCTGCCAATGGAAAGGGCACTGGGACTGCACTGGTGTGTTGAAACAGATGTGTTCCAGTTCAGATTCCCAATTCAAGAACGACCATGTACTAGACGGGGTATCCTATCCGTGAATGGTTCTGTTTGCGACGCTTTGGGATTTCTCGCACCATTTACACTGCCAGCCAAGTTGATTTTGTAGGATCTTTGTAAGGAAAAACTTGGATGGGATGAGAGTATAACGCAAACTTCCTCTCAGCGATGGACAGAATGGTTAGCAGATCTCAACAAGATCTCAGAATTCAAAGTGTATGAAGCCTACAAACTATGGTCGAATCAGATATGCACAGCTGCATCACTTTTCAGACGCAAGTGAAAGTGGCTACGGTACTGTTTCATATCTAAGACTGGAAAATGATAACAATGAATTAAATGTTGCATTCTTAATGGGAAAGGCCAGAGCGGCACCATTGAAGCAAATGACAATTCCCATAATGGAACTTACTGCTGCAGTCTTAGTTGTTAAAGTTGACATAATGCTGCACAAGGAACTACAGCTTCAGCTGGAGAAATCTGTCTTCTGGACTGATAGTACAAAGACTTAACAATGAGAAAAGCGTTTTCTAACATTTGTTGAATCTCTTGTGCAGACGACATGTATCACATGGAAAAAAAAGCTTCTGGAGAACATCGCTTCTTAAGATAGATCAATGTACCTTTCTCTTTGGAGAGGATGGCCAAGCCTGATTTGATCTCCATCGAGAAATTACAGGAATGTTAGGAAGGATTCATCAAACACAACAAATGACTTAATTACGGTCCATCATAGAGGTTAGTGAGAGGACTTGGGTTCTTAAAGTCTTGTTAAAATTTGATATGGATAAGAGATTGTTGAAATATTTCATCCTGAAAAACTGAAAAGGTTGAAAAGCAGACCCAGTTTTCATCTTGCAAGTTGCATCTAGGATCTTCTTGACAGAAACAGAATTATCTCTGTCTGTCAAGACATTAAGAAGAGATTTATCTGCCGGAGTACATGGTGTGAGACATCAATTGTATTTATCGATGGAACAGGACTTCTGAGATAGGTTTTCCCTGGACGCAATGCTGCCTGCTACTTCTCTCAAAAGATTTTCATATGCAACGGCATATCATTGGCTGAGAAAAAACCGGCAACTGAAAATTGTGAACAGAAAATTGGCGACTGTCAGAGTTGTGTGGAACAGCAGGAAACACACACATAGCGTACATCCCTTCCTTCAACCTGATTTGACTCCATTATGCAGGCGTAGGAGTAGATTACTTCGGGCAAGAGGTTAAGGGGGCTAAGTCTGTCTGAGTGCATAAACAGAGCACACTTGAAGTGCTATGCCAGAGGTGATACGGAGACACACTGCCGAGATCAAGTTTTATGATACAGGCGATTTTTCAGGAGGTTTGGTGCTGTAATCGGCTGAAAAGACGGCTAAAGCGACTGTCAGTGTACGGAAAGTCCTTCACCAGCCCGTTAAGGCGGGGGACAGGGCAAGCGGGGGGGGCGCTGTCTGAGTGAAACTCACACGGTGCTATGCCTAGGTGATACAGACACACACCGCGATGAACAGGAGGTTTGGTGCTGTAATTAAGACGGCTAAAGCACAGTGTATGGAAAGTCCTTTAAAAGAGGGGGGGGGGGGGAAGGGAGAAGAAGGGGGGAGAAGGAGGGGAAACAACCTTTAAGAGGCCAGACAACTTTTAAGAAGCCAGAGATACACGGCTGTGAAGCTCGGCGGACATTTAACATTACCGGTCGGTTATCCTTGGTTCTGAAAACTGCTTACGTTTTTTTCCCCAACGAGCCAATGAAATTCACCGGTCAGCACCAGCTACAACCTACAAGAACCTATGAGAACCTTTGTCCTCCTGGCCACCCACCTACGGCATGAGAATTCTCGCTACTCTCCATGGCGGTTTCATTCTAGTCGCCGCTAATTTTTCAACATGTTGAAAAATTTACAGCGATCATAATGAGGCCATAATGAGTTCCCAGAATGCGGGAGCTCCTCACGACCATGAAGGCGACTCCCCGGAAACCACCTGCGAACATGTGATGTGGCGATTGCACAGTCTCCTGCAGTGGCCTAAAAAGTCACCTAAGTGGGACAGGCCCATTAAGATCAGATAATGGAATGAATTTTGTTGGAGCGGAAAGAGAATTGAGAGAAGCACTTAAAAGCTTAAATCAGAAGAAAATCCAGAGTGTTATACATCTGGATGGGATAGAATGGAATTTTAATCCTCTTGCGGGATCTCATTACGGCGGTGTTTGGGAACGGTTGATCCGCATCGTTAGAAATGTGCCACGTTCTGTTCTTAAACAACAAGTTTTGGACGATAAAGGATTGCAAACTTTATCATGTGAAGTTGAAGCAATTTTAAATAATCGACGGCATTACTAGGAGTTCCGATGATCCGAATGACCTGGAAACGCTTACACTAAATCATATTCTTCTGTTGAAGACCAATCCAATGCTACCATCTGGGCTCTTTGTGAAGGAAGATTTGTATATTAGACGCAGCTGGAGACAAGTACAATATATGGTAGATCTTTTTTGGAAAAGGTGGACACAAGAGAATTTGCCTCTAATCCAAGAAAGACGACGATGGTTGAAAGTAAGTAGCAATTTTATTCTAGGTGATATCGTTTTGGTGGTTGATTCTACTGCACCACGAGGTTCCTGGTTGATGGGAAGGATACTGGAAATCATGCGTACAGGACGACTTCAGACTAAGACCGATAACCAAGATATGTCTGCTTCTAGAAGGCGAAGGTGAAGATGGAAGAATCCTTAAAGAAGCATGGTTTATATGGACTTTAGTAAGGCCTTTGACAAGGTTCCTCATGGAAGGTTGGTTAAGAAGGTTCAACTGTTGGGTATAAATGCAGGAGTAGCAAGATGGATTCAACAGTGGCTGAATAGGAGACGCCAGAGGGTAATGGTGGATGGCTGTTTGTCGGGTTGGAGGCAGGTGACTAGTGGGGTGCCTCAGGGATCTGTGTTGGGTCCTTTGTTGTTTGTCATGTACATCAATGATCTGGATGAAGGTGTGGTAAATTGGATTAGTAAGTATGCAGATGATACCAAGATAGGGGGTGTTGTGGATAATGAAGAGGATTTCCAAAGTCTTCAGAGTGATTTAGGCCATTTGGAAGAATGGGCTAAAAGATGGCAGATGGAGTTTAATGCTGATAAATGTGAGGGCAATGGCAGGACAAATCAAAATAGGACGTACATGGTAAATGGTAGGGAATTGAAGAATGCAGTTGAACAGAGGGATCTGGGAATAACCGTGCATAGTTCCTTGAAGGTGGAATCTCATATAGATAGGGTGGTAAAGAAAGCTTTTGGTATGCTAGCCTTTATAAATCAGATCATTGAGTATAGAAGCTGGGATGTAATGTTAAAATTGTACAAGGCATTGGTGAGACCAAATCTGGAGTATGGTGTACAATTTTGGTCGCCCAATTATAGGAAGGATGTCAACAAAATAGAGAGAGTACAGAGGAGATTTACTAGAATGTTGCCTGGGTTTCAACAACTAAGTTACAGAGAAAGGTTGAATAAGTTAGGTCTTTATTCTCTGGAGCGCAGAAGGTTAAGGGGGGACTTGATAGAGGTCTTTAAAATGATGAGAGGGATAGACAGAGTTGATGTGGACAAGCTTTTCCCTTTGAGAATAGGGAAGATTCAAACAAGAGGACATGACTTCAGAATGAAGGGACAGAAGTTTAGGGGTAACATGAGGGCGAACTTCTTTACTCAGAGAGTGGTAGCGGTGTGGAATGAGTTTCCAGTGGAAGTGGTGGAGGCAGGTTCGTTGGTATTATTTAAAAATAAATTGGATAGGCATATGGATGAGAAGGGAATGGAGGGTTATGGTATGAGTGCAGGCAGGTGGGACTAAGGGAAAATAATTGTTCGGCACGGACTTGTAGGGCCGAGATGGCCTGTTTCCGTGCTGTAATTGTTATATAAGTCCGAATGCTAAATAGAATGCATATTACTTTTGTATTTTGATATATGTTAAGCTTTTATAGCCCCTTTTTTAAAATGTTTATTGGTAACTGCTTCGTTATATATGTAGAACAATTAGGGGCCGCTATATAGGAGTCATTAAGTCAGTATATTGTAGCCATATCTAAATTTTGTTACATTTTTGTCTTTATCTGTCTGTATTTTTGTAGGTTCGATTTGATATGTAGGGGTGTGTCTATTTCTAGAGGAGCCCAGCGAGTCATTTGGGTCTCGGAAGGATGGTGAGAATACAGTTTTTTTACCATTCATTCACACACACACACACAAAAGTTAATGAGACAACATACTTTCATATGATTTATATGACATGAATGGAACAGCGATTAAGAACGGAAAGTGACGGATTATTTCTTTGCTGTGTACTACTTCAATAAAGGACCATTTAATCAAGTAACAGCGTTTGGAAGATTCGTTTTTACTATCTTAAGTGTGTGATGAGTGCGAAAAATATACCTCCTAGTCATCCCCGAGGAGTAATGGCTATCGACGTTGGTCTTTGAGAACGTCGTAAAGACTGCCATTATAACATATTTGAAACTATATTTTGTGGATCTGGACATTTCAGGATCTAGACCTCTTTCATTAATTTAGAGCACAAAAGGATTGGAGAATATTCTTAATGTCAGGAGGTAAGACAATGGTGAAGAGAGAGTAGTCCATCGTCTCTCTCTTCAGTAAGATGATGGCTCGCTGAAAATTCGAATAAAGCTTTTTTTTTCAGGTTAGAGTTCAAATGGAGATGTTAACCATATCTGACGATCCAGAAATCCAAGCTGTGAAAACATCTCAAAAGGATTCACAGCTGGAAGTGGTTTGCTGTACGTCACGCATATCTTTCACATTACTTTGTATCTTGAGAGATAGATTTTGTACATTGTATAAGCTTGCAGGCAGCATAGCGCTCTTCCTGATCTGCAGAAATTGAATTATTGCTTCCAAAAAGCCACCTTCATCCCTTCCATTCAACAGTCACAGTGTCCATTGGAAGAGAAAGACCCTATACTGTATCCTTACAGTCAGTTATATTTACTGAATCTGGGATGTCCTTTTCGCACAATGTGGCACAAAGGGACTCTGCACTGTAACTGGAAGTTGTTCATGCTGTGATGAGGGGGAATGGGGAACTGGGGCTTAATAAATCATAGAATTTATGATAAAAATAATACAAAATTAAAGTTTCAAAGATTCATTTTCCAAAAAAAAAAGATACTTTACAGGTATTCACAGTTGTTTACTTCCTTGATCACCTTCATCCTTGGTAATTTCACATTGTTGCCATTATAGAAACCTGGTTAAGAGAGGGCAGACCTGGCTTCTTGTTCAAGAAGGAACTGCAGATGCTGGAAAATCGAAGGTACACAAAATTGCTGGAGAAACTCAGCGGGTGCAGCAGCATCTATGGAGCGAAGGAAATAGGCAACGTTTCGGGCCAAAACCCTTCTTCAGACTGACCTGGCATCTTAATGTTCCAGGGTACAGATGCTTCAGTTGAGATAGAGGTGGGAGTAAAAGAGGAGGGGGTGTTGCTTTATTGATTAAGGAGGAGGTCACGCAAACATGACATTACTGATGGCTTGTTCAGTGAGGCCAGATGGGTGGAGCTGAGAAATTAGAAAGTAATGATCATCTTGTTGAGAGTGTACGCCAGGCCCCCAAATAGTTAACGGCCAATATGCCAGGAGATTGCAGGCAACTGTAGGACTAACAATGTTGTTGTATGAGATTTTAACTTTCCCAATATTGACTGGGAATATCACAGCGAAAAATATAGATGGGGCAGAATTTGTCAAATGCATTCAAGAAACTTTCCTCAGGCAATATGTAGAGGGTCCTAAATGCAGGAGAAATCATTTGGACAGGTACATGGATAGGAAAGGTTTATGGGTTAAAGGATATGAGCCAAACGCAGACAGGTGGAAGAGTATAGGTGGGGCACGTTGCTCGGCGTGGGCAAATTGGGCCGAAGGACCCGTTTCCTTGCAGTATGACTCGATGACTAATCATAAGGTGATCATAAAGATACATGTGTTGATAATTACCAGCCTAAAACACTGTGATTAATTGTCCAGTGAATTCTGCAAGTTCTGAAAAATAACAGGACAGTTAAGACCAAGGTACTACTGCGCAAAGCAAACAGTGGAGTTCGGTTAAACTCAGTTATTAATTTTGGAGCTTTGCAATTTAGTGCGGTTTTTAATCCACTGGATTTGCTATAACTTTTATACATTACCAAGGCATTACCTTACCAGAAAGAAATGACCTAAGACCTAAGTGCAACCATGTTTCCAGATAACATTATTATTGAGATGATTACTGTTGATAGCAGAATGGTCATATGTGCAATCACTTAACTTAATTATTTTAATTTCATCAATTTTTTTTAAAGTGTGCTGATGTCCTGGAGACAAGTTGCCATTTTAACTTGGTGGTATTGAAAAAACAATTGCTGTGTGAAAGTGATTATGCAAATCATTCTGAGCTCAGAAATTGTGTTTAAAGATATTGCAAAATATTAATTATTTTACATTGGCAACCATCAACTCTAAGTTTGGCATTTCCACTAACCAAAATAGAATGATACAATGTCTTGTTCTACGACATCTTCAGTCAAGTAGAAATTTGGCCCAAATCTATATGAAAACATCCACCACAACATTTCCACATACGGTATATATATTTTTATTTCTTGCAAATTCTGAACAACAGTTTATTTTCATAGAGCAACATAACGCAAATCCAATGATGGGCACACAGTTCAATGAAAGTTATAGTGTTGTATTTTGAGTTGGTAACGCTAAATTTTACAATAAAAGGGAGAAGCTACATAGCTGACTGGTTCTTTTCTGATTACAAAGAACTTGTCCTGTGGTGCTACTTTAACATAATATTAATTGGGCTAATTATTTTTAAACAAAAGGGGGCCTAGCTGACTATTTTGTTCCCACATATTTATGACTCAGGTTTTAATTGATGTCCATTCAAGACCAAAGGTCAACTATATCCCACCCATTTGCCAACAGGCCTAATTTTGCTTTTGTCCCTTATGCCACAAATTCCAATAACTTCAACAGAAGCCCAATTTGGGAGCCTCCAACATTTTTGCTGAGCACCGGTCTATGTGGAAAGAGACAAAGGTGCTTTGACAAAGCATGTGCCTATTCTCTCTCTGAAGAAATGTTTGGACTGCGCTGAGGGGAATCTTCCCCAAGACTGACTGAGATGGTGAGTCAATATCTGATAGCAACCATCCGCCGACGGTACATTTTTAAATTGTTAAACCAAACCAAGATACATAAGTGCCAAAATTATTGCAAAGACCAAATTAGTTTGCTTATTTGCAGGATACCAAACAACAATTACCAAATAAAAAACTATTCCTGGAAGACTGATGAAATTTGAACTTTATTGCCAAACTGAATAATAACAAAGCTATGGCACTTTTTCCTTGCAACACTAACTATACAACAAATCCATTGTCGGAAGTAATAACAAGAGTAATTAGTAACGATTTAAAAAGACCTTTAGTGCAGGAACAAAGTTGGCAGAAGACTTTTAGACGATTACTGGCAATTTGTCACTTAGAAAGTTCTATCTGCTGGTAGCCTCTATGACATTGCACATTCAGGCGTTACTGCTGTGTACAACAAAATGGTTGGAGTCAGATTTGCAACTTAGATTTTCTGCATATGGTGAATTTCCAGAATCAGATGGAGGCAAACGGAAACTGACAGATTGAGGGAAGACACATTTTCCAAAGGACAGTTGGAAATTTGAACCATGAATCAATTCACATTGATTTTGCAAAGATTGACAATGCAAAATATGCAGAAGGTTGGAAGTAGATTGCACTGCATCAGGCAAACTAGGTGGGGGAGGTGACAGAGGGCAACAGCTGAAAAAAGACTGGGCTAAAGGACGTGAGAGACCTTATAATATAAAATGCTACAAATCAACCTGCGTATTTCTCCAAGTACTGGCTTATAATATATACTGAATAGTTTATTTAGTGGTAATTCTGTGCCACAAAAAATGTTTGTGATACTGTAATACCCATCATGTGATGCCATATACCTTCAGATCCTATGTCACCATCAGCCTCTACCGCCCCCGCTGCATAACGGTAAAAAAAAAGTTGAAAACGAATGTTATTTTCAAATAAACTATTCAATATATATTACAATCAATCAATAAATAGTTTGCCGTGACTCTCAAAGCTCCAATTCAATTTCCGGGATTCTGTTAATCCTCTTTAACCACTTTGGTTCATTTTTGTCATCAGCAGTGTTCTGTTTAGTTGCAGCCATGTAATTCATTTCCAGCTATATATCAATTTATATTAAGTTGTCAGGATTTTTGCCAACAATTCCAGTGCCAAAGTATATTGTATCATTGCTCCATTATATAGTAAATAAATCTTAACCTTAAAATCCAAATCAAAAGTAGTAATTTCAACTTCTAGCTATCTAAAATTTATTTGGTGTTTTTCTACAAAACTTGGATCATTGATTGGAGTGACTCAGCGGGTCAGGCAGCATCTCTGGAGTACATCGATAAGTGACGATTCGGGTCGGGATCCTTCATCAGACTCATGCAGAGCTGCCAAGTTTTGTCAGAGCATTTCAGTATTCTAGTACCTGAAAATCAATATTTTGCTGAGGAAATCAGTATTTTTATGCTGTGCCATTTTGCTGCCATTTGTTTTTTTCCTTATGTGTGGTCATACTCATATAAGAGTACAAGAATGCATATAACTTTGCTACCAATTGACATGACTTCCAAGCACCTTACTTGACAGTGCATTCATTGCCATTTCTTTGTATACTTCTGCTTGAACGGCTGCTTCCTACATTTAGCACCAGATGATAATGTAGAAGCCATTTTAGAAGCCTCCCTCTCCCTCCCTCGCTCTCTCTCCTTCCTTTCTCTCCTTCCTTCCTCTTTCCCTCCCTCTCCCTCCCTCCCTCTCTCCTTCCTTCCCCCCTCTCTCCCTCTCTCTCTCCCCTTTCCCTCCCTCTCTTCCTCCCTTTTCCTCCCTCTCTCCTTCCTTTTTTTCTCCCACCCTCTCACTCCCTCTCTCCTTCTCCCTCCCCGAACAGTCTGTGACCCATAACGCTGTGGCCATAGCCATGTGTAAAGCCCATAGCGCTCCAGCTGGTAGCGCTATAATTAGAACCCATAGCGGTGTTCGTTTAAATTCCCACGAGCTAAACTAACAGCGCTCTGTTTAACCCTGTAGCGGAACAGGCAGATCAAAGCTTACAAGAATAATTATCCAGATCTTGAAATTTAAAATACTAATAGATTCAATCTGCTATAATTTTTAGAGTTACAGTATGACTTTTTATATCCTTGCATTTTTTAAGCAGCAAGATGAAACAGGAAGTCAGACCGATTTAAAAAAAATCCATATTTTACAAAGCAAATCCATACATCCGAATTCTTATTGCATTTCAGTACAAAATGCGGAAAATCCATACTACTTGGCAGCTCTGCTCATGTATCCATGATTTCAAGAGATGGTGGCTGACCTGCTGAGTTACTCCAGCACTGTGTGTCTTTTTTTTGTAAACCAGCATTTGCAGTTCCTTGTTTCTGCTCTGAATCGTTGATGAATGTACAGGGCGACTGCTCCATGCACATATCCACATATGCTGCACATGACAACTGGGGTCTGTTAACAAATGTTAAAAACTACAACCAAGTTAAAATGTGTTTAATGTCTCAATGGACATACTGTAGCTTGCAGACATTACCCCATTTAAAATTATGTCTCTAAAGACCTTGTCTTAAAGTCAAAAGTAAAATGTTTAGCTCGTACCATTAAGTGCAATAAAGTAACTTAAAGAATGGTGTCACTGTAATGAGAAGGGACAAACAAGTTTTCATAATGTAAATCAGATCATCATGATATAAATTAAACTGCACTTTTGTAAAGAGGTGAAATAAAAACCCCAAAAAGATAATCAAGTCTTAATACACAAACACATATCATGTTTTCTTTGTGCCATAACTCTGCAATAGAAAATAGGTCAAGGGGTGGGTGAAGGCTATCACTTCACTGCAGACCTTACTTTCTGGAATAGATCCAAAATGGCAGCACAGTTTAGGATCTCGAGTCCTCAGTCACTGGAGGACTTTCACCAAATCACAACTTCAAGTTACTTCACAAATATTTCTATACCATTTATAAGTAGAAATGAAACCACAGCCGTTAAGCAAAAGTGAGATTTGTTTCAACCAGCTACACACAATGATATTCAGATTTCTTCATTTCTGAAGCTGTTACACGGGAGGAAAAGGTGCACGTAATTCACATGTAATGAATGAAGCATGTCCACTAATAGTAAGTATAAATATGTTTGAAGTAATAGGTTTGCCCAAAACTGACCTGTGGAATTGGAAAACCTATATGGTTAGATATATTAAATGAAAATGCCAATAATTTACAGAAGCCGGTAGTAACTTGTCTTACCTTAAGACAAAACAACTAACAGAAGGTTTTAAATTGGTTTAAATCCTAACATCATGTGGTCTTCTGCAAAAAGATTAACAGGTTCATTACCTGGCAGTGCAAAGATGATTTTTCTGATACCATCGATATCCAGAGTTGCAAAGGTTGTTGGGAGGCTAGAGAATGGAATGCATATTTTAACATCCAGCTTTGAGTGAAAAAGTCATGTGTGTGCTCAATTTAAAAAGATATACATTACTTGATTTTCTACATGCTCGAAGTGAACTAGTAAAAATGAACCATCTCTACTTCTCACTGTTTCTAAAAACCTATTGTTCAAAGCTGTTGACTTTGCTGGTGAAGTGAGCTTCAGCTGTATCCAGGTGGACTTGCTGGGAAGCCAGCAAAGCAGGTTTTATAAAAGCATCCACTGTGCTACATGAGTAAGCAGTCCAGAGCTGTGCCTTCAGTTCCTTCCTTGAGTGCTAAAACGCTTGCAGTGATTCCATTGCCAGAAAAACTCCAGATACTCCAAACAGCTACGTAAAGTAAGCCACTTAAACCATACTAGGCTTCCCAATAGCTCAGGAGCAGGATCAATCCAAACTACCAACCTTAAACAATCCTGGCACCCAATTTAAATAGAGGAGCCATGAAGATTTTGGAAACAAACATACCATATTATGGGACAAGTGTCAATAAGTTCTCAATCACAATGGGGTGTTTGATTTTATTTTGCATTTTTTGTCAATCAGCTGTAATGAGGAGTTTTGTTTCATCAAATTAATCACGTTTGGCCTCAATAGGTTAATGGATTTTATGGTGTTTCTCATTGGTTTGTAAGTTAATGCACCAACTTTAAATAACTTTGCTTTTTGGAGTCACTGACAAGGCAGGAATAAAAATGCATTCCAAGGTCCAATTACTGGGAAGCATACTAAGTCTGGGAGAGAACATCCAGTACATAGGTTCAGACCACACGTATTACTGTTTGAATACTGCTATTTTTGTTTTGAATATGACAAAATTCCATCATTTTCTATTTAATTGTTATTATTCATAAAATATGTGGAAACAGCTAGAGCAAATCAATAAAAATGGATTACAATTTATAAATTAACGATTTGCTTCCTGTGAATCAATTGGTCATCACTGTAGCAGCTCAGCAGATTTAGAAATCAATGTGCTGGAACTTGTCATTGTGTTGATTTGATTCATGTGCAAAGACTTGTGAGAAAATTTAGATTTTTAGCTTGGAAAGAGAATGTCTAAAAGATGATTTTATCAAGGTGAAAAGGTAAAGAATACTGTGGCAAATCTTTGAAATGACAGCAAGAGGAAAACTTCAGTCCAGTAAAAGGCAAGTTTAGAATTAGGCCAGGAAGAATTACATTTTACAAACATTGATCAACAGAGAATAGACCTCAAGATAGTGCATTCCTGCAAGGAGTACCGAATACTGCAATTGAGGAAGCTTACTACAGGTGCACAACCTTTTATCCGGTGTTCCGGAAACCGAAAAACTCCGAAAACCGGCCATTTTTTCCAGGCTGTCGTCTGCACACCAAAGTTCGCGTTTGGTGACAAACTTGACCCGAAACGACCCACGGTCAACCCAGGTCTGTACTACTGTAGCGGCTGCCTCCTCCCCGGAGACCGGGGAGACACTTAAACATCTGTAAATCATTGCGGAGAGGCGGGGAGCGGTCAATGCCTTACCGGGTCGCCGTGCAGTAAGCTCCGCAGCGCTGTGGCCCCAGCTCCCAGCTGGAGCTGCGGACGTCCGGCCGCGGGCGGCGCTGGTTGTAGCTCCGATCCCGGCAACTCTACCCCGGCTGCGAGGTGCTCCAAATCCAGCGCGGCCAGCGGCCGGACGCCCACAGCCCCAGCTCCGCAAATGTTGGGAGTCGGCGGCGTCGCAGCGCTGGGATACCAGCGGGGAGTGGGCAATGCCTTACCGGGTCGCCGTTCGGTAAGCTCCGGAGCGCTGTGGCCGCCGACTCCCAACATTGCGGAGCTGGGGCTGCGGGCATCCGGCCGCGGGCGGCGCTGGATTTGGAGCGCCTCGCAGCCAGGGGTAGAGTTGCCGGGGTCGGAGCTCCAACCGGCGCCGCCCGCGGCCGGACGGAGCCCCCAGCTCCGCGATGTTGGGAGTCGCCGACCAGGTAGGGAACTAAGAATTAAAGTTTCCCCCTTCACCCCCACCCCACCACCACCACATAAAATCCCTCCAAACTAACTGACTAACATTTATGCAATGATTTACAATGATTCCCCGGTCTCCGGGGAGGAGGCAGCCGCTCCAGACTTTTCAAGCCGCCCGCGCTACCTACCTAATCTACGCTAAAAATCTTCCATTCGGAAATCCGAAAATGTCCGAAATCCGACAAGTGTCTGGTCCCAAGGCTTTCGGATAAAAGGTTGTGCACCTGTATTGGTTTTAAGGAATGGCTGAAGTACCCTAATGCTAATAGGCTTCCTTGATTATACCTGTACTTATTTTGTGATCCATCAATTTGTCAGGTGAAATATTTCACATCTAACTGATGAGGCTAAAAACAATGCAGTGGAGGAACTCAGCAGGTCAGGCACCTTTATGGAGGGAATGGACAGATGACGTTTCAGGTTGGGATAGACATAAAAAGCTATAGAAACTCAGCAGATCAGGCAGCTTCTCTAGAGGAAATGGATAGGTGACGTTTCAGGTTGGGACCCTTCTTCAAACAACTGATGTGGCAGTTGGCCTCTACATTGCACAAACCACTTTTCAGCATTGATGATAAAAAGTTCAAAATTAATTATCTGGCATTTCCCCAGTAACTGCCTACGGAAAACAACTATTTTTAAAAAAAGAAGAGACTTCTTAGGTTATATGGTCAATGAGGCAAGAAATACAAGTAATCTCCCTATGCCTTAGGAAAAAAATGTGTTCCTAAACCATTCTTTTTGCCCTCTCTCTCTCTCTACTTCTACTTTCCACCTCCCAATATAAAATAACAGACCAGCTAATTCTTATATCAATCTACATGGCATTGAAGATCTTGGGTTTTCACTTCATGACCACAGTTTTATAGATGTGACTTAATCATGCAAATGGAAATCATTATATGCTGGAGATCTTTACAATGAATAGATTAAATATCACATTTTATTTAAAATAAAATTACTTTCTCATGGTTTTGTTGACACTTACCCAGGTTTCATGAAGACTCTGCCAAAATGGATCTGGGCATGCAGGTCAATGTCCAACACCTGCTTCAGGTAATCCTGTCAGTAATGGTAATAATATGAGAAAAAGTTTACACATGAATTAATTCATGACATTTTGAAGTTAATACAATTATCACAACATAAAAGCACTTTATTTCTCATTGACTATAACATTTTCATAGGAAAATATGAAAGCCATGTGTAATTGTAGCGGACATTGACCAAAGGCATAATTACGTAATATGCTCATCACTTGATCATTCTATGCAGATTATTTAAAATAATGGATTTTTATTGGCTGATCTTATATGTTTATGTTTATATGTTAAGCCATAAACATACTCAGACTGCTGAATATTTATGACTTACTGAGCATATGTATAACATCTCAACTTTAAATGTGCTTTTTAAACTACAGTGTGCTGGGATGGAGTTAACAATTCCTACAGAACAGAAACAGTCTCTCTTGCCCAAATCTATTCTAACCACGATGCCCCATCTAAGCTTGTCCCATTTGCCCACATTTGACCTATATCTCTCTAAACCTTTCCTATCCATGTACCAGCCCAAGTGTCTTTTAAATGCTGTCATGGAACCTATATCAACTACCTCCTCTGGTACCTCCTCTGAATGAAAAAAATTGCCCCTAACATTTCTCTTATATTTTGCTCCTCTCAACTTAAACCTATCTGGTATGTGTTATATTCCAGACAGCAGAATGAATAACAACTTACATGCTGTTTGCCTGGATCATTTTGTTGTTGTGATACTTGATTTAAACCAGTATTTATGACATTTTAAATGATAAACATAATATATGTATTTTACATATATGCACATTTTTGTTTTACTTGTGCAGTGAGTTATTTAACTTACAGACCTAACCTGACTTCTGGTTTATGGATCCTGCCTGATCGTCTAACAGTAACAGGTATAACAGGTTTAGGTGTTGACTCAATTGTAGGCTTGTTTGGCTCTGTTTTAGTACCCTGACTTTGACCAGAGGAATCTGTTTCTTTGTCTGTACTAACTGAACTTTGTGTTTCAATCACAGTGGTCTTTTCCAACTCACTTTCAGATAAAACTCGGGGATTAGGACTTCATGCTCAGTTTTTGGTTCATCTTTGGCTGGAATCATTTGATCAATATGAACACTTTTGATCCTATCTCCAACTTCAACTAAGTGCCTTTTTGTTCCACATACTTCCACTATTTTCCCAACATCCCATTTGTCTCGACTGGACTTGTTGGGAGGACTGAGAACACAAACTTGCTCATCTGGCTTCAAGTTCCTCTCCTTTTTGTGGGAGTCAAAATGGTGGTTTTGACAATTGTTTTTGCTCAACTCTCAAGGCCAAATTGGGTTGAACTAGACTTAGGCGTATTCTTAGCCTTCGCCTCATCAACAGTTCTGCAGGTGAGTAACCGGTTGTTGTGTGTTGTGTGGTTCTGTACTTCAGCACGAAACTAGCCAAACGATGTTTCATGCTGAGCTTTGAACTACCCTGCAAAACCTGTTTCTTGAGAGCATCTTTGACAACCCTAACAGACCTTTCCGCCACCCAGTTGAAGGCTGGATGGTATGGGGGAACAAGTGTGTGTTTTACACCATTCCGCTGCATGAACTCTTTGAACCGTTCTGAACGAAACTGAGGCCCGTTATCAGAAACAAGTTCTTCCGGTAAACCATGGCATGCAAAAATTGATCTCAACTCATCTATGGTACACTCAGTAGTAGTGCTTGACCCCATATGCTTAACCTCAATCCATTTGGAATGACTATCTACTAGTACCAGAAAGTGATCATTACCTTTTCACAAGTATCTACATGAACTCTCTGAAAAGGTCTACTTGGCCATGACCAGGGTTGCAGTGGCGTTTTGGTGGTTAGTCCGGCAATTTTGCCAGACGCTACATTTTCTCACCAGTGACTGGATGTCACTGTCAATACCAAGCCAATACACTAAACCTCTGGCGATTGACTTCATGCTTACTATGCCAGGATGTTCGGCATGAAGTTCATTCATAATTTTGTTTCTCAAAGACTGTGGTAGACTTTTTGGAATCATATGGTGCAACACAATTGTAAAATAACTGTTTCAGGACTGGACGAGGGTTGGTCAAGATTATAAATAATGATATCCTTCTCTTTTTTATTTTATTTTCTTTTCTCTATTTTCTCTCTCAACTTTCTTCATTTACTCGTTTTCTTTCTTCACACACTATATATTTCACATCTTTCTATTCTTTACTATCTAACGTATTTTTCTTATTCTAATCTTTTTTCAATGTAACAAAAAAAAAAAAAGTTGTACATAAAATGTATTATGAAAATATATATTAGGCACTTTGGTGCCATATGACTGTACTTACTTCTAATAAAATAAAAATTAAAAAAAAAATAAAAATTAAAAAAGACTGTGGTAGAACCACTTTGTAACCCCACAATGCATCCCTGCTCACATGATAATTCATGGCGTTGATTATGGAAAGCTTCAGCTCTGAGTTCAGAACTGAGTTCACTATCGATTTCAGTCCAACCGTTCAATGTCTGTTCTTAGACCCTCTTCAGCACAGTGTCTTTCTCTGTTTCTGCTGCAATTTCTGTTGCAGTCACTGGAAAGTCTTCATCTACAACTTGCAGTGTATAGATTGAGTTCTCACTTCCCACGTCAGAGTTCTCATGGGGCAACCGGGACAATGCATCTGCAACTGCGTTGCACTTGGAGCTTCTGTACTCAACCTTGTAGTCATACTGGGACAGCAGAATTGCCCAGCGCTGCATCCTTGATGCCGCCATGGAAGGTATAACTGACTTGGGACCAAGTATCACTAGTAATGGCTTGTGATCAGTCACTAGGGTGAATGATCTGCTGAGAAGAAACTGATGGAATTTCTTGATTTCAAACACGATTCTGATTGCTTCCTTTTCTATCTGTGCATAATTGCGCTCACTCGGTGATAGGGTGCGGGATGCAAAAGCAATAGGCTTTTCCTGTCCATCATTCATTACGTGGCAGATCACAGCACCTATACCATAACTTGAAGCATCACAAGCAAGTTTCATCTCCAAGTTGTGAACTCCTTTCTGGTGTTGTCACTTGTTTCCCGCAGGTTGTTGGTTTCCTGTTTTAAGCTTGTCCCGACATGCTGAGGCGATATGGCTTTTCTTCCCGACAGTTATAGCACTTGGCCATTTTGAACTGACATAATTTGGATGAGTGATTACCGTTGCAACGATAACAACTCCCTGAACTCGGCTCCCGGCCATACTTTTGGTTTAGCGCCTCTTGGTTTGGCCATCGGCACTGCCTTGTGACTGTAAACGGCCACTGCAGTCTGTGGTGGACGAAACGCGAGAGCATTCTTTGATGCCATCTCCATTATGGTAGCAATCTTGCATGCTTTCTCGAAAGTAAGATCTGGCGTGTTCATGAGTTTGGACTGAATTTGTTCATCTACGAGACCACAAACAAATCTGTCGCTTAGTGCGCATCCGAGAAAGATTCCAAAGTTACAGTGCAAAGTTACTGTATCCCGGCAATGAAGACGCACCTGCGTCGAAGACGCACCCCCATTTTGAGTTGCTAAATTTTGAAAAAAAGGCTGGTGGGACATAGAATTTCTCACGCTCAAAATAAATAAATAAATAAATAAATAGAAATAAAGAAAGTAACCATTCAATTTGCCCAAGGCTTCCAGATCTCCTCCATTCTGAATGACTGAATGGGTGGGGGGTGGGGAGTGGAAGGTGATGGCAGGTGGAGAGATGGTGGGAAAAACGGAAGCACACTGGGACAAGTTGAAACAGTTGTGATCTTATTGAATTGACTCAAGAGCAAAGATCATAGAGCGATGCGGAGCGGGCGATGGATAACGGGACAGTTGTCGGTGGAGCGATCAGGGGACTAATTGAGGTTACTCGCGCTGACACAGGAGTAAGCACCGTCTGCTGTCCTATTATCCATAGCCAGCTGACCCCCTCCGCTCTATGATCTTTGCTCTTAAGCTGGTCTACATTGAAAGACACGGACCGGGCAGTGAATGCCATGCAGTGTCACCCAGTGCAGCAAGTGAAGCCATGTCCTGCTCCCGGCGGCAGTCGGAATTTAAGGAACGGCGGCCGTTAGTAGCCACCCGGGCTCCCCCCCCCCCCCCCAGGTGGGAGGAGACCCTCTGCTTCCTTCCATGAAGCCAAATCTGTATCCAGTAAGTTAGCGTTCCCCGACCTATGCAATCCAACCTTCCAGACTAGCCAACCATGTAGAACCTCATCTGCAGAACCTTATCAAAACCCTTGCTGAAGTCCATATAGACTACATGACCTGCCCTCGTAAACCTTTTTTGTTACTTCTTCAAATTCGTAAGGCGTGATCTCCTTCATATAAAACCATGTACCCCGAAGCAAGTATCCAGAATCGGCTCCAATCTATCCAAATGAACATATACTCCATAATGTTTGGGACAAAGACCCATCATTTATTTATTTACCTCTGTACTCCACAATTTAAGTTATGTAATAGAAAAAAAATCAATGTGGTTTAAGTGCACATTGTCAGATTTTATTAAAGGGTATTTTTATACATTTTGGTTTCACCATGTAGATATTACAGCTGTGATTATACATGGTCCCCCCATTTCAGGGCACCATAATGTTTAGTACACGTGGCTTCACAGGTGTTTGTAATTGATCAGGTGTGTTTAATTGCCTCCTTCATGCATGTATAAGAGAACTCTCAGCACCTAGTCTTTCCATCACCTTTGCAAACTTTTATTGCTGTTTATCAACATGAGGACCAAAGTTGTGCCAATGAAAGTCAAATAAGTCATAATGAGACTGAGAAACAAGAATAAAACTGTTGGAGACATCAGCCAAACCTTAGGCTTACCAAAATCAACTGTTTGGAACATCATTAAGAATAAAGAGAGCACTGGTGAGCTTACCAATTGCAAAGGGACTGACAGGCCAAGGAAGACACCCACAGCTGATGACAGAAGAATTCTCTCTATAATAAAGAAAAATCCCCAAACACCTGTCCGACAGATCAGAAACACTCTTCGGGAGTCACGTGTGGATTTGTCAATGACCACTGTCCGCAGAAGATTTCATGAACAGAAATACAGAAGCTACACTGCAAGATGCCAACCACTGGTTAGCCACAAAAATAGATGGCCAGGTTACAGTTTGCCAAGAAGTACTTAAAAGAGCAAACATAGTTCTGGAAAAAGGTCTTGTGGACAGATGAGATGAAGATTAACATATCAGAGTGATGGCAAGAGCAAAGTATGGAGGAGAGAAGGAACTGCCCAAGATCCAAAGCATACCACCTCATCTGTGAAACACAGTGTTGGGGGTGTTATGGCCTGGGCATGTATGGCTGTTGAAGGTACTGGTTCATTTATCCTCATTGATGATACAACTGCTGATGGTAGTAGCATAATGAATTCTGAAGTGTATAGACACATCCTATCTGCTCAAGTTCAAACAAATGCCTCAAAACTCCTTGGCCGGCGGTTCATTCTACAGCAAGACAATGATCCCAAACATTCTGCTAAAGCAACAAAGGAGTTTTTCAAAACTACAAAATGGTCAATTGTTCAGTGGCCAAGTCAATCACCCGACCTGAACCCAATTGAGCATGCCTTTTATATGCTGAAGAGAAACTGAAGGGGACTAGCCCCTAAAACAAGCATAAGCTAAAGATGGCTGCAGTACAGGCCTGGTAGAGCATCAACAGAGAAGACACCCAGCAACTGGTGATGTCCATGAATTGCAGACTTCAAGCAGCCACTGCATACAAAAGATATGCAACAAAATACTAAACATGGCTACTTTCATTTACATGACATTGCTGTGTCCCAAACATTATGGTGCCCTGAAATGGGGGGACTATGTATAAACACTGCTGTAATTTCTATATGGTGAAACCAAAATGTATAAAAATGGCCTTTATTAAAATGTGACTATGTACACTTTAACCACATGTGATTTTTTTCTATTACAAATCTCAAATTGTGGAGTACAGAGGCAAATAAATAAATGATAGGTCTTTGTCCCAAACGTTATGGAGGGCACTGTATCCTATCCCTCAGAATCATCTTCAGTAAGTTTCCACCACAAGAGCCACCACAAATGTTTGGCTCATAGCATCAAATCTATGGAATGAATGGACTAGTGGCGTTTCAGGCCAGACACTTCTTCTAAAGTCCTAAGTCAAAACACCGTCCATCCATTCCCTCCACAAATGCTGCTCAACCATATTAGTTCTTCCAGCATTTTGCGGTTTGCTCAATATTCTAGCTTCTGCACTTCCTTGTGGCTCCACTCTAATTAGGTACTGTGTACTAGAAAAAGCAAAAACTAAATGGTTCAAGAAACTATTAAATGCCAGACATCTCTGGAGAAATATATACAAGGACTTATGGACTGATTCTAGCCCTTTCACTTAAAAACAATTCTACTTGGCATTTTTGCTTCATTTTTTTTGCTGCTATGTATCCCTAATTCAATTTTTAGATAAAAGTATTTAAAATTATATAAAGTGATGCTAAGTTTTTCCATCACGCAATAATAAGGAAATAATCGCTCTAGTAATTGCTGAGCAAAATACTTCAATGAATTGTACTTCGTAGCAAGTCTTGAACTCCAGAAACTGCTAAAACACTTACACGATCAAAAAAACTGGACATGGCTGTGCGATAATAATTCCTTATGTAATACAGGCAATAATCAACATCAATGTAGCGTACCTACATGTTCATCTGTCAAGACAGAAATTATGTTTAACTTGCAATTAAATTGTAAGCATTTGTTTTGGTGATTGTGCATCCATTTTGTTACAGGGCAACTGCTTGTTTTAAGTATGGTGAAATGCATGGTGATCTACTTTTTAGTTGAATGTCTAGATGTGAAATTGGCAACTATTACCAATTAGGTTATTTTGGTGACAGCATGCTTCTACAGCTGAGATTGCATAATTTAAACAATGCAATGTTACAGAAGTGAATGTTTAAATGTACATTTTGGTGGATTAGAAACGACAATCAGTTCTTTGAACGAAATTTATTCTCAATTACAGTTCTCCGATAACACGGGCTCTAATACACAACTGACCACAATGGTGTTCCTCAATCGACTGGCGGGCTGAGCCCAGAAACCGCGCGAAAACCCGACCCCTCCCAGAGTCACGTGCGCGCGGCTTCCGACCGCAGGGTTCGATGCTGGCGCGCACCGGCAGGTGTCGCTACAACAGTACATTCAGATATATGGCTGGTAGCTCAACCAGGTTGAAGAAAGATAATTGCAATCTCAGAGTCACATTGCTTCACTGGGATTGAGACTTCCAGCAGGAGCTTCACAATACTGAGGTAGAGGAACTTGCTGCTTATCTAGTACTGGATAATGCACACACATTTTTACAATTTAAAAACAGTAGAGAAAATGGAACATGTGGTGTAAGATAGAGCTGGTTGTTACCATTAGCATGCATGTGGCTGTGTCATGAAGATGCAGTATTTATCCCATTTTCACGAGAAATAGATGGAAACCAAATTTAGAAATGCTTGTAGAACTCAGATAGTATCTCTGGATATAGAAACCAATTAACATTTTGGGCCAATGACCTTTCCTCAGAACTCTGAATATTAAAAAAAGATTTTGAGGAAGGTTCATTGACGTGAAATTTTCTCTTTCCAGAGATAATGTTTGACCAGTGGAGTTCTTCCAATATTTTTTTTCTTGTTTCAAATTCCAGCATTTGCAGTTTCTTTTCTGTTCCATAGACGGAGATCATCTATTTTTGGGGAATAGCAAAGGAAACATTGCAAGATGCAGAATATTAGCCTGATAGCAAGGCACAGGAGAGTAACCATAGTCCCCACCCACACCAACTTGTGAAATGTATCATTTAATCCACCAGTTTATCATAGATTCAAACAATACGTAAACAGGCCCTTCTGCCCAACTCGTCCAAGATGCTCCGACTAAACTGGATCTTGCTGCCTACAATTGGCCCATATTACCCGAAACCCTTCCTAACCGTGATCGGGCCAAACATCTTTTAAGTGTTTTATTGTACCCGCCTCTACTACTTGCTCTGTCAACTCAACCCATATAACCACTACACCCTGATGGAAAAAGTTGGCCTCGGGTTCCTATTAAATCTTTTGCCTCTCACATTAACCCTATTCCTTCAAGCTCTTTATTCTCCTACCCTAGAAAAAAAAGACTCTGTACATTCACCCTCATGATTTTATACATCTCTTTTTCAATTTTCTCAAAGATTCTGTTCTACCAATAATCATCACAACATTGGTGCCTTAAAGGCCTGTCCCACGAGCATGCGATTCCATGCGGCAAGCGCGACCTAAAGGGCCTGTCCCACGAGCATGCGACTGCATGCGGCAAGCGTGACCTAAAGGGCCTGTCCAACGAGCATGCGACAAGTGCGACCAAACCAGAAGCGGGGACCGCGCGGAGGTCAAGTAACTGACATGAAGTTCGATCGGAGTCCGCGGGAAGTTCGCGCGTGACGTACGGCATCGAGACGGTGCGTACGGCGTCAAGACGCTGCGTATGCCCATCGAGGCGGTGTGTACGATGTCGAGGTGGTTGCGGGCCGTTGCCGCGCGGAATTTTTGAACACGGTCAGTTTTTCGGAGGCCCCGCGCGATGTCGGGACCAGCTCCGCACAAGTCCATACGGCTCCGGCGATCGAAGTGGGGCCGGCCCCGCGAGGCCGTACGGTTCAAGCGACCACGTTGGGTCACGCTTGCCGCATGGAGTCGCATGCTCGTGGGACAGGCCCTTTAGGTCGCGTTTGCCACATGGAGTCGCATGCTTGTGGGACAGGCCCTTCACCTTTAATGCTAACATCATTCTTAACATCGTAGATTCGCCACAGATGGATTATCCTTCTATTGGTGTTTATTTCTTCACGGAGTATCTTCATGGAAAATTTTGAGATATCTCCTTAAATTTCTAGATAGTTTAAGAACAACATTTATGAAATTAGGTTATAATTTCTCTTTAAATAATTAATTATTCCTGTTTTACAGCAGGCGACCAGGTCTGAAATAGCATAGGAAATAGCATAGGTTCTAAGCGTCCCAACTCTCCATGAATTCATAGCAAAGGCCATCTCTGCCAATTTGATGTGTCCCATTTATATCAAAATTATAGTTACCTACTAGACTAAGTGGGACCCGTTGGGTCCCAACATCACATGGGAGGTCTGGTCCCCCAACACAATATTCCACCTCTCCACCAATTCCAATATTGGTGGCCAACATTGGAGCGCTATAATAGGTGTTGTGGGCTGAAGGGACTGGTTTCCAGAGGGCTAGTATGGACATTGTGGGCCAAATGGATTCTTGGGCTGGCGGCTCAATCACTCAAGCCTGTTGTGCTGGCAGCTCACTCACTCACGGCTGGTGGCTGGCAGTTGATTCACGGCTATTCCTTGAAATTTCATTTCAAGCAGGGTGCAAGGCCACCAAATTCAAGTGCAGTTTCATTCCATTTCAAGCAGGGTGCAAGGCCACTAAAGACAGCGAGTAGTGACCTCTCCCTCCTCCATCTGCAGAGACTGAGCCATGCCCACACTTCTGGGTTCTATAGTCCCTCCCCCTCTCCCACCAGAAGGGGTGTGGTCTTCATGGCATGATTGACAGGAGAGAGAATCTCAACATTTTTTAACCACTAATAACTCTTTTATTTTTCGCCGATGGGAAAAATCCTCGGTACCTGATGAGTGGAGGGGGACTCTGAGTAAGATGGCCAAAAATCACAGCGTACATGGTAGCGTTTTTTCTAAAATCAATATAAAGCGCAAACAGGAAGTGGTCAAGACTAGACTTTTAATTATATAGAAGGCAAGGCAACTTTAATTGGGCAAGGCAACTTTAATTGGGCAAGGCTACTTCATTTGTGCAAGGCAACTATAATTAGGCAAGGTAGTTTAGAGTGCTCTCCCTGAATTCATATCAGTGCTATCAAATCCTATTGCTTTTTCTCAGGGTAACCAATTTGTTCGGAAAGATATAGGTTATTAGTATATAAGTTATAATGTTATTTGATCCACACTCCATACCAGTTGGTGGCGGTAATGCACTAAAAAGTTGTTTGCCAACCGCCAAAAAAAACGAAGAAGAAGAAGAAGAAGAAGAAGAAGAAGAAGAAGAAGAAGAAGAAGAAGAAGAAGAAGAAGAAGAAGAAGAGTGCTCTCCCTTCCCCTCTCACGGTTCCGCGGCGCTTGGTCTGTCACCCCTTATAGTGCCTCCCGAGAGGAGGAAGAACACAGGGAGGAAGTGGAGCGGCACCCAGGGAAAATTAGGCCTTTGCGTCTCCCTCCCCCTCCCCGGCTCCATGCCGTTTGCCCCCCCCCCCCCCCCCCCCGACAGTCCCCACCCCGAGGTGCGGCACCGGGGCCGTGAGGAAGAAGAGCGCGGAGATTGAGCGGCACCCAGGGCAAGGTAGACCTCCACATCTGCCTCTCCCTCCCCCGGCTCAGCCCGTCACCCCCGACAGCCCCCGCCCCGAGGAGTGGCACTGGGCCTACGGGCAGGGAGAGCAGCGGCACCCGGGTCAAGGACATTTTCATGGTGGGAGGGTGGGATAGGGGGAAGTGAGGAGTGGGGGTGCAGGCAGGGAGAGGGATTATGGAGGGAGGGAGGGAGAGACTGAGGGTATGGGCAAGGAGAGGGAGGGAGAGGTCAGTGGGGGAGGGGACGAGGAGAGGTAAAAGAAGAGGGTGGGTGAAGAGGAGGGGGAGGTAGTATTGGGGGATGTGGAGGAATGGAGGATTGGGGTAAGAAGAGAGATAGTGAGGTAATGGAGGAGGGGAGCGAAGAGAGAGGAGGGGAGGGAGGTGGTGAGGGGAGGAGGCAGAGGAGGGTTGGTGGAGGGTGGGGAGAGGGAGGATGATGGAGGAGGGGAATAGGGGGACTGAAGAGGGAGAGTGAGATCCGTTCACAATGATCTTATTTTTTACAAGTTATTGCCACGTCAGCGCAGCTGGGGGCTATGGGTTAGTGGTGGAATATTGCATTGGGGGACCAGGCCTCCCATGTGACAGGGACCCAATGGGTCCCACTTAGTCTAGTATGACAATAAAACACTCTTGAACAAGTTTAGTTTTGTGAAGTTTAGTTTAGAGGTGCAGCATGGAAACAGGCCCTCGGGCCCACTGAGCCTGCGCTGACCAACGATCACCCATACACTAGTTTGATGTTACCTCAGTTTCAAATCCTACATTCTCGGGGAAATTTACAGAACCCAATTCACATATAAATCTGCACGTCTTTAAAATATGAGAAGTAACTGGAGCACCTGAAGAAAACCCAGGCGGTCACAGGGAGAACATACAAACTCCATACAGACAGCACTCTTAGTCAGGATCGAACCAGGATCTCTTGCACTGTAAAGAGCCTGTCCCACTTGGGCATCATGGTGTGTGGTGAGGCGTGGTGGTGTAGGCAGTGACGTGACGCGTGGTCGCGCGCAACGCCCCAGGATTTTGGGATTCACAAAATCTTCGCGCGCTACCTCGCTGATGTGCAAATGACGCCCAAGTGGGACAAGCCCTTTAGGCAGCAACGCTACCGGTGTGCCACAACGCTAGAGGCAGGAATGTTCCTGATGTTGGGGGAGTCCAGAACACGGGGCCACAGTTTAAGAGTAAGGGGTAAGCAATATAGAATGGAGACGAGGAAACACTTTTTCACACAGAGAGTTGCGAGTCCGTGGAATTCTCTACTAGAATTCTCTCTAGAATTGCCTATTGTCTGCCCTATTCATTCAGTCATCACTGAGCTAAATTAAAGCTGTTAAATCTTAAATTTTAATAGTGTACGTAAGGAAACGACCTGCTCCCCTAGACCATAATGGGGGCTTTTAGTTTAGTTTAATTTAGAGATACAGCGAAGCAACTGGCCCTTCGGCAGATTGAACCTGGGTCTGTGGTGCTGTAAGGCAGCAACTCTACCACTGCGCCACCCCTTATGTGTAAACCAATAAAAATTGAGACTGAGCATTTTTAACACACTCAATGAATTGTTCCCAGTGAAAATTATTGACTAAAATCCAGCCAAATCACACACATTCTCAATAAGAGAGGAAACAGATTTGTCAATAATTGAAGATTGCCTTGTGTACTATTTCTACCTGGTTATCTCCTGACCTGCAGCATGCCTGAGAAAGATTAAAATATGAAGGGAAAAGAGGCTTTCTCTCAACATTTATCCTCAAGAAAAATAAGTAATTGCACTGAGATGAAAGGTTAAAATACAAGAAAGCGTTGATAATTTTACACAGCAGAGTAAGTTGTGTTATATAGAACCTCTAGACATAAGCAATTCACAAACGGTGGTTATCTATACAAAAATGAAATACACAATCACTGTACTAATGGTGTTTTGACAAGTATCACGAGGAACAGTAATGTGGGATGTATCATCTTTCGAGCATGAGAGTTGGGTCAATATGAAAGAAGGGGTGCCTGCCAGAATGCATCACATTTAGTCTCATTATATGCTTATCCATACTTTTGTTGAATGCCATATGTGGATTGTTTTCTTTTGTAGCTTAAAAAATTCAGAAATTGGAAAACAAATGGGCAGTATTTCAGGATAAAAATATTTATATGCTGGAATCATAAATGCAACCTAAAAACAACTGTATCCATTGGAATTGTTATTGACCAGCTTATTAATGCTAATATTCTAGGTTACTGATTATACCAACGGTTAATTTTATACTGTTTTGTGTGATGCTTATTAATATTTTCACAAAGTGTCGCTTTGTAAAATGTGATGTGAAGTTATTGTGGTGTCCAAGCTGAAAATTTGTTCTGAAAAACAGGATCACCTTTGACACCTCTCAAGCTATTTAAAGGACCTAAATCAAAAGGAAGGTCAGTGAATAGCTACATATAAGTGTGCCATTGATTAGACAATTGCATTTAATACCACTTCTATTTTTATCAGCCCTCAAACATTCTGACTACTTACATCTTCCCCCCCTTGCTGAATACAAGTGTTGCCAAGGCCAACAATGTACTCTGGTGAAGACTTCAGTGTTAATCAGGAAGAATGGCTCTGTGGCATCAGAAAATTGAGCTTCTAATGGACTCACCTGACAGGCTAGATGTGTAGCAAGTGGCAGCAGAACTGATAAAGAAATATTCTTTATGTTGTCGCCCTGACCAGTCTCCCGGTTGTAAATGGATTTGTCCTTGATGGCATTAGCGAGTCACATTGCACAGGCAAAACCTTGTCTCCAATCTGAGTGCACCCTTGCTTGTTAGCTGAATGATAAATTTTGTCTAAACTCATCTGCATGCTGGTCCAGACCATTTACTATCCAAGGAATTGAGAATGAAAGATGGTTGCTCATCTCAGATCAAGGACATCGCTCTAGGGTAGACACAAAAAGCTGTAGTAACTCAGCAGGTCAGCAGCAACTCTGGAAAAAAAAGGAATAGATAGCATTTCGGGTGGAAACCCTTCTTCAGAATCCGTCTCTGACCAGAAATGTCTCTGACCCGAAAGGTCACCTATTCCTTCCCTCCAGAGATGGTGCCTGACCTACTGAGTTACTCCAGCTTCTTGTATCTATCTTCATTGTAAACCAGCATCTGCCACTCCTTCCTATACAGAACTGTACGAGTTCCACTGGGTAGTGTCCCTAAGCCCAATTATCTTCTGCATAAATTACCTTCTCAATTAGGCAAGATTCAAGAACAGTGTTCCTCACTAACCTCTGAAAGGTAAATAAGGTATGGTAATAAATACTGCCTCTTACAAAGATACCTACATTCTATGAACACTTTCCAGACAGTTATTGTCTCTAAATTGTTGATGGTGGGAAATTTAGTGGTATTGCCATTCAATGTCTCACAGAAGTGGTTAGGCACCCAATGGAAATAGTCAATGCTTGGCAGTTGTGTGATGCAAATATTACTTGCCACCTACTAGTCTTTTGCAATTACTGTCCTATTCTTGCTGCATGAACCCAGGTTCTACCTCATTATCTGAAGTATTTTGTATAAAATGGAAAACTGCAATCATCAATAAATATTCCTTTATCTGACCTTATGACAGAAGGAAGCTCATTGATGAAGAAACTGATAATTATGGCTTGGATGCAACCTTCATTCAGCTACCCTGGATACAAGTCTTTGTGCATTTATCCTATCTATTCTGCTCATGATTTTATACACCTCTATAAGATCACCCATCATCCTCCTGATCTCCAAGGAATAAAGTCCGAGACTGTTCAACCTTTCACAATAGAACAGGCCATCGAGTCCTGGCAAATTTCTCATGAAACGTCTCTGCACCTTTTCCACCTTAACAACATATTTTCTATAACAGGGTGACCAAAACTGAACACAATACTCCAAATGTGGCCTCACCTATGTCCTGTACAACTGTAACATAACATCCCAACTTCTATATTCAATACTTTGACTAATGAAGGCCAATGTGCGAAAGCCTTCTTGACCACCCTATCTACCTGTGACACCACTTTCCAGGAACTATGTACCTGCACTACTATATCCCTCTGCTCTACAACACTCATCAGAGCCCTGCCATTTACTGTGAAGGTCCTGTCCTGGCTAGACTTCCCAAAATTCAAAACCTTGCCCTTCTCTGTTTTAAACCATTAACTATTCTTCTGCCCACCTGCTCAACCAATCACCATCCTGCTGCAATTTTAAAAACCACCTTCGCTATCTACAATACTATCAACTTTAGTGTAACCTGGGTATCTGGCGCTGTGAGGCAGCAGTTCTCTCATCTGCACCACTATGCCGCCCCTAACCTTCAGAGATACCAGTTGTTATGAAAGAACCTTTACAGTTACAATAAATCACCATCATTGAGTCAAGACAAACATTCCGTTGGGGGGGAATGTGAACTTAATCCCTTCTCCACACTCTCAAGCACATAATCCAGTTTGACACTTCAGCGCAATGTTGAGGAAACACTACAACCAGAAGTGCAAGTTTTGTGTGAGTTCTCCTAAGTAGGCAAAAAAAATTCTCATGATCTTGTTAAAAGAGCAGGAAATTGTGTTGATAAAATACTGATGTTTATCTTAACATCAATAAAATAGATGATCTGGTTATTAATGTTGCGAGTATGTGAGACGCATTTATGCAAAAATTGAGTGGTACATTTTTTCATTTTGTATCGAGGTTTATCAAGGAGACTGAAGATAAATGTAAAGCCTTTATTTTCTACTAATCTCAAAACATGCAGCAATGGTGCCATAATATGGCTAATAAACAAAACATTAAATCTGTTGCATCCAATGTTTACTGATTTTTTTAAATTTGTAATAATCTAAGAATCCAGTTTGTTTACAACCACCTTTCTGTTAAGATGCTAGTTGCTAAATTCATTTTCTTTAGAAACATAGAAATTAGGTGCAGGAATAGGCCATTTGGCCCTTCGAGCCTGCACCGCCATTCAATATGATCATGGCTGATCATCCAACTCAGTATCCCGTACCAGCCTTCTCTCCATACCCCCTGATTCCCTTAGCCACAAGGGCCACATCTAACTTTCATTGAACAAATATGGTGTGGGCTGGAGTAAGAACAGGACAGGTAATCTTTCACTTTTGTGATGTGAGAAATGATGAAGGTCTTATATGCTAATCATTGTGCAATATATTTAATTACATTCTCATATTTTAAAATGCCTCGATTACCTTTTCTCCCATGGATACACCTCCTGACGTAATGATGATATCAGCACGACTTATGCCTTCGTTGAGAGCATTCAGCAGATCATCAGGGCTACAAGTCAAAATAAAAATTTAATGAGTAATGAATTCCTTGAAATTCTGACAATAGATTTTCTGACAAAATAACAGTTTTCCACAACATTTCTGATGTGAAATCACATTGTGTGACTGAGCTACAAACTCTGAACTTCAATCTGCCTTAATTGCACTAGGGACGGGGCATTGTTTTTGTCATGCACTATATTGTTGGTTTTTTTATATGTATTTTATATATTGCAGTTCTTTTTTTTTTGCTTATTACAGTGTCTACTGAACACTATGTTTACATATCTGTTGTGCTGTTGCAAGTAAGACATTCGTTGTTCCGTTTGGAGATATATGGCAACCAAAACACTTTTGACTTTTGGCAATTTAGGTCTGTTGACTAAATTAATGCTGTCCACCTTGGGCCTTGTGTTTTTTAACCCCTTGCTTCCTCAGCATTTTGCCTGAAACTAGGAGATGCAGAAATTCATGCATTGTTTAACCATGATCTCAGTGTTTTCTTCCCCACCAACTTCTGTTTCCTACATTTCTTTTCATCAGATGCTCTCTGACGTTTGTATAGTTGCTCACGAGAATTCACGGTTAGTTTCATTTGAAAGATTATTCCTGTTTATTGGAAATACGGTTCAGACCTTGACATGATGTAGCTCAGGATAGCAAGAGAATAAAACTCAATATGTATTCAATTAAATCTTAACTTAGCATTCTTTAATTATTTTTAAAACTATTTTGAAAAGCAAAGTTAAAATGATTGTATTATTTAGCCTTAAGGCTTTTCATATCTGTTGACAACAATGCAGCATTGAATATTTAGTTTTGCAGTTGACAGCACAAAGGTTTGTAGATGCAATTCTTAACAAATCCAAAAGGAGTACAGACCATAAGTACATTTGTGAACATAATAAGCTAACGATGTAATGCACAATCTATTGCTGAAATGTATGCATCATTCTGCAAGTCCTTTTCCTAAATGAGTCTGGAGGTAAGTTCAAACCCAATATACAGTTAATATTAAAGATTGACATAAAACCATAAAATTGTTATTGCAGTTAATATTTGATGTTGGTAAATAATTAAAGGCAGGGAAGTAAATGTGAAAGAATACTAAAGAATTGGCACAAAGTGGACCAAATGCCATAATTGAAAATACATTGAATTGTAAAGGATTGCAGTCATCTCCTCACGGTTCTCAATTGTGTGTTAACAAAAATCAGACCAGTTACTTCTGCGGTTTTGAAAATACACTCTTTTGGAACTATTTCATTCCTGCACTTTTGAGTGGAAAAAATGGAATCTGCTGCCATCTGGTGAAATTCTCCAACTGTTCCTAATTGGAATAAAGATCTTAGATTGATCAGGGACCATTTTCCAGAGAAATGCCAGCACCTCTGCACCATCATTCTGACTGTTGTCTGATGCTAGGCTCCAATGGGATTGCAATAAAGGTCTTGCAATTCCCTGTAATTATGCTATGGAATCTCCCTGGAAAACCTTTGACAGTGAATAAAATGTTAAAATACTGCAGATGCTGGAAATATGATATAAAATCAAAAATTCCTATAGATAATCAGCATATCAGGCAGCATCTATGGTTACGTAAACTCTGATTCTCTTTCCACAGATGCACCCTGATCTATTGAATATAATGTTCTGCTTTATTGTGTGTGCCAGGTTGGACCTGGAGTGGGTACAGTATCTCCATGGATTTAAATGGAGAGGAATAGTTGGAGGTGGACTAGGGAAAGTAATAGGTTGAGGAATTAAGATTTGATAAATGGGTTTCATATTTTTGTGTTCTTATGTGATTAAATGATAATTTTTAATTAAAAAAAATTGAAATGTAATTAATTTGCTACATTTAATTAACCACAGACCAACTAAACTGAATGCCAAATTGCCTTTGCACTAGGGACGTTGTGCTTTGTTTTGTTTTGCATTAGATTGAGTTATTTTATTTAATTAACTTTTTTTCTCTGTTTGTTTATCTTTTTAATCTATTGAGAACTGTGTTTACAAACCAGTTGAGCTGCTGCAAGTAATACTTTCATTGTTCCATTTTGGTACATATGACAATATGACAAGCCTCCTGACTCTTGATTTCTAATGATTTCATAATTAGTTATTTTTTCTTAATGCTGGAAGAATACCAATACCTCCAGGCAGTGTGGCTTTAGACTTTGGCGATACAGCGCATAGACAGGCCCTTCGGCCCATTGAGTCAGCACCGACCACCCTATACACTAAAATCCTATCCTACAGACTTGGGACAATTTACAAGTTTATGGAAGCCAATTAACCAACGAATCTGTATGTCTTTGCAGTATCGGAGGAAACCGGAGCACCCCAAGAAAACCTATGCAGTCACAGGATTAACGTACAAATTCCATGCAGACAGCACCCATAGTCAGGGTCAAACCCAGGTCTCTGGCGTTGTAAGACAGCAACTGTACCACTGTGCCACAGGGTGGCTTATCAGCGGTCATAACCTTTTTGGGGGCAGGTTTTGTTCTACCCAACCCACACTAGTGTTGCTTTCATACTTGAAATTTATGTACACACTCCTCACTATTGAGAGATTGCAACTGGCTTTGATCAAGTTACCATTGGAAAATCTGCTGAAGGTAACTGTGGACGCAACAGGTAAGTCGCAAAAATGTGTACAGCTCATCTTTCGCAGGAAATTCATTTGTCATTTATGTTACTTTTTGTCCATGCAATCTCCAATTTTCAGATTTGCTCAACACATTCCAGGAAATATCTATAGCATGACAGAAATGTTTTAATTTTGTCATTTGTACATTTTGATTAAGGTTATCAAGAATGGATAGATTCCTACATTTGATGCAGAGCTGGCAGCTTTATACTGGTGGCTGATTTTCACATTTAACACATATTGTTTTATTTATGGAAAGCAGTAATAAAGCATGTCCTTCAGTTTTTTTCTAAGTAAACTTCCTGCAGATTATTAGTGTAATTTGTGTATTTGTATCTAAATTATAAATTAAATTGTATAAGAAAACCTACTTAGAAGAAAATAGGACCCAGTTTCATTTTTTTTTGTTGAAAATCAAGTTATCTTTTAGTTACCACACAAATGCTAGCCAGCAGGGTCTCGACCCAAAACGTCACCCATTCCTTCTCTCCAGAGATGCTGCCTGTCACGCTGAGTTACTCCAACATTTTGTGTCTATCTCCAGAACATATAATATATTTACTAATTAACTTTAAAAAAAGTTACATAAATCAAACACAAGCTCTTTTGTTTGATCAAAGTCATTTGGCTCTGAGGCTTGGATCAACTTTTCTTACAACCTGCATTTATCACTCATCAGTCATCACATCTGAGCCCAGGTACTTCAGCAGGTTACTGTTTGAACTGCAGCGTCATCTAGAATTTCTCCACTATTATCAATGATCAGAATAATGCTAAACCTGGTTCATTCTCTGAGCTTGCTCATGCGCTCTAAACTCCAATGTCCATCTAAACTGCCCTCTTCTGGGTGCCGAAGATAGAATGAGCTGACATCCCGCCCGTAATAAGCATCCGAGGAGCCAGAATGAGCTCCGAGCTATGTGCAGAAATCAGGCTGTGTGTCTGGAGGTTCTGATCCCAAAATGTTCTGACTGCTCACTTATGTCAAAGGCTTTGGAACAGTGTTTAGAAGCCTCTGAGAGCCTGGGATATATAAAACGTTATACAATTAATTAAAATCCCTCAAAGTATTATTAAATAATTAAAAAACACATCAAAGGAAAATAAATTAACCCAGACTCCTATCTCTCTTTGCATTTGGCACAGTCAACCCCATACTTCCCCAAACCCCCAGGGTGGTCCTGTGGTGCAGCGGTTGAGTTGCTGTCTTGCAGCACCAGTTCGATCCTAACTACGGATGCTGTCTGTACAGATTTTATACAGGCCCACCGAGTTCACGCAACCATCGATCCCCATACACTAGTTGAATGTTATCCCAGTTTTGCATCCTACAAACTAGAGGGCGAGGTAGACCTTGCTTTCTCCCTCCTTCCCAGCTCTCCCACAAGCCTACTGTCACCGCCTCTTTCTTGTCTAACTTCGATTTTTCCAGCATTTGCAGTTTTTTCTTAAACAACTAGAGGGTGAGGGTCTAAATGGCCCTTACATGCGTTTCTGATTTTTAAAAAAGGACACTTAAAACAGCTGTTAGATAGGGTGGTCAAAAACGCATTTTGCACTTTGGCCTTATTCAGTCAGAGCATTGAGTATAGAAGTTGGGAGGTCATGTTGTAGTTGTATAAGGCGTTGGTGAGGCCGCATTTAGAGTATTGTGTTCAGTTCTGGGCACCATATTGTAGGAAAAATGTTATCACGTTGGAAAGGGTACAAAGAAGATTTACAAAGATGTTGCCAGGGCTAGAGGGTCTGAGCTATTGGGAGAGGTTGTGTAGGTTGGGACTCTATTCCTTGGAGCACAGGAGAGTGAAGGGTGATCTTATTGAGGTGTATAAAATCATGAGAGGAATAGATCGAGTAGATGCACAGAGTCTCTTGCCCAGAGTAGGTGAATCGAGGACCAGAGGGCATAGGTTTAAAGTGAAGGGGAAAAGATTTAATAGGGGTCCGAGGGGTAACTTTTTCACTCAAAGGGTGAAATAAATTTAGTAAAAACATCAATGTAATTTGCAGAAAAAATCATCTTCACTCGCCCTGTCTTTTCAGGCTGGGGCCTTCAGTGAAATAAATGGGGGTGGGTGACATGGTTGGCAAAGGCTAAGTGCATTAACAGGTCATTATCACACACAGCCATTTGTAAAAAGCTATTTTAAAACTTCAATGGAATAGATGTACTTCTCTTTCTTAGTTAGAATCTTTTTGTAGGTCTATTTTGAAAAGTTGCTACTTATTCTTAGGTGAGAAACTAAAATAAAGAAGACAAGGCAAAAATAAATGATGGGAGCAATGGTGTTATAATTTGTTGAAATTGCAAAGTTTTACTATGCTAATATGATTTTGAAATCATGCCATACTCTGAAAACTATTTAATGATAATTGCTTTAACTTTTCTGCTTGCTGCATGCATTTTCAAAATTTCAACGTCCGATAGTTGATTATATTTGATAATTTCTCTCATTATTGCAAGAATTAATTTGTATTTCTTTAACATGATAGTGTCGGAAAAGTGAAACCATTATGGACTCTGCTTCACTTCACTTATTTCTGTATTGAAATGAATTCTTTGGCAAGTGGACAAGTTAAAAAAAAGTACAATTCAACCCAAATTTCAAATAAATTGGTTTCTGTTGGGGCTGCAGAGAATTGCTGAGATGTTTTTTTTTAGAAACGGTTGACTACTTGGACATTGAAAAGAACAGCTTGTGAATTCAATGTTAGACCTGACTAAAACAAAGTCAGATCTGTGAACAACCCCTTATTTAGACAAAGGCAGTGAGTTAATGCCAACTGGCTCCTTTGGAGCAGGAGAAATAAGGATGAGACACAACCCGGGTTAGTTGGTTGAGGCCAGTAAGAGAGGTAGTCAGCAGAAATAGTCATAGAATCATACAGTGTGGAAACAGGCTCTTCAGCCCAACTTGCCCACACCGGCCTACATGTCCAATCTACACTAATGCCACATGCCTGCATTTGACCCATATCCCTCTAATTCTGTCCTATTTACCTGTCTAAATGTTACTTAGATGTTGTGACAGTACCTGCCTCAACTACCTCCTCTGGCAGCTTGTTCCAAATACCCACCACCCTCTGAATGAAAAAGTTACCCCTCAGGTTCCTATTAAATCTTTTCCCCCCTCACCTTAAACCCAAGTCTTCTGTTTCTCGATTCTCCTACTCTGGGCAAGAGACACTGTGCAGCCACCTGATCTATTCCTCTCATGATTTTGTATACTACTATAAGATCACCCCAAATCCTCTTGCACTCCAAGGAATAGAGTCCTAGCCTGCTCAACCTCTCCCTAAAAATCAGGCCTTTGAATCCTGACAACATCCTCGTAAATCTTCTCTGCATCCCTTCCAGCTTGACAACATCTTTTCTATAAAATGGTGCCCAGAACTGCACACAATAATATAAATGCGGCTTTACCAACGTATCATATAACTGCAACATGACCTCCCAAGATTCTATGCTCAATACTCTGACCGATGAAGGCCAATGAGCCAAAAGCCTTTTTGACCACCCTGTGATGCCACTTTCAACGATCTATATACCTGTACTCCTAGATCCCTCTGCTTTACAACACTCCCCTGAGCCTGTGTAGATCCTGCCCAAGTTAGTCTTGCCAAAATGCAACTCATCACATTTCTCTGTATTCCATCAACCATTCCTCAGCCCACCAGCCCAACAAATCAAGGTCCTGCTGCAATTTTGACAACCATCTTCATTATCTACAATACCACCCACTTTTGGGTCATCTACAAACTTGTGGATTTCCAAACGTTATCTAATGAAGCCCCTGACTAGAAATTGCTAGTCTAACACTGAAACTATCCCTTCCCGCTACCTAATGTCAGGAGGAAAGGTCGCTGTATGTATTTTCAGTACATAAGCTGAACCGATTGTGGGGCTACCTTTGGATATTGATGCTGGGAGTGTCTTTATGAACAGGTGACACTGTAATCTATTCAAGTGCTGAAAACATTGCATTTCTTTGATAGTTCTTGCACATGCTGAAGCAGTTTGTGAAATAGTTCAAGCTGTGCAGCCTGTTAGCACTCCTATAAAGATCACAGTCTTCCTGCACTAAACAAGCAATTAGACTAGCAGTTGGTAGAAGCACTCGACTAAATAATCAACCTGCTTTGCCAACTGCTAAACTTAAGAACTGAGATGCTGTTCATTTTAATTTTCCTCAGTTTTAAATAATTTGCAGCATAGGATGGGTATTATAGCTGAGGTAGTTTTAAATGTTAAAGGGACATCTAGTCCAAGACAAGGTTACACAAAAAAGCTGGAGAAACTCAGCGGGTGCAGCAGCATCTATGGAGCGAAGGAAATAGGCAAAGTTTCGGGCCGAAACCCTTCTTCAGACTGATCGGGGGCGGGGGTGGGTGGGGACAAGAAAGGGAAAAGGAGGAGTAGCCCGAAGGCTGGGGGATGGGAGGAGACAACAGGGGGGCTGAGGAAGGGGAGGAGACAGCAAGGACTAACAAAATTGGGAGAATTCGATGTTCATGCCCCCAAACGGAATATGAGGTGCTGTTCCTCCAATTTCCGGTGCTGCTCGCTGTGGCCATGGAGGAGACCCAGGACAGAGAGGTCGGAGACGGAGTGGGAGGGGGAGTTGAAGTGCTGAGCCACCGGGAGGTCAGCTTGGTTATTGCGGACCGAGCGGAGGTGTTCGGCGAAACGATCGCCCAACCTCCGCTTGGTCTCACCGATATAGATCTGCTGACATCTAGAGCAGCGGACGCAATAGACGAGGTTGGAAGAGATGCAGGTAAACCTCTGTCGCACCTGGAACGATTGCTTGGGTCCTTGAACGGAGTCGAGGGGGGAGGTAAAGGGACAAGTGTTGCATCTCTTGCGGTTGCAAGGGAAAGTGCCCGGGGAGGGGGTGGACCGAGAGGGAAGGGAAGAATTGACAAGGGAGTTATGGAGGGAGCGGTCTTTGCGGAAGGCAGATATGGGGGGAGATGGGAAGATGTGGCGAGTGGTGGGGTCACGTTGGAGGTGGCGAAACTGACGGAGGAGGACTTTTTGTATGTGACGGCTGGTGGGGTGAAAGGTGAGGACTAGGGGGACTCGGCCCTTGTTGCGAGTGCGGGGATGGGGAGAGAGAGCAGTGTTGCGGGGTATGGAAGAGACCCTGGTGCGAGCCTCATTTATGGTGGAGGAGGGGAACCCCCGTTCCCTGAATAGTGAGGACATTTCAGATGTCCTGGTGTGGAACGCCTCATCCGTGGAGCAGATGCGGCGTAGACGGAGGAATTGGGAGTAGGGGATGGAGTCCTTACAGGAAGCAGGGTGGGAAGAAGTGTAGTCCAGATAGCCATGGGAGTCAGTGGGTTTATAGTGTATGTCGGTCAGAAGTCTATCACCTGCAATGGAGATAGTGAGGTCAAGGAATGGTAGGGAAGTGTCGGAAATGGTCCAGGTGTATTTGAGTGCCGGATGGAAGTTAGTGGTGAAGTGGATGAAGTCAGTCAGTTGTGTGCGGGTGCAGGAGGTGGCACCAAAGCAGTCGTCGATGTAGCGGAGGTAGAAGTCGGGGATGGGGCCCTGGTATGTATTGAACAAGGATTGCTCGACGTAACCTACAAATAGGCAGGCATAGCTGGGGCCCATGCGTGTGCCCATAGCTACGCCTTGTATTTGGAGGAAATGGGAGGAGTCGAACGTGAAGTTATTGAGGGTAAGGACCAGCTCCGCTAGGCGGAGGAGAGTGTCAGTGGCTGGGTATGGGTTGCTTCTCTGGTCGAGGAAGAACCGGAGGGCTGTGAGACCATCGTGGTGGGGGATGGAGGTGTAGAGTGATTGGACGTCCATGGTGAAGATGAGGGGGTGAGGGCCTAGAGAATTGAATGCGCGGAGACGACGGAGAGTGTCTGAGGTGTCTTGAACATAGGTAGGGAGGGATTTAACCAAGGGTGATAGGATGGAGTCAAGGTATTTGGAAATGAGTTCGGTGGGGCACGAACAGGCGGAGACAATGGGTCTTCCGGGACAGTCAGGTTTGTGGATTTTGGGGAGAAGGTAAAATCGGGCTGTGCGGGGCTGGGGAACGATGAGGTTGGAGGCTCGGTCGGGTAGGGCATTGGAGTGGATGAAGTTGGTGATGGTGCTGGAGATGGTGGCCTGGTGCTCGTCAGTGGGGTCATGGTCCAGGGGTAAGTAGGAGGAGGTGTCCGATAGTTGGCGCGTGGCCTCGGCTTTGTAGAGATCGGCGCGCCAGACTACCACGGCACCTCCCTTGTCAGCGGGTTTGAGAACCAAATCTGGGTTGTTGCGGAGTGAGTCGATGGCAGAACGTTCATGTGGTGAGAGATTGGAGTGAGACAGGGGAGTGGAGAAGTTGAGGCGGTTGATGTCGCGACGGCAGTTATTGATAAAAAGTTCTAAAGCCGGAAATTGGCCACGAGGGGGGTTCCACGAGGAGGGGGTGCGTTGGAGACGAGTCCAGTCCAAGACAATGTTGCTGAGTTTTAAGCATGCTATTATCGCAACAGTGAGCCAAAGTGCAACAGAGTTCTGGTAATGCATTCTGCAGTGAATCAGAATGGATTGACTGAAGAGGCAATTTCATCTCACGCTGGAAAACTGGCTTCAGTACTGTATTAAATCTTTTAGTAAAACATATAGTGCCATAAAATATTAAACATGCAACAGTATTAATTAACTGATATTATATCTTTCTTGTTCAGATGGCCAATTATCTTGTTACAGTAAATAATTACAAGCATTAACCAACCATTGTCGTTTTGCATTACATGGGATATTCTTGTTCAAAATAAGATCATATTGTGTTTTAGTTCGTCTAATTAAAAATGATTCAAAGTATATTATTTTCAAGGCACTCAGGTAAAATCGTGTAATGTTGATGATGGACTATTTACTGGAGAGAATGGGTTGCCAAAGTTGTGAAATTATGATGTGAACTAGCTAATGGGTTGCGGAGAGTGGCAGAGTAGCTGGTGAGGGGACTGGTTGAAGTAGGACATATTCACAGCTAGCAAATGACTGTTGAAGCCAAGGAGAAGGGCCACAAAGTGGCTCAGGGCAGGTGGGATGAGTAAAGAATGTGAACAAGGTCACTGAATGAAAATGTGGCTGATGAGTAACTAAAAGGCAGGCATTGGAAGGAAGTAGCATCTCTGTCAGGGTCATCTGCCTTTATGTCAATTAGAAACTGCAAAAAAGGATACACATCATGAGAGTCTCTAGATCAGTGTACTTATCCAGTTCATTAAAAGACTAATGCTGAAAGTGACATTGGGAAGGTTGAAAAGAGCAAATAAAGGCACAGTAAATCAACAAAGGGAGAGTTGAAGGCTGTAATGGATGGGAGGTGAGTGCTCTTGAAAAAGTAAATGAAGCATGTTTGTTTGAAAACAGTGAAATGCAGAGGAATAGAATAATATACAAGGTTGAATAGCTTGAGACAAAAAGACATAGTTATTCAGAAGAACAGCATGTATAATCAATAAAGACAAGTATCAGAATTAGACATGGAAATGGTGATTTTTAATAGAAGAGGCTCATTTACTAAATTAGAAACCTGTAGGAAAATTTAATCTAGAAATTCGATGGATGATGCAGTGGCGCAGCAGCAGAGTTGCTGCCTTACAGTGCTAGAGACCTGGGTTTGATCCCGACTATGGGTGCTGTCTGTTTGGAGTTTGCATGTTCGCTCTGTAACCGTGTAGGTCTTCTCCAGGGTTTCCCTCATTCCAAAGACATGCAGGTTAATTGGCCTCTTTAAATTGTCCCTAGTGCCAAGGACAGAACTACTAGGTTGGTCATCTTGGGTCAGCATGCTCAGTGGGCTGCAGGGCATGTTTGCACGTTGCATCTCTAAACTAAACGAAGTATGCTTCAAATATTTAACGTGTGAATTTATTTTATAGGAAAAGAGAAAACAGGCCATCAGACCCAATAAATTTATGATTCACACTTCCTGCCTTATTTCTAAAACTTAATCTGAATATATTATTCTATTTCTTTCTTCAGTATTCACTTTTCATGTAATTGAGTTATGTCTGTGATTTTTAAAACTAGAAATTTATTTGAAAGCCTCATAGTTTCTCATTTTGCAATTTGTTAAAGATTGATTTCACAACCGTGTAGGATAGATTTTCAAGAAACAAAATGTACATTAAATTGCCACTTTGCATTGAAGTAGCATCGGTAACAAATGCATGTTATATGGCTTTACTTATGATGTTCAATGAATTAAAGTGAAATTCAATCCTTCCCTGAAAACAGCTATCATTTCAATCAAAACACAATCTGGCATGTTTTAGAATTCTTCATAAAGTCAAATTACAATTATTGATGAATGAAAATAATTATATTAACAATTAACTGAGAAGAAAACATTTTACTCATTAGGATGGTTTAGTTTTTGATCATCTTCTTGGTTTCACTGAGAGAAGTTAACCCAAAACTGAACTGGATGAAAAAGCAAACCATTAGTTTGTTGCAGAATGGCAATTAGATAGCATGGTTCATTGACATACGATGGAAAAAAAACACATTTTATTTGACTTCTAGCAGATGGCAGCTAATATCCAGCTTGGCGAAAATGGATCAATCAAAATGACTGAAATATTCTTGCTGTCAATGAGTGTGGCTCATCTCCAAAACGTAATGAAATATTTGGCGACTAACACTTGTCCCAAACATAAGCGCAAGGGTCAAAATGTTTTTTTCTTGTGCCCAAATGAAATATTTACCTCATGTTTGATATTTGAAGAACACAGAAACCTGTGAGTGAAAGACTGACTGTTCAGTAGCGAGATTTTGTGGCTCAAATTTTAGTTACATAAATCAATGATCAATGAGAGATACTTACTGTAAATACTTCAATGGGTCATCATAACTTTAGTTACAGAAGATGTATCCACCCTTCAAACACTTTATCTCTCAGGCAAAGGAAGCTCAAGTGTACCATTACTGCTCACAGCAGCAATTGATTTAAAAATTAATGAAGATGCATAAATGCCAAAAGTATGCAATATATCTTCATAAGGGCACTTGAACACTTGCTTTTGGGATTATTTTGATATATTTCTCTGCATTTGTGAATAATCTTGATTTTGTTTTTTTGAGCATAATTATTGCTAAAAGGTTTATAGATATTTTAAATGTGGAAGAAAGCCGTTGCAGTAAATTCAGTACGACTTTATAGCATTCATTTCTCTTATTTGTAATGCAAGGTTGATTTGCAATATCCATCAACAATAATCACAACCTTGCACCAGTGATTCAGTTTACATTTGAATCAAGCTGGCCATGTCCTGAAGCATTTAACTGCCAGACTGGGTTTCTGGTCAAGCGATGAATGAACCAATGCAAGGGATAAACCTGACCATTTTTGCTGTGGCAGATGCTTCTCTCGGTGAGAAGATTGGGAGAATTGACTACTGCTCAGTTGTTATGCAGGCAGAAGCTCTATCTCCTTATCAAGGATAGCCTCCAGTGTGTTGTGTGACACCACGATCATGCTACATGGGAAGATTCAGAACAATTCAATACTGGGTATCCATGAGGCACTGAGGATCATCAGCAGCGGCAACAGCAATGTCCATTATCACAATTGGTCACCTCCTGGCCTGGCATGTCCCTCACCTTACCATTAACATCAAGGAAGGGGAATAAAGGCTGGTTCAGCACCAGGCATACATAAATATTAAGCGCCAACCTAGAGAAGTACCAACACAGGATCTTGTGTTAAACTAAACAGACGCAAATGGCAAATCTGTGTGATCTCACAACTAACAGATCAGATCGTGAACTTGCAGTCAAAATGTAATAAAAAGGAACTGCAGATGCTGGTTTATACCAAAAATGGATTAAAAGTACTGGCCAGGCGGCATCCGTGGAGAACATGGATAGATGACGTATCTAGCCGGGACCCTTCTTCAGACTCATTTGCAGTTCTACTGCATCTGGCCGTGAATGACAGTGGGCAGCTAGTGGAAGACAGAAGCTCTAGTGATATCTAGTGATGAGTGCAGAGCCCGAGATAAGGTGTCTGTTATGGACATGTTTTGTTGTGAACGAATTGCAGTGGATCAAGGCTGTTTGAGAGGCAGGACTTAATGTGTGCCATGACCAACTTCTTGAAACAGTTCACGATGGTGGATGTCAATGCCCTTGGATGATAACCATTAAGGCATGCTACTTTGCTTTTATTTGGCACAGGATGATAGTAGTCTTCTTACAGCAGATGCAAACCTCAGAATCAATTAGGTAAAAGTCCAAGATAACCATTAATACTCCTGGCAGCTAGTCCGCACAGGTCCTGAGGTCACGGTCAGGGTGTCCATGTGGGCCTGTTGGTTTCCAGGGGTTTACTTCCAGGAAAGCCGATCAGACATCCATGATAGTGACCATGGGTACATGTGCACCCAAAGCAATGGGGTAAATTATATATTCCAATGATCTTTTGCTCAAAGCAAGCAAGAAATGCACTCTTTTTGTTGGGTGCAGGTGATTTATTGCCAGCAATACTACCCAACTTCACTTTGTAGCCCATTCTAGCATGCACACCTTAACACAAGCCTTGCCCCTGTAGTTATCCTCGGACCCAAGCTTGGGCTGGAATTCCAATGGCATTTTTAATGGGTTTGTGAAGTTTTAAATAGATTTTCTGCATCGCTCAAGATCGTTTGACTTGGACTTCACTTGGGTATGGACCTCATGGTTCATCATTAGTTTCCGATTGGGGAACACTTCTATTGTCTTCTTGGGCAAGCATTCCTCTGTACACTTACAGACGAAGTCTGTGACGGCCGTGGCATACTCAATTAGGATGGCCGCAGAGTCCTTGAATATGACCCGTCCACTGACTCAAAGCAGTCACAAAGGATCTTTAGACAAGTGGCATAGTGGCATAGCAGTAGAGTTGCTGCCTTACAGCGCCAGAGACCAGAGTTCGATCCTGGCTTCAAGTGCTGACTGTACCGAGTTTGTATGTTCACCCCGTCCGTGTGCTCTGGTTCCTTCCCACATTCCAAAGATGTGCAGGGTTCTACCTTAATTGACTTCTGTAAATTGTCACTAGCGTATAGGTAACGTTGGTCACCTTGGACTCAGTGGGCCGAAGGGGCAGTTTCCATGATGTATCTCTAAACTAAACGAACGAACTAAACTTGACGATGCAGACTCTCACACCACGTGGTTTGATTCTGCTGGGTCCTACTACCACTCCCCCCCCCTCTACAGGGAACCTCAGTGGGGGTTTCACTGGATCGTCCCCTTCCCCTTTTAGCCAAGGTGACCCCAGCTACTACAATAGTCCTCATGCCCCCCTCTCTGAACACCCACCATCCCCCACCAGACATTGACTCGTCCTCCATCTACTCACCTGCCTTCCTCCGACCCCAAACCCCACCCTTGCCGTGTGTTCACCATCCCCCTGACCTCCCTCTTTCTGATACGGCCTGATTTTATCTTCTCCCCAAAATCCACAAACAGTCTGCTTGTTCATGGCCCACCGAATTAATTTCCACAGACTTCAACTCTATCCTATCCCTCCTGGTCCAATTCCTCCCTACCTATGTCCAAGACACCTCACATGCTCTTCGGCACCTCAATGACTTCCGTTTTCTTGGCCCCCACTCCCTCACCTTTACTATGGGTGTCCAGTCACTCTACACCTCCATCCCCGACTAGGGGGGGGTCTTAAAGCCCTCCGTTTCTTCCTCAACCGCAGACCCAGCCAATTTCCACCCTTCCCCGCCTAGCAGAGCTGGTCCTTACCCTCAACAACTTCTCCTTTGACTCCTCCCACTTCCTCCAAATCCAAAGCGGCTATGGGCACTCGCATGGGCCCTAGCTATACCTGCCTCTTTGTAGAGGATGTCGAACAACCCCTGTTCCAGGAGTACACTGGCCCTATTCCTGAACTCTACTTCGGCTACATTGACGACTGCATTGGTGCTACCTCCTGCACCCATGTAGAACTCACTGACTTCATCAACTTCACCACTAATTTCCATCCTGCACTCAAATTCACTTGGACCATCTTTGACATCTCCCTACTGTTTCTATATCTCACCGTCTCCATCACAGTAAACAGACTATTGACTGACATCTACTATAAACCTACTGATTCCCATAGCTATCTTGACTACACTTCTTCCCACCCTGCTTCCTGTAAAGATTCTACCCCTTACTCCCAATTCCTCCGTCTATGCCATATCTGCGCCCAGGAAGAGGTGTTCCTACCAGAGCATCGGAGATGTCCTCATTATTTAGGGAACGGGGGTTCCCCTCTTCCATTATAGATGAGGCTCTCACTAGGGTCTCCTCGATATCCCGCAGCTCCCCCTCCCCCCATTCATAACAAGGACAGTGTCTCCCTTGCCCTCACCTTCCACCCCATCAGCTGTCGTATACAGCATATAATCCTCCAACATTTTCGCCACCAACTACTGGCCACATCTTCCCATCTCCACCCCTTTCTGCTTTCCACAGAGATCATTCCCTCCGTAACTCCCTGGTCAACTCGTCATTCCCACACAAACCACCCTTTCCCCAGGTACTTTTCCCTGCAGCCGCAGGAGATGCAACACCTGTCCCTTTACCTCCCCCCTCGACTGCATCCAAGGACCTAAACAGTCTTTCCAGGTGAGGCAGAGATTCACTTGCAACTCCTCCAACCTCATCTACTGTATCCGCTGTTCCAGGTGTCAACTTCTCTACTTCAGCGAGACCAAGCGCAGGCTCGGCGATAGTTTTGCTGAACACCTCCGCTCAGTCCGTCTTAACCTATCTGATCTCCCAGTGGCCCAGCACTTCAACTCCCCCTCTCATTCCCAATCTGACCTTTCTGTTCTGGGCCTCCTCCATTGTCAGAGTGAGGCCCAGCGCAAATTGGGGGAACAGCACCTCATATTTCGCTTGGGAAGTTTACACCCCAGCGGTATGAATATTGACTTCTATAACTTCAGATAGCCCTTGCTTTCTCTCTCCTTCCCGTTCCTAGTTCTCCCACTAGTCTTATTGTCTCTGCCTATTTTCAATCTTTGTCCCGCCCCCTCCCCTGACATCAGTCTGAAGAAGGGTCTCGACCCAAAATATCGCCCATTCCTTCTCTCAATAGATGCTGCCTCACTCGCTGAGTTACTCCAGCATTTTGGGTCTAGGCACAGTACGACTTTCTATACTGGAGCTGCCTACTTCCTTTTCTTCTTGTAAGCGGTGGATAGAAGTACAACCAGGTGTTTAGATTTTGTCAAAATGCGGTCAGGGAATGGAGCGATAGACGTCTTTAATGGTTCCAGAACAAGGGGTCATAGTTTAAGGATAAGGGGGAAATCTTTTAGGACCGAGATGAGGAAAACTTTTTTCACAGAGTGGTGAATCTCTGGAATTCTCTGCCGCAGAAGGTAGTTGAGGCCAGTTCATTGGCTATATTTAAGAGGGAGTTAGATGTGGCCCTTGTGGCTAAAGGGATCAGGGGGTATGGAGAGAAGGCAGGAACAGGATACTGAGTTGGATGATCAGCCATGATCATATTGAATGGCGGTGCAGGCTCGAAGGGCCGAATGGCCTACTGCACCTATTTTCTATGTTTCTATGTTTCTATGTTGTGCAGCTGCTGTGGTCAAGTGAGTTTGGGCCTCTAGTGGGACAGGAGAAATGTTGATATTTTGAGATTAGTCTGGTTGAAATTCCCAGCTATTATAAATAAGGCCAGGGTTTAGTTCATTGCAAGTATCAATAGCAGTGTATACTTCATTCAGCGTATGCTAAGCAACAGCATGGGGTGGGATTTTGACTGCTGTCAAGATAGCCAAAGTGAATTCTCACTGCAGGTGATCGCGAAGGCACTTCACTATCACATATATTCCAGTTCTAAGGAGCAGGAGCTTGTCAGGGCTGCCAGTACCCTGTCTAGCTTTTGATTAGTACGGGTGTCAGGGGTTATGGGGAGATGGCAGGAGGAAGGGGTTGAGAGGGAAAGATGGATCAGCCATGATTGAATGGCATAGTAGAGTTGATGGGCCGAATGGCTTAATTCAGCTCATTCCATTTATGAACATATAAATTACTGAAAGATAAGCATGGGGTAGTGTGAGATAGCCTGAATAAGTGCAGATCCAACAACACTCAAAAAACTTAACACCCACTCAACAAAGTCTGCTTGATTGCCACGACCCCAAAACATTATTTCACCCCCTCACAAGCACTCCATGGCCACCATAAACCATCTACGCACATCACACAGGGAGAAAGTTCATGGTAAATTTTTACTCTTGCACTGCTGAACACAAATCCAAATTTCAATCTGCATTATTACGATGATATTGAGACAGGAGATTCCACGAACAAACTTACTGGAGGGCAAAAATAATTTTCACAATGGTAAATGATACTATAATTTGTGAAACATTCTCAAATATGTTATTGTTCAATTTTTGAAAAAGTGAGACAAAGCCAACATTTTTCTTGCTGCTCACTGAAACCTGGAATATTGTTCGCAAGGATGTGCAATAAAAATTAAAATTCAATCCGATACCATCCACTATAATGTGTTACAGCACTTACTTATAACAAATGTAAAGCACTTTGGCCAACGAGAGTTGTTTTTTAAATGTGCTATATAAATAAATGTGACTTGACTTGACTTGACTTACTTATCTCCCACTATTCCCAGGTTGATGGTTGGGTATCCATGTTCCTGAATTGTTGCCAGAAGGGTTGATCGATTGCTGTCCCGAATTTTCCCAGGTGTTAGTTCGTCCTCGGGGTTCAGCAGCTATGAGAGGAAAACCACCAGCACTTCACTTAGCGCAATGAATTGAGAAGATCAAAAATACTGGGTAAACCTTTCTTTGTAGAAATTCAGAAACTAAGGAGGATTACCAGATTGTCTGAAATGTAAACAGTAACTTCTCCTCCAATGTATAATAAACCCAAACCCAAACCCAGCACATGATGATGACGGGATAATTATTTGGAGGAATTAAGCCATTGCCAGTGGAGGCCACAATAGCTTAAAGCTGTGTAAGATATTAAAATGCTTTTGAACACCATTAATATTTAGTTGCAGTCTTTTTATTATACATTATTAATGTATTAAAATATGCAAATTAAAAACATTTACTGCAAATACAAAGAATTTTAACTAATATTCTGCCTTTTCTTCCTTGCAGCAAGTCTCAATGCCTTTTTATCTTGCACCAGTCAACAAAAACACTATACGTGATTACAATCAAGCCATCCACGGTATACAGATGGCACCCGGACGTGGCGCCGACGGACGAGAAGCTGAAGCAAAGAAGTCGAAACCAAAGAACCAAGTGGAAACGAGGCCGAAACGCCTACTAACCGAAAGAGTACAAAGACAAAACGCCTACTAACCGAAAGGATGGGACGACTAAATGCAAACTAACCGAAAGGGCGGGACGCCTAAAAGACAACTAACCAAAAAGCTGCGTCGCCTAAAAGCAAACTCACCGAATGGCCGCTCTGTCAAAACACCACCTACCCGAAAGGCGGTGTTGCCTACAAGCCAATGGACCGACTGCCGCTCAACATTTCAGGTCGAGACTTTTTCAGACTCAGTCTTCAGGTCTCCCCAGAATGAGAGAATGGTCTCGACACGAAACGTCACCCATTCCTTCTCTCCAGATGCTGCCTGTTCAGCTGAGTTACACCAGCATTTTGTGTCTATCTTAGGTGTGACAAGTTGTCTCATTTCATCGGCTTCGTGTATTGCGCGCCGAGAAGAGACGCTTTACATGCCGCTTGCATCTATTCTAACAAGTGCGCTCAAATTGAAATCTCACATCTTTGCGAGGGAGGAATGGAATGGATGTGACCACCGGCTAAAGCAAAGGCAGTTAGGACAGGGAAATAATGCCACCAGTTAATTAACAAGGTTTCTGAATGTAAGAATGATTTATACACGTAACATTTTTGTTTTTAAATCAATGTAGCTCTGTTTTGATTTTTAATGCCCAGTTAAAACCCCGTCCCATGGGAAGGGCTTGCGGCAGCTGGTTTCATAGTGCCTTCATGGTTGGTAGGTGCTGCATTTTCACATGGACCGCTGCCAGTTTTCTCAACTTCCATAGCCGCTCTGCATAAGTGGGGGAGAGAGTGAAGGGGGGGGGAGAGAGAGAGAGGGGGGGAGAGAGAGAGAGGGGAGAGAGAGAGAGAGGGGAGAGAGAGAGAAGGGAGAGAGAGAGAAGGGAGAGAGAAGGAGAGAGAGAGGAGGGAGAGAGAGGAGGGAGAGAGAGAGGAGGAGAGAGAGAAGGGAGAGAGAGAGAGAGGGGAGAGAGAGGAGAGAGAGAGAGAGAGGGAGAAGGGAGAGAGAGAAGAGAGAGAGAGGGGAAGAGGGAGGAGGGGGAGAGAGAGGAGGAGAGAGAGAAGGGGGAGAGAGAGAGAAGGGAGAGAGGGGGGTGGAGAGAGGGGGAGGGGGAGAGGATCAGGAGAGAGAGAAGGGGGAGAGAGAGAAGAGGGGAGACAGAAGGGGGAGACGGGAGCATGGGGGTCACTTTCCCACTCAAGCCATAGGTGACTGGGCAATCTGAACCCAAGCACCAAGTTGTAAGCGGCCGGAGGTGCGCATCCCTCGGGACAGCCCCCACTCTCCCACAGCCACCCTCTGCGGGCTGTGGGTCTGGTGAGGCGGAGATGTGGGACTATCCCTCCACAGTGATGTGATGGGACGCGGGGGTCTGGACCAATCGCTGAAGTCCCGCCCCCCGGCAACGTCATGTCCGTTATTGGACTTTTCTGTTGAACGACAATCGGTTTGTTGGCTTGTAGGTGACGCTGTCTTTCGGGTAGGTGGCATTTCGACAGAGCGGCCATTCGGTTAGTTTGCTTTCAGGCGACGCAACTTTTCGGTTGTACACAAAAATGCTGGAGAAACTCAGCGGGTGCAGGAGCATCTATGGAGCGAAGGAAATAGGCGACGTTTCGGGCCGAAACCCTTCTTCAGACTGATTGTTTGAACGACAATCGGTTCGTTGGCTTTTAGGTGTCCCACCCTTTCGGTTAGTTGGCATTTCGTCTTCGTACTCTTTCGGTGTTTTGGCATTTCGGCCTTGTTTCCATTTGGTTCTTTGGCTTCGACTTCTTTGCTTCAGCTTCTCGTCCATCGGCGCCACATCCACACACGATACAAGATACAGAATAAAGGGTTTACATTTACAGTACATTCAGAAAGTATTCAGACCCATTCACTTTTTCCACATTTTGTTATATTACAGCCTTATTCTAAAATGGATTAAATTCATTTTTTTAAATCATCAATCTACACACAGTACCCTATAATAAAAAGCAAAAAACAGGTGATTAGAAATGTTTGCAAAGGAATTAAAAAGAAATAACTGAAATATCATATTTACATAAGTATTCAGACCCTTTACTCAATACTTTGTTAAGGCACCTTTGACAGCGATTGCAGCCTCTTCTTGGCTATGACGCTACAAGCTTGACACACCCATATTTGGGTAATTTCTCCCACTCTTCTCCCATTCTTCTCAAGCTCTGTCATGTTGGATGGGGAGCATCGATGTGCAGCTATTTTCAGGTCTCTCCAGAGATGTTCGATCGGGTTCAAGTCCAGGCTCTGGCTAGGCCACTCAAAGACGTTCACAGACTTGACATGAAGCCACTCCTGCGTTGTCTTGGCTGTGTACTTGGGGTCGTTGTCCTGTTAGAAGGTGAACCTCCGCCCCAGTCTGAGATCCAGGGGAGCAGGTTTTCATCAAGGATCTCTCTGTACTTTGCTCAGTTCATCTTTCCCTCGATCCTGACTAGTCTCCCAGTTCCTGCTGCTGAAAAACATCCCCAGAGCATGGTGCTGCCACCACCATGCTTCATTGTAGGTATGGTATTGGCCAGGTGATGAGCGGTGCCTGGTTTCCTCCAGACATGACGCTTTGCATTCAGGCCAAAGAGTTCAATCTTGGTTTCATCAGACCAGAGAATCTTGTTTCTCATGGTCTGAGAGTCCTTTAGGTGCCTTTTGGCAAACTCCAAGCGGGCTGTCATGTGCCTTTTACTGAGGAGTGACTTCCATCTGGCCACTCTACCATAAAGGCCTGATTGGTGGAGTGCTGCAGATATAGTTGTCCTTCTGGGTGGTTCTCCCATCTCCACAGAGGAACTCTGCAGCTCTGTCAGAGTGACCATCGGGTTCTTGCTCACCTCCCTGACCAAGGCCCTTCTCCCCCGATTGCTCAGTTTGGCCGGACTATGAAGAGTCCTGGTGGTTCCAAAGTAGTTCCATTTAAGAAGGATGGAGGCCACTGTGAGTGTCATAGCAAAGGGTTATTTATTTTTAATTACATTGCAAAAATTTCTAAACACCTGTTTCCGCTTCTTCATTCTGGATTATTGTGTGTTGATTGATGATAAAAAAAAAATTGAATCCATTTTAAAACAAGGCTGTAACGTAACAAAATGTGGAAAACGTGAAGGGGTCTGAATACTTTCTGAATGCACTGCAGTGCAAGATAAAATCATATAGAGTCGGTTGAAGAAAGTATAAAGTCCATTAAAGATAGTGTCTATCCCAACACAGGATCTGAAAGATTCAGAATTTCTATTTCATGTGGAGTCCAACAATGGACAGACCTCACAGCTTTGCTGTCAAAAATCATTCAGTAGGTTTGACTTTCCTTTCCCAAGTGTTTTCATTTACCAGCAAGATCTGCTCCCTTATCTTTAACCACAAACCCCCATCAGCAAGAGCAATATTCCTCAAAGATAAAGTAACTGATCAATGATTAAAAATGACATTTTGAAATAACTCCCATCATGCAACATTATACATACAGTGCCCTCCATAATGTTTGTAACAAAGACCCATCGTTTATTTATTTGCCTCTGTACTCTACAATTTGAGATTTGTAATAGAAAAAAATGACATGTGGTTAAAGTGCACATTGTCTGATTTAAATAAAGGCCATTTTTATACATTTTGGTTTCACCATGTATAAATTACAGCTGTGTTTATACATAGTCCCCCCATTTCAGGGCACCATAATGTTTGGGACACAGCAATGTCATGTGAATGAAAGTAGTCATGTTTAGTATTTTGTTGCATATTCTTTGCATGCAATGACTGCTTGAAGCCTGCGATTCATGGACATCACCAGTTGCTGGGTGTCTTCTCTGGTGATGCTTTGCCAGGCCTGTATTGCAGCCATCTTTAGCTTATGCTTGTTTTGGGGGCTAGTCCCCTTCAGTTTTCTCCAGCACATAAAAGGCATGCTCAATTGGGTTCAGATCGGGTGATTGACTTCACCACTCAAGAATTGACCATTTTTTTAGCAGTGAAAAACTCCTTTGTTGCTTTAGCAGTATGTTTGGGATCATTGTCTTGCTGTAGAATGAACCGCCGGCCAATGAGTTTTGAGACATTTGATTGAACTTGAGCAGATAGGATGTGTCCCTACACTTCAGATTTCATTAAGCTACTGCCATCAGCAGTTGTATCATCAATGAAGATAAGTGAGCCAGTACCTTCAGCAGTCATACATGCCCAGGCCATAACACCCCCACCACCGTGTTTCACAGATGATGTGGTATGCTTTGGATCTTGGGCAGTTCCTCCTCTCCTCCATACTTTGCTCTTGCCATCACTCTGATATAAGTTAATCTTCATCTCATCTGTCCACAAGACCTTTTTCCAGAGCTGTGGTTGCTCATTTAAGTACTTCTTGGCAAACTGTAACCCGGCCATCCTATTTTTGCGGCTTTGTCGGACAGGTGTTTGGGGATTTTTCTTTATTATAGAGAGAATTCTTCTGTCATCGGCTGTGGAGGTATTCCTTGGCCTGCCAGTCCTTTTGCGATTAGTAAGCTCACCAGTGTTCTCTTTCTTATTAATGATGCTCCAAACAGTTGATTTTGGTAAGTCTAACGTTTGGCTGATGTCTCCAACAGTTTTATTCTTGTTTCTCCGTCTCATAATGGCTTCTCTGACTTTCATTGGCACAACTTTGAACTTCATGTTGATAAACTGCAATAAAAATTTCCAAAGGTGATGGAAAGAGTGGAGGAAAGACTAGGTGCTGAGAGCTCTCTTATACCTGCATTTAGGAGGCAATTAAACACACCTGAGCAATTACAAACACCTGTGAAGCCATGTGTCCCAAATGTTATGGTGCCCTGAAACGGGGGGGGGGGGATATGACTATGTATAAGCACAGCTGTAATTTTCACATGGTGAAACCAAAATGTATATAAATGGCCTTTTTAAAAAATAAAATCTGACAGTGTGCACTTTAACCTTGTGATTTTTTTTCTATTACAAATCTCTAATTGTGGAGGACAGAGACAAATAAATAATTGATGGGACTTTGGCCCAAACATTATGGAGGGCACTGTACCAACCAACAGAGAGATTTTGAAAGGAATTATCCATAGTGCTGTCAAGTCATGACTGCTCCTACCCTGCTCAAGAATGCTCCTTTAGTTTTTTCAAGACCAACTCCATTAGAAATTGAGATCAAAGTAGGCTTTGAAATCAAGGTGAAATTCAGCTGAGTGTGACACTAAGATGCTCTGTTCAGAGGGGTTCTGAGAAAATAAGCTCAGTGGCTGCAGTCATACGTGATGCAATGGCTTTATCAGCTGCTTCATTAATTACTTTCCTCCCATTACAAAGTCAGAAGTGGAAATGTTTGCAGATAATTTTAGAGAGTTAATCTCCATTCACAATAATGAGGAATGTATCCTTGCATACAGAGAGATCTGTACAATATTTGATCTTGGGGTGATTCGTGATAAGTAGTATTCTGCCACACACAAATAGCAAACAATGAGAATTTCTAACAAAAGGGACTCTTATCATATCCTCTTAACATTCAATGACTGTTCATCATCAACTTCTCCAGCATCAAAATCCTAGGATGTGCAGTACCACTGACCAGAAATGAATTGAATCAGTCATTTAATACTGCAACCACCATGGCAGATCAGGGATTGGTATTCTATATTTTTTTCATTCCACTGAATGTGAAGTGTGAAGTAATACTTGCCATTTGTGAATTGAATTCTGATTTTTCTTTTAAATCTGCGTACCTCACAAAAGTTTGAAAAAATGCTAACCCACAGGGCTACTCATAAAAAAGATGTGTTTTCTCATTTTTATGTCTTCTATTCATGTCTATTTTATTATCACTTTTATTTGATGAATGCCTGGTTTTACCACAATCTCCTGCATGTTTAATTGAAAACAGAGCAATGAAAACATTTAGATCTATTTTCTTGTTTTGTTTGAAATAAAGACAGTGTCAGAGCATTTAGTAGTAATTAAGTACAATCTCTCAGCAGTTTTACAACGCATCCTGAAACACTGATCATGAGAAAATGTTAAATACTGCTGCAACAGATGCAGATGTTTCTAAAGAGGACACAGATGAGAAAAAATCACACTGCTGTCATAAATTTGATCCAGTCATGCTAAAAATAGCTGCAATAATTTCACCCACTATAATAAAATGGGTAAATTGCAGCATTAGCCGAAATCGTAGCATCTGGCTCAGTAAACTGATCAGTGCAATTTTACTTGATTATTTTGGATAAAATGCAAATAATTCTCCTTTATTGTTTTAACACATATTCCTGATCATGACGCAAACTCAGTTTCTTCATACTCAAAGGCATTAAAACTCACCTCATTTCCTGTGGACATCACTGCAACCACAGGAAACTTGTGGACTTCAACTTCAGTAACCCCGACAGTTGCTAGAAGGCCAATTTCAGAAGGCCCCATGTGAGTACCTTTTGCCAGAACACATTCTCCTCTCTTGATGTCATGGCCTATTGGTCTAATGAAAAAGAGAAAAAAAAAATCATTACATTCCAAAAGTGATTTGCCCAAACCCAATCTTACCACACCCGTGGGCATTACCCGATGTCCATCTCATGATCTATTTGCCATTCTTTGTGAATCCATGATTATGCACTGAGAGTTAGATACTTCTTTGTGCATGTTACTTGTACAAGGCCTGATCTACTCTGCATTGATAAAAGGGGCCCATCGCACTCCACCGATAAAATTTGCAAATATTTTTGACTTTTAATTCAGCAGTGTCTCCTTCGTCATGTCCTTATTGATGTGTTGATCTTGTCACCATCCTGTAACCTAATGTCTCACGCTCTGGAATGGAAATCCTGGGTTGGTTCCTGCATAGCCAAGAATCAATGCATTTAAAAACCTCCGTAATGCCTGAAGGGGCTGTCCCACTGCGGCGACCTAATCCGCGAGTTAAGAAGAGTGTCTTTGACCTTCAAGCTCGAGGGCACTCGCCTGGAAAACCTCGAGCTGGATCGACCGTCAGCGTTGAAACCGCGAGCTGGATCGACCGACCGCGCGCGCGCGCATCTACCGACTGTGCACGCACACACACACGCACAAACACACAAACACACACACACACACACAAATACACACACACACACACACACACACAAACACACAAACACATCGCAAAGGCGGGTGCTAGGGAAAGTGGGGGAGCGCTGTCTGAAATTCAGACCTGCGATGAATAGGAAAGTAAAAGACGGCTGCACATTGTACTGTGTCCATTAGAGAGTGGGGAGGGGGGGGGGGGGAGAGAAGGGAAGAGAAGAGAGGGGAGAGAAGCGAGAAGGGAGGGAGAAGGGGCGAGAAGGGAGGGAGAAGGGGCAAGAAGGGAGGGAGAGGGAGGGGGAGGGAGAAGGAGTGGAGACACTTTTAAGAAGTGTAATAAAGTTTAGCGGGCATTTTACCTACCGGTCGGCTTTCCTTGGTCCTGAAAGCTCCAATGAGCCAATCAAAATGCCTGGTCAGCGAAGGAGATTGCCTACGGCTGCCCTCGACTGCCTGTAACTAAATAGCGACCCCACTCCACTGCACTACGAGTTCAAAAGAACCAGATTTTACTCACGGAAACTTTTTCAACATGCTGAAAAATGTTCCACGACCTAGCTGAGGCCGCGAGTATGCGGGAACTTCCCTCGAGCATGAAGGAGATTTCCAGTGACCTCATAGGACCTCCTAGGACCACGTGTCGACCATGCTGCGAGTTTGAGTCAAGGGCAAAGATCGTCGCAGTGGGACAGTCCCTTAATTCTTTGATTAACATTGTTGTTTTATCTTTAGACTTATTTGCCTGTTTCCTAAGTGCCTACAAAAAAAATCTTTTGTCTCCATTAATATTGCAACATTTTCTTACAGTCTTCTTAATTGCCATGACTTAAGAAACATGATAAAAGTTTTTTTTGTCATTTGTTCTAGCATTTTAGTATCTTAAGGTGTGGGGGGTGGTATTTTAAAGGACCTCAGGGAAAACATTTTTCTTTCAGAGAATGGTATATATATGATATGGACCAGGCACAGGCAAGTGGGTCTAGATCGGTTAGGCAACTTGGTTGGCAAAGATATTTTGGGCAAAAGGGTTCGTTTCCATGCTCTGTAGCTCTACGCCTCACATGGTTTGTGTGTGGTAAAATTAGAACTTTCTCAAATCCATCCACTGCCACTGAGAACCAAAGTCATTTTGGTTCAAGCTTCATCTGAATCCCTCTCTTCTACAAGCCTACATCATGGCAGCTTGTGTAGGAACCCCTTTTTTCATTTGCAGACATTTTACCACAAACCACCTGCTGCATTCCAAAATCATTTATTAGGATAATAATATGCCACGTGCCACATGACTTCATATTCTGTAGTTTAGTTTAGCTTAGAGATACAGCGTGGAAACAGGCCCTTCGGCTCACCAAGTCCCTGCCGACCAGCGATCAGCGTACACTAACATTATCATAGAAACATAGAAAATAGGTGGAGTAGGCCGTTCGGCCCTTCGAGCCTGCACCGCCATTCAATATGATGATGGCTGATCATCCAACTCAGTATCCCATCCCTGCCTTCTCTCCATACCCCCTGATCCCTTTAGCCACAAGGGCCACATCTAACTCCCTCTTAGATATAGCTATATCCTACTCACTAAGGATAACTTACAATTTAATGTAAGTTACAAACCAAAGCCAATCAACCTACAAACCTGTACGTCTTTGGTGTGGGAGGAAACTGGAGTACCCGGATAAAAACCCATGCGATCACGTGGAGAACACACACGCTTCATACAGAAAGCATCTGCAATCAGGATCAAACCCGGCAGAAAATCTACCACTGTGTCATTGGCCACCCACCCACCCACCCAGACCCCCTCCCTCCCCACCCCACCAGCGGATCTGCAGTTGCAAGTGAAATTTTGTTCTTAAACTGGACCAAAAAAAAAACTTGAAGTGCTGGAGTAGCTGAATGGGTCAGACATCATCTTTGGAGGGTATGGGTCGGTGACATTTTGGTTGGGACTCTTCTTTTGGCTACATGTCCTCCAGAGATGCTGCCTGGCCCCTTGGTTACTCCAGCACTTTGTAACACATGCTTCTTTTGTAAACCAGCATCTGCAGTTCATTGTGTCTCCAAATATTGACCAATGTTTTCAAGTCATTAACTGACATGGGCGGCACAGTAGCGCAGCGGTAGAGTTGCTATCTTACAGTGCTTGAGACCCAGTTTCAATCCTGACTACAGGTGCTGTCTGTATGGAGTTTGTACGTTATTCCTGTGACCTGTGTGGGTTTTTTCTGGGAACCCTGGTTTCCTCGCACACTCCAAGGACATTGGTTATTCGGCTTGGTGTAATTGTAAATTGTCCCCAATGTGGGTGGGATAGTATTAGTGTAAGGCTGGTCGCCGTGGGCTCGTAAGCAAATGCATTGCTAGCATTTATTTCAAGAGGGCTTGTATACAAAAACAGGGATGTAATGTTGAGGCTCTATAAGGCTTTGGAAAGGCCGCATTTGGAATATTGTGATCAATTTTGGGCACCATATCTGAGGAAGGATGTGCTGACTGGAGAGGGTCCAGAGGAGGTTTACAACAAAGCACATGGCATTGGGGGTTCAGTATTGATGTGGATAGAGAACTGGCTGGCAAACAGGAAGCAAAGAGTAGGAGTAAACGGGTCCTTTTCACAATGGCAGGCAGTGACTAGTGGGGTACCGCAAGGCTCAGTACTGGGACCCCAGCTATTTACAATATATATTAATGATCTGGATGAGGGAATTGAAGGCAATATCTCCAAGTTTGCGGATGACACTAAGCTGGGGGGCAGTGTTAGGTGTGAGGAGGATGCTAGGAGACTGCAAGGTGACTTGGATAGGCTGGGTGAGTGGGCAAATGTTTGGCAGATGCAGTTTAATGTGGATAAATGTGAGGTTATCCATTTTGGTGGCAAAAACGGGAAAGCAGATTATTATCTAAACGGTGGCCGATTGGGAAAGGGGGAGATGCAGCGAGACCTGGGTGTCATGGTACACCAGTCATTGAAGGTAGGCATGCAGGTGCAGCAGGCAGTAAAGAAAGCGAATGGCATGTTGGCTTTCATAGCAAGAGGATTTGAGTATAGGAGCAGGGAGGTTCTACTGCAGTTGTATAGGGTCTTGGGTGAGACCACACCTGGAGTATTGCGTGCAGTTTTGGTCTCCAAATCTGAGGAAGGACATTATTGCCATAGAGGGAGTGCAGAGAAGGTTCACCAGACTGATTCCTGGGATGTCAGGACTGTCTTATGAAGAAAGACTGGATAGACTTGGTTTATACTCTCTAGAATTTAGGAGATTGAGAGGGGATCTTATAGAAACTTACAAAATTCTTAAGGGGTTGGACAGGCTAGATGCAAGATTGTTCCCGATGTTGGGGAAGTCCAGGAGAAGGGGTCACAGCTTAAGGGTAAGGGAGAAATCCTTTAAAACCGAGATGAGGAGAACTTTTTTCACAGAGAGTGGTGAATCTATGTAACTCTCTGCCACAGAGGGTAGTTGAGGCCAGTTCATTGGCTATATTTAAGAGGGAGTTAGATGTGGCCCTTGTGGCCAAGGGGATCAGAGGGTATGGAGAGAAGACAGGTACGGGATTACTGAGTTGGATGATCAGCCATGATCATATTAAATGGCGGTGCAGACTCGAAGGGCCGAATGGCCTACTCATGCACCTAATTTCTATGTTTCTATATGTTTCTATGATCCCAGGAATGAGTAAGTTAACCTATGATGAGCGTTTGTCAGCACTGGTCCTGTTTTTTCTGGAGTTTAGAAGAATGAGGGGAAACCTCATTGAAACAAACAGAATAGTGAAAGGCTTGGATATAGTGGATGTGGAGAGCATGTTTCCACTAGTCGGATAGTCTAGGTCTAGAGGCCATCGTTTCAGAATTAAAGGATGTTCTTTTAGGAACGAGATGAGGAGAAATGTATTTGGTCAGAGGGTGGTGAATCTGTGGAATTCTTTGCCACAGAAGGCTGTGGAGGCTAAATCAGTGGATATTTTTAAGGCAGAGATCGATAGATTCTTGATTAGTACAGGTGTCAGAAGTTAGGAGGGAGAGATAGATCTTCCATGATTGAATGGGGGGGTAGACTTGATGGGCCAAATGGCCTAATTCTACTATTCTTTATGACCTTACGACTTGGTGGGCCGAAGGATCTGTTTCCGCACTGTACCTTTAAACTCTAAACTAAACTGGGTTCCATAAAAGGGGAAGGATGCAGGATTGGTTGAACTGATTTGAGGGCACAATATATTAGGCGGGATGGAGATTAAAGTTTCCATGCAAATGTAGACTATTGCTGTCCCATGCAGGATATATAGATACTGACCTGATGTCCTGACCTGGACGAGCCTGCGTTAGAATTCGCACTTCTAGCTCCTCTGTGCCCTGCAACATTAAATTACAAGCAAAGCTAAGAGGAAACATAAGAAACTTGACTAGTGAAGCCACAATTATTTTTCTAAAGGCATTATTGACGAACACTCAAAGACAATCTGGAATGCAGCATGTGAAGCTGATTTCGAACAAGAATCCGCAGCCACTTATTATGGGTTTTAACTTCTCTATAATGAATTATTAGATTTGCTGTTTTTTAAAAATTGGCTGCAAAGTTCAGGAATAATTGTGAAATTATACAATGAAACCCAGAAATTAGCATGCGACATTCTTTCTGCCATCATATGCTATTACTTTAAAATAAAATGAATAGGTGCAAAAGAATTTGAAACAAATACTTTATGAAATTCACTAAATGAAACAACCTTGAATATTTAGAAAAAAACCCCAAAACAATTTGTGGCCATGAAGATTCCATTACATGGGTCACTAGTTATAGAAGAGGAAATAAAAACAAGCTTGACTAGCTGCTAAAATGGAAACACCGATTATGGTGCTCAAAAAAGCTTAGTAACTATCTATTAACTTACCATGATTAGAAGTACGTCATGCTGCATACGTAAAGAATACCAATATGAAATGAACATGGCAACACTTAACATCTATCCAAGTCCTCAACTAAAAAGCTCATACATAAAGGAATCTTTGAATAATTCAATTACGTTTTTCCACCAGTCAAACATACTTTACTTACATCATCTGTTTCCCTGATGAGCTCAGTGTCTTCAACCTGTACAACTGCATCTGCTCCACAGGGTATTGGAGCCCCTGTTGTTACACGCATGACCTGTCCAGGCATCACTGTCTGAGTGGGCTGCAAAACCATGTAGAAATAAACAAAAGTCATCTTTGAGATTATTAGACAAACTTTGAAACATTATTCTGTTACACAGATCAACGTAAATCTAAACAAGACACCCCATTTTCTTGGGGAATCATTTAAAACTGACAAAGAACAGATTTTTTTCCCCCTTTTCTTGCTACTCCACCATATAATTGGGAATAGAAATTTGGTGTAATTTATGCATCCCCTGTGTTTTCCTAATATCTGCACCTCCTATTGGTGAAGCTTTGCTTTCTCAACTGACCAGCAACACTGTAGTAAAAGATGAGCACCACGGGTTTATTCCTATCCATGTTCAAGCCAATCATCCTCAGTCATTATCCACTGTTCCTCCACTTCTCTCATTTTGCCACATTTCAATGATGTCCATTCTGAATGAAGCTCAGTGCCCATTAGAATAGTGCGCAACCTGAGCAGTCCTGGACTACCATCTACCTTATTGGAAGACCCTTGGACTCTTTAATCAGACTTTACTGTACTTTATCTGGCACTGAAATGTTATTCCCTTTATCATGTATGTGTACACTCTGGACGGCTTGATTGTAATCATGGATAGTTTCTGTTGACTGGATAGCGCGTAGCAAAAAAAGCGTTTCTCTGTACCTTGGTACACGTGACAATAAACTAAACTAAATTAATAAATTCAGAAAAAAAATCAGCTCTTTGCAGAAGGCAATGAAAACAGAGGTTATGTGTTATTCAATATTTTTAGAAGTGAGTTGCAAGACGACTTGGATTTTAAAATTAACTAGACCAAGTGCAGACCCGTTGGGTCTGTTCCCCCAACGTGTGGTTGCAGGGGTGGGGTGGGGGGGGGCGGCTTGTGGCGTCACATACACTAACTACCACCCCCCCCCGCGCACACATGCTAACTACCCCCCTTGATATTATATTAATATTATTAATTTGCTAATTTTACCCCATAACCGCCCTATCCACTGACGCATAGCCCCCGACTCGCAGGCGCGTCTAGAGAGGGGGGGGTAGAGAGTGAGGCAGAGAAATGGACAGATACAGAGAGAAAGGGGACAGAAGGGCAAGATACAGAGGGAAAGGGGGGTGGAGGGGAGGAGGAGATGGAGGGTGGGTGAGGGGTGGATGGTGGGTGGGGGGAGGAGGAGTGAGAGAGATAGGAGGAGGAGAGAGAGAGGGGAGGAGAGAGAGGGGGGAGAGAGCGGGAGAGAGAGGGAGAGAGGGGAACTGAGAGGGTGGGTGGGAAGGGAAGGGGGGGGGGGGGAGGGGGGCGGTAGGGGAGGGGTGGAGGGGAGGCGGGGAAGGGGGTTTAGGGGAGGGAGTTGGGGAGAGGAAGGGGGGAGAGAGAGAGCGAGGGAGGGGCTGAAGAGAGAGGGGAGAGAGAGAGAGAAAGAGAGAGGGAGGGGGAGAGAGAGGGAAGAGAGAGAGGAGAGGGGCGGCAGCTCGAGCGAGGCACGGAGTGATCTGAAGACGGTGAAAAGCAGTGGGGGGACCAGCCGATCGTGGCTTCCGCCAGCGCGACAGAGACGTGACGAGCCGGGCCGGGCCGGGGAGGGGGGACAGACGATCGTCCCCTGTGACGGGTAGAGAGCAAAGATCCTATAGAATCTTTGGTAGTGAGGAGAGAGGGAGGAAGGAGAGGAGAGGAGGTGAGAAGAGGAGGGGGGGGAAGGGAGCCGGGTGAGTGAGTGGAATCCCTGGCAACATGTCGTGGGTGGCCTCTCACACCCATAGGAGAGTTCTCACGACCATACAGGCTGTGTGGTCGTGAGAGGTCTCCAAAGAATCGTAGCGTCTTTCTGGTCGCCGCTGAATTTTCAACGTTTAAAATGTTGGCGATTTATCACGGGTGCAGGCAGTAGCCTGTAAAGGTTGCGTAAGTGGAACAGGCCCTTTATGGATGATGTTTCGGGCGGGACTGATTGCAGGGAGCTTGAAAAAAAAATTGAGGGGCGAAGAGTGGGCCGGACAAATTGTGGCTTGCAACAGATTACCTCAGGCGAGTGGGTTCCTGACGTGAGCCCAAAAGAAATACATAGTTGCGGACTGTGAAGCTAGTGAAGGACTTTTGGTGAAAGGGGTGGGGGCAGAAACTGATGCAAGGTATAAACATTAGATTGTCCAATTTTAGTTAACTACATAACCCTCCTCCTCTCCCACCATATACCCATTTTCTTGCCCCCACCTTCCCCTAAGCCCTACCTGCACTCACACCTATTTCTTCCCTCCTCCTGCAAAGCCCCTCCAGCTTCACAGTTTGCAACTCTTCAATCCTTTTCTCTCACACATTCTGTCTTTTCATCTCTGGCCTTTGTCCAACCATCAAAAACATTCCTCACCTGCATCATCCTATTTCCTGGCAGGCTTTGTCCTGCTCCATTTCTCTTCCTGTCTGAAGAACGGCTCTGACCTGAAACGCCTCCTATTCCTTTTCTCCAGAGATGCTGCTTGACCCGCTGAGTTACTCCAGCATTTTGTGTCTATCCTCTTCTCTTCTAGCTTTGTTCCCCACCCCCCAATAATCAGTCTGAGGAAGGGACTCGACATGAAATGTTGCCTATCATAGCAGCGCTGTGTGATCTGCCGTGCTACTGCAATGCTTCTGGTCCTTTTTTCCAAACCAGCATCTGCAGTTCCTTGTTTCTACAATAAATTTACCAGTCGTTAACAGGAAAGTTTTGATTCCTTGTCTTAAATGCTTAGATTAAATTTTATGTAATACTAGGCCATCGGACCCGTTGCGTCCCGTTCCCCCAACGCAATAATCCACCACTCACCCGTTCCCCCCAACAAAATAGTCCACCACTCACCCATAGCCCCCAACTGCCCCCCCACGAGGAAAGTTCTGGAAATAAAACCTCTCCCCTATTCCACCCCCCACAATGAAACGGGGAGCTCATCCCACAATGAAACGGGGAGCCCACCTCATCCCACCTCCCCACCATTGATCACAACTTTTTTGTGTAAATGAAACCTCTCCCTTGTTCCACCCCCCCCACAATGAAAACACCCACCCCCCCCCCTCCCAAGAAATCGAAATGAGATACCATTGTGATGTACCTATTCCCCCAACGCAACTCGTTACCCCAACGCAATATTCCACCACTCACCCGTAGCCCCCAACTGCGCAGACGTGGCTCATACACTCCCTTCCCCTTGCCTTCATCCTCCCTCTTCTCTCCTCCACTACCTCCCTCACCTCTCTCTCCCTCACCCTCACCCTCCCTCTCCTTTTCCCAACCCTCAGTCATCCCCTCCTTCACTTCTCCCCTTTCGCACTCCCCCACTAAACACAATGTTTAAATAACATTTCTTCTTCTCCACTCCCCACCTCTCCTTACAAAAATGTATGAAATCTCTCATTGCACTGGCTGGAGCTTATCCCGACATTGTTGATTGGTAGCTGAGATCCAGATTATGATGTCATTGTTGGGTGGCGCAATGTTCACGGCAGCATATGTAAATGAGATCCCATTGTGATTGGAGGACTGTGAGATCCCATTATGGTCATAGTTACTAACTGCCAGAATCTCCGTTCAACTGTCACAGCATCTGTCAAGTTATTTTTCTCAAAATGTTTTTTTTTTAAACTTGTAAATATCAATAACTTGTGAAATGTAACATAAATCTGAACGAAACTTTATACAAACGATCACGGGACAAAGGTGAGTATGGTGGTGGAAAACTTTTAGCGCTACCGTGTGCCGTAGGTCCCAGATAACACACGCATAGATAGATAGATAGAAACAAGGCAAGACTTTTAGTAATATATAGATAAACCTGAAAACTCACCTGGTCACCTGCCTGTGATTCACCAATAATGAATCTATCACCGGGGCCATCAGCAGCTGTAATACAAAATGCAACCATGTAAAGCTTGTTCAGATATAATATGCGACTTCAACATGTCACTGTGACCAATAAATTATCTTCACCTCTTACGGCATAGCCATCCTTCACTGACGCTGGAAATGGTGGCAGGTTGTCTTTTGCAAATACATCCTGTGCTAGAACTCGACCCATACCATCTGTAAAACAAATAAACCAGACACCATTAATGGGAAAGACCCAATCAGGCCTGGACGGTTCCAAATTAATTCCACGCTTTAAATTATTTAAGATGCGTCAGATGAGATTGCACTAAAAACGTGGCAACTGGTCTTGCCATCAGGGACTAATTTGTTATGGTTGCTTTGTGATTATTGCTGGAAATTGTTCTGTAGAGCAGGCAGGATAACACTCAACCATGGTCTGTAAACACACTGGGACTGATCTGTTAAAAACTTTGGTTTTGTCGTATAGCTCAAATAACCTGCTTGAATGTAAGTTGAGAAAGAAGTCCTGCCAACTCCAGCAGGTCAAATCAAAGAGTATTAATTCCCCAATGAATTGGCTTACACATAGAAAATGACTTGGGTTGGAGGAATAGGTGGATGGTGATAACTGCGTGGCCTAGGGTATCAGACAGCAGAATAACACACCAGCATGAACTGGTTTCTCTTTAAGATGTCAGATGTTTAGCTCATTCTGTTCATAATGTTCATGTTGGCTGAACAAAAAAGCTATCAGAACTAATCCAACTTTTCAGGTACTGGTACGTAGACCATAAGACATTAGAGCAGAATTAGGCTATTCAACCCATCCAGTCTACTCTGCCATTCGATTATGGTTGATCATTTTTCCCTTCTCCACCCCATTCTCCTGCCTACTTCCCACAACCCTTGATACCCTTACAATTCCTGTGGGGATGATCAGCCATGATCACATTGAATGGCAGTGCTGGCTCGAAGGGCCTACTCCTGCACCTATTGTCTATTGTCTATATTCAAGAACCTATTAATCTCCGCTTAAAAATTCCCAATTAATTGGTCTCCACAGCTGCCCGTGCCAATGAATTCCACAGATTCACCACCTTCTGGCTGGAGAAATTTCTCCTCATCTCCATTCTAAAGGTACGTCCTTTTATTCTGAGGCGATGTCCTCTGTATGGAGGTAACATATGAAGGGAGAGCAGAGCAAGAAGCGAGGTGATTGAATTTTAAAGAAGGACATTGTAAAAGATAAAGGAAAAACATGACCAATAAATTCAAATGTATAGCTCCCTAAAAGAGCAAATGGCAGTTGTGAACATCACAATGAAAGACAAACAGCATTTTGGATTGAATTGAAAAGGAAAGGAGCAGAGTTAAGGAGGAAAACATATAGTTTCCAGTTCACTGATCACACTGCATATTAAATGTTCAGGTGGAGGTTATATTCAGCACTTTAAATCGATAGAAAGCATAGGGGTTTAAAATGCTAAAAAAGGGAAAATAAAGTCACTAACAGGTGCTTGAAATTCCATTATTGCCTCAACGGAGGAGGCTAACATGAAAGTCAATAGAAGCTTTGAGAAATAAAACAGGAAACACACTGGACCTGGTAGAGTTCCAGTGATAAGGGATCATCCACTTAAATTTGCCGTCAGAAACATGCTAATTATACAGCTATAAAGAGCATTATGTTTCCAGCAACGGAGAGAAAGTTAACACCGTCTTCACGAAACTATGGGGAGACACAGTGGTGCAGCAGCAGTTGCTACTTTACAGCGCCAGAGACCCGGGCTCCATCCTGATGATGTGTGCTGTCTGTACGGAGTTGTACGTTCTCCCTGTGACCGTATGGGTGTTCCCCAGGTGCTCGAGTTTCCTCTTACATTCCAAAGACACGCAGGTTTGTAGGTGAACTGGCTTCTGTAAATTGTCCCTCGTGTGTAAGATAGAACTAGTGTAGGCAGGCATGAGACAGGAAAAAACTGAAAAAAGAGGAAGAGAGATGGGGGTCCAGGGAGCATTGCCCCCTGGTAGGGTTCCAAGGGGCAATGCCCCTAGCGAGGGTAAAAATTATCAATATTTTTATAATTGCACCTTGAAATGACAGTTTGCTTGCCTTTACCCTTAATTTCTACTTATTTTTTTTTATAGTACCTTAAAACTAATATTTTTTGCTTTCACTTAATTTACATAGAAAAGTTGTTCTTCTTCTTCTCCGATACGGTTGGACAGTCTACTCTACTCACAGAGCTGAGCGTCTAGATGCATATTTACATGCCTTCCGCTATCGACTCAGCGGATTTCCAACAACCATCCGCGCAGGCACTCAAAGCCATTTATAGCGGCGATTTAGACAGATTTAAACAACTTAATTTACCGAATTTCAAAATCTGATAAAATAGACCATGGTGCGGCAGTGGTCCAAAATTGTGGTATCTCTAAACTAAAAAAGAGAGATTTCAGGTTTCTTTGAGCTCACAGGTCTATCATCTTTTCAAGTTACCATAAAAATGACAACTTTATTTGACTGAAATAGACCATGGTGCAGAAAATTGTGGAAATAAAGAGAGATTTCAATTTCTTTGAGCTTGGCATCTTTTCAAGTTAATAAAACACAGAGACTCCAAACTGACCTTTGTGAGATTTAATAAACACGACAGTATGGTTACACAAACATGAATTTTTCACATCTTGTGCAGTGTATATGGCACAATATGTAGACTAAGAATGTAGAGATGTTAATTCAAATCCTGTCAGAGCAGCTTGGAATTAAAATGTACCTAATTCAACAAACCTGGATTTTTTTAATACAGGTCATATCAATAATGTTAACGGCATGTTGCAGCTGTACAAAACATTGATTAGATCACACTTAGAAGTTTGTGCACAGTTCTAGATGTCACACTACCAGAGGGGTTTGACAGTACAAGAGAAAATGCAGAAGAGATTCAGAGTATGTTGCTAGAATGGAAGGCTGTAGATGTAAGGAGAGATTGGATAGGCTGGATTTATTCTCAATTGAACATGGAAGGCTGAGGGGATGGCCTTGTATATTGTAAAATCACAAGGGGTGCCAGAAACCTGAGCGATCCTGACCTCGGGTGGTCTGTGCGGAGTTTGTGCGTTCTCCCTGTGACCGCGTGGGTTTTACTCCGGGTGCTCCGCAGTTTCCTCCAACATTCCAAATATGTGCAGCTTGTAGGTTAATTGGCTTCTGTAAATTGCCCTTATGTGTAGAACGCGAAAGTGGGATAACGTGGAGCTGATGTGCGGGTAATTGTTGCTCAGCACGGACTCAGTGGGCCGAAGGGCCAGTAGCCACACTGTCCATCTAAACTAAACTAAAAATGGGATAGTCAGTCTGAGGGTGGTGGTTATCTGGAACAAACTGCCAGGAAGTGGTAGAGCCATACAATTACAATGTTTAAAAGGCGTATGGACAGGTAGTTGGTTAGGAAAAGCATAGAGAAATACAGGCCTAATCCCGCCAAATGGAATGTGCATGTGCATCATAGTCAACATGGAAGAGCTGGCCCTAAAGGTTTCTGTTTCATTGATCCTATGATTTAATGAAATTATTGAATTGTGATTAAAAACTCATGTGATTCCCTCATGTGCTTAAGGAAGTTTACTGCCCTGAACAGATGTGGTCTCAATGCAGTCCTGGATGGACAACAATGCGCCTGACACTTGACTGCCTACTGAGATGGTTCAGAAACCACTCAGCAGATGAAAAAACACACCATTAGCTTGCAAGCTAAGGCAGTTGAAGAAGACAGATTCCCTTTCATTAGCGAAGGGCAATGATTCTGGCCTTGCCAATGATATCCACAACGTATGAATGAAAAAAGAAACTCTTTTGCCAACTGAAGTAGTATAAATATCAATCTAATGCCTTCTGCAAATGTGATTATGTAATAAGCTAAACTCAGTTATTTACTGGATTTGATTTGATTCACTGAATGAGGGGCTCACCAGTAAAACAAAAATAAACTGAATAACCCAGCAAGTTTGTTGTATCAGAACATGGTCAAAAAAATGTCAGTCGATAGTCTGCCCCATGTGAAAGGAGACAGCGAGTTTGAGACAGGAGAGAGACAGTCCAAGTGAATTTGAGGGCAGGGTGGAAATTAAAAGTAAAGCTGGATCTGAAGAGTCTTGAAATGTCACCTCTCCTTCTACAGATGCTGCCTGACCCGCTGAGTTACTCCAGCACTTGGTGTTTTACTCAAGTTTATTGTTTCAATCCCCAAGCATATTGGTGACTATTTCAGGCAAAAGGAGCCCACGGTGTTGCCAAGTTATGGTTGTCACCCAGGTAAATTGATGAAGTCAACACATCCTTTCTTTTCAAGCAAGACCTCAAAAGTTGTGACCACTATTTGTACTCTAACAACCTAATATTCACTTTACTGAATGCTCAGCTAGCCGGAACTGTGCCTTGTTGTTGACATCAAGGAGTTCTTATTATAAACTTAGAAAATTACATTACTATATGCATGATTGCTGACACATAGTTTCTATAGAGAATAAAGCAAACCATTTAGATAGCCCATATGAAGTGGAGGAGGAAAAGATAATTAAACTTACTATGGGTTTAATTATGAGGACATAAAAAAACGAGCTTTCATAATTAGACAGATGTCATCCAAATTTCCTCACTCGTCTGTTTTTTCTCGCAAAATATCCTCAGTTGAACATCAAGTCCACTGGCTTCAGAACATCTCCAATGAATATGGCAGTTTGTTAAAATAAGATGATAACGGGCTGGAATGAATACAAGAGATGAAATATAAAATAGTTTTTGCTGTCATTCAATTTATAGTCCACGTTTTTTACATTTGAACCTGCTACTGATATGGACAATTTCATTTCCTGCATAGTCAATGTAATTTCAATGTCACTTATGCAAGACATTAGCCTGGAACTTCTTGTGTTCCCCATACCTCTACCTTCTATTTGGAATGCATTTGGAGTGCATCTTTCAGAAGCAACTTAGTCCACCCCACCTTCAATCTGATCAGTGTGCAGGGACTTATTGTTGTAACTTTATGAGACTTTTTAAAGGGGAAACCAGTGGATATAGTATATCTGGATTTTCAAAAGTCATTTGATATGATCCACAAATAATAGTTAAGTAAAGTAAGGGGGCTTGTGATAGTGGGTAAAATACTACAGCTTTGGTTAAAGGACAATATAGACAGCTTGATTGTAATCATGTATAAGAAAGAACTGTAGATGCTGGAAAAATCGAAGGTAGACAAAAAAGCTGGAGAAACTCAGCGGGTGAGGCAGCATCTATGGAGAGAAGGAATAAGCGACGTTTCGGGTCAGACCCATCTCCAGCTTTTTAGTCTACCTTGTAATCATGTCTAGTCTTTTTGCTGACTAGATAACATGCAACAAAAAAGCTTTTCACACATGACAATAATAAAATAAACTAAACTAAAAAACAAAGAAATAGGGACTTTTCCCACTTCAAGATGCTGTTGCTGATGAAAATTCACATACAAATTCAAAAACCAGAATGAAACGTTTCCAACTCTGCATAAGTAATAATGTAAGGTGTGAAACTAAGGTATAAAGAAGCGACAAAAAGGGACACTGGCAAGTAAACCAAAGAAGGTGGAGGACATTATGGGAATATATACAGTGGTGCATTTTGGTTGGAAGAATACAAAAAACAGAATATTTTTGAAATGGTGAAGCTCCTTCAGGTTCAGACAATGCAGAATGCAGACACACAGATAGAGCAAGTGATTTGGAAAATAAATAGTGTGTTGACCTTGAATGAAATGGGGTTGGTCTACAAAAATAAAGAGGTCATGTTTAGGCGATACTACATTCGGATTACTGTGTGCAATGCACATGGAAGCAGATGCTGGGTTTAGAATTAGTACATGTTAGCAGTTCTTGGGATGAGGGGCTTGTCCTACAAAGACCAAATGAGAAAGCTTGTAAACATACAGGCGTTTACAAGAGTGAAGGGAAATCATACGCAATTCTGAGAGACACAATAAATTTTAGATGCTGAAATCTTGAGCAAAAAAAGCAAATCTTGGAGGAACTCAGCAGGTTAAGGGGCTGTCCCACTGTGGCGACCTAATCTGCGAGTTCAGAAGAGTTTGACCTAGACTCATACTTGCAGCAAGGTCGACACGCGGTCCTAGGTGGTCTTTGTAACTCTCCTTCATGCTCGAGAGTAGTCCCCGCGTACTCGAGGCCTCAGCTAGGTTGCAGCGTATTTTTCAACATGCTGAAAAATGCCCGCGAGTAAAAAAAGGTCGCCATGGAAAAAAAATCGATATTTTTTTTACTCGTAGGTTTAGTCGAGGTAGGTCGTAGTAGGTCGGCATGTTATTCGTAGGTAATCGAGGGTAGTCGAAGATAATCGAAGGTAGTCGTAGTTAGTCTTCAACATAGTCGAAGGGAGGACGAAGGAGGTCATCTTCACTCTCCACTATTCGGTGTCCAATTTTCCCAAAGCTAGTTGAAGCTGGTCTTCGACACGGTTCACATGGAGAACATACAAACTCTGTACAGACAGCATCTATAGTCAGGATCGATCCTGGTCTTTGGCACCGTCAGGCAGCAACTCTACCACTGCGCTATTGTGCCGCCCCTAACTCCTATGATCTTATACACCACTATAAGATCACCCCCTCATCCTCCTGCGCTCTAATGATTCAGGGATGTGGTGATCATGTTGAAAGCTTTTCGGTGCCAGTGGCGTAAATTGTGGGTTGTCGTAGGTGCTGTCATTGGTTGTCGCCAGGTTAACGAAGGTTGTCGCCAGGTGACGTAGGTTGTCGCTGGTGCTGACTTTGGTGGATTCCATTGTCCTAGTTGCAGGCAGTCGCCTAAAGAATTGCCTAAGTGGGACAGGCCCTTAACAGGGCTGAGGTTGATAAGCATTTGGTACTTTCCCATTCAATGCTAGAGTCCATTTGGGAAAAGCGATAGTGAGAACTCTTCAGGACGTTTAATACTTGCACGATCCCACTGGAGTCACAAAATTGCTAACACATGGAACTTCTGGCTTTTTTCAAGAAAAACCTAGTCAATAAAATCATTACTAAACTGCAGAAACTAGAAAGTAACTGCAAGTGTTAGTTTATACTGAAGATAGATACAAAATGCTGGAGTAATTCAGCGGGTCAGGCAACATCTCTAGAGAAAACGAATGGGTGGTGTTTTGGGTAGGGACCCTTCTTCAAGGTTAAGAAATATCTTGCAATTGGGGCAGCAGTGTGTGGTGGGAACAGCAAGAGGAGAACAGCTGAAAGAAGATATAGGATAATGGCCCCCAATCTTCACCCATTTAGCCAATACTGACAGGACCCAGGCTTCTTGGTACAAACCACAAGCAGTTTTGATAGTAAAAGCTAAATCCATACAGTAGATTCATCACTTATGTGCACCTTAATATACTGTGTGCCCACAGGAACATTCAGGATTTGTTTCAAAGGATAGTGGATGATCAAAGATTTCCTTCATGCTGTTTATACCACTGAAGAAGACGAATTGATTTTTATTTAACCCATTTGTCACAGTTAAAGCTACAGCTGCGGCCCAATAATGTAATTGCAACTGAATATGTGACTCAAGTCTTTAGAGAAATGCCTTTCTGCTTGCTTGGAGACGCTGGTCAAAATGGAATACAGAGGCATTCAGAGAGCACACTGGTACAAAAGTCACCTGATAACTATTCCACCTTCAACATATCCTCTGCATTATCATCCTGAGAGACAGATCATTTGGATTTTTTTCCCCTCAGTCATTGCATAGGGCTTTTGGAGTCTCATACGTGCCAATTGCAGCACGAGCACGCCGTGTGTCACCCTTGCCGTTCCAGGTTAAGACCACTCAACTATCCTTCATCAAATTACTCGTTGTGGATTATTGCCAAATGATCATGAAATGCAAATATTTATTTTCCCCTTTGTTCCTATCTCTGGAAATGGTGAATTTTCAGGAGTTTCTGGTTTTAGTCAGAGTTCTACAATAAGGAGTATTTTGTTTTCTCTCTTGTATTTCTCTGGATACGTGATGCCATACCAGCAAGCATTTTAAGAAAAGGACACAAATAAATTATCTCAAGGTGATACACCAACTTCAGATGTTGGGATTTTGTTTTATTAACACCACAATGTAATTTGCATAGATATACTGGGAGCTGTATCTTGACCTTAAAGCTTGATGATTTGTGAGTTGATGTGTCCCTGCTTGGTATCAGCAAATGATCTGATTATTAAGTACTTTTCTTCGGAAAATAAATCTTGGGTTGGTAAAGTAATATGTCGACCCAATGATAAATGTCCACAGACAGCATTTAGCACCTAGATATATTTAGCAATATAAGCTCAGCAGAGAGACGCTTCACAAAAAAAAACATTCTTTATACACTCAGAGAGACTTAAAAAATTCCAAGAAATGTATTTGCTGTTATTTTCATTTAATTTAAAACGCGTTATGAATCATGGGATCAATCCATGCATGAACCAGCTTGAGATTCACATTGGATTTTTGTACCAATGTCAATCATGCTTTTGATACCGTTAAAAAAAATGCCAACGGATCATTTACCACTAAGCTTAAAGATTTAGTCATGACAATAATCTCTGAAAATAATCAGGCAAATGATGTCACTGTGCACCAAATGGTCTCATGTTATTCATTTGTTAAAATTGTGGCAGTTTTAGTTCAAATTAACGAGTTGAGGAATACAAACTTGAATACCATCTCAGTTTATCTCAGACATAAGCATGATATGAGGCACCTTTGTGTTAAACATTTAGGAGTCTGTTTATTTGTTTGGAAACTTTGTTAAATGTGTTTAATTCGGAACACTTGTTAAAAATTGTTGCAAGATAATTCATTTATACGGAGGGGGATGAATCATAAGCTTTATGTGTGAGTTGTTTTAAAATGAATTCTGAAGCTTCGGTTGATATGTGGTAACTTGTGCATCTTGAATCTTGGCATTAAATGACTTAACAAAAATGTTCCAAGTTCTTCTTAGGATGTTTGGACTGAACTTAATGCAATTAAGATTTAAAATCGCTTGAAAATCTGCTTGAGAAGGTATATTGCTTATATTGCTTCAAAATAACATTAATCAGAAACATTGTGGAATATCAAATGAGGAATGTTGGCAATTAAACCAGAAGAGGCAAGGAAGCAATGGAATATTTTCTCAGATTATGCTGGAACCTAGGAAACCATTCCAAAGATGTGAAAATAGTGGTTTCATGGCAGTGCAACAAAGGAATCCTTTGTAAGTGTAGAGAGTTCAACCAGAGGGAATATTTGGTTGAGTTTATGCAAGTATTCATGAAATAGCACACGGGATGGCATACTTCCAGGTATAATAGAGTGTTACAGGTCACATGATCCAACAGCTTTTTAATCTTTATTATTGGGAAAATAATTGTAAAATATTATTGTAAAAATAAAATAATGACGCTGACCAATGTTTTATTAAAAATTCATTATCGTCACAGATTTTCTCTCAGAACATACAGAGCATAGAACAGTGCAGCACCAGAGCAGACCCTTCGACTTGTAATACCTGTGTCAAACATGATGCCAAGCTAAACTAATCTCACCTGCATGTACATCCCTCCATTTCCTGCACATCCATGTGCATATCTAAAAGCCTCTTAAATGCCATGTCATATCAGCCTCCACCACCGGCAGCGTTCCAGGCACCTACAACCCTTGGTGTAAAAAACGTGGCCTGCATATCTCCTTTAAACTCTACCCTTTTCACCTTAAAGCTATTCCCACTAGTCTTTGACATTTCCTCCATGAGGAAATAAAAGTTCTGACTGTCAACCTTATCCATGCTCTCATAATTCTATATACTTGTCAGGGCTTCCCTCAGCCTCCAACGACCCAGAGAAAATACTTAAGTTTGTCCAACCTCTCCTTTTTGGTAATAGCCTCTCGTACAGGAAACATTCTGGTAAACCGCCTCCACAACCTCTCTAAAGCCTCCAAATCCTTCCTGTATTGGGTGACCAGAACAGAACACAACACTCCAAATGTGGCCTAACCAAATTCCTATAAAGCTGCATAATGACTTCCTGACTCTTATACTCAATCCCCTGGCCCAGGAAGGCATGCATACCATGTGCCTTCTTTATTACTCTATTTACTTGTGTTCCACTTTCAGGGATCTATGGACTTGGACCTCAAGATCCTTCTGGATATTAATGTTGTTATGGTCTTTCCATTAATTGTATACCTTCCCCTTTCATTCAACTCCCCAAAATGTGGCACCTCACACTTTGTTGGATTAAACTCCATCTTCCGTTTCTCTGCCCATTTCTGTAACTGATTATATCCCTTTGTATACTTTGACAGTCTTCCGCACAGTCCATAACTCTAGCAATCTTGATGTCATCTGCAAACTTACTAACAGTCTACATTTAAGTCCAAGTCATTTATATATATCACAAACAACAGAGGTCCCAGCACAGACCCCTGCAGAACACCATTGGTCACAGACATCCAGTCTGAATAATCCTCTTCCACCACAACCCTCCATCTTCTATTAGTTAGCCAGTTCGGAATTCATACGACAAAGTTACTACTGTATGAACCCCATGCAACTTAATCCTCTGGATCAGCCTACCATGGGGAACTTTAATCAAATGCCTCACTTAAATCCATCTAAACAATGTCCGCCACCCAACCCTCATTGATCATCATCATCACCTCCTCAAAAAACCCAATTGTCAGAAAGCCCTGACCTTCCACGTACAAAGCCATGTCGACTTTCCATAATTAGTCCATTCTCTTCCAAACAGATGTAAATCCTATGCTGTAGAATCCTCTCCATTAGTTTCCCTACCATTGACGTAATGCTCACTGGCCTATAATTCCCTGGATTCTCACTACTTCCCTTCTTTAATAAAGGAACAACATTAACTACTCTCCAGTTCTACGCTTGTGGCTAGAGACAGTGCAAAGATGCCAAGGCTCTTGCAATTTCCACTCTTGCCTCTTAATAACCTGGGATAGATCCCATCATGCCCTGGAGATTTATCCGCCTTACTGCTTTTCAAGAGTTGATTTCAAACTGCCCTTGCATAGTAATATTCCCTACACTGATCTCACTCTCTTCCGTCCTTCTCCTTGGTGCAAAGTAGACAAAAATGCTGGAGAAACTCAGTGGGTGAGGCAGCATCTATGGAACGAAGGAATAGGTGACATTTCGGGTCGACACCCTTCTTCAGACAGAGTTGACGTTTCGAGTCGAGACCCTTTTTCAGACTTGACTTGAAATGTCACCTATTCCTTCGCTCCATAGATACTGCCTCACCCGCTGAGTTTCTCCAGCATTTTTGTCTAACTTCGATTTTTCCAAAATCTGCAGTTCATTCTTAAACAGATGCAAAGTATTCGTTTAGTATCTCCCCAAACCCTCGGACTCCAAACACAAATTCCCCCCTTTGTCCTTGAGTGGTGCTATCTTCCCGCCGGTTATCCTCTTGCTTTTAATGTAGGCATAAAAACCCTTGGGGGTTTCTATAATCTTCAAAGCCATTTCCTGGCTACATTTTGCCCTCCAAATCTGCTGCTGGAATTCTTTTCTACTTGTTTTATATTCCTCAAAGACCGTCTGATGTTGAATAATATGTCTAACATATCTGCTACGTCAAGGTTTGAAGGTGTTTAGTTTTGTCAAAAAACTATGATGACTAGAAACATTTTTACGTCCTGATTATTAAAATGGGGATTGAGAAGCAACTCTTCAATTATAGTAGGGGGATTATTTTGATCAATAATAATAGTGTGGTTCTCAACAGCAAGCCAAAACAGCCCAGGATGTACAGGAAGGTAGGCGGCGCGACTCTCGTCAGCAGCGGCCTCTGCAGCCCGTTCGCGTTTTTATTATTTTTTGTCTATGTTTTTATGTAGTTTTTGTTATTTTTTGTTGGGGGGTGGGGTGGAAGGGAGGGGGTAACCTTTAATCTCTCCCTGCACGGGAGACCCGACCTTTTCTTTGTCGGGTCTCCGTTGTCTTTGGGGCTGCAACGAGGAGCGGCCTCCAACAGGAGAAGACCGGGGGCTCTGGTGCCGATGACTCACCTCACCGTCGCGGAGCTAGCCGAGTCCAGAGCGGGTGGAGCGGTGTTCGAGCGCTGCTGCGGCCCGACCTCCGGAGATTCGGAGGCTGCAACTGCGGGTCTGGCGGACGGCGGCACCGGGAGCCCGCGGGTCCCTGGAGGGAAACCGCTTTTCAGGGCTCTCGCAACGGCGACTTCTCCCGCCCGAGTTGCGGGGTTGAAGAGCTCCTGGAGCGGGTCCTTACAGCACCGCCCCGCGCGGCTTGGAATGGCCGCGGGACTCTGCGAGCGCCCGCCGGGGGCTCTAACACCAAGAACCCGGTGTGCGACCTTGCATCACCCGGCGTGGCTTTAAGGGCCGCGTGATAATCGCCATCGCCAGCCGGGGGCTTTGACTTTGACTCTGACATCGGGGGGGGGGGGGGGGGAAGTGCAGTGGAGAGATACGTTTTTTTGGCCTTCCATCACAGCAATGTGATGGATGTTTATGTAAATTATGTTGTGTCTTGGGTCTATTTGTTTGTAATGTATGGCTGCAGAAACGTCATTTTGTTTGGACCTCAAGGGGTCCAAATGACAAATAAATTGAATCTTGATCTTGAAATAAATGGCCCAGATGTTCTGCCTTAAAACCCAGCAGATTTGCTCAAATTTGTCACAATTTAAGCGCTTTTGTGAGCAAAGGCTGAAGTTTTGAGTGTAGGCTGAAGTGCCTTCTGTCATGTTTCCCCAAATGTCTGTGCTCCTATTGATGCCAGGTCAGGCAGTGGATACGCCTGCAGATTAATAATTTCCCAAGTTGTGAAATCTGCCTGTTCGATTGTGCAAGTTGAAGTCGGACAGAAGAAATTTCTGACAACAGAAAAATCAAGTTGACTTTTTAAATTTGATTTGTTATTAAATGTAAGTGTATCAGGTAAGATCACACTATGGCGACTCCCCAGCTACTGTTGGGTAGTTGGAATCCTTACTACTTTAACCATAATCCTTTACACTTCCCTGTGATTTATCAACATATATACTCCTGTATCTCCTATTGATTGTAGGGAGGCCAACAACATAATTTCAGGAAGATCATTCCTTTTTTTGTATCTAAACTCTACCCATGTGGTCGCATTTCAAGGGCTTTCAAAGACAACCCCCCTCATAAGTGGAATAAAGATCTCCTTGATAATAATGCAATGTCCCCTTCCCTGAGACATTCTACCCCTGCCATTAAGCTTGAAACTTCTAAACTGGATTGCTGAGATGCCAAGCTTGCCCATTTTTGACTCCTGTGATATGTCTCAGTGATTGAAACAATATCATATTCCCATGTGCTGATCAATGCTCTAAATTCATCAATCTTACAAATCAGGCTCCTTGTATTAAAATAGATGCATTTTAGCCTTCCACTTCTTCCACATGCCTTATCGTGCTTATTTAATAATCAATTTGTAAATAAGATTTCATTCAGATAAAGATTTTCTCGGATTTAGCAATTCAAGGGAAATATTTTCTAAAATACAAATTAAAGCTGCCAGGCACTAGCATCTTTGAACAAAATGTACACTGATTTTTTGTGATATGTGACATGATCAAACTTAACAGGTAATTCTAACTTCAAAGGAAAATGTTGGCGGCTCTCAAGTTAATTTCTCATTACCTGCCTTCCCATGAAGGTGACCTGACAGAACTAAAAGAGCTCATTGAACTTCTTGGCACCAGACTATAGAATACAAGTTTTCTGAGGGGAAAACCTATCACAGCAGTCAAATTGCTCAGATGTTGAATAATATATGTCTAACAATTCTGCTATGCGATTACTTCTTGTTAAGTTTTGAAATTTCTTCACATTTCAGTTAATCCTACAGCATCTTTACTGAATTCCATCTGAGTTTTCAAGATTACTGATGCATGGCAATTCCACTGCATCATGTTATTGCAAAAATAGAGCTAACAATTCAGCTTGGACAAAAAAAACAAAACAATGAATTCCACTTATAGAGCATCTGAAAGATATGGGGGTGAAATCAAACTCAGTAGCACTCATTAGATAAAAAAAAATAGAAGCAAGGAACTGCAGATGCTGGTTTACAAAAAAAAAAGACAGAGGGCTAGAGTGACCCAGCGGGTCAGACATCATCCCTGGAGAACACTGATTGCTGATGTTTCAGGTCGGAACTCTTCTTCAGACAAAAATAGTATCTGATGTGCAAATTTCCACTTGTCAAGGTGATTGCCAAATCGAGGAGAACAAACAGTATTTCATTCTCTCTTTGCAGAGACAAGCAGGCAGATGGAACAATGGACTTTTGAACAATTACAACTATTGTGCAGCTTACCATTAACAGTACAGGTTGCACTAAGGCTGCTGCATAGCATCTCTGTACTACAACAGAATCAAAAGATTCCATACTCTCAACATTCAGCTGGTATGAAACTAGAGACAGCAATATCCTGTTCTTAATTATGCCCTGTAATGTCTTAATTATGCTTCAGACCATTGCATTAGCTACATTTGAGCTACCACAACAACTCAAAAGGTGGTTACCGGGAGACTTGGGCTATCCGTTAAACATGGCTCCTAGCAGTGGTGCACGACGCAATCACACATGAACAGAATGGATGCAGTGAAAACAATCCTGCTAAGCATAATAAAGCAGACCACGCTTTCACTGCCTGGAGGAACTTCACCATGCTCATCAGAGTAGTTGTCAACATTTTCAGAGGTTTTTGCATGCTGCACAGTCATTTACATCATAAAAGTACAAATGCTGTCACAATCTAAAGAATGAGCAGAGGAGGCAGATGAGCAAAATGAAGACAGTGAAGTTCGAGGAAGGAAGAAAGAAAGCAACACGGAGTATTTTTTTTGCTCTGCTTGTTAAAGGAAAGCTTACTGTACCTCGGTTTAAGTCATTTCAGATACCCAAGAAGTAAAATTTGACAAAACAGTGCTGGGAAAGTGAGAAGACAAGAATGACAGACATTCTGTGACTTGATTTCAAACGCAGTCAGAAGCTCAGAGCCAAACATTTGCCATAGAGGAATGCAGAGGTGGAACCTACAAGTGATATGACACTTAACATGTGGTCTTGTCGGAATAAGGATGAAGCAAGCGCAGACGTCAGCTTGTCAAAGGGCAAGGTTACGCAATAGTTTTGTGATGGCACACCTAGATGACAGGCCAACCAATAGCGAAAAATGAATTAAATGTTTGATGCATTCTGAAGGGATGCAATATGTGGGCTACTTTTCCCTGTTGAGGGGCTTGGAGGATTTCAGCCCCAACTAGGCACAGAACTTTGTGCAGAGTTTGGAGGTCATACTTTCCAGGATGCAAGGTCTACAAACATGTGAATGGACCACCTACATATTGGAAAGGAGTGTGGGAGTACTTTCACTGGAAGGACTGCAATTGTTCAACGTGGCTCACCTCCATCTACTCAAAAGCAATGAGGGATGGGCACTAAATGCCAGCATTGACAAGACATTGCAATCTGTTAAAATTCCCTCAATTTGGATAAGTTCCAGATGTTTGAGGTTTGGACAATCACAAATGTATTGCTACTACTTAAGAACGGAGTGAGGCAGAAATCAGAATATGTAGGTTTGTTAGCTTACCATTAGTCTTTGGGAAAATCACATTTAACACATTGATGTATGTGGGATCTTGGGTTCCAAGTCCATAGCTTCCTGAAAGTAACAACACAAGTAGATAGAGTGGTAAAGAAGGCGTACGGTATGTTTGCCTTCATTGGTCGGGCATTGAATACAAGAGTTATGTGGCTGCTTTATAGGACTTTGGTTAGGCTCATTTGGAATAATGTGTGTACTATGATTTGCACCAATACAGGAAGGACCTGGAGCTTTGGAGAGGATGCAGAAGAGGTTTACCGGAATGCTGCATGGATTTGAGAGTATTAGTATAAGGAGAGGTTGGACAAACTTGGATTGTTTTCAATGGAGCTTCAGAGGCTGAGGGGAGTCCAGATAGAAATAGATTAAAAAATGAGATGCATCGATAGCATAGACGGTTAGTACTGTTTTTTCAAAGGTAAAAATGTCAAAGATTTGAGAGCATAACTTTAAGATGAGAGGGGCAAAATTTAAAGGAGATTTCCAGGGCAAGTTTTTTTTTTGCACAGAGAGTGGTGGGTGCCTGGAACACGCTGCCGGGGGTAGTGGTGGAGATGGAGTTAATAGTGGCATTTATAAGGCTTTTAGATAGGTACATGGATACGCGGGGAATGGAGGGATATGGATCATAATCATATGTAGGCAGAGATTAATTTAACCTGATATCATGTTAAGCATGGATATTGTGGGCTGAATAGTCTGTTCCTGTGCTGCACTGCTCTATGTTCAAATTTGCAGGGGTTCTTTGAGGATGTAACAAGCAGCATAGACAGATGAATTGAGTGTATTTGGATTTTGAGAAGACATTCAACAAGGTGTCATGCTAAAGAATACGAGTACATGATTGGGGGTAATATATTGGCATGGACACTGATTGCAAACTAACAGGAAATAGGTAGGAAAGAACTGCAGATGTTGGTTTAAATCAAAGGTAGAATGAAGAATTCTAAGGTAGAAAGAATTCAAAGGTGGAATCAGACTGAAGAAGGGTCTCGACCCGAAACGTCACCCATTTCTTCTCTCCAGAGATGATACCTGTCCCCCTGAGTTACTCAAGCATTTTGTCTCTAACAGGAATTAGGGTTATTTTTGGTTTGTAATCAGAAATGAGAGGTGCCACAAGGATCAGTGCTGGGATCTCAACTATTTACTATCTGTATTAATAATTTGGATAAAGGGACTGTGTCTAGTGCAGCCATGTTTATTTATGAAACAAAGATATGTAGGTAAGAAAATCGTTAGAGGAACACAAAAAAGCTGCAAAAAATATATAGTTAGATTAAGTGTGAGCAAGAAATTGGCAGATGTAATGTGGAGAAATGTGAGATTATCCATTTTGGAAAGAATGGAAGGAAGCTGAATAAGCAAATGGCTATTTACCTGAACTGAGACTATAAAATGTCATGCTATAAAGGGATGCAGGGGTCCTAGTGCCTGAAATAAAAAAGTTGGCATACAAGTAGATCAAATAATTAGAAAAGCCAATTGGATGTGGGGTTTTTCTGTAAGGCATATTGAGTGTAAGAGTAGAGGGGTTTTGACAGGTGATGAGAGTACTACAGAGCTGCTAACTCTCACGCATTGAGTGTGAGAATCACGCATTTTTGCCCAATTCGCACGCTCTCACGTTGATCACAAATTTCTCACGCTCTGTCGTGAGAAATTCTGTGATCAACGAGAATTTCAAAGCAATTATCAACTAACTTGATCGAACCATCACACACCTCCAAAGCATGTCCCTATGCAAATTTACATTGAAAGACACGGACCGGGCAGTGAATGTGTGTCACCCAGCGCAGCAAGTAAGGACATGTCCTGCTCTCGGCGGCAGTCGGAATTTAAGGATTTGCGGGAAGCGGCTGACAAGAGCGAGGCCGGCGAGCGGCAGGAGAGAGGTACATGGGCCGCGGAACTGGGGGGCACTTTTTTGGCTAGACATGTTTCAATGTCTCCGCCTTTGGACGAGGCGCTGCTGTGCTCTGAGCAACGTGGTCGTGGGTGTTGGAGAGCCAGGGTGGAGGGAAGGAGGGATGGAAGCAGAAGCAGCGGCGGCGGCAGATGTGGACGGGGAACTGGGGCTGGCGAGTGTTTGCCGAGCTGGCGAGTCGCTCGCTGCAACTCCGGCCATGGAGCATCCTCGGTGTAGGAGACCCGGGCAGTCGGTAGCGTTGCGCCACTGCCATGAGAGTCTCTGCGCCCAATTCGCCCTGGTGACCGGCATGGACCAGGCTGGGTAAAAGCAGTGGCCTTCAAATGGGGGTGGTTAGAGAAAGCATCCTGCTTGCCTGGTAGATTTACACTTGCTGTAACTGCAGGAAAAAATGTTCCCGGTGTTGGGGGAGTTCAGAACCAGGGGTCACTGTTTAAGAATAAGGGGTAGGCCATTTAGGACTGAGATGAGGACAAACATTTTTCACGCAGAGAGTTGTGAATCTGTGGAATTCTTTGCCACAGAAGGCAGTGGAGGCCAATTCACTGGATGTTTTCAAGAGAGAGTTACATTTAGCTCTTGGTGCTAACAAAATCAAGGGATGTGGGGAAAAAACAGTAAAGAGGTACTGATTTTAGGTGAACAGCCATGATCATATTGAATGGCAGTGCTGGCTCAAAGGGCCGAATGGCCTATTCCTGCACCCATTTTCTATGCTTGAGTATATGGCAATAACTCAACCGCTTGATTTTGAAGCATTCATGCATGGTGGAGGTATAATTTAGTCATAGAGTGATACAGTGTGAAAACAGGCCCTTCGGCCCAACTTGCCCATACCCGCCAACATGTCCCAGCTACACGACCTGCATTTGGTCCATATCCCTCCAAACCTGTCCTATCCATGTATCAGTCTAACTGTTTCTTAAATGTTGGGATAGTCCCTGCCTCAACTACCTCCTCTGGCAGCTTGTTCCATGCACCCACCACTCTTTGTGTGGAAAAAGCTACCCCTTAAAAAGACCTCTTAAAAATACTTTGAACAAAAAACATTGAAATCATTCTTCTACAATGCACTAAAACATGATTTTAATACATCAAATTTCAAAGAGTCTCTACCGTGGGAGGTGGGGGGGGGCACCCCCCCTCCGTCACTCCACCCTCGCTGGGAACCCCCAAGGCCAGTGATCAGTGATTGCTCAGCTCCCCCACTTTCAAAAATGCTCCACGGCTCCTGGTTCAGACGGAGAGCACTGGCAGATGTGAAGGGGAACTGAGGCCAGTTGTCCATGATGTCCGGATCCCAATGCCCAGCGCTTCGTGTTTTACAGTTGGCTAATGTTATTGATTTGTAATTAGCCTGATTTGTAATTAGTAGACAAAACCTTAATTTATTAATCCGGAATATCCAGGGGGATGGGATAAGTGTAATATTAAAATGACATGCAAGGTGTCAGGCTGTCTGTCACAAAATCCAGCCCCGATAACCCATTATTTCCTTCAGTTAAATATTGGGGAGGTAGCGCAATTGTCATTTGCCACTCAACTATTATGTTTGTTTACCACACTGCCTATTTCTAACCCCCCCAAATTCCTTTGACAGGATGAAAAGAAATGTCCCCAATCTCGTTGTTTTATTAATTGAACATGTAGATGAACATCCTCAAGGAGTGTAATCAGATGGAAACTGATTCAGATGCGATGTTTAAGAGCTTGTTCAAAGAAGGGGCATGTTTTAAAGGAGTGACAAAGATACTTGCAGAGGAATGTGTGAGGAGGTTATTATTTGTCTTTAGTTTTAGCTTGAACCAGGCCATCTGAAGATTCAAAGTTTAATATAGTAATTGTGCTGATACTGACTGTAACCAATATCATCCATTCCGGAGGTTTTATTTTTTTGATGTCATTTAAACCACTTGGATTTCAATCACTTCAATGTAAAAGTAATTGGGAATGGGGAGCATTGGATCAAAAATTTGCCCTTGGTACATATTAACTGTAATATAATAATGTATGCATGTTGGTAGGTGCAATCAAAACAAAGATCTTTTTATCATTGTTGTGTTATGAATACCACAGAAAATATGATGTACTCTCAAGATCACACTCAATAAATATATATTGTTATTGGACTTTACATTTCAGAATATATATTGTTATTGGACTTTGCATTTCAGAAAAGTCCCAGCTGAGAGGAAGACAGCAAAATACTGAAAATATTGGGGGTGAAAATTACTTCAGGACAGTTTGTTAGGAAAATGAAGGAAATGGTAACTGAATAGTTATACAGCTGAGTGAGTATAATTTTATGGATAAGAAATTTTGTTCAATCAATTGATGACTTCTTTGACAAAGTAACTAGCATGTTAGATAACAAGGAAGCCAATGGATGTAGCAAATTTTGTTATCCAAAATTTGGTCAGTGAAGTGCCCCATAAAAGATTACCACAATAGATAAACACTTGAATATAATAGGTTAAGTCCAGGGGGTCAGATAAGGGGCTTTATGTGTGGGCCAGATATATTGTCAATGCAGAGGGTCTAGGAACAAGGCCAAGTGTACATCCAGAGTCAAGGTCTGGAATAGTACTAGGTGTGCAGTCAAAGCTGGGACAATGAGAGTGTTCAGCACTTGGAACCTAAGCAGGTAAGCCGGTATGATCAGGGTAGAATAGGGGGCCAGGTGCAAGGCTGGACTCAGGGTCAGGAATGAGAGAAGGTATGCAACTGGAGTCAGGGTCAGGAGTAGTACCAGGTGTGCCGTGAGACCCAGGTTGGTCAGCATGGGCCAAGTGCTTGATTACAATCTGATTCTCATACATGAATACACTAAGATCATTCATGTGTTGCGCCTGTTGATCAGAGCCTGGCTCTACTGTGGAATGTAATTAGGAATGTAATTTAGCCAACCTTATTCATAGCTAATCCAATTTAAAGCATAAATATTGCATCCAAGTGTAAGTTAAAAGACTCACTACATTATGCACCAGATGGCATAATTTCAAGCTGAAAATTGCAAAAGCTTCCTACCGTGGGAGGGGGGACACCCCCCTCCCACACCCCTCAGTCACTACCCTCGCTCAGGCTTGGTCTCTCACAATTTCTCACACCCAACTCTCACCCAATGTTGTCAGACCTGTAGTACTATGTACAGCTTTGATCTCCATTTTTAAGGCAGACTGTTTTCATTGGAAGCAGTGCAGAGAACAGAAAATTCATGGGTTATTTATTGGGACAAGGGGTTAACATATGCGGAAATATCATGGAGCTTAGAAGAATGAGGAGTGAATTCATTGCAACATTAAATGAAGAGGGGGATTGATAGGATAGATGCAGAGATATATCCCTTGGTGGAATAATGTGCATTGTTTCTGAAGATGGGTAAACCTACTTAAAAAAAAATCTCTTTGAAATTCTCTACCTGAGGGCTATGGATGCAAAGCCATTATTCAAGATGGAGATTAACAGATATTTGAAATACAAAGGGGTAAGAAGGGAGCAAGAGGCCGAGATTGGATTCAATTATGCAGTGAGCACGAGGGACCCCCTCACTCCTTTTAATTCAGTTGCCTTTATCATATTAAATAGAAATTAAAATAACTTATTGAAATGTCTCAATTATTTAATTGTTGTAAAAATTATTTCACTGTTTTGGAATTTTAGTGTGAACAATGTCACAAATCAATGTTGCCAGGTTATTAAAATGTTTTAATCACTGTGATTTATACATAATGCCTCTGCACCATTCCTATTTGTTGCAGAGTGCAAATCAGGGGGAAAAAAATCAAGCAATAAAGCTTTTTAGTTGCATATCTCATCTGAACTACATAGAGATCAAATCGAAGGATTTCTCACTGTGCAATTTTGAAGTCACTTTAAAGGACAAGTCCAGAAATCTCTAAGACTCCACGTGAGATCTGAATACTACAATGTTTTTTCTTCTCCTTGTAACAGAAGTACACTCACAAACTCACAGCATACCTTACTCAAACATATTAATTGCTAAAGAATGAATATCATCTGCCTTTTAGCATGCAGAGACAAAGGACAATGATTGGTAACATGATACATGCTAATCAGCTTAATAGCTTTTGAAACCTTTGAGGATGTTATGTGCAATAGACTTATTTAAATTAAACAGCAAAGAAAGCAATGAAAGGCTCTTTTTATTGCTTTCACAAGAAGTGCATTTGAAGTTATTCCTCAAGTTTCCCTTGTGAATGACTATCTTAAATTGCTATCAACTTCAATGAAAATGCAATGGAATTTTAATGAAAATGTTGTCCTTGAATTTTCTGCTGCAGCAGGACACATATTTAAATGACAAAACTTTAGATGGTCACGAGTGGAACTTGCGAGTGTAGCAGAGTTGGTACACTGATTTATTTCTTCAAATAACACTTAATACCCCCTAGTGTTATGGTTGGGGTTAAAAAAACACACAATTTTGTCCAGAAAACATTATAATTCAATTATTTACCATTAAAAGTTATAGTTAGGCATGTACATCTAACCTCTGCCTCGACCAATCAAGCGACAGTGGACACTTACAAGTTGGAGAGGAGTCAGACTTTTTTTACTCCTTTTCATCCCTGCCAATCCATCCTGCCAAATCTCAGCCTGGGCTCCCAAGACTGTGAAGAGACACAATACCTGTCTCAGTGGAGTTGGGTAATCTCCTACAGACGGAGATCTTTAAAAATCTCTTTATGTGAATATTACTGTTATGGATACAGTTATCCGTATGTTACCCACTAAAAAAAATTACTTCATAGAGTTATACTGCACGGAAAAAGCCCCCTTGGCCAACTCATCTACACTGACCAAGATGCCCATCTACTCTAATCCCAATTGCCTGCATTTGACCCATATTCCTTGAAACCTTTCTTATCCTTCTACCTGTCCAAATGTCTTTTAAATTTCCGCTATATCACCTATTCCTATCACTGATTAAAAAATGTTCAAAGACTTCTTCCATCATCCCCAGAAGATGAGAGTTCCAAAGACTCGTGACTGAAAGAAAGAAATGGGCAACTCTGGTTTTTAAACAGTGACTTTCAGTTCTATATTCTTCCCAAATTCCTAAATAATAGCAAAAAAGCTGCTGGAGGGATCCTACCATCAATGTGGTGAAGGTGCTGACATGATTTTGTTATAGAACTCCACAGCTTTCCGAATATTGATCTTAGGCTCTATAGGGGGGTTGCACGTAAGGTCACCGGGTCATAGGGCTCGACGCACGGAGCCGCTAAATCCAACTGGAAGACATCCGTCACTTCCGGTATATGTTATTAATGCTAGAAACGCGTACTTTCCTACCTGTTAAAAACCACCAAAATGTTGAATTTTTGCGCTGAAAAAAATTGTGGGAGTCGGGGTAAGTGTGAGAGACATGTACCCAACTTCAGAATTCCAAACGTGAAGCGAAATGAAGGTAAAGAGAAGCGAGAACTGAAGGGACAACAGCAGCTAAAGTGCTTGGTAAACATTGAAAATATTGGGAATTATCGTGTTTGCTCACTGCATTTCATCAAGTAAGGCATTATTTGTGTTTTTTCTTGATTCCTTTGGTATCTAAAAATTCTCAGAAGTGATAAATCTGGCTGTAAATTTTTCTTCAGATGCGTTTTCATTTTGTATGTAAAAACCCACGAGAACCATGGGCGATTTAAAAAAATTACAGCCAGATTTATCACTTCTGAAACTTTTAAGATGCCAAAGGAATCAAGAAAAAACACAAATAATGCCTTACTGTTGATGAAATGCAGTGAGCAAACGGCCAATGTTCGCTAAGCACTCTGTCTGTTGTTGTCCCTTCAGCCCTCGTTTCTATCTACCGTCATTTCTCCTCACTTTTGGAATTCTGAAGTCGGCTAAATGTCTCACACGCTTATCCCGGTTTCCATAATTATTTACAGCGCAAAAATTGACAATTTCAGCGGGTTTTAACGGGCCCGCTACATTGGAAACAATGGTAAGTGCCTACCTGCAGTTCATCGCGTGTAATCCATTTGGAGCAGCGTAGCAACAGTACGGGTCATGGGTCGTGACCGGCTGCCGTGAAACCTCCCTATAGTGATGGGAGTTAGATTGCTGAGCCAATTATCACCATTTGGAAGGACTGTGTGAGACTTGCTGATACTTAGCTTGGGCAAATGGTTAGTTTCAGTTTCACAGAGAGTTGTGAGTGTGGAATTCTCTGCCTCAGAGGTGGAGGCCAGTTTTCTGGAAACTTTCAAGAGAAAGCTAGATAGGGCTCTTGAAGATAGCAGAGTCAGGGGATATGGGGAGAAGGCAGGACCAGGGTACTGAAAGTGGATGATCAGCCATGATCACATTGAATGGTGGTGCTGGCTTGAAGGGCCATATGGCCTACTCCTGCACCTATTGTCTATTGTAAAACTAGCTGGATTTTGCCAAACTAGTGGTTGAACTACCTGCTGCTTCCAGAATGACTTTACTTTCATTGTAACCAGCTGTGTTTGCAGGTCTTGTTTGTGCATTAATCAGTGCTGGCATTTATTTACTCAGAGTGTTAATCAATAACTTATGAATGCCAGTAGGAACTGGCAGCACCTCTGATTTTCCACCCGTTGTGTGGTTTAGGCACGGGAGCAAAGTCTCTTTTAACACTCTCAGAAGTCTTTGATATGCAGGGCTGGTTTGGAGATATCCTTTGTCCCTAGTCCAGACACCCCAGCCTGATTTATCTGAGCAAAACATGAGCTCTGAAAGGGTGTACTGATCAAATCTGATCGCCTTTGCGGAACAATCTTGGTTTTCAAGTGCACACATTGAAACAGATGGATGATCACACACAGGTCAGGTGAAACTAAAAGAGGGCAGCTGCTCAATTTTCCTTTTGCAAAGAAACATCCATCTATAATTTCAGGAGCAGGAGATGGCTGCTTTCATTCTGTGACAGCCATGGCTTTGAGAAGATTGCCCAAAACCATTGCCAGTTGTGAAATGATTAAAATTGGCTCTGGGAAGTGCATTCCCATTGAAAATAAACACACTTTAAAATTTGCCAAATATGGAGCAAAGGATATAGTGTGGATTGAAGATCATCCTCCAGTAGCTATAGGGTGATTTCACGAAAGGTCACTGGAGCATAGATCCTCACCCACGTGACCGCAAAATTTAACTGGGGTACAAACGTCACTTCCAGTACATGTTATTGATGCTGAAAACGCATACTTTCAAACCTGTTAAAAACCGCGAAAACGGCCCGTTTTTGAGCTGTAAATAACTGTGCCAGTCGGGGTGACCGCGAGGCACAGCTATCTTACTTTAGAGTCCAGAAGATAAAGAAAAACGAAGGTAAAGACAAGAGAGCGCTGAAGGGAAAATAACAGCGGAAGTTGTTGGCCGAGCAGATATAAAGATCGAACATATCGGGAATTATCGCGTTTGCTCGCTGCATTTCATCAAAACGTCAATAATGCCTTAGTTTTGATGAAATGCGGCGAGCAAATGCGATAAAATCCCGATATTTTCGATCTTTATATCTGCACGGCGAACAACTTCCGCTGTTATTTTCCCTTCAGCGCTTTCTTGTCTTTACCTTCGTTTTTCTTTATCTTCTGGACTCTAAAGTAAGATAGCTGTGCCTCGCGGTCACCCCGACTGGCACAGTAATTTACAGCTCAAAAACGGGCCGTTTTCGCGGTTTTTAACAGGTTTGAAAGTTCGCGTTTCTAGCATCAATAACATGTACTGGAAGTGACGTTTGTACCCCAGTTAAATTTTGCGGTCACGTGGGTGAGGATCTATGATCCAGTGACCTTTCGTGAAATCACCCTATACCTGCATGTGCTCGTTAGAACATACGTGTGCCTCTTGTAATGTGTTCAGGAAGCATGCATGTGCTGTAAGCATGCATGTGCTGTTTTGAGATGCTTAGTAAAGATACAAAAAGCTGTAGTAGCTCTGCAGGTCAGGCAGCATCCCTGGAGAACGTGGCTAAGTGACGGTTCAGGTCAGGACTCTTCTTCAGACTGAAGAAGGGTCCCGACACAAAACGTTGCCTACCCACGTTTTCCAGGCATAGTGCCTGACCCCGAGTTACTCCATCATTACATATGTTTCCAAGGTAAACCAGCATCGGCAATTCCTTGTTTCTACATTTTGAGATGCCGAGTATTCTTTTCACAATTGTGCATCTTTGGCGAGTCGAGACGATCTAGTAAAGTAAAATTCTTTATTTTTAACGATAATAAAGCGATTTACTCGAGCGAGTTTTAAACAGCCAAAATAACGAAGCTCTTTTGAAAAGGGTGGAGCTTGAATGAATGCTTTACCAAAAGCCCGCAAAAAAACGCTCCTGTGCCAGCCAATAGCGAGAGTTTGTCATTCCGCAGGCCACCATTAGGTGCCGCTACAGCACCCCCCCAGAACCCGAGGTACGGAACCGAGCTGGAGACCGGACACGGCGACCGGACCGCATGGAAACAAAGGACGGGACGGGCGATACAGGTGAGACTGGCGAAACAGAGCCAGGGAACGGTAACGGTGCAGGAGAAACAGGAGAGACGGGTAATGGGGGGAAAAGTCACAACAGGTGCCACCGGAACGACCAGCGGATGGCCCCTACGCCGGGGTTGAGCAACCACCACCGGGCTGTCGACATCCAGGTGGGCAGGCTTAAGGCGAGCGACCGAGCCGATCTCCTCCTTGCCCCCGACATCCAACAGGAAAGTCGCAACGCCGGGCCGCAAAACCCGGAACGGACCCTCGTAAATCCGCTGCAGTGGAGACTGGTGCGAATCCCTGCGGAGGAATACAAACAGGCAGTTCTTAAGGTCTGGCGACACATATACTGGGGCTGTCCCATGCTGCGAGGTTGGGACAGGAGCCTGGCTGATCACTTTCTCCCGGAGACTCGCCAAAATGGCCAAGGCAGGCTATGGCTGCCCCCGAGCCTTAGGAAGGAAATCCCCGGGAACCTGCCGTACACCAGCTCAGCGGCCGACATGTCCAGGTCCGCTTTAGGGGCCTTACGGATGCTTAACACCACCCAAGGCAACTGGTCGACCCAGTCCGGACCAGTGAGCTGTGCCTTCAGCGCCGATTTCAGGTGTCGGTGGAAACGTTCCACTAACCCATTGGCCTGAGGGCGAAAGGCGGTGGTGTGGTACCACTGCGCACAGTTGTGCTAGTGTGGCCCACAATGCGGAAGTAAACTGAGCTCCCCGGTCGGAAATGGCCTGTGGGAATCACAAAGTCTTGTACCAGAGCCCGCACATGATGCTGGACTTTTGACATCTGGCAGGGGATGCAGGCTCTTGCCCAAGCCGCAACCTGCTTACGGAGGCCCTGCCAGACTAATTTGTCCGCCACCAGCCCGAATTGAAGGGTGGGCCAGGCCATGGATAGCGTCGAAAATCCTGCTCCGCCAACCCACTGGGACAATAGGGCGTGGTCGCCCCGTGGACACATCGTAAAGGACCAACACTCCCATTGAGCCGAAAGGGACGTCGGCCAACGGCAACTGAGATGAAGCGGCCGTTCATCTCGTCACCCATGCGCTGTGCTTCAGCAAACCCCGCATAATCCACTCCATGGTCCACGGCCGCCACAGCCGGGAGAACGGGCGGGACAGAGCATCCGTGTTGAATTTCCCGGCCACATGCTGGACATCCGTGGTGAACTTGGACATGAACGCCAAGTGTCGCTGCTGTCGAGCAGACCAGGGGTTGGACACCTTGGCCAAAGTGAACATTAAGGGATCGTGTTCAGTGAAAGCCGTGAACGGTCTGCCCTCCAGAAAATATTGGACCCCAGCCTCGGCGGTCCACACGAGGTCTCGTGGCACTGGAACAGAATGCGCATGATCCTGACAGCTAATGGCACGAAACGATGATAAAAGTTCACCATGCCGACAAACTCCTGCAGCCCCTTGACGGTGAGCTGCCGGGGGAACTGCCGGATGGCCTCTACCTTGGTGGGTAACGAGGTCGCACCCTGCGAAGTCACATGATGCCCCAGGAATGAAATTGTGCGGAGGTTAAACTGGCACTTGGCGGGGTTGACTATCAGTTCTTGGTCCTGGAGCCGCTGGAACAGCGCCCGCAGGTGTTCCTGTTGGGAGCGGCTTACAACCAGGATGTCATCTAAGGAGATGAATATAAAGTCCAATCTGCGACCTACCATGTCCGTGAGCCGCTGGAACGCCTGCGCGTGTTCTTTACCCCGAATGGCATACGCAGCCACTTGAACAGGGGTGATGCTGGTCTTAGGCACGTCGGCAGGGTGAACGGGAATCTGGTGGTAGCCGCGGACCAGGTCCACCTTGTGGAAAAAAAGGTGGCACCCTCCAGATGAGCTGTGAAATCCTGGATATGTGGGACCGGGTAGCGGTCCGCAGTCATAACGGCATTCAGGCGCCGATGATCCCCGCATGGTTTCCACCCCCCAGATGCTTTAGGGACCATGTACAAAGGGAACGCCCACGGGCTATCAGAGTGCCGTATGATTCCCATGTCCTCCATCAGTTTAAATTCCTCCTTGGCAATGCGCAGCATGTCGGGCGGGAGCCTGCGCGCCCATGCATGTAATGGCGGTCCCGTGGTGGGAATATGGTGCACCACCCTGTGCTTAAGGACGGTCGCATGAGGTGAGGAGCCCTGGGAACTCTAGGAATGCCTGCTCGAATAGCAGGCAGGGTCTGTGGACGTCCATCAGAGTGAGCATCTCGCTCAGGACGGCTTCCGATCGCCGAGGCCGTCCATGTGGAGAAGGCGGGCAGCGCGATCGCGGTGGCTGAGCCCAAAAGTGCGGAGCAGTAGGCCCTTGTACTTGCCGATTTCTGGAGGATCCTGCTGGTAGGGCAGTAACCGGGTGGCCATTTCTTGGTTAAGCGCCCCGACCGCGTAGAAACATCGGGTTGCGTCGGCGACAATATTTCGGAGGTGGAATTGGGCCTGAATGTGGGTGAACCACATTTGAGGCTGCTCCCAGAAAATGGGCAGTTTCAGGCCCATGGCATTCTGCTGGGGGAAGTTGGGCGTCGGGGTTAGTGGCAGCTTGCATGATCGAAGTCAGAATACATGATCGGACTGACGGGGTCACCAATTTGGCAAGTCGAGACGATCGAGTAAAGTAAAATTCTTTATTTTTAACGATAATAAAGCGATTTACTCGAACGTCAAATAACGAAGCTCCTTCGAACAGCGTGGAGCTTGAATGAATTCTTTACCAAAAGCTCACGAAAATGATCCCGCGATCGCGCCAGCAAATAGCGAGCGTTTGTCATTGGTTTCATTTTCCTAATTTTGCTCAGGTCCAAGAGGGAGATTGTCTGAATACTTATTACAGAGGGAGGGGGGCTAAGAGGGAGGGGGCAGAGGGGGAGGGGGGGGGGGGCAGAGAGGGGGGGGCAGAGAGAGGGGGGGGGGAGAGGGGGGGCAGAGAGGGAGAGAGGGGGCAGAGAGGGAGGGGGGGGGCAGAGGGGGGCAGAGAGGGAGGGGGAGCAGAGAGAGGGAGGGGGGGAGAGGGGAGCAGAGAGGGAGGGGGGACAGAGAGGAGTGGGAGGGGGGGCAGAGAGGGAGAGAGGAGAGGGGGGTAGAGAGGGGAGGGGGGGGGAGAGGGGGGGGGCAGAGAGGGGGCAGAGCAGGGGGGGTTAGTGACCCCACACCATCTCCCTCCTCATTTCCCTCATTCTCCTCTCCTCACTCCCATTCCCTGCCGCAGCACCTACCCAGGTCGTAGAGCATGGCCAGGGCCTGGAACTCGGCCTGGTTCTTGTACTCAGCCCGGCCCTGGCTGTCGACTACAGCCGTCAGCTCGGCCGCCACATGGTCTCTAGTCCAAGCCCTGACTTCATCTCTGGGATCGTCCCTGACCCCGGCTCGTGACGCATGGAGTTATTGTGACGTCCTTGGTTCCATCGGCGGCTTTAATTTCAGCGCCGGTCGCGCCTCCATCCCTTGTCCCGAGCTCAGCCCTCACTCCAGCTCCAGTCACCGGGCTCAGTCCGCGACAGCAGCATCCCCGGGTGGGCGTCGACGACCCTGACCCCGGCTCGTCCTTGGTTCCACCGGCAGCTTCTTTTTCAGCGCGCTGTCGCAGCGCCATCCCAAGCACCGAGTTCAGCTCCAGGCTCTGGTCCAGCCCAGGCCCAGTTGCTGGGTTGGCCCACGGCAGCAGCCTCCCCTCCAGTCAGCGGGCGGGCGTCGACCCGAGGACCCGACTTGCGAGTGGTTTGATTTTTTTGTGTTTTGTGTGCTTGAGTGCCCCTCCCATGCTGAGTGTCCCGTCGTGTCTTGGGAGTTGATTGTGACGCCAATCGGCATTTTTTCCCCTCAAAATTAGAACGTTGAAAACGTTAATATTTTGAAACTGTTTTTAAAAGGTTAGTAATTTGTTAAATATAGGTTGAAATACGACGGGAAGATATGTATCCTGTCGGCGAAAATGTGAGTAGCATGTGTGAAAATGGGAAGGCTGTCGCCAAGCGTTTGGAAGAAGATACAAATTAAGGAGATTAAAAGAAAGCCAACACAACCCTGGCTCACACAGACATTTAGAACATTAAGAACAAGGGGAAGAGCTTCAGCATCATAGAGACTTCCAGAAAATAACACCTACCCTTCAAAATAGGTTTAAGAAGGAACTGCAGATGCTGGAAAATCGAAGGTAGACAAAAGTGCAGGAGAAACTCAGCAGGTGCAGCAGCATCTATGGAGCGAAGGAAATAGGCAACGTTGCGGGCCGAATCATCTCCTTTAATGACATTAGGTTCTTGACAGATAGTTTATTCTACATGTTGATCTTTCTTCACGTGGAAAATTTTCAAAATATTTGAAATTAACCTTCTCACCCTTTTACCTTCCGTTGTTGTCAGAAAGTTAGTTTTAAGCTAGGTTTTCCTTTACTTTTCACTCTCTTATCTACCTCTATGAAGTGCTTTCTTTCAAGTGTGAGAAACAGCACATTTAAAAAAAACCTGATATTTATTTTGCTCCCTTAAGGCAACTTCTTTATTCCAATGAATTAAATAATGTTTTCTTCCACTCAATCGTATTTGCTAGAATACGGTCTTAACTTTCTGCCCACCCGCAAGTCCCCATGGAAGAAAGATCAGTAAGTTCAGAGCATCTATATTTAGGAAGGAACTCCAAAGTAATGTCAACTAGGCAGAACAATGCTGGGAATTCTGAATAAAGTATAAAGATGATGCAAGATATTTCAATGATTTATGTGCCAATTAGTTACATTGTTTTGTTTGTCAGTATTGAGCCAATTCTCTCATTTTCTCCTAAATCATTTTCAAGAGTGGAGATGATAACGAAGGGAACAGAGACAATCACAGCATGTGAATCAGATCAGATTCAGATTCAATTTAATTGTCATTGTCAGTGTACAGTACAGAGACAACGAAATGCATTTAGCATCTCCCTGGAAGAGCGACATAGCTCTTCCAGGGAGATGCTAAATCTCCCTGGAATCTACGTAATATAATTAATTTAGGAAACTGCTCTGCTGTTTTGTGACTCCTCAGGCATGCCTTTTTCCTATCGAGTGCTGATGATACAAATGTGAGTCGTTTTGCAGATAGCGAAGATGATTGTGAAAGATTGCCGCAGGATCTAGATTGATTGGCCAGGTGGGCTGAGGAATGGTTGATGGAATTTAATACAGAGAAGTGTGAGATGTTGCATTTTAGGACTTCTAACAAGGGCAGGACCTACACAGTAAATAGTATAGGCCTCTGGGCAGTGTTGTAAAGCAGAGGGATCTGGGAGTGCAGTTGCATGGTTCCTTGAAGGTCGAGTCACGGGTAGATAGGGTTGCCAACTGTCCCGTATTAGCCGGGAAATCCCGCATATTGGGCAAAATTGGTTTGTCCCTTACGGGACCGCCCTTGTCCAATATCACCGCGTCTGGCCCTGCCTCACCTGTCCCGACGTAGTGCAGCACATGGAGTGCAGCAGCAGCACCTTGCCCGTGGCCCCGTCAGTTGGCAGCCCATCCAGCTGTCCGACCTTCGGAACTTTGCTTACCGCCGACACCACCACCCCTCCTTCTCATGGCCGATCATCGGTTCAAGAGTTGGATGGTTAGCCGGACTTTGCGTGCGATGTCGCGCAGCCCAGGCCAAAATTCCTCAGCTGGCCCGCTGGCTGGGCTTTGTGTGCAGTCCAGCACCCGGGCCAACTCATCATTCACCCAGCCATGGTCAACAAATTGCCGTCAGGAATTTGTCCCTTATTTTGACCGTTTGTCCCTTATTTGGGAGTGAGAAAGTTGGCAACCCTACAGGTAGATTAAGTGGTCAAAAAAGCTTTTGACACATTGGCCTTCATCAGTCAGAGTATTGAGTATTGTGTTCAGTTATGGGCACCATGTTATAGGAAAGATATTGTCAAGCTTAAAGGGTTCAAAGAAGATTTACAAGGATGTTGCCAGGACTAGAGGGTGTGAGCTATAGGGTTGAGTAGGCTGGGTCTCTATTCCTTGGAGCGCAGGAAGATAAGGGGTGATCTTATAGAGGTGTACAAAATCATGAGAGGAATAGATCAGGTAGATGCAGAGTTTCTTGCTCAGAATTGTGGAATCGAGGACCAGGGGACATAGGTTCATGGTGAAGGGGAAAAGATTTAATAGGAATCTGAGGGGTAATTTTTTCACACAGAGGGTGGTGGGTGTATGAAACAAGCTGCCAGAGGAGGTAGTTGAGGCTGGGACAATCCCATTGTTTAAAACACAAAAGTTACATGGTACATGGATAGGACAAGTTTGGAGGGATATGGCCAAGCACAGGCTTGTGGGACTAGTAGCTGGGACATGTTGGCTGGTGTGGGTAAGTTGGGCTGAAGGGCTTGTTTCCACACTCTATGATTCTACTCTATGACTCTATTGCTGATAAATTATATATTTTGTTCAGTAAGAATTTTGTTTTATAGATTGCGTCTTCTTTATACTTTAATTGATGTATACTTTAATCTACCTGCAATTTGTATTAGAATGAATGCAGATGAAAGTGTTTTAATTACAAATAGATAACTGCAGATTAAACAAATGATAATTCGGTTGTAGTAGAACAATGCTCTAGTTAGGCGATACTTGGATTCTTACAGAACACTTCTGAACATAATATCTAAGGAAAATGATAGGCATAAAGAGAGCTTTACCAAATTCATACCCAAACTCTGAAAGTCTTCAATTAGTTAATATCCTGGAATTCCGACCATAGACCACAATCCGTGATGAGAGGTTAAGAGGTGATTTGACTCAAAGTATGAAGAGAACATTAATAATTTATCACCAATAAACAAATCTATCATTTTCTTACAAATGATAAAGATAGGATCTTTATTCTGACTGGAAAATCTGGGAATAGCCATAGAAAAAGTTTGAGGGAATAAATAATTTACTCTTATTCTTATGATTAGCATCTAGCCAAAAGATTAATTTTATTATGTCAGTTACTGTATAGCTCAGTTCGTTGTACATGGAGATTCATGCTTTTTTTTTTGTGTCAGCTTTTACATTAGTATATCTTGACGGGTTAATGAATGGATAGGACTAGTATGTTTGTAGAGTGGACATCTTTGGCCAAAGGTCCACAACCAAGTGAAAGAAATTGTGCTGCATGTGTAGATGCAATATCTTCATTTTTTTTTAAATCCCGAGGTGTATCTCAAGGACAGTGGAAATTATCTATTGGTCTAAATTATTCTTCTCAGATTCTCTGAGATATTTTTGTTCATCTTTTGATTTGGAAACAAACTAAAAGGGATGACATATTTGTCAAGATGGCTTATTTTTACAAATCAATGACGTCAGCTGTTACCTCTGGCCCAAGTGCTTGGGGCTGTTTCCTAGCGTATTTACACCCTTCAAGAGCATATTTTCATCATTGGCTGCATTACTATTTCTGATGGAGTTTAGCCGAAATAATTCAGTTGAGTCATGCCATATTCTTGGAATAAAAAATACCCTCTCTGAAGAGTCTATAAAAATGACCAAATTAAGATATTCTGACAGAATATGGAAACTGCAGAATGAAAAATATTTAAAGGGCAATGAATTAATGCTTCAATGCTGAAAAACTCTATTTAGTCTTACCGTTTATTATTGATGAATGTCTCGAATTGTATTATTTAAAAATATTTATAATACCATCTTAATTACGTTGCTGGATTGCTGGAGGGAACCAGAAGCATGGTCTAAGGATGTTAAGATTCAAGTTCAAATCTCACCAGAGTCTTTCCGAGATTAAAATTTAAGCCAGTAATTAAATATGTATGGAGTAAAATGATCACAACAGCTTTAAGATCAGCCTTCCTGAGAGTGAATCCATGGAAAGCAACTGGCTGGATGAAGTTCCCAGTCGCTTACACCTGCACAAACCAGCTGGCAGGAGTATTCAAGACCTCGTTAACCCATCACTACTTCATTCTGAGGTCCCCACCTGATTTAAGAAGGCAGCTCTCATCCCAAAGCAAAAGAAAAGAAAAGCAGCCTGCCTTAATGACTACCGTCCAGTAGCTCTGACATCCACCATCATGATGTACTTCAAAAAGCTGGTCACAGTGCACATTAACTCCATCCTCCCAGATTGCCTTGACGCACTGCAGATTGCCAACTGTCACAACGGGTGCATGACAGGTGCCAATTCTCTGGACCCAACTCATCTCTGGAATATTGAGATAGCAAGAATACCTATATCAAACTCCTACTTATTGGCTGTGTCTCTGTCTTAAATATCATAATCCCATCCAAGCTCATCTCCAAACCCTTGGACCATGAAGTCAGCAAACCCTTCTGCCACTGGATCCTTGACTTTCTGACCATAGACCACAATCTGTGAGGACTGGCAACAAATGTTTCTCCACAATAATTCTCAACACCAGTGCCCCGCAAGGATGTGTTCTCAGCCCCTGACTATACTTCCGTTACACTCATGACTGTGTCATCCAATTCTGCCCCCTCTTTTTACAGTTTTTTCAGATGACACCACTCTTATGAGCCGGATCTCAAACAATGACGAGACGGATTACAGGAAGGAGATAGAAAGTAACATGGTGTTTATACAACACCCCCCCCCCCCCCATCAATGTCAGCAAGATGAAGGAGCTTGGGTTTGACTTCACAAGCATGGTGAGGTCCCAATGCCCCAATCAGTATAATGGCGCTGAAGTAGAAATGGTCAACAGTATCAAGTTCCGAGGTGAAATGTCACCAACGATCCGTGATGGACCAAACATATTGAAGCCACGGCCAAAAAAACCACTGACATCTCTACTTCCTCAGGAGTCTAAAGAAGTTCAGTTCATCTCCAACAACTCTTACCAACATATGCACCATAGAAAGCATACTATCGAGTTGCATCACAGCTTAATTTGGGAACTTCTTCGCCCAAGATCACAAGAAACTTCACTTTCCTTGTAATCCATCATTAGATGTTTTGCTGCCCCAAGCACGCATCAAGAAACAATGGTTCCAATCTTCTCTCAAGTGATTTAATTGCAACAAATGTGCAAAACAGTAGATATTTCCCTAACGTTTTGGGAGGCAAATGGAGTCCACGACGGAAGTGTGGATTCAGAGAAGTTAACATAATCATCTTTTTCTACTTAGGATATACAGAACAAATTAAAAGTATTGTGGTTTGACTGTCGTGCACTGACAGTACTAAAACTGAATCGCAAATCCGAACAATAGAGTACATCTTTCTTTGCACAACTGAAATATGTTCTTTTTTGTGTTGTTCTGGAGATATAAACCAAAATCAGAGAAAATATCCAAACTATCCACCTGACCAATAACTGCCAAATTTTATTCCAACATAGAAGGTGAGCTGCAAGTGTAAATATTTCAATATGAAATTTAGCAATGCTGTTTCTGGAAAGTGCTGTGATTCATTGCACAAATCTCTACACTGAAACACAGGGGGAAATCAAATGCAAGTACATGATATAGATCATGAGCAAAACAAAGAACAAATACAGACTATTTATTTGAAATACAGATTTGCATTTGATTGTGCATTTCATCAAGCATCAGTCCATGATTTGTATATATTTTTTAAAGTAACCAATTAGACATATTCTTTAATCTGCAACTACCACTGCAACACTCTCAAGATATTATGCAGCACACATTTAAGTTCAGCTAACTTTATAATGATGAAGCAATGTACACATTTTTAAGGAAAGTATAATTCATATTTCTCTTTCCCACCTCGATAGTTGATAATTTCAGTGCTGAGAACTGGGGTCATCTCCAATACTGTGATGAATGCCTTGTCCATCGACGTTAAAGGAAATGGAGACATGCGGTGTCGTCGTGCAACCTTGCTGATGTCAACTGCACTGTGGCCTACACAGAAAAAGAACAGAAAATACATGTTTTCTCCTTTGTACAACATAATATTGTGGCTGGTAAATATTATCCAGCTTTTCTTCCTTGCATTAAAATAACAAATTACGAGATGGTAGGACTTAAGGAAGTTGTGAGTTTTCAGTGCTGGATTCTCAAATGACAAATTTTACGATTCTTGACCACAAGGTGAAAGTCCGATGGTCGGCAATATTTGGGAGAGAAGGTGTGGGGAATAACAAATAAGAATTTATGCTAAAAATCCATTAATATAGAAAGATGATAATAATATATTTTAATTCAGAACAATTTATTCATAAAAGCAATCTTTTACTATAATACAAGGAAATATGAAAGACTCGGCGCTAAAACATATGCTAGTGCTCTCCACAGTTCCATCCATTTAAGGCAGGGGTTCCCAACCTTTTTTCGTCCCGTTTACCTCGGCAACTTTAATAGCACATAACAATGTTATTTCACTTATTTATGAACAACTAATGATGAACAGATACCGGTAAACAAGAACCAAACATAGTCAGTCAATGAGAAAAAATATGTACAAATCCAGAATCAAGAAATTTACCCCCTGGGTAGGCGAAGTTTACCCCAGGTTGGGAACCCTTGATTTAAGGGCTAATACAAAGTAGGAATAGGGGGATGGAGAAAGTACTTTTGAAAAGCAACTAGTTTTTCTGCCTCATTTGTGACTTCTTGTGAAGGTATTAACATCATGATAGCGGGCCAATGTACTTTAGGAAAGTTCCAAGTTCAACTGCTGAGTTAGGCAAGTTTATCAATCTCAGCTGAAGCAAGGAGTGATATGGGATAATAGAACTGGCTTTGGTAACTTGGATTTGGTACCTAAGCAAGTGCCTTGGCATGGCACCATGGATTGAGTGATTGCTAGAATCTTTCACACAGAGAGTGGTGAATCTCTGGAACTCTCTGCCACAGAAGGTAGTTGAGGCCAGTTCATTGGCTATATTTAAGAGGGAGTTAGATGTGGCCCTGGTGGCTAAAGGTATCAGAGGGTATGGAGAGAAGGCAGGTACAGGATACCGAGTTGGATGATCAGCCATGATCATATTGAATGGCGGTGCAGGCTCGAAGGGCCGAATGGCCTACTCCTGCACCTATTTTCTATGTTTTCTATGTTTCAAGTCACAATTCCAAGTTTCAGTGCTGATCTGAACATTCTCGGCTGGAACTTAGGCTAAGTAACAACGAAATGTTGCAATGTCAAAGACACCAGTTTTCTGATGACATATTATTCCCTCAACCAGAACCAGAAAAAATGTATAACCTTGATAATACCAACAACTGCATTTAAGCTCCCAAGGATTTGATAACATACAATGATAATGCAAGTTTCATTCTGAATTACAATGTGTAGACTTAATATATTTACTTTTCCATGACTTTTGAAATTTAATTTGCAGGGCATGCCCTTTGAGTATTTAACCATTGACCATTCTCAATCTTAGGCTTATTGATGAGCCACCAATCCTGCCCCCCCAACCCCGAAAAAAAGAAAAGAAAAAACATCTGGGCAAAGTTTGATGGAAATTCTTACACTTTGGCCAGGGATAAGAGGTCTCCTGGTATCCTTTGAAGTAAAAAGAGGAAAATTTCCCAGCTTGTTGGCCAACACGTTTGCTGAAAAACATCTTCATAGGACGATTTCCAGCAATTGGTCTTATTCCTCGTGTGAGATATCATTGTGTGTGTAAATAGGTTGCTCCCCTGCTAACATAGCAGCTGTGAAATCCTTTTGTGATGTCAAGGATATGAAAAGAGCAGTATTATGCAAGCACTTGCATCGTTCCAATATCTGCAAATCCAGTCAGGAATAAAATAATTGCCAAACTTGACACACCAGGGACAGTTATTTGCAGGTTAGTACTTCCATGCAGTAAGAGGAAAAAAAATCAGAGGAGAATAGAAACCTAATAGAAAATAGCTTTATCGAAATACAGCAATAACATGAAACTCTAGGTGATCTATTCTCAGAACTGAATTATACGAGCATCAGTTCTGAAAATTTAACTATGTTCAAATTCTTGTGGTATTTCAGTGTAATATTCAGGTGCACAAGTGCTTTTTATTGCACTTTTTCTTGGTCCATTTAGTCAACATTTAAAAAAAAAGGATTTGATTGAGGTGTGGACATATAACATCGCATAAATTAAGTTGAATAAAAGCACACATTTCTGTAGCCTTGAAAGTGGTTATGAAACAAGCCCACCTTTAAATGCATTAACTACCTGAAGAAAAGCCAGGAAACATTGAAATTGAAGTCTCTGGATGGGTTCTGAAATTATTCAACTGGTCATTGACCTTGCTGACATTATAAACCACTCACTCTTCTTCCCTCATCTGCATCAAGGAAACCTCCTTCATTGCAGTCTCTGTGAAAAGTAAAGTGGGCTGCCTCATTGACTACTGCACTAGTAGCGCTAACATCATCCAAAATGAAGTGCTTTGTAAGACCGATAATGGCCCATTTATCTATGCTAGCTTCCTGGATAATTTAGACCTCTTGCAATTTTTTTGTAGAGGAAATACAGGTTGATGAATGTTTTACATTACATTGGATCATCTTGACAAAAAGAACACATATGTCAGGGTCATTTAACAGCTCAGCCTTCAACACCATAATACTAAAAAAACTTATCTTTAAATTCTTGGATCTTAGCCACGAGGGCCTCCATGTGCAACTTGACTTCTTGACTGGCAGAATTGGTCATAATATTTCCTCCACCTTGATTCTCAACAGGTGTGCTCCTCAGGGATGTGTGTTTTGTCCTCTGCTCTATTCTCTGTGCACCATGACTTTGTGAGCAAGGACAGCGCCAATTCAATCTTTAAGTTTGCAGATGATACCATTGTTGTTGGCTGGATCAACAACAATGATGTGACAGAGTACAGGAAAGAGATTGGGAATTGTGTGTCAACATGTCCTCCTCAATGCAGCTGCAGCTGAGATGGTCGACAGCTTCAGGTTCTTGGGATCCACATCATCAACAACCTAACTTAAACCCTTCACACTGATGCGGTGATCAAGAAAGCACATCAATGTACTTACTTTTTTAGGTGTTTGAGAAGATTCAACAATTAACCCAATCTATATCACATCATGTCGAAAACAGATGTGTTATAGAGCGTTTTCTGATTAATGCATCTCAGCCTGGTATGGCAACTGCTCTTGAACATTTGAAGCTGCGGAGAGTGGTGAACATGGTCCAGTCCATCACAGGCTCATAACTTCCTTCTGTCGAGTTATATTAAGAAAGGCTGAAAGTATCATCACGCATGCCTGCCTTCGTGGCCATTCCCTTTTCCAGAAGGAAGAAGGTACAGGAGCTAGAAAACTTGAGTGTTCAGATTGAAGGATATCTTCTTCCATACTGCCATCCAATCAAAGATAGACACATAATGCTGGAGTAACTCAGCGGGACAGGCAGCAGGATTGGGTGATGTTTCGGGTCGAGATCCTTCTTTAGACTGAAGGTCTCCACCCAAAACATCACCCATTCCTTCTCTCCAGAGATGCTGCCTATCCTGCTAAATTACTCCAGCATTTTGCGTCTATCTTCGGTTTAAACCAGCGTCTGCAGTTCTTTCTTACACATTTCTCCTGAGCCAATCACCTTTTTTCCGCATGTGCTCATGTACTCTTACACTTAACTCAACCTCATTTGTTTTTTACGCTATTGCACATCAGTATTTTTGTACTGCTTCAGGTTATACCACAATCTTTGCGTCATACTGCTGTATTTCATTTATTGTTGTATCTACATTACCATGTATATTGTTTACTCAATGAGCTTCATGTGAACAAGGAATTTCATTGCACACTGGTGTATATGACAAAAAACGAATCTAATCTATAACCATATAACAATTACAGCACGGAAACAGGCCATCTCGACCCTTCTAGTCCGTGCCGAACACGCATTCTCCCCTAATCCCATATACATGCGCTCAGACCATAACCCTCCATTCCTTTCCCGTCCATATAACTATCCAATTTATTTTTAAATGATAAAAACGAACCTGCCTCCACCACCTTCACTGGAACCTCATTCCACACAGCCACCACTCTCTGAGTAAAGAAGTTCCCCCTCATGTTACCCCTAAACTTCAGTCCCTTAATTCTCAAGTCATGTCCCCTTGTTTGAATCTTCCGTACTCTCAGTGGGAAAAGCTTATCCACGTCAACTCTGTCTATCCTTCTCATCGTTTTAAAGGCCTCTATCAAGTCCCCCCTTAACCTTCTGCGCTCCAGAGAATAAAGCCCTAACTTGTTCAACCTTTCTCTGTAACTTAGTTGCTGAAACCCAGGCAACATTCTAGTAAATCTCCTCTGTACTTTCTCTATTTTGTTGACATCCTTCGTATAATTAGGCGACCAAAATTGTACACCATACTCCAGAATTGGCCTCACCAATGCCTTGTACAATTTTAACATTACATCCCAACTTCTATACTCAATGCTCTGATTTATAAAGGCCAGCACACCAAAAGCTTTCTTTACCACCCTATCTACATGAGATTCTACTTTCAGGGAACTGTGCACAGTTATTCCCAGGTCCCTCTGTTCACCTGCATTCTTCAATTCCCTACCATTTACCATGTACGTCCTATTTTGATTTGTCCTGCCAAGATGTAGCACCTCACACTTATCAGCATTAAACTCCATCTGCTATCTTTCAGCCCACTCTTCCAACTGACATTAATCTCTCTGTAGACTTTGAAAATCTACTTCATCATACACAACCCCACCTATCTTAGTATCATCTGCATACTTACTAATCCAATTTACCACACCATCATCCAGATCATTGATGTACATGACAAACAACAGTGGACCCAACACAGATCCCTGTGGCACCCCACTAGTCACTGGCCTCCAACCTGACAAACAACCATGTCTGGCATCTCCCATTCAGCCATTGTTGAATCCATCTTGCTACTCCACCATTAATACCCAACCATTGAACCTTCTTAACCAACCTTCCATGAGGAACCTTGTCAAAGGCCTTACTGAAGTCCATATATACAACATCCACTGCTTTACCCTCATCAATTTCCCGAGTAACTGTAGATAGCTAGTGCATGTGCCTTTAACATAGTGACCTCACCACCCTTAACCACTCCCCTTATTAGGTGTATAATTGCATGTTCCCTCCCTGGGGTCTCTCTCTCTAGCTCCAGTGACAGACCACGTACAGCTAGTATAGCAATTATGTGAACAGTTAATAAAAGCTACAGTTAAGACAATGTGTTGTTGAGACTTCTTTACATGGTGTCTCAGCTGTGAGACCCTGCGCCTCCTGTTTGCCGGTTTTCTTCTAGTTTATACCCCAGTACCCTTATCCTGTTTCCTTCCCTCGTGCCATGGCAAACTCGTGCCGCAAGCCCGACCCGCTTGTATTTGATGGGGACATTGCCCATCGATGGGATGTCTTCCGACGTGATTTTCAGCATTATGTGACCATCGCCCACCCTGCTGCCACCGCTGAGACGCGTGCATCTCTGCTCCTCAACTTGGCCGGTCCCGACGCCCTGGAACGGTCCGAGTCGTTTGTGTATGCTGCTGGTGAGAGTGCCCTCGATCCGGTATGTCTCATTGCTAAGTTCACTGCCCTGTGTGATGTTCCCACCAACTCTATTTTGGAGCGTTTCAAAATGTTTGGCCGTCGGCAGAGCGCTGACGAGTCCGTCACTAACTACATCGCCGCGTTGAGGCACCTGGCTCGGCGCTGCCGCCTTGATGCCCTGACCCCCGAGCAGCTGACTCGTGATATCCTTGTATACGGCCTCCGCGATACCAAACTGAGAGCAGAACTTCTCAGAATGCCCGAACTTTCTCTGGATGCGGCTCTACACGCTGCACTCATGGCTGAAGCTGTCGCCTCCACCCTGCCACCCGAGGACACTCATGTCGACTTACCGGCCGCCCAAGAAACGTGGCCCCGCGGCGACAACAGGGTCCACCCCCACCCAGGTCAGGAGTCGCCCGCCGCTGCCCCAACTGCAACTTTGCTACCCATCAATTCAACGTGTGCCCTGCCCTGGGGAAGACCTGCAATTTCTGCAGAAAGCTAAATCATTTTTCTGCAGCCTGCCGAGCCCGCGGGAATCAAGCCCCCCCTTTTCGGAGAGTGCCGGTCAACCTTGCTCAGGCTGATAGTACTGTCTCAGAGCACCTGCCTGATGATCTCACCCTTTCTGATATCAGCTCCTCCGAAGGGGAGGCCAGCGTGTTTTCGCTTCTAGACTCTCATGCTTTGGTTGCTAACCCTTCTGTCCGTGTGACCGTTAATGGTACGACCTTCTCAGCTAAGTTGGACACAGGCGCTTTTGGAAATGTTATGTCAACAAGCCTGTTTCGCAAGATAAGGTCTGGTGAGAAAGTGTCTCCTGCTCACTCCCGCCTGCATGCATATGGGGGAGCTGTACTCGTTCCTGTGGGAAAGACAACTTTGCACTGCAAGGTCCTGGAGGCCTCTCGGCCCCTCACTTTCTACCTGCTAGATTCCGACAACGTGACCCTACTCGGCGCCCGAGCATGCCAGGACCTCGGTTTGGTCTCCTTTCATCACGACATCCATCAGGTACAGACCCTCATGGACCCCCTGCGTGAATACCCTGATCGCTTCGATGACAGGCTGGGCAAGCTGCCCAGCTGCTACAAGATTGCTGTCGACTCCAGCATAGAGCCTGTGGTCCGCCCGCCACACCGCGTCTCCTTCGCCATGAAGGACAAGGTGAAGTCTGCGTTACTGAACATGGTCTCCAAGGGCATCCTGAAAGAGGTGAGCGAGCCCACCCGGTGGGTCTCCCACCATGGTGGTGGCGGCCAAGAAGGACAAATCTGAGATTCGCATTTGCATCAACCCCAAGGACCTGAACCTGGCAATCAAACGCCCGCACTACCCGATGCGCACAGTAGAGGACGTCGCTGCACAGGTTGGCCCGGCCACTGTCTTTTCGGTCCTCGATGCCAAAAGCTCTTTCTGGCAGATACCGTTAGATGAACGTTCTTCCTACCTGACGACCTTCAGCACACCGTTCGGAAGATTTCGATTTCTGCGCATGCCATTCGGCATCAACTCTGCCAGTGAGGTGTTCCAGCGGACCATGGAGCAGCTGTTCGCCGGTCTGCCATGTGCTATCATAGTTGACGACATCCTGCTATGGCAAGGACGTGGCTGAACACGACCTGAACCTCCGTAAAGTCCTAGATCGGGCCCGGGACATTAATCTGAAACTTAACCCAAAGAAATGTCGATTCCGCGTTAAAGAAGTCACTTACGTGGGCCACGTCTTTACCGCCTCGGGGCTGAAGCCCGACCCGGAGAAAACTGCTGCCGTCTCTGGAATGTCCCCTCCTACCGATGTGCCCGCTCTGCAGCGTTTCCTGGGCATGGTGAACTACCTGGGGAAGTTTTTATCCCCGACCTCAGCGAACTGAGTGCGCCCCTGAGGGAGCTCATCAAAAAGGACACTGCCTGGGCTTGGATACCGCAACACCAACTCGCCTTTGACGTCCTGAAGTCCCGACTGGTCAGTACCCCCACACTCAAGTTTTTTGACCTACAGCACCCCATTGTTCTCACCTGTGACGCTTCCAAGTTTGGCCTCGGCGCCGCTTGCATGCAGCTCCACGACGGTCAGCAGCTGCCCGTTTCCTATGCATCCCGCACCATGACCCCTGCCGAGCAGCGCTACGCTCAAATTGAAAAAGAACTCCTTGCTGTGGTGTTTGCTTGCTCGAGGTTCAAGGACTACATTCTGGGCAATACCTTCACGATTGAAACGGATCACCAGCCGCTAGTGACCATTCTTAACAAGCCGATCCACGCTGCTTCCTCCAGGTTGCAGCGTATGATGTTGCAGCTGCAACGGTTTACTTTTACCATCGTTTACCGAAAAGGCAAAGACATGTTCGTTGCCGACACACTGTCCCGCGGCCCTCTGCCTTCCTCTGCCCGCCACCCCTACGAGTCGTCGGACCTAATGGTGCTTAATGTCAACTTTGTGCCTTCCAAGCAGATGCAGTCCCTCGTCTCCCACACTGCCAAGGATCCTACCCTGCAGCTACTGTCCGACATCATCATCCAGGGTTGGCCTGAACGCCGCTCCTCCTTGCCGGCCAGTGTAGTCCCATACTTCCTGGTCCGCGATGAGCTCGTCCTGCACGACGGCGTGGTGGTTAAGGGGCACAAGGTCGTAGTGCCCGAGTCACTGAGGGTTGCCTATTTTCAGTCTGCCCACAACGGTCATCCTGGGGCCGAGGCCACTCTGTCCAGCGCCCAGGGCCAGTTCTACTGGCCCAGCATGGCCAACGACATCCGGGAGTGGGTCTCTGCTTGCCCTTCTTGCAACAGCCTGGCCCCACATCAACAACGTCAGCCGCTGCTGCAACAACCTGCCCCGATCTCCCCTGGACGGCGGTCGCTACTGACATTTTCGAGTGGCGTGGGAAACACTTCCTGGTCCTCGTCGACTCCTATTCCAACTGGTTTGAGGTCGACCAACTCCACTCCCTTTCCTCCTCGGCTGTCATCGGGAGGCTGCGTCGCCACTTTGCCACGTTTGGCTCCCCTGCTCGCCTCCAATCCGACAACGGCAGCCAGTTCACCAGTGCCGAGTTCCAGCGTTTCGCTTCTCAGTGGAACTTTAAACATTTTACCAGCAGCCCTGAGTACCCGCAAAGCAACGGCCTGGCGGAGCGTGCAGTCCGCAGTGCTAAGGGTTTGCTGGAGCACTGTCGGCTGTCCAAGTCGGACTTCCACCTGGCCCTACTTAATCTCCGCAACATCTCCCGCGACCCTGCCCTGGGTTCGCCGGCACAACGACTGCTGTCTCGCAGAACTCGCCCCCCCCTCCCTGTTGCCCAGCAATCCCTTGTTCCCTCTGTTCTCCCCCCTGCTACTGTCCAGGAGCGTATCACCACCAAGCATGACTCGCAGAAGCGCTCCCACGACCAGTCCTGCCGCCCCCTGCCGCCCCTGTTTCCCGGCCAGATCGTCCGGATGCAGACTGCCTCTGGCCACTACAAGCTCGCCACGGTGGTCGGTGATGCCGGCTCACCGCGGTCTTACTTGGTGGACCACGACGGGGTCATCTACTGCCGTTCCCGCCAGCATCTGCTGCTCGTTAACGAGCCCCGACCTCCGCCTGCTGCCCCCTTCTCCCCTCCCTTGTCTGTTTCCGCTCCTGCCGTTCCGCAGGTGCCCAGATCCCTCCCGTCGCCGTTGATTAAGCCCCCGTCTCCGCCTCCCAGCCCTCGTTCTCCCTCTACCCCGCCGGCGGGTGGGTCTTCTCCTGCCTCTTCTCCCCCTGTATCCCCGGTTCGCTCGCCTGCCCCGGCCCCGGCTGCTCTTGTTCCTGCAGGGGGAGGAGGTGGCGAGCTTCGCACCCGGTCAGGCAGGCTGGTCAAGCCGCCTGTTCGCTACGGGGATTTTGTTTAGCTCTGTAATCATTGTATGCCTGCTTGTAGCGCATGAGACGTGGTCGCCCTGTCACTGTTATATTGCTTTGTTCCAAGAGGAAGGATGTAGATAGCTAGTGCATGTGCCTTTAACATAGTGACCTCACCACCCTTAACCACTCCCCTTATTAGGTGTATAATTGCATGTTCCCTCCCTGGGGTCTCTCTCTCTAGCTCCAGTGACAGACCACGTACAGCTAGTATAGCAATTATGTGAACAGTTAATAAAAGCTACAGTTAAGACAATGTGTTGTTGAGACTTCTTTACAGTAACCTCTTCAAACAATTCAAGAAGATTAGTCAAACATGACCTTCCAGGCACAAATCCATGTTGACTGTTCCTAATCAGACCCTGTTTATCCAGATGCTTATATATATTATCTCTAAGTATCTTTTCCATTAATTTTCCCACCACTGAAGTCAAACTAACAGGTCTATAATTGCTAGGTTTACTCTTAGACCTATTTTTAAGCAATGGAACAACATGCGCAGTACGCCAATCCTCCGTTACTATTGCCTATAATCCTACTATCGCCGTTTCTAATGACATTTGAAATATTTCTGTCAGAGCCCCTGCTATTTCTACACTAACTTCCCCTCAATATCCTAGGGAATATTCCGTCCGGACCTGGAGACTTATCCACTTTAATATTTCTCAAAGGTGTCAGTACTTCCTCTTCTTTGAATCTCATAGTTTCCATAGCTACTCTACTTGTTTCAATCACCTCACATAATTCAATATCCTTCTCCTTGGTGAATACCGAAGAGAAGAAATTGTTCAATATCTCCCCCCTCTCTTTTGGCTCTGCAGATAGCTGTCCACTCTGCCTCTCTAATGGACCAATTTTATCCCTCGTTATCCTTTTGCTATTAATATAGCTGTAGAAACCCTTTGGATTTACTTTCACCTTACTTTCCAAAGCAACCTCATATCTTCTTTTAGCTTTTCTAATTTCTTTCTTAAGATTTTTTACATTCTGTATACTCCTCAGGCACCTCATTTACTCCATGCTGCCTATAATTATTGTAGATCTCTCTCTTTTTCCGAACCAAGTATCCAATTTCCCTTGAAAACCATGGCTCTTTCCAATTTTTACTATTTCCTTTCAACCGAACAGGGACATAAAGATTCTGTACTCTTAAAATTTCACCTTTAAATGTACTCCATTTCTCTTCCACATCTTTCCCATAAAACAAACTGTCCCAATTTACTCCTTTTAAATCCTTTCGCATCTCCTCAAAGTTAGCCTTTCTCCAATCAAAAATCTCAACCCTAGGTCCAGTTCTGACCCTCTCCATAATTATATTGAAACTAATGGTATTGTGATCACTGGTCCCGAACTGTTCCCCAACGCATACCTCTGCCACCTGACCCGTCTCATTTCCTAACAGGAGGTCCAGCACCGCCCCTTCTCTAGTAGGTACTTCTATGTATTGCTGCAAAAAATTATCCTGCACACATTTTACAAACTCCAACCCATCCAGCCCATTTACAGAATGTGTTTCCCAGTCTATGTGTGGAAAATTGAAATCTCCCACAATCACTACCTTGTGCTTACTACTAATATCTGCAATCTCCTTACATATTTGCTCTTCCAATTCTCGCTCCCCATTTGGCGGTCTATAATACACCCCTATAAGTGTTGCTACCCCTTTCCCATTTCTCAGTACCACCCAAATGCCCTCAAGTATTTGATAGTTTCAACCTGGGAAAAGGGGTGACAAAGTCTCTCATAATTTTATATACTTCAAGTAGCAATCTCAGCTTCCAACGCTTCAGAGAAAAAAAAAAACAAGTTTGTCAAACCGACGGCACAGTGGCACAGCGGTAGAGTTGCTGCATTACAGCGCCAGAGCCCTGGGTTAAACCCCGACTACGGATGCTGTCTGCAGGAAGTTTGTACGTTCTCCCAGTGACCGCGTGGGTATTCTCCGGGTGCTCCGGTTTCCTCCCACACTTCAAAGAGGTGCAGGTTAATTGGCTTCAGTAAAAATTGAAAATTGGCCCTCATGTGCAGGATAGCATTATTGTAAAGGGATCACTGGTCGGCATGAACTCGGTGGGCTGAACGGCCTGTTTCCGTGCTGTATCTCTAAACTAAACAAAAAACTTTCCTTATAACTAATTACTCTCCGATCCAGGCAAGAGCCTGGTGAACCTCTTCTGCACCCAATCTTCTAGACCAGCCTTGCAATGTTTTACTAAAAACTATGTAGACAACATACAATGCAATACAATATTTATTACATGTCATTTGAACCTCAGTGAGGCTCAAACGAAACTCCGTTTCCACAGCCGTACAAACAAAGACGATTTCCTACAGACATACACACAATTCAATTTACAGAAACAACCATCACAATGAACCTCCTCCTCACTGTGATGGAAGGCAAAGTCTTTTCTCTCCCCTGCTCTCCACTTTTCTCCCGATGTTGAAGCCCCAGGCGGGCGATGGTAAGTCCCACGGCCATTTTAGGCCGCGCCGGGTTATGTACAACACCGCTCCCGGTCTAAATGTCACAATGTTGGAGCCCCCAGCGGGCGCTGGAATGTCCCGCGGCCATTTAAAGCCGCGCCGGGCGATGCACGGCACCGCTCCGGGTCGTTCCAACCCCGCGACACAGACTGGAGAAGTTGCGTTGCGGGAGCTCCGGAAAGCGGTCTCCCACCCGGACCTGCGAGCTCCCGATATCCCGACAGTTCACAGGTCTGCAGCTGGAGCTTCCGAGCTCCGGGGTCGGGCCGCAGCAGCGAGCCACCACCACTCCCCACGCTCCGAGGTATGCCAGTAGGCCGATGGTGAGTAGTCCGTACCTCCGCAGGCTCCGCGACTGGAGCCCCCAGGTCGTTCTGGCTGGAGGCCGCTCCACGGTACTAGGCCCCAACGACAACGGAGACCCGACAATATCTACTGTTCTACTATCATCAATCATCTTCATCACTTTCTCAAAAACTCAATCCAATTTGTGAAATGGGACGTCCCCCCAGTGAAAGCCATTCTGCCTATTCCTAGTAAGTCCATGCTTTTCCAAACGTGAATAAATCTCATCTCCAGGAATCTTTTTCAATAATTCCCCACCGTTAATGGGGTCAATAACAATGTCCTGGTTCGTTCCTGTTGCCCTTCTCAAATAAATAAACGGCATAGGCTATTCTCCAGTCTTCTGGCACTATGGCTCAAGGGGTTACAAATATCTTTGTCAAGTCCTCACTGATCTCCACCCTTGTTTCCCTCAGATTTCTGGGACAAATCCCATCAGGTCCTGGGGAATTATGGGCCTGTCCCACTTAGGCGACTTTTTGGGCGACTGCAGGAGACTCTGCGGTCGCCACATGTTCGCGGGTGGTTGCCACGTTTGTCGCCTTCATGATCGTGAGGAGTTCCCGCATTGTGGGAACTAGTCACGGCCTCATTATGGTCGCCGCATATTTTTCAACATGTTGAAAAATTAGAGCCGACCAGAATGAAGCCGCCATGGTGAGTAGCAAGAATTCTCATGCCATAGGTGCAGTGGTAGTGTGTCGCCAGGTGGTCATAGGTTCTCGTAGGTTGTAGCCGGTGTTGACTGGTGAAACGTAAGCATCTCCAAAGGACTTTCATGGTAAAATATTCCAAATATTTGTTTAAAATGTTCTCAGCTCCAAATGGCATTCTCATCATTGTCCATTTATGTGTTCACTTATTTTTTCCTTAATGGTTAAATCCAATGCCAAGTTTTTATTTCTCTTGAATATGAATTTAACATTATTTTCAGGTGAGGGAGTAGTTTGCTTATAATTGATGGTTTCATGCATTACAAGCAAGGTATCATAGAAACATATGTATGATCTGCACTTTAAAGCGTAGATGCTCTACAAAATGTATAGTTTCTAAATGAATTTATTAGGATTAGGAATGTCAACAATTGTACAGTATAGATCCAACCAGTATAGATGCTTGCTAATTAGAACAAAATTGCACCAGAATCATCTCAGTGTCCAAATACGTTCACCAAACATTAAAAAGAAAGGCTCTGTTAATTCGACTATTAACATTTGCTTGGATAAACATTATATTGGTTCAGTGGTACGTATGAAAGATTCCATCTAATCTAGAGTTTCAGACTGCCACAAGGATGAGAGACATTTTGAACTAATTGTTAAAAATGTTTCAATTTATTGAAAATATTGGTCCTCAAAACAATAGCTGTTTCCTCTTATGAAAATGAGGAAACAGCTGAAAATGCAGTATATTCAATGTCCTTCAAATTTAAGAATGTCAAGTTCATTATTTAGCAATATTTCTTGAGAAGGCAGAAATATCACAGAACCATGGGCTCGTCGGCCCAAAACATTCATGCCAACCAAGATTGTCCCATTTACTTGGATGGGGGATTTATGCTCATATCCCTCTAAACCTTTCCTATCCATGTAACTGTCCAGATTTATTTTAAATGTAGTTATTGTACTGGCCTCAACTACTTCATCAGACAACACATTCCATATATCCACCAGTGTCTGTGTGAAAATGTTTCCCTTCAGGTTCCTATGTTTCCCCCCTCAACGTAAACTTATGCATGCTCTCTGGTTCTTCATTCCCCTACCCAGGGAATTTGACTATCTATTCCCCACATGATACTATTCTCCTCATGATTTCATAAATATCATTATGATCCTCGGCCCCTGGCACTTCAAAGAATATAGTCTTAGCCTCTCTATAGCTGAGGCTCTTGAGTCCTGGCAATCTCCTCATAAATCTTTTCTGCACTCTTTACAGCTTATTACCATCTTTCCAATAGCAAGGGACCAAAACTGAACATAATAGCCCAAATGCGGCCTTACCTAGGTCATGTACAACTGTAACATAATGTCACAACTTCTATACCCAATATACTGATGAAGGTCAGCATGCCAAAAGCCTTCTTCGCCACCCTGTCTGCCTGTGATGCCACTTTCAGGGAACTATGTTCTTGTACTCTTAGATTTATTGTTCTACAACACTCCCCAGGATCCTACTGTGAAGGTGCTCTCCGAGTTTGACTTCCCAGAATGTTCACACTTAGCTAAATTGAACATTATTTGCCACTCTTTGGCATAGCTGATTAGGATCCCAGTGGGATTCTTGATCACCATCTTCATTGTCCATGATACCACCTTATTTTAGTGTGCTCTGAAAACATACTAATCATGCTTTATACATTAGCATTCATATAATTGATATAGATGACAAACAACATTGGGCCAATCACTGATCCCTGAGGCGCACTACTAGTCACAGGCCTCCAGCTTGAAAAAACTCCTTCCACCACCATCTCATTACCTACCATTAAACCAATTCCGTTGTTAGCTAGCGCTCCCTAGATCCCATGCAATCTAACCTTCCAGACCTGCCTATATATGGAACCTTATGAAAGGCCTTGCTGAAGTCTAAATAGACTACGTCTAATACTCTGCTCTCATCTACCTTCTTGGTTGCTTCTTCAAAAAACTTGATCAAATTCATGACACAATCTCCCAAGAATAGAAATCATGCTTGCTATCCCTAATCAATCCCTGTCTTGCCAAATACCTGTACATGTATCTTATCTCTCAGAATCCTCTCCAGTAACTTTTCCAGCATTGATGTTAGCTTTACTGGTTCACAGTCCCCAGGTTTTTCTTTACAACTCTTCTTAAATAGAGGCACAACATTATGATACTAGTCTTCTGGCATGTTTCATGTCTTGACTCATGACTCATGTCTTACAATTAAGCCAGGATTCCTATAATTGTAACTCTATCTTCCCATAGACCTGATCAGGCCCAGGGGATTTATCTACTTTCATATGTTTTACGACATCTAGCACATCCTTGACTGTAATATGGATTGTCCACAAGTCATTGCCATTACTTTCCTGGGAAACATTCATTGAGGACTTTGCCTATTTTCTGCGACTCCACACATGGATGACTCCTTTGGTTTCAAAGATGGCCTTGCCCCAATTTAGAACTTTAACATGGTTTAAACCTTCCTGATCAGCACTTGAAAACCTGACTGCCCCTTACATTAACTTATCTGCCATGCACTCACCTGTACTGTCCTACTATTCTTAAGGGCCTGTCCCACTTTCACGACCTAATTCAGAACCTTTTTTTACTCGTGAACATTTTTCATCAGGCTAGGAAAAACTACTTTTGAGGTCCTGCTTTTTAACCTTTTACCTAACTGCTGATATTCACTCTGCAGGACCTAATCCATTTTCCTACTAATATCATTTATGCCCTGGCTGCTCACTGAGAATGTTCTACTCATAGAGACATCCAGAACCCTGGCACCAGGGAGGCAGCACATTATTCTGGCGTCCAGCTTGCAGTCACAGAATATCCTGTCTGTCCCCGTAACTGCTGAGCCTCCTGTCACTAGAGCCCTGTTGGACTACACCCTTCCCAGCTGTGCCTCATGGTCCACTTTGTTTCGACTAATGCAATCAATTCAACATGCACAAACAATTAGATCAAATAGAACAAGTTGACCTACAACTTTAGGCTGTGCACGCCATACACAAGAAGAAGCTGTGCCTCAGAGCCAGGCCTGGTTCCACAGATCTGACTGTTGCTGCTGCTCTCCTCTGAACAGTCATCGCCCCTCAATACCATCCAAAAGGGTATATTTGTTTTGGAGGGCAATGGCCACAGGGGATTCCTGCACTCTTTGCCTACTCCATTTGCCCTTCCTACTTTTTGGCAGCACCATTGGTGTGACCACCTCACTATGATTCTTATCTATGGTGCTCTCAATTTCCCGGATGATCCTGAGGTCAATCCAGCTGCAGTTCCAGTTCCCCCACTTGGTCTGCCAGAAGCTGCAGCTGGATGTATTTTCCACGTGTAGTCCTCAGGGACAATGGAGGTGTTCCTGACGTCCCGCATACAGCTGGAGGAGCGTACCAAATGTATCTAATATATTTAAATTTGATCTGAAAACATTTTCCCCTTGTAGGAAGTTCAATTCATGGATATTATTTACCTAATAAATATAATATTTGCAATCCCAGAAATGGTGCAAATATTAAGTGAAATAAATACACTACTTGATATTCAAAACAACCTATAACAAACATTATATTCAGATTAATCACTGCGAAATTTGCAAAATAGATGATTAGCAAAATGAAAAATATGATATTGGAAACTTGATTCACAATGTGGTGTTAGCAAATTAATAAAACACCAATAAAAATAACTTAGATGGCACTTACAATTCCTGTTTTATGATTGACTTGGAAAACAAACTGCTTCTGCATAATTCAATACCAAACCTGCTAGTTACAATGACAAATGAAGACAAATGTACAAATTGTCTTTGACAAGTAGATAAGAGCCGATGTGATTTTATGCAGCCATTTGGAAAATAAAAGCATATTAGGTGTGTCACGATATTAGAAAATTTGGATTGAAAAGTAGCTGCCTTTAAAATTTGTTGAATGCCGTATTAAATGGCACAATACACCAATTTATTAATACACATCATCACAGTGGTTCCGGGGGACAAAATGATTTCCTCCAACATAAATTTCTCATCCATTTTCTAAAGTTGATCTCTGTAGTGAAGAAAGCCTGGATCAGACTGTTTGTTTGATCCTGTATAAGAAAGAACTGCAGATGCTGGAACAATCGAAGGTAGACAAAAAATGCTGGAGAAACTCAGCGGGTGAGGCAGCATCTATGGAGAGAAGGGTCTCGACCCGAAACGTTGTCTATTCCTTCTCTCCATAGATGCTGCCTCACCCACTGAGTTTCTCCAGCATTTTTTGTCTACTTTTGTCTGTTTGACCCTGCTCTTTGAGCAATAATTTGTGGAAATTAGAAGAATGAAAAGGGACTGAAAACAAGGTGAACAATGTACTCTACTATTAACTGCTTCAAGATCATGTTGTTGACCTTATTATCTTTGGTAATGTCACTTTTTAAAGTACATTTTCTGAATGCTTTAATCTGTTGCCGTTGATAGGACCTTTTCCTGTAGAAGTCAAGGATTTCTGACATTGACAGGACTTCATTGGTACTTTCAATGAGACCTGCTCAGAACAGCAAGTAAGTGGAGAATCACTAACGCAACGTTATATTGGGCTCACCTGCAAATAAACATTTTCAATGTTCTATAGATTCTGGATGAGTTCCTGTGGATTGGAGGATAGCTAATATTATCCCACTTTTCAAGAAAGGAGGGAGAGAGAAAGCAGGAAATTATAGACTGCAATGTAATCTGGGTACCTGCCATCTTGAGCCCAACACTCGTTCTGTGATTGTGACAAATCTCCCCTCTTCTGCAGCCAGCAATGTCACCAGCCACGCAACTCATTCTTATAGGTCCAAACACTCACTTGTTTTCTCTGCTGGTCAATTTAATGTCATTGAGCTTTCAAGCAGCTCATTCTTAACTCTATTATGCAGAATTGAATTCATGTAAAACTCTTTCTAATCCCAGAACATCATAATTTCTTTACAACCAAAGGGGTCTAGTTATTGTTATAATGTAAAGTGTGACAGCAGCATTTCTTGCTAACATTAATATAATAATCGACCAGATAGTAAATTTTTGGTGGTGTTATTTGAGGGATAAATATTGGCCAAACACCAAGGGAGAGAAAAAGCAGGGAATTATAGACCAGTTAGCCTAACTCATTGGTGGGGAAGATGCTGGAGTCGATTATCAAAGATGTAACAGGATCATAGCAGTAACAGGATCGGTGCAAGTCAGCAAGGATTTACGAAGGGAAAATCATGCTTTACAAATCTGGAATTTTTTTGAGTATGTAACAAGTAAAATGGACAAGGGAGAGCCAGTGGATGTAATGCACCTGGACTTTCAGAAAGCCTTTGATAAGGTCCTACACAGGAGTTTAGTGGGTGAAATTAGAGCACATGGTATTGGGGGTAGGGTATTGACATGGAATGAAAATTGGTTGGCAGACAGGAAACATTAACGGGTCACTTTCAGAATGTCAGGCAGTGACTAGTGGGGTGCCGCAAAGCTCTGTGCTGGGACCGCAGCTATTTACAATGTACATTAATGATTTAGATGAAGGAATTAAAAGTAACATTAGCAAATTTGCAGATGACACAAAGCTGGGTGGCAGCGTGAACTGTGAAGAGGATGATATGAAGATGCAGAGTGACTTGGACAGGTTGGGTGAGTGGGCAGATGGGCAGATGCAGTATAATGTGGATAAATGTGAAGTTATCCACTTTGGTGACAAAACAAGAAGGCAGATTATTATCTGAATGGTTTCAGGTTAGGAAAAGGCAAAGTACAACAAGACCTGGGTGTCCTTGTACATTAGTCACTGAAAGTAAGCATGCAGGTACAACAGGCAGTGAAGACAGCTTATGACATGTTGGTCTTCATAACGAGAGGAGTTGAGTATAGGAGCAAAGAGGTCCTTCTGCAGTTGTACAAGGCCCTGGTGAGACCACATCTGGAGTGGAGTTGCAGATCTGGTCTCCTAATTTGAGGAACAACATTCTTACTATTGAGGGAGTGCAGCGTAGGTTCATGAGGTTAATTCCCAGGATGGCGGGTCTGTCATATGATGAAAGAATGGAGCGACTGGGCTTGTATTCACTGGAATTTAGAGAGATGAGAGGGGATCTTGTAGAAACATATAAAGTTATTAAGTGATTGGACAAGCAGATGCAGGAAACATGTTCCCAATGTTGGGAAAGTCCAGAACCGGGGGCCACAGTTTAAGAATAAGGGGTAGGCCATTTAGAACTGAGATGAGGAAAAACCTTTTGTGGATTTGTGGAATTCTCTGCCTCAGAAGGCAGTGGAGGCCAATTCATTGGCTGATTCAAAAGAGATGGAGAGAAGGCAGGAACGGGGTACTGACTGTGGATGTTCAGCAATGATCACATTGAATGGTGGTGATGGCTCGAAGGGCCAAACAGCCTACTCCTGCACATATTGTCTATGTATCTATGTATCAAAGCAGAGAAGAAGCACTCATTGAAATTTGCAATCCAACTATTGGGAGCACACAGAAGCCCTGCGTGTGCTGGAAGATGGGCATCAGCTCACCAACCACCAACCTGCCTACTTCATCAGAAGGGTTTGTGGTTCCTTCATCAGCCATCTCGGAACCCACAAACCCAGAATGGATGCAAGTCATGAAGTCAACTTTATTGTCATTTGCACAAGTACGGTGAGGTCCAGGTACAGTGAAAATCTTATACAAATGAAAGTTTTCTTTGACCCTGAAGGACTGCGCAAGATGACGGGTTTAGTGAAGTACAGGACCAGGGCAGGAAAATTGATCTGACTGGATTGCTCTTCTCTATCATTGGTACAAATGTGATGGGCTTTCTACATGATGGTTATTCCCGTTAACATGTATGTGTATACAATGGATGGCTCAATTGTAATCATGTGCTGTCTTTCTGCTGACTGGATAGATGCAACTAAAGTGTACCTCAGTACATGTGGTGAATAACTAAACTAAACAAACTATTCTGTGATGTACAAATCCCTTTGCTGTTAAACCATAACCCCAAAATATTGTCTGAAATAAACATTGTTTTTACGAGGTTCTGAATATCAAAACATCTTTGCATCCTTTATGCCTTCTAGCACTACAGAGGTTCAGATGGCAGGAAAAGCACAAAAATATTTGACATGCCAAACTAAATATTCAAAAACAACTCGCAGAACAATCAGTCTGAAGAAGGGTTTCGGCCCGAAACGTCGCCTATTTCCTTCGCTCCATAGATGCCACTGCACCCGCTGAGTTTCTCCAGCATTTTTGTGTACCTTTGCAGAACAATTCACTGCTGGCTGAAGTGAGATTCCACAGAAATAATTTATTTCCATTCTAGGGTTTTTTATTAATTTGACTGATACTTTAGGACAATAAATCACGTTATTAACAGGATCCTTGTAACAAGACACAAATTACTTGCTGTAGCATTAGTGTGGTGAACTGGCATCGGCTAATCCAGCAAATCCATGACTAATTTAAATGACAGGTTTAGTCATGTTGAAATTTCTTGGTTTTGTCGGGGCTGGTGGCAAAGTGCCATAAATCATTAAATAACCCGTTGATAATGAGAACACAGGTTGTATCCCCACCTCACAACAGATTTACAGGCAGATAAAACTATAGTTCATCATTACTTTCCTGTAATTTCTGGAACTTTATCAATTTCTTCAGTTGTCAAATTATCTTTCTGTAATTCTGACCAAATTTAATTGAGGCACCAATTTATTTGAAACAGAAAAGACTAGGCGCCTCAGGAATGAATCTGTTGTGTAATTTGAGGGCTATGTTATACTTTGTATTAGAACATTTATTATTTTGCTGCAGAATGAGAGTTGTGTTCATTTATGAACAACCAAATATAACTTCCAATAGTAAACAAGGCATGGGATAACCGTTTAAATATATATCAAGCTACTGTTCCGAATTCTTGCTGAGTTTTAATCTCTTAATATGCCATTAGTAACATCTGTTTCATAAAAGTCTGTCATATTGTAACAAAGAATGACATTTCAAATTATGCTGAAGCTCATCTTTGTAATTTTTAGTTTAGTTTTACTTAGAGATACAACGTAGAAACAGGCCCACAAAAAAGCTGGAGAAACTCAGCGGGTGCAGCAGCATCTATGGAGCGAAGGAAATAGGCAACGTTTTGGGCCGAAACCCTTCTTCAGTAGAAACAGGCCCTTTGGCCCACCGGGTCTGCGCCGACCAGGGATCCCCGCACATTAACACTATCCTACACACATTAGGGACAATTTGCATTTATACCAAGCCAATTAACCTACAAACCTGTACGTCTTTGGAGTGTGGGAGGAAACCGAAAATCCCGGAGAGAACCCAAGCAGTCATGGGAAGAACGGAAAAAACTTTGTACAGACAACACCCGTAGTCGGAATCGAACGCGGGTCTCCGGCGCTGTATGCGCTGTCAGGCAGCAACTATCGCTGTGCCACCGTGCGCCTCTCTTCTCCCTTTCATCATATTGTGCAGTTGTCAAGAGTCAAGAGTCAATTTAATTGTCATTTGGACCCCTTGAGGTCCAAACGAAATGCCGTTTCTGCAGCCATACATTACAAACAAATAGACCCCAGACACAACATAATTTACATTTTACATAAACACCCATCACATTGCTGTGATGGAAGGCCAAAAAAAACTTATCTCTCCACTGCACCCCCCCCCCCCCCCCGATGTCAGAGTCAAAGTCAAAGCCCCCGGCTGGCGATGGCGATTGTCCCGCGGCCATTAAAGCCACGCCGGGTGGTGCAAGGTCGCACACCGGGTCTTGATGTTGGAGCCCCCGGCGTGTGCTCGCAGAGTCCCGCGGCCATTCCAAGCTGCGCGGGCGGTGATGTTAGGCCCCGCTCCAGGAGCTCTTCGACCCCGCAACTCGGGCGGGAGAAGTCGCCGTTGCAGGAGCCCTGAAAAGCGGTCTCCCTCCAGGGACCCACGGGCTCCCGGTGCCGCCGTCCGCAGACCCGCAGTTGCAGCCTCCGAATCAGCAGCAGCAGCAGCAGCAGTGCTCCACCACCGCTCCTCCCGCTCCGGACTCGGCCAGCTCCACGACGGTGAGGTGAGTCGGCACCAGAGTCCCCGGTCTTCTTCTGTTGGAGGCCGCTCCTCATTGCAGCCCCAACGACAACGGAGACCCGACAAGAAAAGGTCGGGTCTCCCGTGCAGGGAGAGATTTAAAAGTTTCCCCCTCCCTCCCACCCCACCCCCCCACACACACACCCCAACAAAAAATAACAAAAACTACATATAAACATAGACAAAAAATAATAAAAACGCGGACGGGCTGCAGAGGCCGCTGCTGACCAGAGTCGCGCCGCCTACATAGAGTCTACCTTTGCACATGTTTTCTGTATAGAATATTTCTGATATCTATCTAATGCTCAAACACGAGTTTTTGTGAGAATGACTAGTTATGTAAATACAAAGAGTTTGGAGAACAAGATGTGGAATTGATCAATAAGCTGGGGGAGGCCAGAGCAAGAATACATATATTGTATACATAAAGCCTAAAATGTAATAATAAAAGAGGGCATAACCTGAAAAGAGTTATATTGTTCAGGGGAGATTGCAGGCTTAGAGCAGAGTAACTGAACCCAACAAGATATAATTATAATATAATTATAATATCCCAATCACATTGATAATTCTGATAAAATATTTGGGTTTTGATTGGGGTTGACTGTGTCATGCCAGTTCAGCTCAGTATGTTATACAAGTTTGAATGTTTGGCTGAGTATTACCATGTGAATAGCAGATATATATAGATGTTTACATGGGTTGTGTTGGGAGAAATAAGGAAAAACTCATTAGGATTTGTAAAAAGACCCTGTGCTGGAGTAACTCACAGGTCAGGCAGCATCTCTGGAGGACATGGATTGACGAAGTTTCGGTCAGGACATTTCTTCTGTCTGATTGCAGTAGGTTGGAGTGGTGCTCAATCAGGTTTGGTTTTAGTATGGCACTAGACCAAATGCAGACCCGTTGGGTCTGCTCCCCCAATGGTGTGATCCCCCAACCCAATATTCCACCATGCACCCGTCTCCTCCAATGGAACTGAAGCCGTTCTCAAAAGTAAGATTCCAGCACTGCCCTGCCTCTTTAAAAAAAGTCCCTGCCTGCTGCAGCAATGAAAAGTTCAGTGTTCCTGTCTTGCAACATTGTTTTGAAGTGTGTTGGAAGCTGAGGAAGGAGCAGCCGTCAACGAATCGAAAGGCAGAAAGGGATCCGTACTGCAGGCGGACTGATTTGAGTTTTATATATATATATATATAGATGATAGGGTTGGGAGCTGGTGATAGTTTTCTACCTCAGGAGCTCTGTACTGAAAAGGCAGTCTTCTTTTTTTTTTACATAAAATATATAACCAAGTCATTGTGAATCCCATACATCTTAACCTTCTGGATCAGCCTACCATGAGCGACCAAATTAAAAGCCTTACTAAAATCTATGTATACAACATCCACCACCCTACCTTGATCGATCTCCTTTGTCACCTCCTCAAAAAGCTCAATCAAGTTAGTGACCTGCCACGTACAAAGCTGTGCTGACTATCCCTAATTAGCCCATTCTCTTCCAAAGGGGAGTAAATCCTATCTTGAAGAATTCTTTCCAATAGTTTCCTTACCACTGACGTCAGGCTCACAGGACTATAGTTCCCTGGATTCTCTCTACTTCCTTTCTTTAACAAAGGAACAACATTGGCCACTCTCCAGTCCTCTGGGACCTAGCCTGTGACTAGAGAAGAAACAAAGGTCCTCGTCAAGGCTCGGAAACCTGCTCTCTTGCCTCCCTCAATAACCCTAGGATAGATCCTGTCAGACCCTGGGGACTTATCCACCTGAATGTTCTTCGAGAGCCTCAGCACCACCTCCTTATAATCATAGTAGCTAAAATGTAAAAGATGTTGCAACTAAATGAGATTCCAAATTTTACAAGTTCTTTATTAAGTAACACCATCTCCTTCAAGTTGTCAGTTATTCAATATGGAAACAGGCCCTTTGGGCTACTGAATCTGTGCTGATCATCTGACCACTTGCACTAAAACATTCTGATTACCATTTTACTTAAACTCGCCTCACATTCCCATCTTCAGTGGCCAATCTTTAGAATGCGGGAGGAAACTGGAACATCCAAAGGAAACCCATGCAGTGTCAGAGAGGATATGCAAACACCTGCACAGATAGCCGTCAAGGCTAGGATTAAGCCTGTCGGCAGGAGATGTGCTATTTGGCTTTGCTGCTCTTCTGGATAGTAATTTGTATTAATATCAAACAAATACCTATGTTAAAGATGATCTGATTCCATCCCAATAAAACACATGGATGCACTTCAGTGTTAGAGATCATCGCCATCAGCAGATGAAGCAGATTCACAGTGCAGCTGCTAAATATCTCTAAGCTTTGGGTAAAATAAACTTATATTTTAATTTTGATTAGTTTACCCTGGTCCTTTTCTATATACTAGAAGATTCCATTTACCTTATATACCATTTGATGACTTCGAAAAACTCCAGAGATGCTGGACCGAGATGTGATTACAATTTAGAAACTACCAAAGCAACCTTTTGCTAGATGCTCTAATACTTAACAGAACATGTGGTAATCCTGCTCAGCATTGATAGTACTGTAAACTATCTCTACATCTTTCTTGAATGCTTCCCATGCTCAGACACTAATTTACATGCTTATTTCAATAATTATTTGTCAAATAACAATCGACTGAGTAAAATTGATTTTTCTCCATGCACTGTTCCATAATTATGCAAAATCAAACTGCCTGAAAATCACCCGTTGATGCCATTTCCATCCAGCCCTACTTGATTTCCTAGTCAAAAGCTCCCCCATAGTTTGTTGCACTTACTAAAATACACCCTAGAATTAACTACTCTCTTTCTGGGATTCAAGAATTTTGGATCCTCTACAATTATCCCTTGTGATTCAATGTTTAAGTTTCCAAAAATATATCAAGTAGATGAAACTTACCGAACAGTTTCAGCCAACCTCCTTTCAATGATACATGTCCCAGCTTGGGTGACAAGCGAACCATCTGATATGTACAAAGCCCTACGGCCCCCTCTTGTGTACTCCCCAGTTATGCAAAATCTTTTACTGTACTCATCTTTCTATGCCTACGTACCTTCAACTGGAAATATCCAGTGATAACTGACTTTTAGTTTGTACTCAAAAGGCCACTAAGTGCTGGAGTAACTCAGCAAGTCAGGCAGCATCTCTGGAGAACATGGATAGGTGATATTTCTATGGATCAGTGACGTTTTGGGTCAAGACCCTTCTCAGACTGATTGAAGGGGGAGGAGGAGAGGTGAAAGCTGGAAAAGGGCTTTAGTTTGCACTAATTGGTTTTGGTCATAGCTCCTTCAGGATCGCAACCCTCTCTCCACTTTTATTTGTACCACCAATCAAAACCATTGGCTTCCCATCCTTGCCTCTCCAAATATTCTGCAACTGTGCTGTGACATTCTAGACTCTGACTTCATATCAACCTGACATTTTTGCTTGGATGATATGAAACCTGTCATAGGATTACCCACCTGTTTTCCTTTTCTATCTAATCCACTTCATCAACGTTTCCCTGACTCTCCTCTTGCACTTTGTGCTGCAGAGCTGCCAATGGTGCCACAGACCTGGCTGGCCTCTCCAGAGGAACCCTTGTCCTCCACCTACTGGATGGATTAGAGAACACGGCGCACATATTTCTTCTATATTCCTGGTTTTCCACATATATCTGGAATTCACCCTTCCCCGCTCTACCTGCAACCTTGAACGGCAGAGGGACATTGCCTATGTATCTTAAGGATAAGCTTCTCAAGTTTCAAAACTCGGCATTCAAGCCTTCAGATCCATCATGCACAGCGAGTGCATTGAATGAATTTAGTGCCTTTTAATTCCAAAAATAAACAAAACTGAATGAAAAGAAAAACATTTCCCAGCTACTTACCAATCAGTTCCATCTCTTGCATTGACGACACCCGAGATTCCTTTGCCTCTCCTTGATTGCGGTGATCACTTCGAACCTTCAAAGTCTGACCTTGTTTTATTAACTGAATTAATTAGAGTTCCTCAGCTCATAGTTTTAACAGCTTTTAACACGTTACTTGATTGACTTAAAGTTATAGGTTGATCACTCACTTCTCTCACCAATGCCTGCCTGCCGTGACATTACCTGGTAGCTTTTATTTCTCCTTGCTGCTCCCAGATGCTCACTGGCTACTATTTCTGTTCAAGGTTCATATCCTTTCATCTGTTGCACTCTGCCCTGCCTCTTTTCATCTCACATAATTCAATACAGCAGGCTAATAATTTCCTTTTGCTCTCTCCTCCTGCTCAATTTCTCGGATATTTTCTGTTATTTTCTATTTTCTCTATTTTCTTTGTTCCTTTAATTTGGAAAGCCTCTGATTTTTCTCAAGCTTCAACCTCTGCAAGATATTTTGTGTACATCGAAGGGATTAAAATCAGAATCTAATTGGCTGAGAAACTGTTCCAATAAATGTTTTTGCTTCACCCAATCAGGAGATGAATCATTGAAGTTTAATCTGTTTACAGTTTTCCAGTGATAAGACACATTTCGCATGCATTTCTCGGCATGATTAGCAAGAGCAAATACAAAGAACAAAATAGGCTGACTCATTCACGAGCAGGTAAGTAAACTTGCAGGCAGTACAAGAATCAACAAAATGCCCACAGAACACAGCTAATACCTCTTCCCATTTAATCATTACTGAATTTAGTACCATGCAAGAAATCCCAATATAGTTAACAATTGACCAAGCAGTAATGGTTCAGAACGGTTGCAACTTCTCCCAGACATGTTTTTCTAAGTGGTGAATTTTATATTTATCTGCAACAGAATGTTTCTTTAACAAAAACTTCAGCATGTTTTTTTCACCCTCTGATTTGGTTACTGAACAAAAAAGCTTCACGTTGACATCCCACTTTTGTGTAATTGTTTTCCAGTAGATTCACCCACTTACTTTCCAGTATCTCAAATATAGCAGTCAGAAATGACTGGCAAATAATAAAGGCAATGTAGAAAGCCTATTGTTATGGAAAATAAATTCTTCTGTACATGTTCAATTCCCAAACTAACACAATCATTTGTTAATGCTGACAAGTGCTGACATTTTCACATTGTCTCTTCACCATGTTTCTGAACAAAGTATGTATGCACACTTGCAACGGTAAATGGAAACTGGCCGTGAACAGAAAAAATGGTGCACAAAGAAGCTTGGGGAGTAACTGGATTATCAATTTGTGGCATTAGGGGGCAGCATTTAGAAGGAAAAACAAAACAGCTTAAAGAAAACAAACTTCCTTCTGAACCTTCTGAATTTTGTAGTCGGCAGGGCAATACTCTGCATATCGCCAACTTGGATAATTTTATATATTTTTATCAAGCCAATTAACCAATTTATTCTGCTAGTAACCATTAATCAACATACAAGATGCACGTAAGGCTGCTGGCCCTGACGGCATCCCCGGGCGCGTGCTCAGTGCCTGTTCTGCGCAGCTGACAGACGTCTGGACTGACATCTTAAACCTGTCACTTGCCCAAGCAGTTGTCCCCACTTGCCTTAAAGCCACCTCCATCGTGCCAGTGCCAAAACACTCCACTGCGGCAAGCCTCAACGACTTCCGCCCAGTTGCACTTACCCCCATCATCACCAAGTGCTTCGAGAGGCTGGTCCTGGCACACCTCAAAAGCTGCCTACCCCCCACACTGGATCCCTATCAGTTTGCCTACCGCAAGAACAGGAGTACGGAGGATGCCATCTCAACGGCACTTCACTCCGCCCTCTCCCACCTTGACAACAGAGACACTTATGTAAGAATGCTGTTCATCGATTACAGCTCAGCATTCAACACCATTATTCCATCAAAACTGATCACCAAACTCGGTAACCTGGGCATCGACCCCTCCCTCTGCAACTGGATACTGGACTTTCTAACCAACAGACCCCAGTCGGTGAGGTTAGACAAGCACACCTCTTCAACCCTCACCCTGAACACCGGCGTTCCTCAGGGCTGTGTGCTGAGCCCCCTCCTCTACTCCCTCTTCACCTATGACTGCACACCTGTACATGGTACTAACACCATCATCAAGTATGCAGATGATACAACGGTGATTGGCCTCATCAGCAACAACGATGAGCTGGCCTACAGGGAGGAGGTCCAGCACTTAGCAGCATGGTGCGCTGACAACAACCTGGCCCTTAACTCCAAGAAGACCAAGGAGCTCATTGTAGACTTCAGCAAGTCCAGAGGCGGCACGCACACCCCCATCCACATTAACGGGACGGAGGTGGAACGTGTTTCTAGCTTCAGGTTCCTGGGAGTCAACATCTCCGATGACCTCTCTTGGACCCACAATACCTCTACTCTGATCAAGAAGGCTCATCAGCGTCTCTTCTTCCTGAGGAGACTGAAGAAGGTCCATCTGTCTCCTCAGATCCTGGTGAACTTCTACCGCTGCACCATCGAGAGCATCCTTACCAACTGCATCACAGTATGGTATGGCAACTGCTCTGTCTCCGACCGGAAGGCACTGCAGAGGGTGGTGAAAATTGCCCAACGCATCACCGGTTCCACGCTCCCCTCCATTGAGTCTGTCCAAAGCAAGCGCTGTCTGCGGAGGGCGCTCAGCATCGCCAAGGACTGCTCTCACCCCAACCATGGACTGTTTACCCTCCTACCATCCGGGAGGCGCTACAGGTCTCTCCGTTGCCGAACCAGCAGGTCGAGGAACAGCTTCTTTCCGGCGGCTGTCACTCTACTAAACAACGTACCTCGGTGACTGCCAATCACCCCCCCCCCCCCGGACACTTATTATTTATTTTTTATTCAAATAGTTTGCTATGTCGCTCTTCAAGGGAGATGCTAAATGCATTTCGTTGTCTCTGTACTGTACACTGACAATGACAATTAAAATTGAATCTGAATCTGAATCTGAATCTGAATCTGAAACGAATCATTCCCACAACATATAGTACTCACCCGTTATGCCCTAACCTCATTACTAAGCTTATACTTGACCCAATTATTGAGTTTACTTTTTGAAGTGAAAGAAGACATTGGTCCTGGCAAAGAACAATGAATGAGAATGTGTTGTGAGGTGTTTTTTTTTTAAATTTTCAAATGATTAAGAAAGGTGAAAATGCAGAATTTAGTATTTCACAAATTTGGGACAGTAGAATTAAGAAGAAAAATATCACCATTACCATGGTGATATTACTAATTACAAGGAATACGTACTATGACAAGGAATATAAGGTGAATACTTGTATTAAAGAAACCGAGCAACTTAAAATAGGAATTTTGGCTTCTTACTGTCATTCAATGAACTGTCATTCTCATTTGAAATATGATATTTTGTTCAAGGTTGCATAAGTAATGAAGCTTTATATTTGCTTTCCATTTTTAATTAATAAGAGATGCTAAGTTTCTGCTACTTATTGCCCACCCCTCTTCCTTTAGGTGGTGGTAATTAGCATTTCATAATCATGCTTTTTTTTAGGCAATTCTAGTGACCATAAAGAAATGGCAAATAGATATGTCAGGTTACTATATGATTCAGAAATGTACATGGATGTTCATTCATGCCTATTACTCCTCTCCTTCCAGATTGCGGAGACTGGAAGGCTGAGGGGATGTTGTCAAAGACAACTGGACAAATTATAGACCAACCCCAGCTGACAAACTAGCTCCCTTATTATTGATGCCCAGATCAATTTTGTTCATAAGTTGGAAAGTACACTAAAAAATATTCATATAACCATGGGTGTCCAGTAGTCGGGTGTTTGTAACTTGAAGGTACACACTACATTCAGTATATGCTGACGTTTAGGTTGAAGACTTTGTGTTAATGAACAGTTACTTCAGCCTAGATCCTATCAAGCTTCTTGATTGTTGTTGGAATTGATTTGTCCTTGATGATCACATGCCTTGGAGGTGGCTCAAAGGGGAGTCAGGAAGTGAATCACTCACTATTGGACACATGTCCTTTGTATAACTTTAAAAGTCACAATCTTCATCTGGCAGGTCAAACCACTTGTTTCCAGTAAATGTTAACCTCCGGAATATTAACATCAGGGAATTCTGGAATCATAACCATGGTGAATGTCATTGATAGGTGACTAATTATCTCGTGTTGGAGACAGGTAATATCTGTGAGGCACAAATATTACCTTCCATTTTTCAGCCCTAGCCTGGATATTATCTTGGTCCTCCAGTACACAGGCCAGGACTGTTTCATTCTCTGAGCTCTGAGCAAATGGTACTGATTTTATGATAGATCATTGATGAAGCTGTCAAAACTGTAAGTGCTGTGGACATTTTGCCAAGGAACAATGATGTCCTGGGGCTGAAATAATTAACCTCAAATAATCTCAATCATCTTCCTTTGTACTTTAACTCAAATAAGCTCTGAACTACATAGACTATTATTGCACTATTATTGTTTTTTTCGTGTATATGTATGTGTGCATGTGCGTGTGTATATATATATATATATATTATATGTGTGTCTTTGTGAGTATGTGTACATCTACAAACACTGAACCTTTTTTTCTCTCTCTCATTTATTATATTATTTACAGTGTACTATGTTTACATATTCTGTTGTGCTGCTGCAAGTAAGAATTTCATCGTTCTATCTGGCACATATGTCAATAAAACACACTTGACTGTTGAACTGGTGGAAAATTTTAATTCATGTTTATTGAGTTAAGTTTTACCAGGGCTACTTGGCCAAATGCTGTGAAGCTGTCAAAGGCTATCACTCTCATCTTACATCTGGAAATCGACTCTCAAACCAATATTTGGAATATGGCTAGAATTAGATCTGGTCCCAAATGACCCTTACATCACAGTGCGATAATATGTCACAGCACATGACAACACCTTTATAACCTTTCTGATGATTATCACATTGACCTTGCACTATTTTGTGGCCAGGATCAAGGATATAGTTTGTAGACATAATATATCAAGGCAATTTTCCATGTTGTTGGCTCGAAGGGCCGAATGGCCTACTCCTGCACCTATTTTCTATGTTTTTTTTTTATGTTGTGTAGATCTCATTGTTATACGAATTGTAGTAATTGAGGCCTCCCACTCATTGGATCAGAGCCCCTTAATTTCCTCTATTGTTTCAATGCAAGAATATATTCTGGGAATGTATTCTTTAGGTCTGTAAGGTTTGTTTCAAGTCCATTACGTCATTGCTGTTACTTCCTTACTATTGGTATGAAACTACACTAATGATCAACAAAAAGTTCTGGAATAACTCAGCGGGACTGACAACATCAGAGTTTGAAGAATGGTCCCAATCCAAAACGTCACATCCATGTTCTCCAGAAATGCTGCCAGACCCCCTGGGCTACTCCAGCACTATGTCTTTACTTTAGAGATACAGCACGGAAACAAGTCCTTCAGCCCACCAAGTCCATGCTGTTCAGTGATCACCCCGTACACTAGCATTATCATGCACACCAGGGACAATTTACAATTTTAACCAAACTCAATTAACCTACACACCTGTACATCTTTGGAGTGTGGGAGGAAACCAGAGCACCTGGAGAAAACTCACACAGTCGCAGGGAGAATATATGAACTTCAGACAACATCCGTACTCAGGATCGAACCCGGGTCTCTGGTGCTGTAAGGTAGCAACTCTACCACTGCGTCACTGTGCCACTCTCTTTTATTTGGATAACTGTACCTGCAGTACCTTGTGTCTGATTATACACATTTGGAAGAGTAGCCTTAAGGAATTACCATAAGTGCAATTCTATTGAGTTGAAGTGAATGAAAAAGATCCAGATTCACCCAGGCCCCTGCTACAAATCCCTTGAAGCCACCATCCTAGATATGTGCAATCAGCATGTTTGCACGCCGACTGTGAGGAAATAGTCACAACGGGTTTAAGAGACAATTTTCATAAAGTCATCTCATTAGCCCTAATCAATTTTCCTTCTACTATCAACTGCACAACCTTTAGACTTCCCAATAATGGATCCAGTCACTGCTTAAAAACAGTAAACATATTTTGTTTCAAAGCCCTGCTTTGTCCTTTTTAGGGTTATGTTCTGCCTGGCTTCAGATGAGGCATCAAAACAAAAGCAGTACAGGCAGCTCCATGAAAAACCTTAAGACAGTTAACCACGTTTCAATAATTCAAACAGCATGTGCATTCTAAACAATGTTTCACGATGGTGTATTTGCTCAGTGCTGCTATTCTCAATAGCCAAACACAGGACAATCGTAAACCATTCGCCATCTTTTTGTTTAAAATCTTTTTTTCTCTGGAACAAAGCAAGAAAAACCTTACTTTCAGTTTCACAAAAATGGAACAACTCTGCAGAGGTCAAGGGATATGGCTAGGCAGGGCCGGCCTTAAGCCGATTGGACCGATTGCTCTCAGTTGGGTCCCGCGCCTAAGGGGGGCCCTGTGCTAGAGTAATCCAAAGCTCCGCTCTGGAATCTTTGGAGTAATCTACCCTCAGCTCGGGTAGATCTACCCCGAGGGAGGGGGGGAAAGAGAGGTGGAGAGAGAGTAGAGGGGTGGAGGGGGAAGAAATGGGTAGACGGGGAGGGGGGTGTGAGGGGGAATGGAGAAGGGGGAGAGGGAGAGGTCTCTCAAGGTCCCAGGGCAGTGCTCCTGCCCCTCCAGTCGTCGTGCTTCATGCACACAACCCCGGTTCCACCCCTCTCTCTCCCCAGGGAGACAAGGTGAACAATACAGGGAGGGCCTAGCCCGGGTTTGGAACAACGTTTACAAACCTCGGCCTCAGCTCACACGCGTTCGCCCGGACCCCAGCATCCGCTCCCGCCGCCGGCCCTCTCCCTCCCTTCTCTCCTTCCCTTCCCTTCTTCCCTCCCTCCCTTGCCCTTCTTCTCCTCCCTCCCATCTTTATATCCTTCCCTCCCTCCTTCCTCTCTCTCTCTCTTTTCCCTTCTCTCCTTCCCTCCCTCCCTTCTTTTCTCTCCTTCCCTCCCCCCTTCTTTCTCTCCCTCCCTTCTTTCTCTCCTTCCCTCCCTCCCTTCTCTCCTTCCCTCTCTCCTTTCTCCCTCCTTTCCCCACTCCCTTCTCTCCCTCCCTCCCGCACACACACACACACAGACGAGACACACACACACATGAGACACACACACACACACACACACACACAGATGACACACACACGCACACGCAGACGACACACACACGCACAGACGAGACACACACTCACAGATGAGACACACACACACACACACAAACATGACACACACGCACACAGACGACACACACACACAGACGAGATGCACACACAGACGCACACACACACCCCCCCCCCCCCCCCCCCCCCCAGTTAGGATGGGGTAGAATGGGGCTGATTGGATATTATGATTGCAATATGTGCAGGAATGCAAATAATGCCAGAAACACCACTAGCAATTAAAGATTTTTTTTTTCACATACCTACATTATAAGGTACACCATGAACAAAACGACTTAAGTACTCACTGGCTCTCAGGATGTTTTCCTTGCTGCTGCAACGAGACTGGACCTGCAAGGAGAATGGACAGTATTTATAAAATCTACACAATGTATTGAAAGTTCAAACATACATACATGCAGTGAGTTGCACACAATAGATCATGATGAACAAAGCTGGATCACCACCATGAAATGACAATTTGTGCAAGAATGCTACAATGGGAAAGCTTATGATTCTTCATCCTAGAAATATTAAAATGTAAATGAGTGAAATCTGGAAAACCCATCAAAATGGAGGCAAAACGTTATTCGACAGAACATAGTAGCACAAAATAAATTTGCTTCAGATCTGCTGAGCACAAGTAGCCATGAAAACTGCATGAAGGAATAAAAGGTTGTCAGAAATGAATGTGACATGTTGCAGTAAACTAATCCATGTAGAAGGGCTTGTGTGTTCTGGATCTAGCAATTGCCTTTCGAAATAAATGTATAGACACATGTGCACACATGCGTGCACACACACACGCACACACACACACTAGACACAAAACAGTAAGAATTACACCATAAATTAAATAGAAAGGTCTAAATGTGGAAATGATAACTGAAACATTCTAAGACAAATGTTAAAGGCACAGACTAGTGGACAGTGTTAAGGTGGGAAAAACAAACAATCAAGAATCTTCACATAGATAGAATAGCAAGGAGCTAGAACTCATAGCGCAAAGCAGAGTTTGCGAATGGTAGCAGCTCCTTTGATCAGTAATAGTTACTCGTGAGTTGTATCCTCTATGCCTTCTGAGTTCATCTTTAAGCCCTTCCAACCTATGGTGGAGCTAATGTGTAAACAAAAACAAAAGATTTATAATGAACAGAGAAGCTCAGAAATCTAAGATTTTTTTTTGAAAGATGAACTACGTAAACAAAAGAACTAATGAGAGGTATATTATATGTTTGGCCTTTTTACAATTTTCAAACACACTTGCTACCAACACACGAGAAAACATGCAAATTGTGGAACCACCAGCATTAACCCACACACAAGACAGGAAAAAACAGGCAGGATCTGCTTGGCAATTCAAGCAAAATAAGAGCCATGAAGCACAGAGAGGAAATTAAAAGAACAAACATAAAACAAGTATCAATTTTACTGCATGCCACGTTCCCCACTATAACCCTAAATCATTATACTTTTGCACAATACTTTCAGAAATTAAAACCTGAACATGCCTTGTCCCCGTAGGTTAGTGTCCCTCTCACTTTCTTTAGAAGAGTGGGTTTTTTTAAACTTTTACACCGCCCCTATCTTGTGACCTATCAGTATAAATAGAATGACAGATCTGCACAGTTACTTCTGTGCAGGTTGGAATGAATCAAAACTGAAGTCTCCTTGAGAGACAACAATAAAACGTTTTTAGGTGTAAGATTGGGATTAACTGAGTTGCCAGAACTATACATTTTTACAAGGCTATAAACATACTATGGAAGATTCTTTCAGTTACATGAAAAGAAGAACAAAGGAGAGAAAAATAATGCTGACTTTGAATGAAGCAATCCAATTGCTTTGTCATCTGTTGTTGACAGTTTGCTAGGGTGCGAGTAGTGAACATCAGCACAACCGATTAACAAGACAAAGAAAACATAAGCTTTCAATGAACCGATGAAATGGATATAATGAACTAGCAACATTTGTATTTGCCCTTTTATTTTTTATTATTGTCATTAAGTGCATTATCTAGTCCACCTGTCAGTAAGCTGGATAATGAAAAGCAAATTTAGACAAGAAAAATTAATGATGCAAGAAAAGGAACAAGAGAAGTTCAATACAAAGGTAGTGAGACATGAGAAATTAAAGTAGAGAAAATGTGCAGCTCATCTCAAATAATGAAATAACATGTCTCGATTTGTGTTAAAGTACAATGTTGTGCTGAAAGTAAATACTTGACCACATAATCACATTCAATTAGTTGTCAGCTAAATCAGCGATATGAATGCCATCCTGAACAGTATTTTTCAGATACATCTATGCAGGTATGTTCATTGACAAATGAGACTTAAAGTAATGTTGATAATTATTCATGCTTTTGATCCATTAAACATCAAACTTTAAACCACATTAACAATACTTGGTCTACCCTTACTTGGAAGGATAAATGATTTAATTGCAAATCTTCATAATGAAGATCAGGGATTTAGACAGCCACAACAATATCATAGCAACACTAAAAATATTCCATTCTAAAAATGTGCACAGGATTTAGCCAATTATTTTCTTCATCTGCTGCTTTCTTGAATATATATTTTTGTATTTTTTGATATGTCGTTTCTTCATGCCTGTAAATCCTTATTTAATTTTTTTTTTTAATAAAATAACTTCTGGAAGTCCACCTTTGTCAATAGTTGACAATAAATTAATGTTACATTGGATGAGCTTCAGTGAAAAACCTTGTTTCTGTTTTTAAACAAGAGTGAGCAGATGAATGCTCATAAAAAACAGCAGGGATTATAGTTTGTTCCTCTAATTGTAATCTTCCACTATTTCCACTGACTTTATATTTAACTTCAAAATGGAATATGCACATCATAGGTAAGGCCAACATTTATTGCCTGCACATAACTATCCAGACAAAGGTGATAATTCACCTTTTCCAACAGCTACATCCTGCATGGTTCACAGTATTGGATAGGAAAGTTCCACTTTATTGATTCAGCAATGTATTCCTGTAGCAGATGATTTGGAAGGGGGAGTGAGAGGGGATTGAGGTGGGGGAATTTTCAAGATAGTGATGTATGTTGTCACTGTTCATCTTATTGGCAGAGGTCATGAGGTGTACTGACAAGAAATCTTGGTGAATTGTTGCACAACATTTCATTGGTGGCACAACTGCAGGTATACAGCACTGTTGATGGAATGAGTGAAGTTTTAAGGTTGTGAATGGTGAGACAATCGAGAGATTATCCCATTACATCCTTGTCATGCTCTGAAGAGGTTTCAGGAGGTTTGCCATTCACCTCGTAAACTCAAAGCCTCTACCAACATTAAGAACAAAGGCGGCAGGCCCATGGAAATACTAACAGTTAGTTCCCTCCACATCACATACCATGCTGACTTGCAAATATATTATTCATTCATTATTGATAGGTCTAAATGCATTACGCGAATAAGTGTGGCAGTGATTCAGGCAGATGGCTTATGATTCTCTTCTTAAGGACAATAAATGTTCGTGTTTCCAGTGACACATTATCCTGAAAAAAGAATAAACTGATAACAAATGACTGGTCCAATTAAGTTTCTGATCAACAATGACTGTACCGGCACAGTACTGAATGGGGATTGAACAATAGATCAAGACTTTGGGCATCATAGGAAGATAGAGTTTGGATGCTACTGTACAAGTCCCAGCCAATATACACCCTGGTTGGGCAGATATTGCCTGCTACTTGTAATGGACACACATTGTCTTCTCTTGATCAGTCTAAGCCTGATTGTTAATCTTGCTGCATGCTAACAAAGAATGTTTCATTATCTGTTTTTGAGAATTGCTGTCTGAGATCTGTAGTCTCCAGTTAACAATACTTAGTTATGTGTGTAACAACCTTCTTAGAAAAAGCTGTGCCACAGTTAAAATGCAAAAACTGCAACAACATAAAACCTACTGAACAGTTTATTGTGCCTGATATTTGTAGTCTTTCAACCTTTTTTGGGAGAAGAAAAAAAAAATTGCATCAAGAGGTGGAAGGTTTATGAAGTAAACACACGTTAATTATTTATACCTGTGTTATGGGAGTGGTACCAGTGATATTTTATGCTAAAAATAATACCTTTAAAACAGAGACCCCTAGCCACAAATTCCTAGAAATTTCATGCAATTGAGATACAATTCCAAAGGAAAGTGCATTCACAGCACAGAAGCCTAATATTGCATTGGGTTTGTGGGTACATCACTGGGCCTCAAATTGTATTGTATGATGACAGGTCACAACCTGCTTTTGATAGATGCCTTAAACTCAAAGATGAAAAGGACCTCACCAAAATGGCACAAAGCCTGAATATCATGGAAATAAGGTGAGAAGTGATGCAAAAATGATTTTGAGGGCTAACATGCTGTTTCACCTGATGGAAAGGATGAAACAATCCTGCTTCCTTTCAGTACCTAAATAAGATAATTATTTGCCTTTGAGGAAAATATTTATTGCAGTTTCGTGTACTTTGCACCATTCTCAGCTGTATAGACAATTTAAAGAAGAAACCATACCAATTCTGCTCTTAAAGTTACATGTAGAGCAGAAATTAGAAGAGATGATAAATTTATCATCATGAAACAGTTGTCTTACTGCTCCCTGATGCAGTTATTTCTAGGGTAAAATTTTCAACTGGTATTATACATACAAACACTCCAAATTTTAAAAGATGAATATTTGTTACAAATGGTATCATGACGAATGCATTATGAATCCATTAACCATTCATAATGTAAATTTTACCCAGTGAAAGATTTGATTTCTTAGTTCCTCTTACCTATCAGAATGCTGTTTGTAAGTCTTCATACTGATATTAGCAATGGTTTATTATTGTCAAAATACAGTAATAAACTCTGTTTTGCTTGTTATCCATCAAACCATACAAACATAAACCTGTCAGGTAGTGTAAAAAACAAAATAAAGTGAAGAATATAGTGTTACAGCTACAGAGGAAGTGCAGATTTTAAAAAGTGTAAGGGTGGCAATGAGGAAGATTAGAAGATTGAGATCTTCACCCCTAGCACACGAGAAGTTCTAATTACAAACAGAATGACAATTTTATGTTTAGGGTCAAAATATAAATTTCAATTATTTCCAACAACATAAGCATACTGAAAGCATATTAGAATAATATCAAGGTATTCTGACAATTGAATAACTAAAAAGGTTCCACCCATGATTAGATACCAATAATTTGATCTTTAACCTGTTCCCCTAAAGTAGTGTTTGTTAGTTTGACAGCTCAAAACACACCATATTGACTTTCTTATTCTTCATAGATGAATGGAGTTTTGTAATAATTCAGAAGAGAGGCAAGAAAAATGTAGCTATAGAATATCCAACAAAATTAGCACTGGAGTAAGCTTCCATTGCAGCAGTCTTAATTATATGGCAAGCAAAGGTTTCTAATTTGGAACTGGCTCCCGAAGGGCATTAAACCAAATACATGCTGTTTTACAACTATTTTAGTTAAGACTAAGTGTTATGCACAGGGTATGAAAAGAAATGGGGTAAAAGCAAGATACTTCTAAAACCTTGACTTTTCTGATGTTGGATTAAGTAAATGGCAAACAAATCTGTAACACCGACTATCTTCAGATGATCAATGTGAACTGGAACACTGCAAGGACAGCCAATTATACCAGCAGTGGAGTGTGAACAACTGCAAAGGAAACTAATTTGTTGCTGAGGTCAATGTTAAACTTGATATTTTAGAAAACAGTTCTGTGAATTGTGAGTTTTCCATGATGCATGAAATATTATAAAAGATGCATAGTTATAAAATATGCAAAAAAGATAAAACAATGCACACTCAAATCCATAAAGAGTTGATGGTTAATCCGAATTAAAGACACATACGCTCAAATGGAAATTACAGATATATCAAAAAAACTAACATTAAAAAACAATCTCTACAGTTTTTCAATCCTTTCAGTACTGGTAGTAAATTATTTTTGCATGGGGACTTTGACTGAACTAAAGGATATCCAAGTGGTCTTTCAAATTGCGAAAGCCAATTCCAAACCGGAAAATGAAATAAACCAGTTTTGATTATCATGAACCAAGTCAAATGTGAGAAATTATCCAAAGAAAAATTGGAAGACATGTCTACAAATCAAGGCACTACAAGATTAGACTTTAGGCTTTAGTGATACAGTGCAGAGACAGGCCCTTCAGCCCACCGAGTCCACGCTGACCAGTGATCACTCCGTACACTAGCGCTATCCGACATGAGGGACAGTTAACAACTTTACTGAAGCCAATTAACCTACAAACCTGTACGTCTTTGGAGTGTGGGAGGAAACCGGAGCACCCTGAGAAAACCCATGCGGACACAGGGAGAACATACAAACTCCATACAGATAGCACCCATAGCCAGAATCAAACCTTGCTCTCCGGCACTGTAAGGCAGCAACTCTACCGCTGTGCCGCCCACTAAAAATAACCTTTGCATCAGAAGTTTAGATTAGTTTATTAGTTTAGGGATACAGTGTGGAAGCTGGCCCACCGAGTCCACGCCAACCAGTGATCACTTGTACACTAGATATATCCTGCACTCTAGGTATCATTTACAGAAGCCAATTTACCTACAAACCTGCAGGTCTTTGGAATGTGGGAGGAAACATGAGCACCCGGAGAAAACCAGCGGCCACAGGGAGAAGGTACAAACTCCGTACAGACAGCACAGTTAGTCAGATCAAATCGGGTTTTTATCACTGTACAGCAGTAATTCTACCACTGCGCCACAATGCCACCCCAAACCTCCTGGGAGGAGGGGAGAAAGGGGGAGAATATGTAATGAATCCACGCCTGGTCGATCCTGTAGAGAACATGCATGAAAATGGCTTGGTTGCTAATTACCCTGATATCAGCTATACAAAAAATGCCATAAATGTTCAGCACCTTGGGAAGTTTCTGCAAAGAGGGAAACAGAGTTAACGTTTCAGGTCAAATATCAGACTTTCATCATGATTTCAGTGCTCAAACAGCACATAATTCATTGTTGATCACTTTAGAGGTGTTGGGAGGTTTTTTTCTGAATGGTGAGTTTAAAAATAAGTGCCTTGGTATAAAAGGGAGTTGATTGTTTAGGATGGAAATGAAAATAAATATCAATGGGTTGTAAATCTTTCGAGTTCCCCAACACAAAGCACAACACAACACAAGGTATTGAGTATTTGACAAGGTGCCACATCAAAAGATTGGGGTACTGATTAAAAGCCCAAAGATTGGAGGAAGTGTACTAAAATAGATTGAAAACTGGCTGTCTCGTAGAAAACTGGGAGTTGAAATGTTTTTCAGACTGGAAAGAGGAAATTTGGGATCAGTTCTTGCCACATTGCTGAACATCAAATCTTAAAGTTATGTAAATGCTCACCGACGTCTGACATTGTAGATACTCCTGGGAGATTATTATGCACTAAAAGCCCAAATATATTTGAGTGAAACCGATATCAGAATTTCAATTTATCTTGTCATCGACCATTGAACAAATAATAACTTAAATCTGCTTGTTTGTCGGCTTCTGTACTTCTTTCCGTGGGCATTACAAGATTGATCCCTCTATGTTATCTGGCAAAGTACAGGGAATTATAAATATTAATCTAATAGCAAAGTGTCACTATTTTTTCCAAACTTCAGGACTAAAAATTGTAGATTAGATAAATTTAGCATAAAACCATTGTTATGCATCTGTTTAGGGATCTGATTCAATATTTTTTTTTCAAGAGAGGCACCAGCAAAATGTTATTGAGTACTTCTGCATATATAGAAGTGCATGCTAAATTAAAATGACTTTTCAATAAAACTCAGAAACATAGGCAAACGAACAGCTCAATTTTAAGCTGCATGCCCTAGGTTGAGGAAAAAGTAAAAGCAAGTCTTCTAGTTTTAGTTGCATTTGATGAGTTGCTCTACAATTCTGAAAAAAAGCTGATTTACAGGAATTAAAATACATGCAAAATGTATGCCATTAACGTCCATTTTAATTGAAAAATTCAATTGCAAAAAAAGAGTACTAATCTAAATAAAGGTATTTTCTGAACTAGAATTCTTTTTAATCATTTTGATTATTTTATTTGAAGATTTCAGTCTAATTCAAGTATATGGAACCAAAATTACGTACCCCAGCAATAGCCACGAGATACCTTAGCTCTTGCTATAATACTTTCAATAGTTCATGCAAAAGTGGAAGATTCTCCATTATCTCTCCAGCATTTGTTGCTAATAGTGAATCCTCCGTAACACAATTTCAGTTCCGCATGCGATAGCTGACCTTGACTCATCATTGGGCAGCATGGCAACGTAGCGGTAGATTTGTTGCCTTACAGGGCCAGAGACCCGGGTTCGATCCCGACTATGGGCGCTGTCTGTATGGAGTTTGTACCTTTTTCCTTGTGACCTGTGTGGGTTTTCTCCGGGTGCTCTGGTTTGCTCCCACACTCCAAAGACGTACAAGTTTGTAGGTAAATTGGTTTGGTAAAATTGTAAATTGTCCTTAGTGTGTGTGGTGTGTGGGGATCGCTGGTCAGCGAGGTCTCGATGGGCTGAAGCACCTGTTTCTGCTCCGTATCTCTAAACTAAACAAGTCGTCACTTCGCAACTGAGCAACTTCCAGATGGTGATCAATAAGGTTGTCACTGATTGGCTGCTTAGTTTGACAAATAAGGTCTCTGCAAATGAAATTTGAATGTTTTGTCAGTAGAAGAGTGATTACATGAGATTTGGAAAGAAAAGGAGAGCCAAGTTAGTGCTCAAATTAGCAGTTGTGAAGGTTGCAGTGCATGACGATCACTTAACAAAATGAAATCTAGGTTTATCAGGGTTTGAAGAATTAATTCTTCACGGGTAGTTGATGCAGGTACTATCGCAGCGTTTAAGAAAAATTTCGACAGGTACATGGATAGGATAGGTCTAGAGGGATATGGGCCAAACGCAGGCAGCTGGGACTAGTGTAGATGGGGCATGTTGGGCTCCACCGGGTGGTGACAGCAATGGCTGCCTCGCCAGCAGTCTCATGTCCTTTCTCTGATTTTATTATTTTAAGTATGTCTTAAATGTGTATTTCAATGTTTCTAGATTAGTTTATGTGGGGGGAGCGGGAAGCTATAGAGGAAAACTTTTTTTCAGTCTCTCACAATGACAGAGATGCGACTTTCTCAGTGTCACATCACATCTCTCCTCTCCTCCCCCCCCCCCCCCCCCCCCCCCCCCCCCCCCCCCCCCCCCCCCCGCAGCCCAACAACTGGATTGGTGCGGCCTTTCCTGGAGACCGGCCTGAAGCTTCAAGCCGCAGATCATTGCGGATCTGCGATCCTTTGCTGAGGATCGCCAGAAGAAGTGCTTCCGATTGCGGGGCCTGTGGACTTTTAACATCATGAAGCCATGGTCTCCAGTAAGAAGCGGCCGACTCGGGAACTCCTTGCTGCGGAGTGTTCCGATGCGTCCCGGCGTCAGAGTTTCGATCATCCCAACGAGAGGGCCTGAACATCGGACCGTCTGTAGCGGATTGCAGATGCTGGAATTCTGAAATAAAACTGATGATGGCTCTTTCATTTGAAACATTAACTCTGTTTTCCTTTCCAAATCTGCTGCCTAACTTACTGAGTGCTTCCAAATTTTATCTCAAAGCATATTTTGCTGGATCCAGCCTGATTTTAGCAGTTGCATTGTTCAAGTGAAAATACATACAGTGGGGCTATGTAGTGCCATTATCCAAACCAGAACAATGATAACTCATTTAAAAACAAATTAGGATATAACAGAAGCTGAATTTTAGCTTGCCAATTTGATTGGAGCTTGGAAACCACTGGTAAGATAGAAAATGATTAATTAGTTTAGCATACTTGTTACTGTATTTTAACATGGCCATTGTATTAATGTATAATATTTTGAGAAATTGAGAAGCTATGATGACTGTGCATGTGAATCAAATCCTATTTCACTATGGATTCTGGAGCTGGAACTAAGATGAAGGGAAGTGTCATTGTGCTAAATCAAAGGTTTGGTCACAGGTAGGTTGATCTCATGCAGGAGGCATGATGGCATATTTGGAGATAATCTGATAATCTAAAGGGCCTGTCCCACTTAGGCTATTTTTTATGCGGCTACAGGCGAGTATGCTGCCGCCACAAGGTCGCTGGGCTGTCGCCTGTATGTCGTGAGTAGTCTCCTCAGAGTCGTAGCGTCTTTCTGGTCGCCGCTAGATTTTCAACATGTTGAAACATTTTCGGAGACAGCCGGCGACAGTGGGTTTGACGCCAATGAGCGTAGCTTGACTTCTCCTGACATAGATGCTGTCGTAGTTGTCTCCAGGTTAACGTAGGCTGTCGCCAGGTGATGTAGGTTGTTGCCGGTGCTGGCCATTTTTTTTGTTGTTAAAGTAATGATTCTATTTCAAATTTTATGTCGAAGGGGGGGTCCAGTCGCCAGTTTTTCGGTGACCCGCTACGACTATGACAGTCGTATGCAGTCGCCTAAACATAGCCCAAGTGGGACAGGCTCTTAACAGTCTGATGTGGCTGCAGATTGTCACAGGAGGTAATAACAATGAAATATCGCCACAAGAGTGCATTCACTGTCCTAGGTGTTATAATACCTTAAAAAGCACAGGAAAGATGAGTACAAATGCTCATTTACCTATATGGTAATGTGTGTATCACCCAAGGTCTCCACTCTTCTTTCCTCAGCACATAGCAACTCATTTTGTAGGTACCTTACATTCTTCTTGATATACGTTTTCTCATCTATTCACACTCATCTATATGAAATATAGCTTCAGTTAACCTAAAAAATTATCTTTATCCATTATTTTACCGTAAACATACTCTCACTCACAGGTCTCCTCTTCCCATCCTTTTAGAAGTGGAGAGTGCACCAGAGAGAGGCAGAGAATTGTAGTGAAGTCACTCACTCTGAGGATGGACCATCATGGGACTTATGCAAGTCATGCACTGGCATAGATAACCAGCTTCAGTGCTAAGAAAGCTGGTTGGATTTTTACCTGCTGATGGATGGCGAGCAACAGTCAACGGTGGAGACATGGAGAGCAGGGGAAAGTTCACATTGGAGGAAGCAGAGACATCCAAATAAATGCTCAGATAAACACAGATCTTACATCTTCAGACCACTGACAATGAGCAGGATAGCTGTGGAGTAGCTGTGAAAATTGTGATGACCAGGTATCCCAGTTGTACTGTGCACACATGCAGAGATGGGAGTGCCTGTTTTGAACAGCTTCTTGCAATTAATTTGTCATCAATACAAAGATTAATTATCAACATGAAACGTCACATGCGACAATCAAACAAATGCTTGCAGAACTTCATCGAGGGCTTGTATACTTTATAAACACCACCTTGAATAGAGACATGAAATCCTAGCCTTGAGCATCATTGCTTCACCAGTATTGCATGCGAGGGATAATGGAGAGTGCGTTCATGAAATGGGGCATTGCTCAACATGCTTATTTTTCTAATCCAATGTCGCAACATTAATAGGTGTCTCTGGCTAAGTCTGCAAGGTTGAAGATGAAGCTCACAGGTTGTAAACTACCAGAGGACAGAGGCAGGAGCATCTCAGTATACAGGCCAATCATACAAACAGATTGGCTCTATTCTGCAAGACTTACACGGATTACACTACATACGATTGCTGGAAAGAGAAAAAATAAAAACTGCTTATTGCATATGGCTATGCATCTGGATTTTGGTCTTTCACATAACGTTAAAAATGTAAATATTATATTTTAACCTTATATAAACATTATTTTTTACACCACAATTTATTATTGTATAGTTTTGGTCACTGATGTATTTTAAATGTTTCGATAGTACCTATCTTAATTACCTCCTTTGGCAACTCTTTCCATATATCCACCAGCCTCTGACTGAACAAATTGGCCCTCTGGTTCTTATTAAATCTTTCCCCTCTCACCTCAAACCTATATCCCCTGGTTCTTGATTTTCCTACTCTAGACAAAAGATTCATTCCACTTACCTAGTCTATTCACACTATGATCTCAAACACCTATAAAAGATCAGCGGGTGCAGCAGCATCTATGGAGCGAAGGAAATAGGCAACGTTTCGGGCCGAAACCCTTCTTCAGACTGAAGAAGGGTTTCGGCCCGAAACGTTGCCTATTTCCTTCGCTCCATAGATGCTGCTGCACCCGCTGAGTTTCTCCAGCTTTTCTGTGCAACCTTCGATTCTCCAGCATCTGCAGTTCCCTCTTTAACACCTATAAAAGATCACCTTTCATCCTACTGTACTCTAAAGAAGAAAGTCCTAGCCTGCCCAACCTCTTTCGCCCTCATGGTAACAAGCTTGTAAATAATCTTAACAACATATTTTCTGCAGAAGGGGGACCAAAACTGAACATAGAATATTTATGAGGTTGTTGCTGTAGAGTGAGGCTGGCATGTCGTAAAGGTAATGCTACTGTTGTTATGGGAGATTTCAACATGCAGGTAGACTTGGAAAATCAGGTTGGTACTGGACCCTAAGAAAGGGAGTTTGTTGAGTGCCTCCGTGATGGATTCTTAGAGCAGCTTGTACTGGAGCTTACCAGGGAGAAGGCAATTCTGGATTTAGTGTTGTGTAATGAACCGGATTTGATAAGGGTACTTGAGGTTAAGGAGACATTAGGAGGTAGTGACCATAATATGATATGTTTTAATCTACAATTTGAGAGGAAAAAGGGTAAATCGGAGGTGTCAGTATTACAGTTGAACAAAGGGGACTATGGAGCTATGAGAGAAGAGCTGGCTAAAGTGAACTGGAAAGATACCGTAGCGGGGATGACAATGATACAACAAAGGCAGGTATTTCTGGGAATAAGGTGCAGGTTCATTCCAAAGGGGAAGAAAGATTCCAACAGGAGTAAGGGGCTACTGTGGCTGACAAGGGAAGTCAGGGACAGTATAAAAATAAAAGAGAAGTATAACATAGCGAAGATGAGCGGGAAACCAGAGGATTGGGTAACGTTTAAAAAGCAACAGAAGATAATTAAAAAGGCAATACGGGGAGAAAAGATGAGGTACAAAGGCAAGCTAGCCAAGAATATGAATGAGGATAGTAAAAGCTTCTTTAGGTATGTGAAGAGGAAAAAATTAGTTAAGACCAAAGTTGGTCCCTTAAAGACTGAAAAGGTTGAATTTATTATGGGGAACAAAGAAATGGCAGATGAGTTGAACAGGTACTTTGGATCAGTCTTCACCAAGGAGGACACAAACAATCTTCCTGATGTACTGTTCAAGGAACTACAGATGCTAGAAAATCGAAGGTAGACAAAAGTGCTGGAAAAGCTCAGCGGGTGCGGCAGCATCTATGGAACGAAAGAAATAGGCAACGTTTCGGGCCAAAACCCTTCTTTCAGTCACTCTACACCTCCATTCCCTACCAGGAGGGTCTCAAAGCCCTCCAGTTCTTCCTCGACCAGAGAACCAACCAATCCCCGACTGCAGATACTCTCCTCCGCCTAGCGAAGCTGTTCCTTACCGTTAATAGCTTTTCGTTTGATTCCTCCCATTTCCTCCAAATACAAGGCGTAGCAATGGGCACAATCCTTGTTTGAGACGTACCAGGGCCCCATCCCCAACCTCTACCTTCACTACATCGACGATTGCGTTGATGCTACCTCCTGCACCCACACACACCTCACTGACTTCATCAACTTCATAAACCCAGACTCCCATGGCTATCTAGACAACACTTCTTCCCACCCTGCTTCCTGTAAGGACTCCATCCCCTACTCCCAATTCCTCCGTCTATGCCGCATCTGCTCCCAGGATGAGGTGTTCCACACCAGGGCATCGGAAATGTCCTCATTCTTAAGGGAACAGGAGTTCCCCTCCCCTACTAAGTTGAGGCTCTCACCAGGGTCTCTTCAATACCCCACAACACTGCTCTCTCTCCCCACCCCCCCACTTGAAATAAGGGCAGAGTCCCCCTAGTCCTCACCTTCAACCCCACTAGCCGTCACAAACAACAAATAGTCCTCCGTAATTTTCGCCACCTCCAACGTGACCCCACCACTCGCCACATCTTCCCATCCCCCTCCCGTCTGCTTTCCGCAAAGACCGCTCCCTCCGTAACTCCCTTGTCAATTCTTCCCTTCCCACCTGCACCACCCCCTCCCCGGGCACGTTCCTTTGCAACCGCAGGAGATACTACACTTGTCGCTTTACCATCCCCCTCCACTCCATTCAAAGACCCAAGCAGTCGTTCCAGGTGCAACAGAGGTTCACCTGCACCTCCTCCAACCTCATCTATTGCATCCGCTGCTCTAGATGTCAGCTGATCTACATCGGTGAAACCAAGCGTAGGCTTGGCGATCGTTTCGCATTAACCAACCTGATCTCCCTGTGGCTCAGCACCTCAACTCCCCCTCCCCCTCCCATTCTGAATCTGACCTTTCTGTCCTGGGCCTCCTCCATGGCCAGAGTGAGTACCACCGGAAATTGGAGGAGCAGCACCTCATATTCCGTTTGGACAGTCTGCACCCCAGCGGCTTAAACATTGACTTCTCCAATTTCCAGTAGCCCTTGCTGTCTCCTCCCCTTCTCAGCTCTCCCTCAGCCCTCTGGCTCCTCCTTTTCCTTTCTTCTTCCCGCCCCCCCCACCCTGCATCAGTCTGAAGAAAGGTTTCGGCCCAAAATATTGCCTATTTCCTTCGCTCCCTTGATGCTGCCGCACCCGCTGAGTTTCTCCAGCACTTTTGTCCACCTTCCTGATGTACAAGTGGCCAGAGGATCTGGGATGACAGAGGAACTGAAGGAAATCCACATTATGCAGGAAATGGTGTTGGGTACTGATGGGACTGAAGGCTGATAAATCCCCAGGGCCTGATGGCTTGCATCCCAGGGTACTTAAGGAAGTGGCTCTAGAAATCGTGGACACATTGGTGATCATTTTCCAATGTTCTATAGATTCAGGATCAGTACCTGTGGATTGGAGGGTAGCTAATGTTATCCCACTTTTTAAGAAAGGCGAGAGAGAGAGAGGAATTATAGATGAGTTAGCCGGACATCGGTTGTGGTGAAGATGCTGGAGTCAATCATAAAAGATGAAATAGTGGCACATTTGGATAGCAGCAGCAGGATCAGTTGGAGCCAGCATGGATTTACGAAGGGGAAATCATGCTTGACTAATCCTCTGGAATTTTTTGAGGATATAACTAGGAAAATGGACAAGGGAGTGTCAGTGGATGTAGTGTACCCAGACTTTCAGAAAACATTTGATAAGGTCCCACATAGGAGATTAGTGGGCAAAATTAGGGCACATGGTATTGGGGGTAGAGTGCTGACATGGATAGCAAATTGGTTGGCAGACAGGAAACAAAGAGTAGAGATTAATGGGTCCCTTTCAGAATGGCAGACAGTGACTAGTGGGGAACCGCAAGGCTCGTGCTGGGACCGCAGCTATTTACAATATACATCAATGATTTAGATGAAGGGATTCAAAGTAACATTAACAAATTTGCAGATGACACAAAGCTGGGTGGCAGTGTGAACTGTGATTGTGGATGATCAGCCATGATCACATTGAATGGTGGTGCTGGCTCGAAGTGCCGAATGGCCTACTCCTGCACCTATTATCTATTGTCTGTAATAAACTGACCACAAACTCACAACGTCATAATGGCGTAAATCAGTCTGAAGAATGGTCCCTACCTGAATGGCCATTCTCTCCACAGAGAGAATTCTCTACTTTCTCTATTCTCTACTTTTTCAAACAAAGGGTGGTACATGCATGGAACAAGCTGCCAGAGGAGGTCATTGAGGCTGGGACTATCATAACATTTAAGAAGCAGTTAGACAAGCACATGGATAGGACAGGTTCGGAGGGATATGGACCAAATGCTGGCAGGTGGGACTAATGTAGCTTGGACATGTTGGCCGGTGGGCAATTTGGGCCGAAGGGCTTGTTTCCACATTGTATCACTCTAATCTTTGGAGAAAAAGAATTGGTGACATTTCGGGTCAAGATCCTTCTCCAGAGATGTTGCCTGGCCCGCTGAGTTACTGCAGCATTTTGTGTGCATGCCCGTTGATGATGGTGCTTGGCTTTCACCGGCACCGAGGGGGTGAACCGATAGCCACTGGATAAGGCAAGAGGTGCAGCTGACGGTTCCCGGCTCGTCGGGAAACAGGTTCCTCGGGAGTTGAAGCAGAGTTGAGCTGCAGTTAGCGCTTCTTCTCCACACTGGCTGTAAGCCAGGGGCTCCACTGCTCCGGACAGGTGTCCCGTCAGACAAGGATGGGACACTCTGGAGGGGATGGGGACAGTAGTGAGACTCCGCTCATAATCTTCCTCCTGGAGTTATGCAGGAGAGGGGTGCGTGGTTCTTCCCTGTATAATAACCTTGTATAACCCGGAAGGGTAGCTTGAGTGTGAATGGAACCCATACACCCAGGCTGAGGGGGACCGGACCGTGATTCATTAGATTGTCACTCCTGAGATGTCGGCATGGACCAGTGGAGAAGGGAGAAATAGTGTCGCTAACTCCTGTAGCAATTCAATAGCGCTTGCAGCACCGGAGACCCGGTTCAATCCTGGCCACGGATGAAACGCAGGCTGCAAACACGCAGCAGGTCAGCTGCCGAGAATGTTTTTTCTCGTGACCTATGACCTGGGCATGCGCAGTTGGAATACCGAACTCGCTTATTGAAGACTCGAATTACAGCAAATAGTTCATGCGAACTTGATATGATATATAATTTACGTTAATAGTTAAATCTGAATTATTGGGTTATTTCATGAATGAAAAACCCATTCTTACAAAGATTTATATCATCCCAGGCTTGTGCTCTTCCATATCATTACATTAACATCCCGTTTAGTTACTTCGCAAATTTATGAAAAAAATGTGCAATATCCATTTCATAAGAAAACTCTCCTGCCAATCATTATAATAACGAAACTCTGGTGTACCCTCGAGAAACAAAACATTTAAAAATATAAAATCAAACAATTCAACAGTGAAAGAAGCTAGTCGGGCAGCAGGAGAGGAAATACCAGTCCAACAATGGTAGTGATAAGTCCCAACTGATGGCAGGAATGGTGGACCCAATGGGGGCAACATAATGATGGGGGCAGAGGGGCCAGTTTGATGATGAGAGTTGCAGGGCTAAATATATCGTGGGAGGGGAGGGGCCATTCCAATAGCAGGAGTAGCGACATCAGTCCTGTGGTAAGAATGGAGGGGGTGGCAATGGGTGAAAGGGGAACTGACATCTAAGTAACACAATGGGCATTTGTGGCCTTGGATGATGTTGAGACCCACTGCTTTGCAAGGCTTTCTAATGTACATGTCCTGTGTATAAATCTATCTCCAACCCACCATACATTTTAATCTTACAAAAAAAATGTTGAAAACCTTATTAATTCTGGATTTTACCGTCATTTAATTTTTATTTCTTCTTACTTTTGGACAATTGTGACAATGTAGTTTTAATTGCTTATCCATAATTTCTTGGAGAGCACTGTGGGCCACTGAGGAATATGTGAAGAATATTTACTACATAAGCAGGGGTGCCAATCCCTTTACTAAAGATATTAAGGAACTAATTGGAGTTTTACAATGGAAAAATGACTAACGGTCACGTATCATGTCATTAAATTAAAAGTTACCAGATTTAATATATAATTTTTGTATTTTGTACCTATAGGATCTTACTTCACAATTTAAGTTACTCGCACGTTAACCATTACAGCACTTCCTGGATATTTTAAAATAAAATAACTCTAATAGGCATGCCTTGGACATGAAACCACGCTGATAATTTTTTAAGAGTGTGTGGTTTATCTTGGAGTTTATTAAACAATGTTTGCCTTAATGCCACATCATGAAGCTGTGGAACCTTCATAGCAAACCGTTTCCAAACGTTCCACATCATTTAATGAGGATAACCAATTCAGCACTTAATACAAGATTTTGATGGTGTAAATGTTCTACAATATAGTTTTTGAATTTTGCGATTAATTTGTTGAATGATTTGTCCGAGTCTGCTCAGTTGCAAAATTAGTTCACATTGATCATAATGAGGTTTGCACATTTAAAATAGTTTAACCTTCTAGAAGCGCGCAAACCAAACATTTTTTGCTTACAAATTTAGCAGAACTGTCATCATATATCTTAACAGAAAATATTTAAAAGGCCATTTACAAACAAGTGCAACAAAATATTCTGTAGCTTTGCAAAACTTAAGAGATATCCATTGAATATGAATAAACTGTGCACAACCTTTTCAATATGAGCTACGTCAAGATAATGTATTCATTTTGAATGTCACCTTGGATCCCGAATTTTGCAAATGCAACACTACACCACATGACTCTTAATTAGGAGACTCTGATTTGAATCCTTTCTTTGACCACAATAAACTCTTTAATTTAGATTTAATTTTGATGCAGATATCTAAATTTCAACAACAATTTTAAAATTTGAGAAAATAAAGTGAGTAAGATAAATACAAACAATACTTGAAAGCTACAAAGTAATGGATTTGAAGGAAGGTCCAGACCATAATCAGCAACTGCATATCAAAACGTGGGGGATTTCAGCAATAGCTGGAAGTAGAGCATTCATGAAAGGGCATGTGCATATTTTAATCTGTAGCAAGTAAATTCAATGCGGTTTAATTTGCAATATAATGTAATTGCATCCAAAATCAATGTTAAACAGTGCTGGAATAATAAAATATATTGTAATCAGAGAAAAGATCTTTATCTCTCCTGTGCCGAACATAACTTCAAATCAATCTCTGAAAATCTTATTTTACTAAGGCTTCTTAAGTGAGGTTATTACCTACTAAACTCATGTATGTGGATATGTTGCAAGGATGTTGTTAATCAGAAATCAAATTGTTGAAGGAGAGGAGAAACAAATGGATGGCACAGAACGAATAAAGAACATTCACCAATGGAAAATCTATGTTTGAAATCATTACTTTGTGATTACGTGTAAATCATGTTCTTATGAAGAGAAATAACCCACCAAAATGTATTCTGTTAAACACTGGGCCCAGTTAGAATACAATCAAGGTAACAATAGTTTATATTAGTCTGACCCAGTGAGATCTTCCAATGTATTATTTGTATTCTCAATCATGTTCAACTCATATTTTGCTTGGGCAGCTTACAACACAGGTATGAATATTGATTTATCTAACTTCAAGTAACCCCTGCATTCCCTCTCCCTCCATTCCTCCCCCACCCAAGTCACACCAGCTTTTCGTTCTCGCCGAGCTACAGCTAACAATGTTTCCCGTTTCCTTTATTGTTGTTACTTTTTTTGCATATCTTTCATTCATTTGTTCTCTCTACTTCATCGGCTATATCTCTTGTTTTCCTTTCCCGTGACTTTCTGTCTGAAGAAGGTGCCTTGACCTGAAACGTCACCCATTCCTTCTCTCCAGAGATGCTGCCTATCCTGCTGAGTCACTCCAGCATGTTGAGTCCTTCCCTGGTGAGCAGTGGCTGCACTGCGAACTTGCTATAAAATACATAGCAGTCATTTACCTATCCTGCTCTGACAACAGCCCAATAAATCTACAACGTTTATAATAAAGACAAGGGCAGCAGGTGGAGGCAAACACCGCTTGCTGCCTCTCCAAGTTGCTCATCTTCCCGAGTTGGAAATATGTTGCCACTCCATCATCACTTGGTCTAAATCCTGGAACTACCAACCAAAGAGCATCACAAGAGTACTTCATCAGCAGGTCATCAGTGGTTCAAGTAGGATGCTTCAAGAGAAATTAGGGATGGCCATTTCAGCCACTCTCAAAACCCAAAAGTATTTTTTTTAAATTGGAAAGTCCAAAATCATTGTCTGCAATCCTGACTGCAACTCTATTCACAGGTGCTATTCATGAATACCATCCCTTTCCCATTCCAACATCTAAGGCCAAACTAGATTTATGTATACTTTGCTGTCCTTTCTGATGCTGAGATGATCATCTAATTACATGTCCTGCCACAGCACCAGGATTTGTAACATTTGTAACATCACCCATCCCGGTCCAGATCTTAATTCCTCTGCTGCTTTTATTCACTCTAGACACCTGACTATTCCAATGCTTCCCTACTTGGCTTCTTGTCTTCGAAACTCCATAAAATTAATTCCATATTTCCTCAAGTCATTCAGTCCACTGAGTTTATGCTGTCACACACAACAATCCCATTTGCCTGCTAATTTTCTTTGTAAACTATTCTTCTCACGTGTTCAAAATGTGGAACAATCTACAATGGTGGAATAACCTGCCAAATCTGCAAGTCTCTGAGTTGTGGGAGGAAATTGGAATCCCGGGGAAACCTTGCAGTCACATTGAGAACGTGCAAACCGCACAAGGACAGCACCAGAGGTTGATATCAAAACCAAGTCACTGGAGCTGTGCCGCGCTGTCAGCTGAACTGTTGCCTTATCCTATTTTCCATGTAAAATGTTTTGAAAGCCTAGAATTGCCTCAGTTTTTCAGATTATACCGTTTAAATTTCTCTAGGGCTACTTCTATAGTCTCACCCAGTCCTCCAAGACCTCTGTGTTCCTTCAATTGTGAAATGCACGACTCAGATTTTATTTACCTTACTCCCTCATAGCTGGCTGTACTTTCAGCTCTGGAATTCCTTCTTCAAGTCACTCACAAGAAGCATTTTGGGTCATTTAATTTGGTGAAATAAACCTTTACAAATGCAAGTCGTCATCTTGCTCTCCATGTGTAGTACCTAAACTACTGAGTATTTTCATCATTTCTCTTTTATCACAACGGTATAGCATTAGATTTTCAATGAATACCACAATGTTACTGCGTGCAATTACGAAAGCTAACCTTAGCTATAACGTTTGTACTGTTTTAATCCAGCAAATTAATAATCTAACAGACATGCAAACTAAACAATTACACAACTGTGCTTTAGTTAACTTTTAATTTTTTGACTTTTAGAAACATTTAAAAGCTACTTAAAACTTTTAAATATTTAATAAAACCATTACTCTTCTAAAGCTTCATCTGACAAGATTATTCTACTTCCTCATTTCAATCACATCATACAGCAAACAATTTTTGATTAATTTGCATTATTAGATAAAGTAAATGTTGTATCATTCATTGGGAATGTGATTCTCAAATAATGGATCAATTTGATAGCAAGGTAAGCTTTAAAGAGTAATAATCATTCTTTGTACATTCTACATTATATTCTACATTATCAACTAACCAATAAAAAACTGTCCTTCATCATGTTTTGAGCTGTGACCGAAACAATCTACTATTTTAACTCCATGAATTTCTGATTACAACATTCAGCAGAAAATTCGGCATTGAGGCCATTCAAAGCCCAGTTTGATTGCAACAAAGGTGGGAGGGGAAAATCAATCATTCAATTACACACAAATCTCTCTCTGCATAGAATAAATTATTTTTGTCATTCTTCTGTGAAAATGATTCAATTCTTTGGTCTATTACATTTGCCACTATTCTTATAGACACAGGGCAGGCTCCCAATGAGCACCTTAAGACAGATGTAAGGAAACAAAGGTAAATTATTTTTGAAGTATTTTGAATGCCATTCAGCACACTGAGAAATAATAGCTTGGCTGACCCTGTTGATTAGCACCAGAGGGGAAACTGTTTTCACCATTATTTTTTTATAATTCCTGAATGGAGATGATTGAACTCAGACTAGAGGCTGGTGACAGAATGATCTAAATTACTTCATTAAGCAGAAAGGAAATCTTGTTGAGGCAACGGGTTTGGAACAAACAGCATCTTCAGATCCTACAGAAAGTCTTCTTTTGATAGTATACTGACAAACCAGGCTATCAACATTCTTGAAAAGTAAACCATTTGCAGTAGTTCTTACCCACTGAAAACGTACAAGGTTAATAAATATACTTTTGGATAATAACAGGATCATAACTCAGGATCAGGATTCAGCATGATAGGAAAATTCATACACATTTCTATTTTTAAGTTGTTCAGGTGTTTCCAGTACTTTTATAACAGAATTCAGCAAAGTGAATAATGTTGAATTTCATTTCCACTACCCATCTTTGAATTTTGTGCTGTTAGAATTGGAATGTCAATTTTGACGCTATAGCAATTAGAAAGTGAGAGGAACTCTTCTACCCATGCTTTTTCTTCGTGACTAGAAACGACAATGAAATTCGGAAATGTTATGATATACATTTCCCTGCACTCACCCAAAAGTAGAAAAGGAAAGTCAATAAGCCAGTGCAAAGTCAGAAGTAAAAACAATCCCTCCTCACAATTTGCATACTTACCAGACTTACATTAAAGTTGGCCACATTTTGCTGTGTTCATTTGTATCTTAACAGCTTTTAAGATTAACACTGGCATTTTAAGAAAAATTTTAGTTAAACCCAAATATGTTATACACTTGGAGATAAACCCCCCCTATACTTTCTTTCTTCCTCCTACACCCTTACGCGTTTACCACATTGTTTATTTTTATTTCAGATCAGAAACATACCATCAAAAGTAACATGCAGAATTGTAAATACTGTGTTCACAAGAGCAGGGCGCAAAGCAACACAGTAGTGCTAATGATGCAAGAACACGTGCAGTGTACCTCTGTAGCACAATAAGAAGGTGTGCATGAAGAGAGCTCAGCCTGGTTGTGCAGCAAGGGAAAAGAAAACACTGTTAATGAGAGTGTGCCAAAAAAAGGTCTGAAGAGGTTCTCTGCATAGGAGGTTCCAGTTCTGAGGCAGAAGGCAGGGGTTTCATTGATCCATCCTTCTTTTGAAGTTGGGATAGTTTTGGTAGATTATACAAGATCTGACCTTTAACATCAGGAGCTAATGCCAACACAAAGTAGCATGTATCCTTTTTGTTGGCATTTATTTCAGACAACTTTTTTTAATGTTCTTGTAACATTTTTTTACAACAATTACACCATGAGGCTGATTATAGGTTAACAAAGCTTTGTCCAAGACCTTATTTCTGAAATCTTTCAGGATCAAGTAAGAAAAAAAATACTAGCTTAGATTCTATTCAACTTGAACTGCTGACATTATGTTATCTCTAACAAAGGTCAAGGAGAACTCTATACTGCCAGGAATATCAACAATTAAATCTGCATTACAGTCGCTTTGGTTTACCATGAAGAGATCTGGCGTAATCTTTATCACCCTGAAAAGGATAATTGGTGTAAATGTTTGACTACGTCTCACGAGAAAAGTGTAATTAAACTGGAAATTGTGTACTACTGGAAATTGCTGCAAGACATCTGTAATACAGATTTCTTCTTAAGCTCTAATATTAGCGTTTAGAGCAACAAAATGGATACAATTTCATTTGATGCAGGGAATGGTTATTTAAAGTGTATTGAAAGCTATTCTTCAGCCTCAATCTAATGAAACCCTTGTTGTTGTGGAAAAGGAGCGGAGAAGTATGAAAGTAAATCATTTGAGCCACTATTATCGACCTCCAGAAGAGTAACATCACCAGATAAAATTTAATATTTACTTTGAGTGAGACTCCTTTCACATTTCCTTCCAGCTGATCTTTGAGTTCATTCAGCTTTTGATGGAGCTCCATGTAAACATCAGATTTAAATTGCCTATCATTTCACTTAATACTACATTCCTCAAGATCTTTGGAAGACATTTAATCCCAAAACAAGCATAATTTACAACTTAATGTGTCTTTCACTTAAGAGTTTTCTGAATCAAAGCTTAAAGCTGCAATAAATGTCAGTGCATACTTTGTACAGTTTTGCCAATTTACTCAGCTATTAGAAGGAATTTTGGAAAACAAAATACAAATTTAGGAATGATGTTAAATTAGGATTTGGAGGAGTGTTGTGCACGAGTGATTTTCAGTCTAAAGCAGAAGGTAGAGGTTTCACTTGACCCAATATCTTTTCTCAAAGTTGAATGAACTGAAAGGTTGGTCAAGATTCACTCAAGGAATCATCAACTTTAGTGGATAACTCAGAAGCGTAAAAAAATGTTTATATGCATTACATTGTACCAGGCATAAAACTACAAGAAACATTCATGGAAAGGATATTTTCAGAAATAACTCTAAGGCTAGAACAAAAACCCAATTATTAAGCTATTTTTCAGCCACTCAGACACCGCTACAATTTTTAATTTGCATTGTTGTTTTATTAATATCATCAATGCTCAAAATGCTTCCTGTCCCTTAAGAGGGTGACTGGCCCCAATGTTTTCAACATAATTTATTTTTCATGTACTGAGGGTAATCATGATCAGATGCTTAAATGTTCATGTATCGGAGGTTTGTTAATGTCTGGTTATAAAGCATTGAACATTTCAGTGAAGTAAGGCAACTATTCAACTGTGCAATGGTAAAGTGATTTTGACTTCATGTTCTTGCCTTGGCCCAACCTCCCCTGCTTAATTCCAAAGTAAATGCAGTTACAATTATAGCGGTGATTGCCCAATGCATTACCTGTCGCTGTGGTTTAAACACATATTAATGCTGTAGAATATCTGTTCAGGATAATTACACTTGAAATGGTACCACTGGCGACTGATAGCTGATACTTGGCAGTTTTAACAAACAAAGCACGCAATGTCAATTCAAGGTGTTTGGCAGGTTGAGATAGAATCATTCAATCAGTATCTTAAACAACAGTGGAAGAGCTAAATTAAGCTGAATAACAAAGGAAATTTGTGAGCATTAAAATGATTGATGAGCTGGGGTTAAGCAAAATTAATATTCAATAAAATGTTAACAGCCATATGAATAAAATATAAGAGAGCAAGAAGTCTATGATTGATGACAAGGCACCAATGTATCTTAAAAACCTGAAAAAAACTGGGAAAGGGGAGGAACTTTGTATTCTGCTTTGTAGTCTTGGCAGAGGGTAAACATGAAAAAGCAAAGGTTAAATGCAGGATATTTAAAAACTGAAGAGGAATGAAAGGAGTATGTTGACAGGACAGGATCATTAGGTGGGCAAGTGCAGGTTACTTTATGGCCAATGCATAGAAGAGCTGGCAGGTCATGCCAGATCTGTATAAATCACATCTGGATTACCAAGTATCTGGTCGCAACATTATAGGAAGGATGTAATAACACTAGAATTTAGCTGCATGCCACAATTGGCTATGCTGGGCTTTTCTATTTATGTAAATGTTTAACATAAAAATATCCTCAAGTAATTCAAAGGAATATTACAGAGCCACATAATGATTGGAAAGTTGACCGAAAGTAAGTCAATAAGGTAGATTTACAACATTTACAACATTGTTTTAATAAAAAGAGAGGCAGAGACATTGTGAGAATATTCAAAGTGAGAATATTCAAAATGTAAATCTACAATCCGGCTGTATAAAACTCTAGAACTTGAGGGGATTTCTTTTTTTGATGAGTGCAGATCAGCGAGTGTTTGGCATGGCTGGGAATTTTAGCTGCATTTCCACAATTGCTGGCTTGCTTGCAACAGTAAAGACTGAGACATAATTGGAATATATAAAATAACAAATGGGCTAAATTAAGTGAATAAGAATTATCTATTGTACAAATAAAGAGTGCTTGAAATATACAGAATATCTAGTGCAGGGGTCGGCAACCTTGTTCTGCATTGGGGCCAGGACCCATGTCTGTGAGCGGATGGCGGGCCACATCTATAATTAATAAATGGTGGTAATAATAGTCATAGTTTTGTTTCGAAAGTGCTGTACTTAGAGGAGGGAGAAGGAGCCTGGTCAACGCCAGCCACCCCGTCTCCACCGAGCCTTGGGTGTCCCCAGTAAGTGGGCGAGGCGGGGGAGGCAGGGGCCAGGAGGGCGGCTGCCTGCTCGGAGTGCCGGGACTACCGGCATCATGCTGCCCACCTGCCGCTGCTCACCATCGAGGTGCCCAGCGACAGCTCGGTGGACATGAGTGACTGGTCTGAGCGGGGCTCGCGGGGCCGGCAGCTGGGCTACGAGGCAGAGGCCCAACCCCTCCCTGCCTCCCTTCCCTGTCCCCGTCCACAAGGTCCCTCCCACGCCCACCGCCTGGACCTCCCCCCCGGAGAGGCCAGTCGCAACAGCAAGGCGGAGGCCGATTTGTCTGACGGGGACAACGAACGCCTGGACAGCACGCTCAACTCCAACGAGGCCGTCAACTGCAGCATGGACTCCTCGTCCCGGAGCAGCCTGCCCGAGGCACCCACAGACCTACCTGTGGGAAACATGTCACAGCTGTGACTCCCCCACCATTAACAATGACGTCTTCCAGCTACGGCAGTACTGCATCGGACTAAAAGAAATACGCCTGCGGGCCATGTGATTACGGGTTATGGCCCGTGGGCCTTAGGCTGCCGACCCCTGGCCTAGTGGCTAGGACATTCTGTATGACTGTTGTGTGAAAAGGCTGAATGTAATGTCAAAACATATTCAAAGGTATCTCAGAATAGATAGACTTAGATTATTTATTCTTTAGGATTTATTGGTATTTTATGCTGTATATCCACCGGGTGGCGCCTTGCCAACAGTCAGTCTGTCCCTTCTTTGTTGTTTTTTTTTAGTTAAATGTATGTTTCAGTGTTCTTTAATTTGTTTTATGTGATGGGTGGGGGTTTGGGGGAAACTTTTTTTAATCTCTTACCTTGACGGAATGCGTTTTTTTACCGTATCGTATCTCCTGCGGACGAACATCGTGGAGATGGCGGCCTTTGTTGGAGACCGACTACGGGAGCTCCAATCGTGGGAGCCTGTGGACTTGCCATCGTGGAGCTCGTGATCCCTGTCGGGGATCGACCTCAGAGCTCTAACTGCGTGAGGCTTGCGGTCCCTGGTTAGGGACAGATTTCGGGAGCTCCAAGCCGCAGGAGCTTTGACCGCCCGATGCGGGAGCTTCGATCGCCAGCTGCAGATGGTTCAACTGCTCCGACCGTGGATGGATAAGGAGGAAGGAGATTGAACTTTATTGCCTTCCATCACAGTGAGGAATGTGCGGAATCTGCTGTGGTGGATGTTTATGTTAACTTTTATGTAGTTGTGTGTCTTGTTGCTTTTTTTAAAAATTATGGCGTATGGTAATTCGAGTTGCACTGTACCTTAATTGGTACATGTGACAATAAACTGACCTTTGAACCTTGGTATTCAGTTTTTAAGATTATCTCTAATATAAATGACACAGTAATAAGCTCATAGTTTTCCCTCAAGGCTTTTCTGATTAGTACCATGCCGATACTGTTGAAATTCCAATTGATGCATGTATGGGTAATGTGAATTGTAAAAAAAATATTTTATATAGCTATGCACATTCTTTTTGGTATTTTAACATCTGAGATTTAGGTAAAAGGATATATCACCATAGAAAGAAGCCTATACCCGATTATTGATAGAGCTATCAAATTTTTCAAACCTCCCTGTTGCTTGCTGATAGATGTGCCTTAAATGAATAAATGTACAGCTTGTAAATAAACAGCAATGCTTTCTTCAGTTTAACAATGTGTTAAATTCTCAGTGCAGCGTACATTTCTCAAATAACTCAATTACCACCAACTATCAAGTAATGTAAACTAATATATTAAACGTACACCTGTGTTCTCTCATGTGTTGCCACCTCATAATCTGTTTTGATGCCTTGCACTGGCATTTCCTTGAATATTCTTGTAATCCCATGTGATTTTTCCCAATTCCTTCCATTTGCTAAGTTTAAGATCCACTTACTTGTATGTCGGGTTCATTCAAATTTATTTTATGAAATAACTTTTACCTCAGTAACAAGAAGCAGCAATTTTGGGTGGTGTGATTCTCCAATCTCCCGTGCGTCAGCGTGCTCAGGACAAATTGAACGCCAGCACCACTTCTTAGCTGAGATCAGTGAACTCAACAGAGGTCACAAAAATAGAAAGCTCTGCGCTGCGGTACTTAGTTCCATATCAAGCAAAGCAATGATTCACTGGGCCATGAGTGGTGAGCAGCTGAGTATAATGGGGATCATGAAAACAACTTCATTTCATTACAATATTTGAGTTGGTTGCTTTGACTATTTGGATATGAGCCTGATGCAACTATTGGTTTTGCATTATTCATCTTAAAATGGGATTGAAAGAACTATTGGTTTAGCAAAATTCACCTTGGGATAGCTAAACTTAATGCCCTACCATTACCCCAATGTTGTTACCGACCACAGATGACCTGTAGCATCCTTGTATTTTTATGATGGATTTGGGGCTAGATGGTTTTAAGGCATAAATACCTTAAATAGATTTCAGACAGACATTTTTACATGCCAACAGTTCAGAACACATGTTAGGAATTCTCAAATCTGTCTCATGGCAAAATAGCTGGAGAGGCACTTAGAAATATATGTATTGAATTATCTCTTTGGGTTAGAAGACACCATCCAGGCCAGCTAAAATAATCCAAGGCTTCCCATATTCCCATTTTTGCCAAATATTTGTAGAACAGAACTCATAAAAAATTGGGCACAATGATATAATGTCTGAGCATTTTCATTTCAGTATAATCATAAAGTAGTTCATTGGTCAAGCAGAGTTAATATGCAAATCATTAACATCAAAACATTAATTTATTTTGGATACCAAAAGGCATTCTCAGAAGAAACAAACATATTTAAGCTATTATAATCTTCACATTTGGGGACTAAGGAGCATTATGTCCAGTTGCTAAAACCAGCAACAAAAAATAACCACAGCAAGCTGTCTTTCTTTTGACTCTTAAATAAATAATCTATTGGTGCTGTTATACAAAAAAGGAGTACTTTAAAAATAACTTCCTTCATATTAATTTAGTAAAAAAGCTGCAACATAAAATTAGTAAAGGTGAAGGAAAGGAGTGCCCTTTTAACTATGAAACAGTAAATAGGATGGAAAGGCAGAGAAGACATTGAACACAGAAGTAGAAATATCCACCTCTGGTCCAATCCCTCCCTACCTATCTCCGAGACACCTCACAGGCTCTTCTTCTCTTCCGTTTTCCAGGCCCCCACTCCCTCATCTTTACTATGGATGTCTAGACACTCCACACCTCCACCCCCCACCAGGAAGGTCTAAAAGCAGTCCGTTTCTTACTTGACCGCAGAACCAGCCAATTTCGGTCTACTAACTCTCTCCTCCGCCTCGCAGAGCTTGCCCTTACCTGTAACAACTTCTTCTTCGACCTCCCACTTCCTCCAAATCCAAGGCGGTTATGGGCTTTTGCATGGGCCCAAATCCAAGGCGGTTATGGGCTTTTGCATGGGCTGCCTCTTTGTAGGGTACATCGAACAATTAATGTTCCAGGCATACACTGGCCCTATCCCCAAACTCTACCTCTTCTACATTGGCAACTGCATCAGTGCTACCTCCTTTCACCCATGCAGAACTCACTGACTTCATCAACTTCACCACTAATTTCCATCCTGGACTCAAGTTCACTTGGACCATTTCCGACATCTCCCTACCATTTCTAGATCTCACCGTCTCTATCACAGGAGACAGACTATTGACCGCCATCTATTACAAATCCAGACTCCCATAGCTATCTAGACTACACTTCCTTTCTCCCTGAATCCTGTAAAGACTCTATCCCCCTACTCCCAATTTCTCCGTCCAAACCGCATTTGTGCGCAGGATGATGTTTTCCATACTAGGTCATCGGAGATATCCTCATTCCTTAGGGAACGGGGGTACCCTCCTTCCATTATAGATGAGACTCTCACTAGGGTCTCCTCGACACCCCGCAGCTGCGCTCTTGCTCCCCCTCCCCCCTCATTGGTAACAATGACAGAGTCCCCCCTGTCTTCACCTTCCACCCCATCAGCCATCGCACACAGCATATAATCCTCCAACACTTTCGTCACCTTCAACGGGATCCCACCACTGGCCACATTTTCCCATCTCCACCCCTTTCTGCATTCCGTGGAGACCATTCCCTCTGCCACTCCCTGGTCAACTCGTCCCTTCCCACCAAAACAACCCCCTCCCCAGGTACTTTCCCCTGCAACGGAAAGAGATGCAACACCTGTCCCTTTACCTCCCCCCTCTACTCCATCCAAGGACCCCAATATCTTTTCAGGTGAGGCAGAGGTTAACCTGCAGCTCTACCAACCTCATCTACTGTATCTGCTGTTCCAGGTGTCAACTCCTGTATATCGGCGAGACCAAGCGTAGGCTCGGCGATCGTTTCACTGAACACCTCCGCTCAGTCTGTCTTAACCTACCCGATCTCCCAGTTGCTCAGCACTTTAACTCCCCCTCCCATTCTCAATCTGACCTTTCTGTCCTGGGCCTCCTCCATTGTCAGAGTGAGACCCAGCGCAAATTGGAGGAACAGCACCTCATATTTCGCTTGGGTAGCTTACACCCCAGCGGTATGAACATTGACTTCTCTAACTTCAAACAGCCCTTGCTTTCCCTCTCTCTCCATCCCCTCCCCCTCCCCAGTTCTCCTACCAATCTTACTATCTTTGACTGCATTCTATCTCTGTCCCGCCAATTCCCCTGACATCAGTCTGAAGAAGGGTCTTGACGCGAAACGTCACCCATTCCTTCTCTCCAGAGATACTGCCTGAATTACTCCAGCATTTTGCCTCTACCAGTAGAAATAACATTTTCTTCAAATTCTGAACATGAATAAATAACACTAAAATGAATATGAGAACATATATAGGGTACAATTGCAAAATATTTTTTTAAAAGCAACTGAAGCTGAAAACTGCAAGTTTTGTGAAAATGGGAGGCAATAGGGAAAGTAGGTACAAAATGCTAAAGCAGAATTTGGGAGAGAACTGTGTAAACAAACTTGCAAAAAGTTTGTGAACATATTTACTTTAAGGGATCCGCCTTTACTAGCAATTCCTTTCGCTTCATCTGCACTTCGAAGTTGCTACAATGGGTGGGGGTAAGTGTTAAAGACAGAAGAATGAAGGAATGTGAACTTAAAAAACAAATTAGGTTATTCACAATATGCAAGACATTTCATGCAATATTTCAACAAACAATACACCAAATATTACCATGAAAGGTTGCCAAGCGCTCGTACCATTCTTTACAGACAAGGTAATTTTGAATACATGATCAATATTAGGTCTGTTTAATCACCATTGGCCACACGTCAGTTAACTTTATCATGGACTTGCAGAATCATGTCAATCAGTCAACATTGCAGCCAATCAAATGACAACAGTCTTCACCAATATCCATAATGTCTCACTTCAACACTTCTATGTCCATATACGTTAAAAAAACCTCCGTTATTCCAGTCCCCCAGAAAAATAAAGTGACTGCTCCATTGACTGCAGCCCAATGACTCTAACATTGGTTATAAAATCAAGTGTTTTGAAAGGTTGGTAATTGATGCCATCTCTCTTGCACTGCATTTAGTCTGAGATCACCTTGACAACAACAACACCTATGTCAGGCTGTTGTTCATTGACCACAATTCAGCCTTCAACACATAAGCTCATCTAAATAATACAATTTGATTTAGTTTTTGAAGACTAAATACCTCTTTTCAAAATGAGACCGCAAAAATAAAACCTTAAAACCAATTCCAATTTGTATCAATGGGTTTTGCCTGCATAAGCAGTAATACGAGTTTCTGGAAGGTCCAGTTCACATGTGACAAGGCCAGTAAAACTCATTATTTTCTCCACCAAGGCTGGCTTAACTGCAATAAGGGAAGCCATATGTACATGTTGACATTTTATACTACTTTCACTCATCGTGTTTACATTTTCTAAGCACAAATACCCACTCTGTTGGCTTATTAATTGAAATGTTGTGCTTTTTTAAATCCACCCGGTGGATGGAAGTGGCCAAAATTGTTTTTTGAAGTGAAATGTTACTGCCTCACAGTTGACTTCCATTGGATAATTTAGTACAACTGAATACAAATCCAAAAGATGAAAGAATACCAAGGAAAGCCAGCTCCATGGTGATTTACTAAAATACTGAATAATTATCTATTCCCACAAGAAGGACACAAGAAAATTATTTCAACATTAAAACATTCTATTTTGTGTATATGGAAAATCCATCTCCACATATATATAAGCAAAATCATTCAGCAATGATTGTTCAGAGACTGTTTTCCATGGATTGAAACAATGTTCAATAATACTGTTCAATGCTACATTATTTTTATTATTATTATTTTTTTGAATTTATTTTATTAGAAGCAATTGTACAGGGATAAGGCGATTGACATAACAGTTATACAATTATTGTACAACTTCATTTTTAACATTAAAACCTAAATCAAAAAAGAGAAAAAAAAGGAAAAAAGAGAAAAAAAGAGAATGAAGAAAGAGAAGTAAAATAAGAGAAAGCAAGAAAAAGACCCCTATGCTACCAAAGAAGTGTAAGAGAAAAGAAATAAGAAAAGAGAAGATGGAGATATGGAGATAAACCTCCCCCCTCCCCCTCACCCATCCCTGGCATCGGTTTAAATTTGTGTTTAACCATTCTGTTGAAATTCAGTAAAGGGGAACCATGTCTTAAGAAATTGACGCCAAGACAAGCCTAATGTTTTCCAAATGTAGTGTCTCGGACATATCAGTAATCCACATCTTCACTGTAGGGACTGTTGTCTGTTTCCAAAATTTGAGTATTAATTTTTTCGTTGTTATTAGGCTGTAATTGAGGAAACATCTTTGAAATATCGTCAGCTTAGAGCAGGCCTCTGACATACCTAATGTGATCAGTTTTATATCTGGTTCCAATTTAATTTAAAGTATTTTGGAGAAGTTATCAAATATTCCTCTCCAGAAGTTTTGTAACTTTATACAGGAATCGAAGGAATGGGTTACAGTCACTTCTTGGAGGAGACATTTATCACAAATAGGAGAGACATTTGGGAAGATCTTGTTTAATTTGGTCTTTGAATAGTAGAGTCTATGCAGTATTTTAAATTGTATCAGGGAGTGAGTGCCTGACATTGAGAGAGCAGTAGTGTATGTATAGAAGGCTTTCCTCCCAGCTATCTTTTGAAATTAATAAACCCAATTTGTCTTCGCATGCTCGCCTATGCATCTCAGAAGATGGGATGTGTGCAATTAAAAGAGTATTGTAAATGTAGGATATTAACTTGTTTGTATCAACCTGTCTATTCATGCCTTCATATAGTATATCTGGATCCATAAAGTGACAGTCTTGTGTATATGTTTTCACATAGTCTCGGATTTGAAGATATCTAAAAAAATTACTTGCTTTCAAATGATATATTTCTCCTGTAATTCTTGAAACGAGAGAAAAATCCCCTTCTTATAAAGATCTCCCACCATTTTAATTCCTGAGGTTTTCCATTGTGCAAATACCTTATCTAAAGTACAATGCTACATTATAAAGACATTTATCTAATTTACACTTAAAACTGCTGACTTTTTCTGCGCCAAATCCAATGAGTATCATAGGGAATTTCAATGAGTATCATAGGGAATTTGTTAGTAAGGCATGGTTGATAATAAATTTGTCAACTAATGAGCATGCTACTAATGGCATTCCATGTAACGTTTACAGCACTTGGCATTATATCTCCCTCCTTCTATTTCATATGATACCAGAAGAGAGCCAGTTCTTTAAAATATCATGAAAGGACATTCACAAAATAACTTATGTTATACAACGCAGCATTTTTTACGGTGGTACTATCTGACAGTTGCTACTGCGGAATATTATTTCAACAATGTTAAGAGCCGCATCATATTATTCTTAATGACCAATACTTCATATGCTAACGTGATTTAAATTTTGGCACAACTAGCCACATTTTTCAATTTGGACTGTCTGTCAAAGTACTATCTCACTCTGGAATTTCAAGCACAAAATTCAAGTTGCCATTCCAGTATAATACTGAGTAAGTGCTTCATTGAACTATCGTTTGTATGAAACATAAAACTGAAATGGCCCTCTCAGGAGCAAAAAGACCCCACAAGCATTATTTTGAAGAACACATGTTTTTCACTGCTGACCTGGCCATTAATTATCTCCCAACCAACATGTCAACAACAGATTAGTTAACCTTCACATTGAAATGTATCTGAGCTTGTTGGATGTAAAATTGTTTTTGGCTAAATATAAAATCGATTATCTTATTTTGCGCAAATAAGAAGTCTAATCCCAATTCATGTAAATATTCTTAAAAAGGTGTTCCAATGTGTGGACTGCTACACTTTCTGGGATATTGTCAACTGAAGTCCTGCTCTTCCTATTATATTCCCCACAAATGAGTGAAATAACATTGAAATCCCTCAGAATTAATTCTTACCTTTAAATGTACAGACAAGAAGTACTTATTAGGTGACAACACACTGTTTCTGTGAGAAATAGCAGCAATTAATTCATGCAAATCAATGTCCCATAATGTTAATACATTTATGTTCATTTGGTTAAGTGGTTTGTAATTGACCGCTGTAAAAATGACCCACACTATTGAGGGAACTTATGAAGAATCAGATTTTCACAAAGCTCACAATGCTTGCTTCAGCTTGACATCCTCGAGCGGGCCAAGTTGAGGACCAGCACAGATTACATTTAAACAATCCATTTACCTGACTTCCTCACATGCCTGCTCTCCCATATTTAAAGCTCATTCATGACCCTCAAGCAACCTGCCACTTGACTATGTTCCTGATTACTGCAAACAGCCCAAAACTGTTATCTCCTCATCTACAGCATCTGATTTGACATCATTCCACAACACCAGCCACACCCTCAATTTGGGTATTCTGATCTACCTCAACTGCTATCAACTCAATGATCCCTGACAGCCAACTATATCTCCACCCCTCTATCAATCCTGGAGTCAATCTCTCCATTTTCTGGCCTGAATGTCCACCTCACCATCCTATGCCTCCACTTAGTCCCTGTGTTGGGGTGGAAGATTGATTGCAAAATTCACGTGATCCGCCCTATTTCGACGAATGCAATCAACCCGGCATGCACAATCAAATAAGATCAAATAGAACAAGCTGTCCTGCAACTTCAGGCTGTGCACGCCATACGCACGAAGAAGTCCCTGTGTTGCAGTAACATGATTTCACTTATGCGTTTTGCATCAGCAAAGGGTATAGAGAGGGAAGTGCCGACCCAAAACATCACCTATCCATGTTCTCTAGGGATGCAACCTGACCTGCTGAGGAGTTGCTCCAACACTTTGTGTCCTTAAGATATGCAGAAGATGCCATTCCTTGCCAATTTTGTACTGAATTTCCTTGTAATTGGCCCATAAACAAAATATTTGTTAACCCAATTACAATAACTGTTTAGCATGTCTGTTATCAACTAAATTATCAGCCAACAACACTGATTGGGAAGCATACTTTCAGTATTGTACCAAAAAAAATCTATTTATATATCTGTGTCAATTGGTAGAGGCGATTTCCTTTCAAAGTTTCAAATGGATTAATGCTGGCAATTAATAGTTGGTAAGTAACCTTGCAATGATTTCCCAGTTTTTGCTTCCATCTCCATCTCTTCTATTGATGCAGATTCCTGCTAGGAGACCATTTAACATCTCCAATCAACCATCCACCTCCTTGTCCCTTCTTCCATTGAAACTCATCCAAAGGTCCAAACATCACATGAGATTTACTTGGCCAGGGTGACCATGCTAAAAGTGAATTTTGAGCAAAAAACTGCCTGCATGTGTCTATTAATGTGACAAATAAGCAGTAGAAACTATTGTCAAACCATTTAACTCAAAATTTGAAATATTAATGACTATTCCTTTTTTTATTTATTGATTAATCTTGTTCAGCTCACAGTGAAAAATATCAGGGAAGTGAAATTTACTTTTAATGATTATCGCTTGCCAACATTACACAGGGGTGCTGTGCAAATCATGATTGCTTATGTCTGTTGGCAATAACTCTTGCAAGTATTCTACATGGTACACAGATCAGTTTGAGCTGGAACTGCCACCTTACGGTATTTTGTAAATATATGATAGTGAGCAATACAGTATTAACAAACAAAACTCAGCAGAATCATAAAAAAGTTACAGACAGTAAAGTCATTTGTCCCAATAAGTCTTGCTCTTTGCATAAGCAATGTGGCCAGTCCTTGCCAAAGCTCTTCTACTATTTTTCTTTTAAGTGTTTATTCAGTTCCTCATTGAATGTCACAACTGAATCAGCCCCAGTAATCTCCACCCAAAACCATACACTCCACATTCAAACCATCATTTTACCCTTGTCATTATTGGCGTTTTTGAAAAGCACCCTCATTCTATACCTTATGGTTCTTGATCCTTCCAGCAAAGAGAATAAGTTCTCTCCACCTACTCTGTCTCGACCTTTTCATCACCTTACACACCATTGTCTGTCTCAACATTTTCTATTCCTAGAAAAGCAACCCCCCAGCTGATTAAAAGATGTTTAGCCAGGTAGAATTCTCATAAATAGTAGCTATCTCACTAATTAAAAGATGTTTAGCCAGGTACATAGATAGGAAAGGTTTAGAGGGATATGGGACAAACATGAACAGGTGCGACTAGTATAGATAATAATAATAATAATACATTTTATTTGCGGGCGCCTTTCAAAGTCTCAAGGACACCTTACAGAAATTAACAAGAGTAAAAAAACATATAATCGGAGTAAAATAAATAATAAAGACATCACCAATACACAAATTAAAGACAGAATTTGATCCAAAGACAAAAAGATCAAAAACACAATGTGAAGAGAGAGCAGCGGCAGCTAAACCGCGCGCCAGCGTACACTCTCCCTTCCGACAGCCATCTTGGACACAAGTCACTCTTCTAATATCAGTTAGCGCATTCACAGTGCAACTGTTTGATGGTTTGATATATACAGAGCAGCATCTTATGAGGTATTATGAAGAAAGTCTGACAGATGTTAATTAAGATCTGATTTAAAGCAGTGATTGCATAACAGTGCTACACAAATTGGTAAAGGACAACGATAACAACTGATTACAGTGACTATTGAGGTAAACAGCCAAAACTCCTATCCTTACCACGCTTCCTGCAGGCTCACAAACTCTGTAGCAAAAAGTAAAAATCTGCTGGGAACAGCTATTTGTCAATTAGATATTTCCCATTTATTTTAATTTAATTTTTCCTCCTGTTGTTTCTTTGAATGGTCAAAATAGAATTGAATTGAATGTAAATAAATGCATTCTGCCAAGTACAGGTTCTGGGGCAGCATGGTGGTGCAGTGGTAGAGTTGCTGCCTTACAGCGCCATAGACCCGGGTTTAATTTGGACTACAGGTGCTGTCTGTACGGACTTTGTACATTCTTTCTGTGACTACATGGGATTTCTCCAGGTGCACCAGTTTCCTTCCACATTTCAAAGACGTGCGAGTTTGTAGGTTAATTGTCTTCTGTAAATTGTCTTTAGTGCATCGGATAGAATTAGTGTGAATAGATGGTCGTGGTCAGCAGGACTTGGTGGGCCGAAGGGCCTGTTTCCATGCTGTATCTCTAAACAAAAGATGCCTGTGATATTCGGTAAATGATTATGTCTCCATTTATGTCTCCATTTTAAGGTGAGAGGGAGAAAGTTTAAAGGAGTTGCACAAGGGAAGTTTTTTAACACAGTCCCAGGTACACGCTTTCAGGGGAAGTGGTGGAAGCCAATACAAAAGCAAACGTTTAAGAGGCATTTAAACAGAAACATGAACAGGCAGGGAATAAAATGAAATAGAACATGGTGAAGCAGATGAGCTAATTTAAATAGGCCTGTTGCTGTACTGTAGTTTTGTATGTTCCATGCTCTGAAAGGCAACAAAGGCCTCCATTTTTGAAATATATATTTACTATACCAATAAAAGATGATAAAGATATATCATTTTTACAGCAAATACACTAATCTAAATGCTCTAAGTAAATAAATATAAAAATCATAAACATGTTTCATCCTGACAACGGATCTTATTAAAAAGTTGTATTCCAGACTAATTTGTCATGTTTCCTCAGACTTGATATTGCAAAAAGAATTGACAATAGTATTAAAGCTCTGTTTCTCAACAACATTCGATATGAGCAAATACTGGGGTTATTGAAAGTGATCTGTGAATTTTCTGAAATGGTCCCTGTCATTTAGTGAAACATTTCCTCACTTCCTTTACAGCTGAATGAAATCCTCCAAAATATGACAACAACAGCTTGAAATTTTCTAATATTCAAAAAGCAAACTTGGTGCTGCGGTCATTCCATAAATGAGAACTGTACATATTATAAGAGTCAGGAACCTTTCAATAATACCAGTGAAAGCATGAGCAGTCATTTTGAACTACTGTAAATGTCAGGAAACTTACCATGTAGAAAAATACTGAGAATCAGAAATTAACTGAATACATTTAATTATTTGCATCAACTCAATTAAATATATATTTTTTAAGCATCAAGGTCGTGACAGAATTAATCATGCTCTGTGTATACAACAAATTGTTTTTTTCTATTGCACTGAGATTCACATGGGGAATGTTGGGCAAAAATTGCCTGAAAAATAAAATTTGCAAGTGAGGTACAATTGGCAAGATTATTTCAAGCAAATTGATCCTAAAATTGCTAAATCATTGAATAACTATACAGATAGGAAAGGTTTAAAGGGATATGGGCCAAATGCAGCCAAGTGTGATTAGTCCAGAATGTCAACTTGGTCTGATGAAGGCCTGTTTTTGTGCTGTATAACTCTATGATTTTCAGTGACTCTATGACATACAGTAATCACCTCTGGCAAATGTACCAACACACCCTATATGGCAAATACTGGTAACCTCCACAGTAAATCAGTTCCTTTTGTAGAAGGAAGAAATATTACTTGGGATATTCACCTGTATGATTACATGAGATAGTTGCAAAGCAACATTCTGAAGCTGCATTTTCAATTAAAGAATGAGAAATAGATCTATGCATTTGATAAAGAAAATCGAAAGATGTGAAAGCACTTAGGAAAGACAAAAATATGTGCCTAACCCATACAGAATTTAATTGTCTGAACTTCATATCTGATGTTACAATGTGAGTATTAAACTTTGACATTTTTGAAATGCATACAGCATTTAAACAGTACAGTATTTATACAGTACATGCATCCAAGATGGCAGCGCTGCCTTAGCAGCTGTGCCTCGCCTGCAGTCAGTCTGTTTTTTTTCTTTTTTGTGTTGTTCTTTTGTCCTGTTTTAGTTAATTTTTGGTTTATTAGGTTGTGTATGTGTGTGGGTGGGGGAGAGAAACATGTTTTTGGTCTCTTCATCGGGGGGGATGCGACTTCTCTTGTCGTATCCCCCGTCTCTGTCTCTGCAGGACCATTTGCCGCCTATCGCCTTCAGTCTGACCCTTAAGCATCTGAGCAGGTGCTTAAGGGTCAGACTGATGATGCACAAATTATGATGTGCATTTGCTTATATTGCCTTTGCATACCAGAAATTTGCCGCCTATCGCCTTCAGTCTGACCCTTAAGCATCTGAGCAGGTGCTTAAGGGTCAGACTGATGCACAAATTATGATGTGCATTTCATAATTTTGACATGTTCTATTCCCTTACACAAATATTAAATTTTCTTCACTAAATCCTCTATACCATAAAATTTGCTTTAATCAATTTGGAACCAATTCTGTCAGTGAGTTTGAGAATTTTATAAATAACCATATTAAAACTGTCTTCAAGAAAACACCCTCACAAAGCATACTAAGCATTAACATGCTTTACAAATAAGCTATATTAAACCTTTGCTTTGTGTCTTGTCCCAAACTAACTTAGTTGGAAGAAAAAAATGATTACAGATAGTAAGTGTTGTCACTGTGGCTTTTTATATTGAGAGTAACTTTCTATGACCACTATGCATCTTTGAAGCACGCTATAAAATAACCCAGTTCCAGCTCTTAACACTGTAGAAAAATGCCACTGTTTTTGGAACTTGCATACATCACATATTTCAATTCCAATTGAAAGATCTACTGAGAGATTGACAGTGAGCTACATTAAATTAATTAAACCCTGTGCACGTGAAGAGGTCATGATGCAAAACAGGAACAGGATCAGCACAAGCTGCTTCTTAATTTGATTCAGTCTTTCCTGAGCCACTTGCAATGATTCATTTATATCAACAAAGTTTATTACTAGCAACTATATTTTTGTTGAAAAGCCAAAATAGTTATTTTGTGAGAATGAAGAGTTGCAATAAAAAAAATTCAATTTCATTTGCATATTCCTTTTATCTTGTCCTTTGCACAAAGATGTGACTGAAGGGGATATTTTAAAATGGTATCTATAACTACAGTATTAACTACAGCAAAAATGATCAAAGCGTGTATTTACTATATTTTTGAATATAAGCAATTGTCATTTATTTAATACCCATTTGGACACAGAAGTTTTTTTCACAACCTCGGTAGTCATATTGCATCATACACAAGTTTATATTTCTCTTTGGATCTGTGTTTTATATCTGGATTTTATATTCATATCACGGTTAGTCACACAGTAGAATCTATTTGTTACTTGATGAAGGGTGACACATTTAATTAAATGTTACTGAGTGCTGCTGTAAGGTTTGGTTATTATTAGTGCATTTTGCCTGAAGAATTGTGCCACCTGATTAATTCTCCCTTCACAGCAACTAAAAATACAAGTGAGATATAATACGTAAAGTTCAACAATAAGTCTTCCAAATGAATGAATCAATGCTTCAAGTAAGAATTAAAAATAGTGGAGTTTGTTACTTGGATTATTGCAAATTGAAAGTCAAGTAATTTAAATGAAAACAACAAAGTTATCAATTTGCTAAACGAACAGAATAGTTTAGAATAATTAGACAGTGACTCAATGAGTCAATCGTCGGCCTTGTTCTGTACATCTCTGCACAGGTTTAAATCTATACAGATTTAACACAATTAATCTGCTGTTCGATTCCTGGATGGCAACCAAGTGAGTCAACTTCTAATGATTTTCTTGACCAACTATAAAAATGCAATTAAGAAAAATCAGGCAGTCAATGGCACAAACTCTAGCTTCTCAACCTAATCCAGTGAAACATACTTATGCAATAGAAATAAAGTAGTCAATTGCAATGATCCATCAAGATTTTGGAGAAAGACAGCCTTCCCCCTTCAAGAACTCGGCATTAGTCCTGGATCAGCAATGGAAAGATTTTTGGAATTTGCGGCAATGAAGAAAGGCAATATTCATGCAAGAGATTTATAACTAAAAAACAGATAAATAATTCAAAATCCTGATATTACTTCATCAAAATTCATAATATAAACACGATCCACAATTTGTAAATCAAGTGAAGAAATAAAGCTTAGATTGTATAATTTATATATCTTTCACAAGTGAAAGTTGTAATGGAATACAAGGGTTTGTCCCAACTATTGAATATGAATGGATCCACCATCTATACACATAGTCCAAAAGAAAGAAAAAAAACAAGTAAATTAATTGAATCAAAAAACCTTTGTGACAACTGTTTACTGGTCAAATCAAAACCAGAAGTTCACGGAAATATGGTTTTGGAGTGTTAAAATACTCAACTGTAAAGGAGTCAGTCCTTTTTATCAATAAAGCAAGAAAAAGGAGTTTGCGAGAACACAAAATCTGTAGAGCCAGAATTTTCATAGCACATCAGACCAAACTGATTAGTGGTAAATTTTCCAGCAGGATTTTCTGGCAAGGTAGGGGTTTCATACCTCCTCATCAATAGTTGCAAACCTTGCTTATATGAACTCCATGACATCCTGTGCCACAATTCATTCTTTTTTTAATTAAGCACTCGCAGCTACATTTGTAGATTTATGTTATAAATTATTTCCTTGCAAATTATAATTGAATCAAATACACATTGCATCTAGGAAGTTGGAAGAGAACAAACTCGGTATAATTTGAAAACATTTGTTCTACACTTGAAATCCAAAGATATTGATTTACCAGCACTGTATTTCTTCAATGAATATGAAAATGAGTGATCTTAAAAATAAGATGTCTACATCTTATCAATAAAAATATACAGGATTGCCACTGTTATAATAGCTTGCTTGAGACTTATCAACATTTACCATAAAAGTCAAGTACTAATCTTTCTACTTTAAATAAAAATAAAGACACATTTTTGCAGCCTAACCAGGTGGTAAATTTGGATTAATGATATCTTGTAATGTTTAAAACAGACATTTCAATTTAGCTACAAAGCATTGTAGTCACGGCTCCTGTGGTAATCCTCACCAATGTTTTTGTTTGAGGAGCAGATATTCACTCATCAATTACTTAACCAAATTCAAGATTCAAATTCAAAAGGGTACTTCTAGTAATGACTTACTTTTGGTGTAGGGCAGGAAGCTGTAGACAGCCGCGATGTAGCTTGAGCTCGTGGCGATTCAGACGGAGTTGTGCTCAGCGATGCATTATCTCGTGGAAGCACTTGAACACCACGAGAAATTATCGAATCTGGGATCTGAAAGTATAACAAATGCTGAAGATAATAAATTACAAAAACTATTCCTTCACAGATCAATACATTTTTATATTAATCCACTTGAAGACTAATTTAATTTTAATTCACTTCTCACAGATGTTATTTCATTTCACTTTCAAACCAAGTTATAAATCGTAAATTTGAATCTAAAGCTGGAATATGTCTTAAATTAGCATTCTTTATTATCCAAGAAAATATTTACGCTGTTTGCCAATTCTTAACTTGCAAATGTAAATACGAAACAACATAAAATAGTAATAGACTTATCTCTAAGCAATTCTTCATGTTACAATTCTGAAATTACATATCTGTATAATTAAGCAACATTTTGATAACATGTAGTACCAGTATTACTAGTAGGATATTTCTTAATTTTATCAACACAAAATGTGTTACTACATATTTACAACACTAACAGGCAACAGTCTCAATAATTTCATACTTAACATTAATCATAAATCATATTAATTAAATGTTATAAATTGTATAAAACATTTATAATTATTACACTTATGGAAATCGATCACTTGCACTCAGATGGCAGGAATGATCACTTCTGCACAGTATGGTTTCCCAATGTTAGTTTTTAGTGACATGCATCAATCTTAAGCTGAATCTATTGATTAAAAATCTTTCATATAAATTATAAAGCAAAAAATAAAAAAATGTTGTGCAAACTGGATATTTTAACAAACTTCTAAAATTGAGTCTCCTCTGGGAGATTGAAAAATGTATGGTCAATGCAGGAATGATATAGCTATCAAAAAATAACAGCAATTGATTTGACTCAACTTCAGTTTCTCTAAGTAGGTTGGACCATCAAGAATAATTATATTAAAGCAAGCTTTATTACTTTATTTCCATTACTTCATTCCTGTTTCTTAAACCCAAGATGATTGTGAGCCCTTTTTGAAGGGTAAACGGCCACCTTCATCACGTTTCAGTTATATTGCAGCTTTTGAGGTAAAGCTGATGCACATTTTCCAAAAAGGTCTGGGAAATCTCAAAAGGCAATTTTAAAGGAAAACTGAAGAGCAACAAGATCTTATCAACTGCAATGTATAGTGCCCAGCAACATCAGATAAGTAGCTAAAAATCCAATTGATTTATCTCAACAGAATGATTCGGCTTTTCAATTTTACAATTATTTTCAATGCGAATCCAGATACACTAATAATTATTATAATTCAAAACTAATATCACCTTTAAATCTGCAAACAAACTTCACATTAGTGGAGTCTGTCAGTAAAAACAATTGCGGCAATATATGTTGCTCATAGGCACTGGGATCTTCAGGCCATAACTATTTCTCAACCACCTGTCTAATTCTAATTGAGCAATACTAGTCCTCAACATTTAACCCCACAAACTGTCCTGAAGGGAAGGTATTTAGTCATTTAATCAATCAGTGAAAAAGCACAAGGACATTTTATATCTAGTGCTTCGTGACAAATGAACAAAATGATTAACGAATGAGTCACATGATGTCAATGTGAACAATGGAAAAAAAAAATCACAATTATGCAGATACATAATTTGGTGAGAATACAACAGGAAGATGAACATCTTGAAACAGATCATCTAAATGGCTAAAATGGTCTAATTGAAACAATAAAATCAGTGCAAGTGGTTCATTTCCTCGCGAAGGACAACATATTGTCAGGTGTTTACTGTTAATGCCTCTTTGCTGTCTCTTACCGGCTCTCCTGCATTGATGGCAGAATGAGAGTGATGACCAATGAAACCAGGGACAGGTTTACCACCTTTAGCCATGACAGGAGCGGGACTGTGTACAAGTTGGAAGTTCTGATGTACAACACAACTATCAGCACTATGACAGGAAAACACAGGCAACTGGAGAAAAACAAGCAAAAATGATTTGATGGGTAACAATGAAATAGGTAGGATTGATTCTACATGTATGATTATCCCTATTCTGTGGGAAGTTTTTTACCTTAGCTGCTATGGCTGCTGCAGTGATATGTGAGGACGAACTCTCTTCAGTGGAAGCCACTCCACTGTCTTTCTTCTCTTCCTCCTCATCTTCACACTGAACACCTTTGTCTTCTGTCTGTTTGTGTGGGCTGGTGGTAGGAGGAGGAGACAGTGGTGGCGGAGGTGATGGAAGGTCCTCCAACTCATCATGAACCTCTTTCACTTTCACAACTGCATCTCGCAACAAGTCGATAGCATGAGGTAGGGCAGGTAATATAAACTGGAAGCATTCCTGCATGCAATTTAAAAGTCAAATGATAAACATTCAAGTAATATATAGTAGTCAGATAACACAAGTTTGTAGATATAAGTTCAATTAACTTAATTCAAAGTAATAACTGCAAAGGAAATCTTTTAAATAACCAAGTTTACCACACTCTACATACTGGATGACTTTATAAACCAGGCAAGAATCAATAAATTAATCAAGTGGGATAAATGTCTGTTACATTTGCTGTAATCACATGGATTTTGTCATTGATTTTCTTCTCATTATTGGTGGTAACGCTGCTGTATTCATGTTTGCAGCTTTTGAATGGGTATTTTGTCGACCACAGAAAATAGGAATCATTTGTTCAATTACGCATTGTATTTTTGTGGGACGCATAAAAACAAAGGACATTTTTCAAAGTACATTTCTGATATGGCATTTGCTGTTCTGAACAACATGATGCATAGAAATGATAGTTTTGCAACTCATCTTGACACAGCAGAATAGATATGGAATGAAACAGTTAATTATGTGTGCCAAAACAACAGGGACAAATGGAAATATGCTGCATTTTACATGGGAAGAAAAGGGAAGGTAACCATAAAAGAAGGCTTGACAAGAGTGAAACAACTTTAATTAACTGTGCACACAATAGAATCATAGTCAATCTAGAGAAGCCTTTGGGCCATCAACTATATTGAAAATCAAGTATCTATCTCTACCGATGCAAGTGTACTATATATTTAGCGTCATAATCTCCAATGCAATAACAATGAAAAAAAATGTAAGTCCTACCTGTGAACCTTTCTTGCTACCGGGCAGATTAATAATCAGAGTTTTACCCCTTATTCCACATACGGGTCTGACAATAGAAATATATTAATTGTAAGGGAATGCATAGTTTACATGCAATACAAAGTAACATTATCTGCAACTTAGTCACATCCATGAACACAATCTCCTTATTCTCATTAGTTTTTAATATATTTAAAATGTTCTTTGTGCTAAAATAATTGAAGAAACACAGATTGTTATATTAACTGGGTAGAACTCCAAACATCTAGAACCTTTGGTTGTGCCAAACTGGCAAGATTTTCAGGTCTCCTGAGGTATTATTTCCATTAACACCCCAACCCACTTTTAATTTTTTTCTTCAAAAAATGTTCACATAGTGGTGTCATAAATTTTTCAATGAATCAGGTGACTGCATAGAAACATAGAAAATAGGTGCAAGAGGAGGCCATTTGGCCCATTCATTGTGATCATGGCTGATCGTCCCCAATGAATAACCCGTGCCTGCCTTCTCCCCATATCCCTTGGTTCCACTAGCCCCTAGAGCTCTATCTAACTCTCTCTTAAATCCGTCCAGTGATTTGGCCTCCACTGCCCTCTGTGGAAAAAGGGAATTCCGCAAATTCACAACTCTCTGGGTGGAAATGTTTTTTCTCACCTCGGTCTTAAATGGCCTCCCCTTTATTCTAAGACTGTGGTCCCTGGTTGGGAACAATTTTCCTGCATCTAGCTTGTCCAGTCCTTTTATAATTTTATATGTTTCTATAAGATTCCCTCTCATCCTTCTAAACTCCAGTGAATACAAGCCTAATCTTATCAATCTTTCCTCATATGACAGTCCCGCCATCCCAGGGATCAATCTCGTGAACCTACGCTGCACTGCCTCAATCACAAGGATGTCCTTCCTCAAATTAGGAGACCAAAACTGTACACAATACTCCAGATGTGATCTTACCAGGGCTCTATACAACTGCAGCCCTATACAACTGCACTGCATAGGGAGCATAGGAAAGACAATACACTGATATAAGGAGTGTGGGAATGGGGCCACCCTGCGATTTTAAACAATCACGGGAATAGAGCTGCACAGAGTTCAAAAGGTGTTTGGAAAGAGTGCGCTAAAAGTAATGTTGAAATAGTGCTCTGGTAAGTTCATACGGATGTGGGAATAAAACTCCTATGAGTATAGAAGAAGCATGGGGGCGGGCATATAGCGAGTTTATAATGCTTTTTGGAACTAGGCATTTATGCAGTGATTTTTTTAATCTAAAAATGTTCGTTGATGCAATGGAACTAGATCACTACAGGCAGTCAATGTATACAGACCAAGATCCTTAATTCATATCTCAAGTTCAAGTTCAAGTGAGTTTATTGTCATGTTTCCTTGATAGGACAATGAAAGTCTTGCTTTGCTTCAGCACAACAGTTCATAGTAGGCATTGACTACAAAACAGATCAGTGTGTCCATATACCATTATATAAATATATACACACATTAATAAATAAACTGATAAAGTTCAAATACCAGATAATGGGCTATTAATGTTCATAGTTTTGTCCGAGCCAAGTTTAATAGCCTGATGGGGAAGTAGCTATTCCTGAACCTGGTTGTTGCAGTCTTCAGGCTCCTGTACCTTCTACCTGAAGGTAGCAGGGAGATGGGTGTGTGGCCAGGATGGTGTGGGTCCTTGATGATACTGCCAGCCTTTTTGAGGCAGCGACTGAGATAGATCCCCTCGATGGAAGGGAGGTCAGAGCCGATGATGGACTGGGCAGTGTTTACTGCTCTTTGTAGTCTTTTCCTCTCCAGGGCGCTCAAGTTGCGAACCAAGCCACGATGCAACCGGTCGGCATTCAAAGGACACAATTGTCCCAAAGGGGTTGCTCAGTTAAGTTTACCAAAGGAAAAGACTGCTATCTCATTTGCTTTACTAGAAAAGGATATAAAGACGCTCAGACTCAAGGACAGCTTCTTCCCCTTTGCTATCCGACTTCTGAACCAATCGCCTCTTTCACACGCCCTTCGTAGAAGTCCTGCCGCATTCTCTTCCTCTTAACTACCATATTCAAGTATTCTGGCATTTCACACCGCTTTCTTTGCACTACAGCACTTCAGATTTATATACGATTAATTTTATCATCAGAGATGGTTATCATTGTTTACTCTATCCACTTCTTGTGAACAAGGGCTTTCATTGCACACTGTTGTATATGAGAATAAAATAAACTATATTTGAATTAGTTGCCTAATAACTTGACTCCATAACATAAAATGTTTTTGAAAATAATTCTCCATCCCTGACTTTAATACATGTGTTTTAGTATGTTGCTACTTTAGGCAATCACAAAGGTAAGAGTATCAAGTTCACATTTACAAATTTGCTGTGTAATACATTTGCGTGAATAACATACAGGGATTTATAGTCAGAATTTGTATGACGTATGCTACCTTACCTGGACAACATCCCCAGAGGAGTGACATTCAAAGAACCCATTAGCATAGCCAGTGCCATTCCAGGAGCCTCTCTTTCTATAACCTCTTTAGTGGCCTAAAAGTAGAAATACAAAAGAAAAGATGATTAAATATCAAAAATTGGTATCAGATCATGCTTTTGACTGTAAAAAGCCACTCTTCCCCATCACCAGTTGCTATCCCCAAGATATTCTCTTTTTGCATCATAAACCTTATTTTGTATCCAAAGTGAAAAGATTGCTCATCTGAAAAAGACAAAATACTGCGGTTGCAGAGGATCTGAAACAAAAACAGAAAAGAGTGGAAACAGTCAGCAAGTCAGGGTGCATCTGTGGAGAGAACAGACAAATCAAAGCACAAAGATACTGTCAGTAATAAAATTTTAGAAAGTATAAAATAAGGGGAAAACAGCATGCCCTAAAGAATGCTAATCAAACTAACCCATCAGCATAGCCAAGACCATTGCAAAGCCTTGCCTTCTATCACTTCTTTAGTCATCTGGAATTAAAAACTATATTATTCTATAAAACAATTAAACATCCAAATTTGGTATTGAGTTGATATTTTAATTATCCAATAGTCAACACAATTTCCTATTTATTTCTCTTGTAAGTTCAGTTCATTTGACAAAAGGTGAAAACTTAATTAATTTGTCTGTTCTCCCTAAAGATGTATGCAATGGCAGATGGCTAGTGTCAGCAAGATGTACAAGCAAAAAGGCATGCAGAGCCAAAAAAGCACATATGGACTCATGTCTGAGTGTTTCCAGCATTTTCTGATTTAGCGCAACGCAAGAAATATTGAAGAATATAATTAAGATTCAGTACAATGGCTTCTACTGTAACCAGCTGACTCCATTAAATGCTGGGTTCAAACCTAGACTGATGAAACTTGGCCATAAATCTTTGGTATCTCTCAAAAGGTTGGTGCACAATTAGACATACTACATTCAAATGCCTGACTTTGAAACTCATGGTTGGTGCATGATGTGATTTATTAGGATGCTGCAAGGTCTGATGCCTGGGTTAAGCCAAAATGATGTGAGATTTATTCTGTGTCTAACTATGCAGCACAAACAGGACACTATCAATGTGTGGCTAATGAGGAAATCACCAACATCCATCGTCTCAGTGGAGTCAAATAATTCATTTATGCACACACAAAAAACTTTACAATAATGGAAGAACAAAGTTTTCAGCCACTTAATAAAGTTATAGTGATAGGTTTAGGAGTAGGGACGCTGAATTATCATTTGATGGTAGCAGTTAATTATTTGTAGAAAATTGCTTTTTCAAAATGCACAAATTTAAAAAATAGGTATGCGATTTCAATTGGAACTCTTGAGATTATACTTGGAGCATTTCTTTGCAGAGAAAATGCACTCCATTCATAATTCACTTTTACACTGAAATGTAGGAGAAATGCTTGTTTCCATTATGGAGGCTCCAAAACCATTGATTATAAATACAAAACAAATATTAATAAATCTAAAAAGGAATTCAGTTGAAACTTCTTAATCATGTATTCAAGAGAGAGTTAGATATAGCTCTTAGGGCTAACGGAATCAATGGATAAGGGAAGAAAACAAGAACGGTACTGATATTAGATGATCAGCCATGATCATATCGAATGGCAGTGCTGGCTCGAAGGGCCGAATGGCCTACTCCTGCATCTATTTTCTATGCTTATATGTTTCATGGAGTTTGAATTGAAAATTCATTCCAACATGGAATATTTGGGATAAATAAATACATTTAAAGGTAAGATACCAAAGTATATGATTGAGAAAAAGTTAGAAATGTGGAGGGGTGTAAAAAGAAGTTAAATGAAAGCTCCTGAGGAGCCTTAACACTGCCATAGATCAGCTAGGTTGAATGCCTTGTCTCTGTGCTTTGAAAATATTGTACAATCCTCAGAAATAAAAGCAGCATGATAATATACAGTGGAATTATAAAGAGGATACTTATCGTGGTTTGAAGCTATGGATACCAAGAGGGGACCATCTATTTGAAATGACGCTTTAGAAGATTAAGTTTGAATCAGTAAATTTTGCAGGAATCTCCATTCTGCAACATGCATTCGCCCACCACCATAATACGATCCAATAAAAGATTGCAAACTCCATACAGCAGACAAGGTTGATTCTTTGTAAGATTAAAAATTAAAATGAACTAAAATATGAAAGCCCATTTTAGCCCCGAAGCCAAAGAAAAATAAATTAAAGGAGAGGGATGAAGTTCAATGGTCAAAGACATAATTACGTAGAATACTGCACTTTCATTAATAATTTCAAGCATATCCTTGATACTGTAAAGAAAGCGAATGAAATGCCCTTGAGGGAATGAAAAATAAGATTTTTTTGCAAAATGGAGAGTGAAAACAGGAGTGATTAATGTGTTTAAAGTAATTTTGCTATTTTTAAGATTTTCTAAAAAAAATACTGCACTATTTTTTCCAAGTATGTGTAAATTGTACCTGTAAAAGCTGAACGTTTGTTTGCAAATACAGGGCAAGATGCTCTCTTCTTTGTTTTGTAACTGTGCTGGTTGTCTGGTTCATTTGAGAGGAATGAAATTAGTAAGTTTGACTGTGTTTGCAGCTCATACATAGTGGAAATTTGAGCATTTATTTAAGGATGTTCACCAAGAAAGACAAAATACATCTTTGTTCAAGAAATCAGACTTCGACTTTGATCTTACAAACCATCTTCATATTTTGCATTACATAAACTCTACATGTATTGTATGCTCACAAGAATTACAAACCATAGGGAACAACATACTAACATCTCACTGTGGTGTGGTAACAAATCGGTCGTCCCCATTTACTTTGTATATGGTGAATTGCACATATCTAGTAAAGGTGCCACAAAGAGTTAAGCGAGATGAAAACTTTTATAAGTAAAGAATCATTTAATATTGTTCTTCTTATGCATATGATGCTGGCGGTGAATTAACCATGCTAAAACAAAATGGGAGAAAAAAATCACAGTAGATCACAGGAAGCAAAGGAGTTAATGGTATCTCAACAGTCCCTCAAAAGGGTCTACAGTATCAGTCATCATAAGGATGCAAATTTCTAAATCTCTTTTATGCATTTTCTTTTGCAAGACGTTCCTCTTCTGTGGTGTTTGATTTGGGCTCATTTCTTTCATCCATCATTCCCAAGTTTGCTTGTTTCTGTTGCAGACTTATCATCTCACATATGTACTCAATTTCTGTTGAAAATAATATTTTAAAAGAACAGAGAAAATGTGGATTTTGAACTTCATTGGAGAGTTAAATAATGTAACCAATTTCTTTCTTGTCTCCTTTTCCCCTGACAGTTTGCTACCAAACAACTAAATAATTAACCACATTGTTACATTTACAACCTCATGAATCTGACGAACTTTCTGAAAATTCAACTTTCTTTTTAATAGTCCTTATGTTCATGAGCGGGTAGCATCATCTTTAATGTCTCGCTTTATACACGTTTAGCCACATTGTTCTCCTTCTCTCAACATGAAATACCTTGTAGGTTTGGTTTCCTATCTGCCCAATTCCTTGCCTGTAAATAGTTGTAAAATGTGGCCAGAATGTTTCCAGTTGAACACTGAAACCATCTGTTCAATCCAAATAACAATCATTGTTTTCCGCTCTGTGGTTACTCAATCAAGAGGTTTCAAGGAAATAATTGGCAATTGGATTTCAAGGAAATCATTGTTACATTATTTAACTATGCATCGAGGTTCAGAATTAGAGAGCATATTCACTGAAATGATTCCTGGAAATATAGGCTGAGACTATTAGGACTACCTTTCCCAGAAATCAAGGATGGGAGGACACAGGGAACAATATGCAGAATACCAGTGGGGAATGAGTGAAGTTTAATTTAATTTAGAGACTGTGTGGAAACAGGCCCTTCGGCCCACTGAGTCCGCACCAACCAATGATCGCCTGAACACGAGTTCTATCCTAAACACTAGGGACAAATGACAGAAGACGGTTAACCTATAAATTTACATGTCTTTGGAATGTTGGAGGAAACCGGAGCACCATGATAAAACCTATAGGAACCTTCTGACTCACCCAGAGGGAACAGGCAAACTCCATACAGACAGTACCCGTAGTCAGGATCAAACCCGGGTCTTTAGCATTGTAAGGCAGCAACTCCACTGCTGCGCCATTGTGCTGTCCTATTACATGCGGAAAAGGGTTTCCAACTTAAGAAGGCAAAGGTGATCAGTTCAGTTTGGAATAATGTGAAATGGAGAGGGGGTGGGCGGGGTGGAGGGGAATGATGTATGAAATAAGAGCCTCAGCATCTGAGGAAAACAGTGATGGCTATCAAAAAGCAGAATCGAGATACAAGAACCAATTTCAGCAGGGAATTCATGGAAGACAGAGTAGGACATCGAAGAGCAACGGAGACGAGGACCAATATGGTTAATAAGAAGTAAGGAGGGCAAATATTATACAATTACTAATTAATTAGCACATTAAATCAACACGTTAATTTCAGTTTAAACACCATATAGAAACAAGCTACGAACATTACTTTGGAATCTAAATTATGAGCGTATCGAAGCATCTCCCTGATCATCATGAATGTTATCCAGACAGCTAACAGGCATAACCAATCAGACATGCCTCTGAAGTCATTTTTCTAAGTTAGCTGAATTCAAATTGTGCTTAATGATTTTGTTGCAAGTTCAGCATGTTATTATTCAAAGACCAAAAAACTAAATTAGGTAGGCCCAGAACTCATGTCATCAACTCCTGCTTTTTCCAAAACAGCATGCTTCCTACTCATTACAACCAGTCACAATTGCACTATTCAATGGTTTGTCATCTTAATAGGTACCTAATTTTGTGGGTGACCAGAATTACTTGAAGCTCGTCAACATTAATTAAACCAGCCTGTATAGTGGATGCAGTGGTGTTCTGGAATTCATTTGGATATGCACAACTTTCAGAAATGACTCAACAGGTTTTTGACACCATAGTGGAAACATTGGTGGAGGAGGTGCAGAATGCCTGACTTTTTTCAGTGAGTCAGAAGGTTCCCCTGATAATTACTGTAAAGGCAGTGGGAGCAGAAAGAAGTGGAGCTCAACACCTAAAGAAATGAATTCAATGCTACGTAAAGTTCAAATATCTTACATATGTCCCAGGGCCAGGGAATGCATCTTTCTTCCAATGCATTAAATCCAGCATTAGCCTTACATACTGCACCTCATATTCAACTATGTTATCAATCATGACTTGTGCCTAAAATTCACATGCTACACGGCACCCTCTCACACATTTCATTGCAGCAAGCCACACATTCACATCTCACACCTTGTACATACTGCCAACTATTCAATTATATCAAACACATCAACAAAACTGTAAACTAAAGAGCACTATTTTTGTTTACATGTCAATTAGCAGGGAGCTAAATACAGAAAGATTGTCAACAATATCACTTGCGAAGACAAACAGATATAAATCTACTCCAAGAAAGACTTAAAATCCAATTTGTACGTTGGTTGAATTCAAATTGTACCATAAACATTATGTGGCAGTTCCAGGATACTGCAGCACGTTCAGCATGCTGCTGCTTAATGAAACAGCTGAAAGGATAGTGTGAAGGTAAAGGAATGGCCCAAAGGGAAATTAGTGATCTCAGAATGGTTGTACAAGGAAGGCGCAGCTCATGAAAACTTATAAAAATAAAATGTGGAAACGCTCAGCAGGTCAGGTAACAGCTGTGGGAAAAAAAAATGTTCATGTTTCAGGTCTGAGACTTTGCCATTAAAGGAGAGAGAAGCTGATGGACAGTGTTGAAGGAACTAGAGCAGTCAAAAAGGTGGCTTCAGAGAGGGAAGGTTGCACGAGACAGCATCGAGATGAAAGCGGAATGCAAAAACAAAATGGTCGTGGTTGGATTGGGTGTAGTCAGCAGGATAGATCCAAACTGGGACTATAGCAGGCTCTGTCGCCTGTTTAGTACTGGAGTTAAAGAAACGACACAAGGATGGAAAAGGACTTGAGTGAGAGGAGGAACTTCTCAGAATCCAAACATGAACTAACAATGCAGACCTACCACTGGCTCATTAAATGGAGTTCATCTATTTTCATACTGTTTCTCACTATATTCCTTTACAATTATACCACATAATTATTCCAAGCAATTATTCTGCACCTTTTTGAATAAAATGAAATAACCAATTTCGGATCAATGTGTTAGCAAATTGATGCAACATGGATGTTGATACATGTTTAGAATGACTGAGACTGTTCCTACATTCTATATTAATAGATCAATCTTTCAACCTAATTTTCATTGTCTTATTTCAAACAGGAGTTGTTTTTTGAGTGATTGATTCTACTCTGCCACAAAACATAATATCCCATAACAATTACAAGTACTAAGGATGGAATAATTTAGACTTTTTCGAGCAAGGCTGCACTGGAAGTTCTTGGGGTTGTTATGGTTCAATTGACATGCCCAGCATCTCAGAATGACCAAAAGACATAGAAAAATGCAAAAGGCATGTTGGTGAAAAAAATATATTGTATACAATCCAGCCAATCAGAGGTTTTAATTGGGAAACTGTTGGGCATTTAATAGAAAATATTTTTCAATGCTACGGGGAAAGATTGGGAGAGGGAAAATGGGACTGAATTGTTGAATTTTCAGTTAAAGACTCTGATCTTATATATGTTAATAGTGTCACTGTGAAATGTAATCAATAATCCAACACTGTTAGAAATAATTCTGTCCATAAAGGCATTGTTCAGTTTCAGCACACTATGAACATCTGACTCAGTGGAACATGCAGGCATCAGTAAATCACCAAAGGAAACACAATTAGTTTTATCCCTGAGCAATAATTCAAACATTTGCAGACCTTTCACTAATGCACACAGTTGGCTCACAGTAATTATAAAGCTTTAGTGTTGACAGAGTGGAGATCTTTTGAGATTAAGAAAACATGCATAACACAGACAAGTCTGATGAATTTATCAGATTTAAAGGCACTTTTTAAAGCAATTAGATCAAAGTCTATATAAATTACATCTGAATGATGTCAATTAAACAATTTGTTTCAAAAACAATTGCTGTTTTGTACTAAGTAATATTCTTGACACAAGTGCCTTTTAAAACCAAGGGTAAAATATCAGATGAGAATTACAGAAGCAGGGAAGGAAGCCAAATGGCCAATCTAATCTCTACATTTTCTTTGAAATGGAGATTCAATTAGTTCTACTCCCCTGCCTTTGCCCCATGATCTTCTAAACATTTACGGAGCAAGAGAATGCAGATGCTGGAAGTCCTCATGCAGGGTATCAACCCGTAATGTGGACTATCACTTTGCCTCCACAGAAGCTGCTTGTTCCCCGAGTTCCTGCGGCAGTTTGCTATTTACGAAAGAAATCCATCCTTTGATGTTTTGAAGTCAAGGACACAACAACTGAGCCAAATCATTCTCATCTTATTTCTGGTTCTTTTATCAGTTACTTTAAATCTGTGTCCATTGCCATTGATTCATCTACTTCTGGATATATTTGCTCTTATGTAGTCCATTAAAACACTTCATTATTTAGATGAGAATTAATGCAGTGGACCAAACGGCCTCTTACGGGGTAAATTTTTACGGTGTTAATCATTTCTAGATAACATTTCCCTCATACCTCTTTACCCCAAGAACAAATCCAGCTTCACTAACCCCAAATGATGTCCCTCACCAAATTACAATTCCAGCAAATCTTCTTCAACACCTCCAAAGACTAAACTCATAAAATGTGACAAGAAGATAAAAAATGAAAGCAGAAGTGTGCCAGATGGTCCTGTGCATCTGTTCTGTCATTCAATAAAATCATGGCTGATCTTATACCTTAGTTCATTCCCCACACTATTTCCAGGTCCTTAACATGCAAATAGAGCACAACGGCAAAGCCTTATGAATTTATTCCTACTGAGTTCCTGATTTTACTTGTGCCGCTTACTAGTTTATCAGATTCCAGAACCTACACCAAAGGTGAATGGAAATCTGAGACAATCTCAAGTCTGCATGTTAAAGTCTCTGGAATTGTAGGACTCAGTTCTTCAATATTGGCAAATGATTTTGATTTAAGTAAACAGATTGTAATAATTACCAGGCATAAAGTACAATTCTATATTCAAACACAGCAGTAATCTATTTACATTGGAATTACAAATTATGTTTTATAAAATATCTTTTCATTACTTAACACATTTAAAGAACTAATTTTGCATAAAAGCAAGCAAACAAGGTTGATTTCTTCTGCCAGCCCAAACACATAAGATTCAGGTTTAAATATTATGTTTAAAAACATTAACAAGAATATTGAAAAATCATTAGATCTTGGAATTAATAAGAAATCACATTGATTAGTTTAGGTTGAAATATTAATTGTGTTAAAAATCTGAAACATAGAATAAAATAATTACCTACTTACATGCAAATATATAATTAAGGAATTTGTTATCAAATGAAGATTTGCAGTACATTATGCAACTATCCTTTATATGCAATGATGGAGAAAAATGAAGTCTCTACTTTCTAAGATGATGCCTTTTTCTATACTACATTAAAATGCTTCAGAACTTGAGGCCTCTTTTTGACATGATTTCTTATGAAGATTACAACAAAACGATCAATATAAAGAATAAAACATCTTGATGGCAGAAGAGCTCTGAATCAATACTAATCAAAAATCTGTTTTGGATAACAGAGATTTAATCAGACATCTTCAGTTTTTTTCTTGCACCATTAATCCCACTGCCAATAGACTATCCAATTTATGGTTTAATTTAGGTTAATGATCATCATTATGCCATCAGTGAGTCACCAACTTAATCAACGTTTTAAAAAAGACCAGCTGGATATGCATCTATGGGGAGCACAAGAGTTAATTCCGTTAGCAAATTTTAAATTCTCTTTTAAAGTACATGTTTCATCCATGACTGCTCACTCACTAACTATCTGTCAACTTGGGAGAATTCCACTCAGCCTGACATAAGAAAAGGCATAAAAGCCACCAAATTCTTATTGCTTTTTTCCTCACTGCCTCTGATATAATATATTAGGTATGTTACAAAACCTACCTGAATCGTGGCTGAGCATCTGCCCTACCCCGTGTGCGCGATTTTGGCGCTGTTTAGAGGGGGCGGGTTTAAAACGCGATTTTTACTAGGCAGTTGCAATCGAAAATGTTCAGCCTAGTAAATCATTAACGGAAAATCGCTGAAAGACCCCGTCGCAAAAGGTATTATTAGTTTTTATGGCCTTGTATAATAGTTATAGTAGTTTAAAAATCACTCTCTCAACCCGCAACCTCTCGCAGCCCCAGGGTTTTATAAAGCAAACAATTAAAGGTATGTACCTTATTTTTACATTAAATGGGTCTTGTATAGAACCCTGTATATAAAGTTTTCTATAGTGAGTAGTTCATTTTGGGCTCTTTATATCCCGCAGTATTTGTCTGGGCATTTGAGGGCACAAATCCAGCGCAATGTGAACGTTCTAAACCAGCGCGTTCACAGGAACCCACTAGAAAGCTGATTTAAATTGACTTTAATTTACAGCAATTGAACACTAAATTCCTTGAATTTGGCCTATAAATTGATGTAAATGAAATTTAAAAATCATGTTTTATTGTGAATTATTTGTGAATATTATTTGGACACTTAGGCTATTTAAAAATGTTAATCATTTATTAAGAAATGGATAGATGTTTAGATCTAGTAATTGAAGTTTAAAATTAGCTACAATTGGGTAACTAACTAATTATATGCTTTAATTTCAGGTCATCCAAGTAAGATTATTTTATATTTGTTTCAGAATGCTTCAATCTATGATAACTGAAAATTTCATTCAGTTCTCTTAATTTTTAAGAAGGTTATGGGCTTTTGACTGTCCACGATCACAGCTTTTTTTATTATGTCCATAGAAAATCAATAGGGAACAAGATGCTAATTTCCGAGTATGAAAATGGCCATAACTTTTTTATTACTTGAGATATGAAAGTGAATTAGGTGGCAAATTAAACTTATTGTTATGCTTTATCTGATGGGATAAATTGCAGACTTGATTGTTTAAATCTCAAAATTTTGTAACATTGCTAAATATATTGTCTCAGGTAACATGTATTACAATAAACCCAGAGGAAAACACTGACTCAAGAGGATTGAGTCGATTTTTTTATCACTGTCATGGGATTGTGCAATGGTAGTCCTCATGATTTAGTCTTGGTAAATACACAGATGACACCACTGTGGGGTCTGAATCACAAACAATGAAAAGAGTACAAGAAGGAGATAGCAAACTTAGTGACATAGTGTCAGGATATTAATCTCTCCCTCAATGTCAGCAAGACAAAGCAGCTAGTTATAGATTTCAAGAAACGGTGTGGAGTACATGCCCCAATCAGAATTAATGGCGCAATGTGGAAATGGTTGAGAACTTCAAGTTCCTTGGCATTAATCTGTCATGGACCAATCACTTTGACGCGATAGCCAAGACGGCATACCAACAACTCTCCTTCCTGAGGAGACTGAGGAAATTCAGCATGACTCCAGGGACTCTTACTAACTTCTACACATCATAGAAAGCATGCTGTTGGGTTGCATCAGAGTTTGGTTTTGGAACAGCTCTACCCAAGTCTGGAAGAAATTGCAGGGAGTTGTGGATGTAGCTCAATCCATCACATAGATTAGACTTCCCACCATTAACTCCATCTACACTTCACGCTGCCTCGATAAGCAGCCAACATAATCTAAGACATGTCCCATCCTGGTCATTCCTACTTCTCCCTGGTCTCATCTGGCAAAAGGTATAGAAGCTTGAAAACACACACCACCAGACTCAGGAACATCTTCTTTAATTCTGTTATCAGGCTTCAAGACAGTTCTTCCAGAAGCTGGGATACTGATGGATTCACCACTACCCCCTTGTGAACATTGGACTTTGTCTGTGGAATTCATGCCCTATAATGCTGAGAACTATATTCTGCACTCTGTATCTTCCCCTTTGCTCTATCAATTGTTGAGTTTGACATAGAGTCATAGAGTTATCCAGTGTGGAAACAGGCTCTTCGGCCCAACTCGCCCACACCGGCCAACAATGCCCCAGCTACCCTAGTCCCACTTGCCTGCGTTTGGTCCATAACCCTCCAAACCTGTCCTATCCATGTACCTGTCCAACTGTTTCTTAAACGATGGGATAGTCGCAGCCTCAACTATCTTGACTCAACTGGCAGCTTGTTCCATACACCCACCACTATCTGTGTGAAAAAATTTACCCCTCTGATTCCAATTAATCTTTTCCCCTTCACCTTGAACCTATGTCCTCTGGTCCTCGATTCCCCTACTCTGGGCAAAAGACTCTGTGCAACTGCCCGATCTATTCCTCTCATGATTTTGTATACTTCTATAAAATCTCCCCTCATCCTCCTACGCTCCATGGAATAGAGACCCAGCATATTCAACCTCTCCCCATAGCTCACACCCTCCAATCCTGGCAACATCCTCGTAAATCTTTTCTGAACCCTTTCAAACTAGACAATATCTTTACTATAACATGGTGTCCAGAACTAAACACAATATTCTAAATGCGGTCTCACCAACGTCTTATACAACTGCAACAAAATATGCAGATAAAAACTTCAATACACAGCTTTATGCAAATACAGGTGCACAACCTTTTATCCGAAAGCCTTGGGACCAGACACTTGTCGGATTTCGGACATTTTCGGATTTCAGAATGGAAGATTTTTAGCGTAGATTAGGTAGGTAGCGCGGGCGGCTTGAAAAGTCTGGAGCTGCTGCCTCCTCCCGGGTGACCGGGAGACTCATTGCATAAATGTTAGTCAGTTAGTTTGGAGGGATTTTATGTGGTGGTGGTGGAGTCGGGGTGAAGGGGGAAACTTTAATTCTTAGTCCCCTACCTGGTCGGCGACTCCCAACCTCGCGGAGCTGGGGGCTCCGTCCGGCCGCGGGCGGCGCCGGTTGTAGCTCCGACCCCGGCAACTCTACCCCTGGCTGCGAGGCGCTCCAAATCCAGCGCCGCCCGCGGTCGGACGTCCCAGCTCCGGGAATGTCGGGAGTCGGCAGCGTCGCAGCGCTGGGATACCAGCGGGGAGCGGGCAATGCCTTACCGGGTCGCCGTGCGGCAAGCTCCGGAACGCTGTGGCCGCCGACACACAACATCGCGGAGCGTCGCTGGATTTGGAGCCGCGGAGTTGGGGGCTCTGTCCGTCCGGCCGCGGGCGGCGCCGGTTGGAGCTCCAACCCCGGCAACTCTACCCCTGACTGCGCGGCTCCAAATCCAGCGACGCTCCGCGATGTTGTGTGTCGGCGGCCACAGCGCTCCGGAGCTTGCCGCACGGCGACCCGGTAAGGCATTGCCCGCTCCCCGCTGGTTTCCCAGCGCTGCGACGCTGCCGACTCCCGACATTTGCGGAGCTGGGGCGTCCGGCCGCGGGTCGCGCTGGATTTGGAGCGCCTCGCAGCCAGGGGTAGAGTTGCCGGGGTCGGAGCTACAACTGGCGCCGCCCGCAGCCCCACCGGCCTCAGCGCTGCGGAGCTTACTGCACGGCGACCCGGTAAGTCATTGACCGCTCCCCGCCTCTCCGACCAGGTAGGGGACTAAGAATTAAAGTTTACCCCTTCACCCCCCCTTCACATAAAAGCCCTCCAAACTAACTGACTAACATTTAAGCAATGATTTACAGATGTTTAAGCGTCTCCCGGTCTCCAGGGAGGAGGCAGCCGCTACAGTAGTACAGACCTGGGTTAACCGTGGGTCGTTTTGGGTCAAGTTTGGCGCCAAACGCGAGCTTTGGTGCGCAGACGACATCTGGAAAAAATGGCCGGTTTTCGGAGCTTTTCGGTTTCTGGAACACCGGATAAAAGGTTGTGCACCTGTATGCAGAATCAAACTGCTACTTTTGTAAATTCTTCACTAAATTGAAAAAATGCAACAATGGTCAACATTTTTGGTTAAAAGGTTGAAACTTAAAAAGCAGAATGTGGTTAAATACATTTGCTGAATCGTGTATGTCATCATTAAAGATTAATGAACTTTGTCATTTTCCACCTTCAAACAATAATTTATCTGCATTTGATTCTGAGCTGCATTTCTGATTAATAAATTCTCTCTTAAAGTGTTGTACATTGTTAATCACAATTCATTTGCTGCACTCAGGTTTGTGTTCTCTCATTTTCAGGCTTTTATGAAAAAAATTAAATTGTAGAGTGGAACAGAGGGACTTTAGTGTGCAGTTAAGTAGTGTAACCAAATAAGGCCATGGGAAAAATAAATTGGAATTGTGGTTTGCATTTGGTATAAGATGCAGATGTGGAAGGGTTGGAGGGTGGTGGTGATATGAAATCTGTACATGATTTAGCTCAAAGAATAAGTTTAGTTGAGGGAAGGCAGTTTGAAAGACAGGTTTTAATAGAAGTGTGTTTTAAAAAAACATTTGATTGAAGAATGAGGGGAACAAAATACAATAATAATTAATCCAAAGTAGAAAAGCAGGGAAATCAATTTACAGAAACATTGCAAAGATTGAACAAGAGAACTTAGAAGTATAAAAAGAGAGTGTGTGCACATGGATGCCAGGAGTTTCCACCAGCGGCAGACCCTTGCTTGATTTTTGACATTGGTAATGTGGGAGGCATGGGGATGAGGCCAAAGTAAGTCAATAAAAGATTGCAAAGTGGCATTCGAGAGGCAGAAGGGGTCAACTGTCTTGGTCTAATTCAAACTGCAATTACTTGAAAATTATGAAAAAAAAAATAGGAGAGTGGTAAAAGCATGCTTTGATTTAAATGCCACTCAAAATTAAGCAATAAATTTATGGCTGGGTAAAAACGGAAATTCTAGCAACGCTTATTTATTTATTTATTCGTTTTTTGGCAAGGTCAGTATTTATTGCCCAAGCCTTATTGCTCTTAAGAAAACTGTTGTACGCCACCTTCATGAACTGCTACAGTTCTAGGATTTAGACCCAATGATGAAGAAGGTCTGCTGATGCATTTCTCAATCAGAATGATGTGCAACTTGAAGGGGAATATGAAGGCCGATGGTGTTCCTGTCCACTTACTTTCCTTGTCCTTGGTGGTGGAACTTGTGGGTGTGGAGATGATGTTTGAAGTAACCCAGTTGAATAACTACAGAGAATTTTGCAGTTCTGCAGAGGCAGAGTGACATGGTGAAATGAATTAATGTTGACGGAGATGGATGAGGTGCTAATCATGATGACTGCCTTGCCTTGGATAGTGGTAGGCTTCTTGAGCATTAATGGAGCTGTGACTGGCAAGTATTTCATCCTGACTTGTGGCTTGATATAATGTATTGTCTCTGTTATCATGTACTGGAAAAATCCAATAAAGCCCCTTGGGAAGTCTTTTGGTACCAGGAAGTGAATCAAGCTGCAGGATACCCAGCATCTGACCTGCTCTTCAAGTTACAGTATTTAAATGGCTGGTCATGTTGCATTTCTGGTCAGTGATGAACTCCCGACATGATGCTGATGATCGGTGACATGGTGATAGTAATGGAAAGGATAAGTGGAGATGCTCAATGCCTGACACACAATAGACTGCAAATGTTAGAACCTGGAGCAAGAAACAAACTGCTGGAGGAATACAGGAAGTCAGGCAGCATCAGTGAGGGGAAATAGACAGGCAACGTTTTGGGTCAGGACCCATCTTCAGACTGATGCCTGATTCTCCTGCACGAATGCTACCTGACTCTTAAGAGATCTGAAGCGAAGTGAACCGTGTCAAATTCAGAGTGAGAATTAACGCATTGAATGCATTGTCAATGACACCCTCCAACAATAGCATAATGATTGCTTGAAGGCTACTGAATTGGAACTGTACTATTTTTTTGTGTTCAGGGCAAACCTTGGCAGTTTGCCACTTTGTTGGAGAGACGCCCATGTTGTAACTATATTGGAACGGCATGATTAGAGGTATGATAGCATTCAGTACTACATTTGAGACGTTGGCCTTATCCCATATTATTCTCTGTTATCATTTGGTTTCGTGTGGAGTGAATCAAATTGGCTGAAAGCTGGCTTCTGGCTGAACATGATTTTAAATGCTTCAATCCTGTTTATACCACTCACATGCTGTGCCACACCATCATGGAAAATGGGATTTTTTATTTTGAGTCTCCTTATCCTGTAAAATGTTTGATTGTTCAACAAGCACAATAGAAAATAACCGTCCAGAAATGAATGCCCGATTTGTTCTGCTAAACATGGGGAAATGTTGCCGCAGCTCATTGCATTGTTTAATAGGCACTATTATGTATCATGTTCAGCATTTTTTTAGGGGTGAATTTTTAAGCTGAGGGAAGCAGGCCACAGCATGACCAATGATGGGAATTCTATAATTAAAGAGCCCAGACATGGTTTCTTAATACAATGTTTGGAAATTAATCTTACATCCTATGTCATAAATCGTTGGAATATACCTTGAGAATAATAAATTAGGGTTTTGAACAAAAGTATTTCATACAAAATAATATGTAGGCTCCAATGAAGAAATCTTGCTCAATCCCCCATCCCACTACAAGAAACAGCTCATTGTACTTTTCCATTAATTACTGAATATAAATGCTAATTCTTGAAGATTTGCCCTCCCATGAAATGATCTAGCAGAGTTCCTGACATTGGGTGCTGTACGAGTGGAGTTTGCACATTTTCCCTCCTCCCCCTACTGCCTGGGTTCCATATCCCACAGACATGTTGCTTGGAAGGTTAATTGGTTACTGTACATTGTCCAAGTGTGGAAGGGGGGGGGGATCTTGATGAGTATGTGAGAGAGAATGTTGTAAGGAAATAAGTCGGGGAATAGGGCTGATAGAAATGTTACGTGAGCTGGCCGGGACTTGATGGGCTTAATGGCCTCTTTATATGTCATAAGAAAGTATAAGTACTCATGTTGTTATCCACAGGGCCAGTTTTACCTCGATTTTGTGCACTCCTGCCACATGTATGATGTTTTATTAACAATTGAAATAAACAACATTTATTTTCTTCATCAACTCTTTGTTACTTCCATAAAGCATTTTTCAAAGTTAGCAAGGCACAACCTCCCTCTGTGGTATCAATGTTCGTGATGTGTCCATGTTAATAGATTAATAAGAAACAAGGGAAACATAAGGTGGCTTTAAAGGTGGCTTAAATGTGACTCGTAATAATCAACTATTTCTCAGTCAATATTATTACTGGAATACTTATTCAGTGATACTCACCTCTGGAGTTACATCTCTCGGGGCAAATCCAGTTCCCCCAGTGGTTAAAATAAGATTCAATTCCTTATCATCGCACCATTCAATGAGAGTTTCCTAGAAAAGAACACACAATAATATCAAGCAGTGCAAGGTTCTTTTTCTGTGAAAGCAAAGCAAATCTATGATAAAGCATATTTCCACACATACTGGTTTATTTAGAATCTCAGAATGCATGCAAAGCCTTTGCAATTCCATATTTAAACAGTCCAAGAAAGCAAACTGACATTATGTCAGCTGATAAGAAACATGATGGTGATCTCAACGAGTTTATTACACGTGTTAAGACTCCCAGATGTAGGATTATTAAGCAATACCCAAAGTCCAATATTACGTTATGCCAGGACAACAAATTCCTGTTTGTTGCAAATATGTAGAGTAAATGGTTAGGAGTAAATCTTGTGATATAAATGTTAGTTCCAATTGTTGTGACTATTGGATAAGGAATGCTTGTGAATATATGTGAATCAATCTGGAATTCTAGTTGGTCAGTAATATAAATTAATTTTTGTTTACCAAAACCCATCAATGACTGTAAACAGCTATTTTTATAAAGTGCACTTGTGAGGTTGTTCTGTATATCACACTACATTTATATGAATTTAGTTATTGTTTCATCACAATTCTTTATGATTAAATTGACAAGCATGCCATTTAGAATCATAGTCCCACAGCATGGAAACACCAATTTTCCCATACATGTCCCATCTACACTAATTCCTCCTGTCTACATTTGGCTCATATCCCTCTAAACCTGTCCTATCCATGTACCTGTCTAAATGTTTCTTAAACGTTACGATAGAACCTGCTCAACATCTCCCTATAGCTCAGGCCGTCGAGTCCTGGCAACATCCTTGTAAAATCTTATACAACTGCAACATGACCTTCTGACGTCTAGACTCAATGCTCAATTTGATGAAGGCCAATGTACCAAAAGCCTTTTTAACCATCATATGTAACTGTGATGTTTAAGAAGGAACTGCAGATGCTGGACAAAAATGCTGGAGAAACTCAGCGGGCGAGGCAGCATCTATGGAGCGAAGGAATGGGTGATGTTTCGGGTTGAGACCCTTCTTCAGATATGTAACTGTGATGCCACTTTCAATTAAATATGTACCGATACTCCCAGATCCCTCAGCTCTATAACACTCCCCAGAGCCCGACTGTTCACTGTGTAGGCTCTGCCCATGTGTGTGCTCCAAAAATGCAACACCTCACAATTTCTCTGTATTAAATTCCATCAACCATTCCCCAACCCACCTGCCCAACCCATCAAGATCCTGCTGCAATTTTTGACAACCATCTTCGCTAACTATAATACTACCCACTTTTGTGTCATCTTCAAACTTGCTAACCATTTCATGTACGTTCTCATCCAAATCATTGATATAGATGACAAACAGCAACGGGCCCAGCACCAAACCCTGAGGCACTGGCTTCAAGTCCCAAAAGCAACCTTCCATCATCACCATCTGCTTCCTTCCATTCAGCTATCTCTCCTTGAATCCCATGGGATCTGACCTTCCAGAGCAGCCTCCAATGCGGAACCTTGTCAGATGCCTTACTAAAATCCATATGTCCATACCTCTTCCTTCATTGACCTTTTTGGTCACATCCTCAAAAAGTTAATTCGTTAGACACGACCTCCCATGTATAAAACCACATTGACTATCCCTAATCAGTCCTTGTCTATGTAAGTGTATGCAAATCCTATCCCTCAGAATACTCTCTAATAAATTTCTGACCACAGACGTTAAGCTGGCCTGTAGTTCCCAGCCTTTTCCCTGCAGCCCTTCTTGAATAGAGGCACAACATTTGCCTCCCTCCAATCTTCCAACGCCTCACCTGAATATAACGACGACATAAATCACAGCGAGGGCTTCTGCAATTTCCTCTCTAGCTTCCAACAGTGTCCTTGGTTATATCAGATTTGCTATCTTTATTCTCATTTTCTTTTAACCATCCATCATTTGACTTTTCCTCCTTTTGTGCATTGTCCAAGAATGACATTTGCTTCTTATGCAACCACACTAAAAAAGAAACTGTTACAGACAGCAACATATGAAAGGACTGCATCTGTGCCCAAGATGAGGTATTCCATACCAGGACATCAGAGATGTCCTCTATCTTTAGAGAATGGGGGTTCCCCTCTTCTATCATAGATAAGGCCCTCACACACGTCTCCTCCGTAACCCGCAGACCCGCTCTTGCTCCCCCTCCCCCCAGTCACAACAGGGACAGAGTCCCCCTAATCCTCACCTTCCATCCCATCAGCCGTCGCATACAACATATTTTCATTTGGTATTTCATTTGGCATTTTCGCATCCTCCAACGGAATCCCACCAATAGTCATACCTTCCCATCTCCTTTCTGCAACTCCCTGGTTAACTCATCCTTTCCCACCCAAACCACCCCCTCCCCAAGTCGCCTTCCCCTGCAACCGCAGGAGATACAACACCTGTCCCTATACCTCCTCCCTCGAGTTTGGCCAGGGACCCTGGCAGTCCTTTCAGGTTAGGCAGAGGTTCACTTGCACCTCCTCCAACCACATCTACTGTATTTGTTGTTCCAGGTGTGGACTCTTATATATCGGTGAAACCAAATGTAGACTGAGCAATCGTTTCGCTGAACAACTTTGCACTGTCCGCCTTGGCCTACGTGATCTCCTGGTTGCCAAACAGTTTAACTCCCCTTCCCATTCCCTTTCTGTCTACCTTTCTGCCAAGGGCCTCTTCCATTGTTAGAGTGAGGCCAAATGCAAATTGGAGGAACAGCACCTCATTTTTCACTTGCACAGCTTACAACTCAGCGGTATAACTTCAAGTCACCCTTGCATCCCCTTTCACTCCGTCCCTCCCCCATCTTAGTTGTCATACTCATTTCACTGTCATCCTGTTGAGTTTCATTGTCTGCATATCTTGCTATCTCCTAGCCCACAGCCAACAATGGACCATTGTGGGCTCCACCTTTCCTTGATCATCTTTACTTTTTTGCATATCTTGTATTTGTTTGTTTTATATCTCTCTATATCACCATCTATATCTCTCATTTTCTTTTCCCCTCAGTCTGAAGAAGGGTCTTGACCCGAAACATCACCTACTCTTTTTCTCCACTGATGCTACCTGGTCCGCTGAGTTACTTTAGCTTTTTGTGTCTTCGGTTTAAACCAGCACCTTCTGACACATTAAATAGAAAAATAGTTTTTTGGCACAGTGATAGAGTTGCTGCCTTACAATACCAGAGACCCGGGTTCGATCCTAACTTGCTGTCTGTATGGAGTTTGTACGTTCGCCCTATAACCACATGGGTTTTCTCCAGGTGCTCCGGTTTCCTCCCATGTCTAAAAGACGTGCAGGTTTGTAGGTTAATTGGCTTCTGTAAATTGTCCCTAATCTGTAGGATAGAACTAGTGTACGGTGATCATTGATCAGTGGGGACTCACTGGGCCAAATGGCCTGTTTCCTCGTTGTATCTCTAAACTAAACTAAGCTAAAGGAAAAGGGAAATCACAGCAGGTGATATACTCTGGGCTCCAAATAAGTCATAGGAAGAACAAACAAGTATAAATACAAATTTCTGAGAAGTGCAAAATTAGTTAAACTGTAATAGTTGGGTATTTCAATTACCCTAACGTTAATTGGAACAGTACTAAATGAAAAGGTTACAGAAGGCACAGAATTCTTGAAATACGTATATTCTAATAATTGTTTTTAATCAGTGCAATGCAAGCCAAATAAAAGGGGAGGCAGTACTTATTTTTAGGGAATCATGTGGTAAAGAGGCATTGCGAGAACAAACTGGGGGCAGTGTTCATATTTTAACAAGCTTGGCATGGTTGTAGAAAAGACAAAAATAGATTGGGAGACAAAAGTGCTGGAGAAACTCAGCAGGTGCGGCAGCATCTATGGAGCGAAGGAAATAGGCAACGTTTCGGGCCGAAACGTTGCCTATTTCCTTCGCTCCATAGATGCTGCCGCACCCGTTGAGTTTCTCAAGCACTTTTGTCTACCTTCGATTTTCCAGCATCTGCAGTTCCTTCTTCAACATAAATAGATTGGGAGAGATGTTTTAAATTGGTGCAAATTCCAATCTTACAAAGTTGAGATATGATTTAGCAAAAGGAGATTGGTAAATCCAAATGGAGAGACAAGGAGGAGAGAGTGATGGTCCAGAATTTATACCCATTAGAAAAAAGGTTAAATGCTCCCATTGACCATCTCCCATCGATATCAAGCAACATGCAGAGCCGGGTATAACAAAAGAAAGTAAAACTATATATATCAAACATCTACATAGCAGCAAGTCTGAAGGAGCTTAGAAGATGCAGGGTGTAATTAGAAAGGAAATTAGAAAAGTAAAGAGGGTGCATGAAGAAATGTTGGCAGGTAGAATCAAGGAAAACCCTGGTATTCCATATGTAGGTGAAGGAGTAGAGTTTTAGAAAGGAAACAGTAGCTGCCATTGGAGATACAAAACAGCAGTGTGGGGAAATTATTGCAAGAGATTCTGAGAGAGAGGATTGATCTACCAGCATTTGGATAAGCAGGGACCGATTAGAGATACATTTGTACTATCTCAGTGCTATTATCATGTTAGTAATCCAGCGGTCTAGACAAACAATTTAGAGACATAAATTCAAATCCCACTTGGCAACAGTGGAATTTAGATCCAGGTAATAATCTGGAATTTTACAAGAACATCTGGCCATTAGTAACACTGATCACGAAAACACTGGATTATTTAAAAAAAACCTGTTTAGTTCACTGATGCCTAAGCTGTCTGCGCTTTGTGAAATGAAGATTTATTCTTTCCCTCAGGATTAATTTCAATAATTTTGATCATTAAAGTTAAACCTACTGGTTTGAAATTAGTTGATTAACTCTGCAATAGTTTTTAAACATTTTGTTTGTTATTCATTTTCAGAATGTAAACATTACTGGCAACGTTGGCATTTATTGTATGTCCATAAATACTCCCAAATTAAAGAGGCAGTTAACAGTCAAGCATACTGGTGAGTGTGAAGTCACATTTGAGACAGTCTTTTTTAGACTGGCAGATTTAATTTACGGAAGGACACTGGTTAACCAAATGGGTTTTTATGACCATCCAGTGAATGGTTACAGTTATTTTTTATTTAGTCACTTGAATTTGAGTTCTGCAGTTGTCACGGTGGGATTCAAACATAGGTCTCCGGATCAAACATTCAGAATCTAACTGCTAATTGAGTAACTTAACTACCATGCTGTCAAACGTGCAGAATCCAACAGTCATCCAATCCTTCAACATTTATTGTCAAGAGAGATTTGCCAACCTATAATCAGAGTCTCTGCAATATAGATAGATAGATAGATAGATCCTTTATTGTCATTCAGACCTTTCGGTCTGAACAAAATTATGTTGCCTGCAGTCATACACAGAATCAATAATAACAAAACATACAATAAACACAAATTAAACATCCACCACAGTGAGTTCACCAAGCACATCCTCACTGTGATGGAGGCAAAGTCTTAGTCTCTGTCTCTTCCCTCCTTGTTCTCCCTCTGCGCCGAGGCGATCGATCCAGGCCGAAGATGCTGCTCTCCAGTCCAGCAGACCTCCGTGGTGATGTCGCCGCCGCCAAAAGCTGGAACGCTGTCTCCGCTCCGAGACGGCCCGCCACAGTATCCTCCTTTGCTTCTGTTTAACTTGGGAAATATTTCATCAAGGCCAAACGATTTATCCTCTTTCAAAGATGCTAAACCCCTTGGTACACAAAAATGCTGGAGAAACTCAGCGGGTGCAGCAGCATCTATGGAGTGAAGGAAATAGGCAACATTTCGGCCAGAAACGTTGCCTATTTCCTTCGCTCCATAGATGCTGCTGCACCCGCTGAGTTTCTCCAGCATTTTTGTGTACCTTCGATTTTCCAGCATCTGCAGTTCCTTCTTAAATGCTAAACCCCTTAATGGATCGCCCGTTTCGTTTGTCCCATTCAATATTTTTTTGCTATTGTCTTCCTTAATTCCATCTGTAACGGCAAATGTCCAACTTTTCCAGTACCTCTTTTCCCGTTGCCATTACTACATAGGTAAGTAGGAGTGATCTTATGCAGACCTTATAGAACAGATCATCCAGTCGTTATTTCCAGTTGGTTGTTTATTGAAGTAGATGTACAAACAAAGAGATGAACGTACCAGGTTTTCCTTATTCTACACGCAAGTTGTAGATGTTCTGTCCCCGGTCTGGCCTGAACTGTATGCTCTCCCCCGTGTGCCTGTCACTTCCTGTTCCCTATGCCCTAATATATACCCCACTCTGTGTATCTAATGACTGTCCCAAATGTCATAAATAATACTGAAAGATATATCCAGACAAAATAATATAATATGCCAAAAGTAGCTAGCCTAAACATAAATGGCTCCTACACCCTAAATGTCTTTCGTATATAACGAAACAATTACCAATAAACATTAAAAGGAGCTACAAAAACTTTACACATATTAAAAGAAAGGTATGTACTATGTGTTGGCATCTAATCTTCTTTAGTGATTCAATCTTCTTCTCTCCCTTCTTGTTATCCTTATCTTGCTGCACATCACAGTCGGGCCACCACAGGAATCACAGATAGTCAATATGCTTTTCTGATACCTTGACCTGATGAAACATTGCTTTGATATCAGTCATCAAAGCAAATTGTTCTCGTCTGATTCTGATGAGATCTCCAATGAGTGAGTTGGTAAGGTCTGGACCCTGCAGCAGTTGGCAGTTAAGTGATGTTCCTTTGAAGACTGCTCCACAGTCAAAGCCAACCCTTAAGTTTCCTTTCCTTGAATGATACACAATGTACCAGAGTTCTCCATCACTTCGATTCAGCTGGTCCACTGGTACCATTTCAGCATAACCATTTTCAATCATTTCTGTGAGGAAAGATGTATATTCCTCATGGCACTTTGTATTCTTGCCAAACCTGCGTTTTAGGCTCTGGATGAGCTGCTCTCTGCAATGCAATGGTTATTTGGCATGCTGCCACTTTCTTGTTTGAAAGGTAAGTCTAGACAATAGTGTCCATCTGTCATCTTTGCTGAGCGATTCATAATATCCAAGAACTTTACCTCTTCTCTGGACATTTCCTCTGTTTCCTTGCTGGTTCTTTCACTGAAGTCGTGATGAAATTGTTTGACCAGTAGCTCCTCTAGGTTTACAATGGATATTCGATTGACAGCAGCAGCAGGACAGCCATTTCATCCCAGCTGTTGTTGTCTCTTCTCAGGGGACATTGATGACCCACCCAAGTAGGGTCCTCACAGCGTATGGTCCATCTCCTTGGCTGTTGACCAACTCCCAAGGTTCCAATCCATTTGAAGCATTTGTCCCAATGAGTAGGTCAATGCCAGTGTCTATTCCAGGAGTCCTGATATTCTTCAAGTAAGGCCATTGTAAGATGTCTTCCTGCCTGGGAATATTTAGCTGAGAAACAGGCATGGTCTTATGTGTGAACACATCAGATAATTGAATAAAATTGTCTTTGGCCAAAATAGATATTTCCAAACCTGAGATATGATGACTGATCACAGGCTTCACTTGGTTCATGGTATACAAGAGAATATTGGTCTTTAGTTCTGTAATGTTCAGCCTTCTCATCAAGCTTTTGGTGCAAAAGGTAGATGAACATCCATGATCCAAAAAATGTATATGTTTGCAACATTGTGTCCCCCTTGTGGCTCTTTACCTGTACTGGTACAATGGAGAACACGCAGGTTCCATCACCGGCCCCAATATGCCCACACATATGAGGTGAGGGAACAGCATTACTCACAATTAGTTTCTCATTCTGTTCTGTATGCTCTGGCTTCTTCTCTTTGTTCTTTTGTTCAATGTGAAGTATTTCAGGATTATTTTGGTTGCACACATCACAAGTCAAACGACTCTTGCAGTCTTTGCTCATGTGTCCTATCGTCACACATCCAAAGCAGACTCCCTTCTCCTTTAAGAAGTCTATCCTCTCTCTGTCCCCCTTCTTCCTGATCTGTGGACACCACCACCAATGTGTGACTACTTTTATTACAGAACAAACAGGAAACCTGAGAATTGGTGATAGATACATTTATTTTCATTCCATTCGTTGTCAGATTTTCTTACACTGCTGTTTCTGCAGGTATTACAGCAGTTGAAAAAATGCTTCCTCTTGGTCCTGGCCTTTCTCTTGCTTTAGCAAAAGTAGAGCTTATGACAGTTGATATCCTCGCATCCTGGATGTTTCCAAAAAGTGGATCTGATAGTATCTTCACTTATCTCTCTATGAAGTCTACCAGGACAGAAAATCTAGCTCGATGTCCACGCCTTTCCAGTAGCTGTCATGCCCTATCCCTCCACTTGTCCCTGAGCTTGTTAGGCAGTTTTAGGATAGTCTTCATATTGGAAGCAACATTCATTTCCTCCATATACAGTGCATTCAGAAAGTATTCAGACCCCCTTCACTTTTTCCACATTTTGTTACGTTACAGCCTTATTTCAAAATGGATTAAATTATATTTTATTATCATCACTCTACACACAATTCCCCAGAATGAAAACAGGTGTTTAGAAATTTTTGTAAAATAATTAAATAACTGAAAAATCACATTTACATAAGTATTCAGACTTTTAGCTATGACACTCAAAATTGAGCTTAGGTTCATCTTGTTTCCATTGATAATCCTTGAGATGTTTCTACAACTTGATTGGGGTCCACCAGTGGTAAATTAAATTGATTGGACATGATTTGGAAAGGCACACACCTGACTATATAAGGTCCCACAGTTGACAGTGCACGTCAGAGCAAAAATGCCATGAAGACGAAGGAATTGTCCGTAGACCTCCGAGACAGGATTGTGGCGAGACACAGATCTGGGGAAGGGTATAAAACAATTTCTGCAGCATTGCAGGTCCCGAAGAGCACAGTGGCCTCCGTCATTCAGAAAAGAGTGGGTTAACATGATGAGCGTTTGATGGCACAGGGCCTGTACTCGCTGGAGTTTAGAAAAATGAGGGGGGACCTCATTGAAACATACCAAATAGTGAAAGGCTTGGATAGAGTGGATGTGAGAGGATGTTTCCACTGGTGAGAGAGTCTAGGACGAGAGTTCATAGCCTCAGAATTAAAGGAGTTTACCTTTAGGAAGGCAATGAGAAGGAATTTCTTCAGTCAGAATGTGGTGAATCTGTGGAATTCTTTGCCACAGAAGGCTGTGGAGGTGGTCAATTGATAATTTTGCTTTAAAATAGATAGCTTCTTGATTAGTATGGGTGTCAGGGGTTATGAGAAGGCAGGAGAATTGGGCTAAGAGGAAGCGATAGATCAGCCATGATTGAATGGCGGAGTAGACTTGATGGGCCGAATGGCCTAATTCTGCTCCTATCACATGACCTTGTGATTACAGCATCCCGGGGCATGCCACTCTCGAGTCTGCGCTAGCCTCATAAAATGTGGGCACCCCCTTCTGTGTATATAACCCCACCCACAAGTTTAGGAAAAAGATACAGAAATACAAGCAGTAACTAACTTAAGAATAAATAGCTCCCACACACATTTGTTTTAGATTTGGAAAAATTTCAGTAAAATTGCTGCGTGAATATAAGTTAAATATTGATGTGTAAATTTGACAACATTTATTGATTTTCAGTAATTATTGAAGTTTTGTAAACAGCTAAAAAATGTTAATAATTGAAATAACATTCATTCAAGAGATGATTTTGATTTGATAAGAAAATTAACAATTAAAGAAGGGTCCTGACTTGAAAAGTCATCTATCCATGTCATCCAGAGATACTGCCTGACCTGCTGATTTACTTCAGCACTTTGTTTTTGTTTTATAAACCATCATCTGCAGTTCCTTATGTCTACATTGTAAGTCATAGCGCAAATTGCTATGACTGAAGGAAACTATGTGTCACCTTATTTTACAGTGTGAATTACTGTAACTACCTAATCGAGAAAATCACAGCTTTTTGCATGTACAGGATCAGTAAACAATAAAAATACAAAAAATTGGGGTTATTTTGTCATCAAAACAAATGCCATTAAACATTAATATGCCTTTGATAAAAATTCTACTTGGATGTTAATATATTTATTACCTAAAGCTCAAAATTACGAGTAAGGATAAGAGCGGTAAGTGATAATACAGAACATTTTAAATAGTGCATCAATAAACAGAGCTGTAATTTGTCAGAGGACAGGCATTTAATTATTGGCTTCCACTGTGCTCAGTTGTCTTGCTTATCACAAGGAATCTGAATGCAAATGAAGAAGCTGTGGCCTTTAAATGAACTTTAGAATGCACTGCTGTAAATAAAATATGTTTCCATAAATCAGTGAACCTTTCAGCTTGTAATCCATTTATTCTGTCACAATTGCAAGATCCTGATGTTGTGTCATTTGTGTTTCACACACACACACATAAAATAACTGAGCTTTCAATTTTGGAGCTCAAGAATTGTTCAATGTTTTTAAATAAATATATATTATTTGTAATATAAAATTCTAATCCTATTCTTTATGTGGCCACTGGATAATATAAGGAAAATGATCTATATCATGCAAATTATTTAAGTAATCTACTGTAACAAGTCTCAGATGAAGATCATCTGAGCATTTTGTTCTTAAGTTCATTCCCATTCATGTCAAGGTTTCACTTGGTGCCAAAACAACACTCTGCTGCAAAGCTGATTCAAAACATACGGACATTTTGTGGATGGAGGTTCTAGTGTTTAGCTGCACAATCTCTCATGGGTTTAATGTATATTTTCTATCTTGATCAGTTCCAAAAAGCATAATAATCAGGTGCTTGAGGTCTTACTAAGCAGCAATGGAGGTGGTGCAATGCATTGGTCAGAAGGGATTAGAAAGCATTGGAGCCAGGCAGTGATGTGTGATAGACACAAAATGCTGGAGTAACTCATCTCTGGAGATAAGAAATGGGGGACGTTTCAGGTTGAGACCCTTCTTTAGACCCGAAACGTCACCCATTCCTTCTCTCCAGAGATGATGCTTGTCCCGCTGAGTTACTCCAGCATTTTGTGTCTATCTTTGGTTTAAACCAGCATCTTCAGTTCCTCCCTACACAGTGATGTGTGATATAGATAGATCAGCTGCTCAAGAGGCCTGGACTTGGAAGGGATACATGAGGAAATTGCAGCATTTGGAAATTCCTGCGGAGTAAGGTACCGAGGCCATCTAGGTGACAGAGCAAACGGCGAGATCAATCAGAAACAAAGAGACATATAAAGAAAGAGGAAAAGACAAGAAATGCACAGAAAGAAAGTAAAGGGCCTGTCCCACTTACGTGTCCTTGGCACGCACATTACGCGACCTCGTGGTCCCGTTGAGTTGTGATGGTCCCGCGGAGGTCGGGCGCGATTACATGAGTACACACAGCTGTCTGGAGTGCGTGACGGTATTTGAAGATGGACACAAAGCTGGAGTAACTCAGCGGGACCGGCAGCATCTCTGGAGAGAAGGAATGGGTGATGTTTCGTGTCGAGACACTTCTTCAGTCTGAAAAGAAGGGTCTTGACCCGAAACGTCACCCATTGCTTCTTTCCAGAGATGCTGCCAGTCCTGCTGAGTTACTCCTGCATTTTGTGTCCATCTTCAATTTTCTTGGCCCCGCTCTGGGAGTAGAAGTGGGGGCGGATCCGGACCGCAACGGCCGTGAGCCCCAGGCCGAGTTCGGCGATCGTTTGCCTGCTTCTGCTGCTGTAGAAGGTGAGACGTTGCGTCGCGCCAGGGTCTTGGGCCTGTCCCACTTTGGCCGTCAGTTCCGCGACAGGCCATTGGCGCGCGAAGATTTCGTTCACTACAAATATTTCAGAGCCCGGCGCTATGTCGCGCACAACTACATACCCTTCCGCGCTTCTAAGTGAGACCGGCCCCGCGCGCCCATACGATGCCCGTGCGCCTAAACGCGACCACGCCGGCGCGTAATTTGCGTGCCATGGACACATAAGTGAGACAGGCCCTTAAGAGAGAAGTCGTGAGAGTGAGTAGCAATGAAATAGACAAAGAATAACTAAAAATTGTACAGAAGAAAGGAAAAGGAATGTAAATTACGAATGCAATTTCTTTCCAATAATCTGCTAAAAGTTCAGTACAATTTTTGAAAGCATTAAAAGTGAGAAAAAAGGATAAAAGGAGTAAAGTAACAATGAGGACATTTTCTGCTGAAAAAGAGAACCCTCAGCCATACATTAAGGGAAAATGTGAAATGCACCATTAGTCTGTAAAAGAAAGCTTTTGGTCCCACGTCGAAGAATGAACCATTCTTTTGGTTTCTGAATGCCGCATTCCAACGGAGGGGGGTGGAAATCTCTTGAGTTTTATTTTCTGTGCATTTTTAGAAGATCAATTCTATATTAAAACTATGATTCACAACTGTGGCAAAATACTTGGAAAAAGGATCAAGTGCAGGCAGGTGAGATTAGTTTATCTTTGCATCATGTTGGGCATGGATATTGATGGCAAAAGGCCGGTTCCTGGCTATGCTGTTCTATGTTCTGTATGTTTAATTTGGAATCCGGGGAAGAGTTGAAACTGTTTGAGTGGAAGTTTGAAATTGACTTAATAACCAAGATTTAAAACAAACTCCTCAATGAGCCTTATGGGCCTGTCCTACTTAGGTGACTTTTCAGCCGACTGCAGGAGACTATGCAGTCGCCACATGGTCGCGGGTGGTTGCCGGGGAGTCGCCTTCATGGTTGTGAGTAATTCACGCATTCTGGGAACTAGTCGCGGCCTCATTAAGGTGGCAGCGGATTTTTCAACATGTTGAAAAATTAGCGGCGACTAGAATGAAGCCGTCATGGAGAGTTGTGAGAATTCTCGTCTCGTAGGTGGGTCGCCAGGTGGTCCTAGTGGGTTGCCAGGAGGTCGAAGGTTCTCGTAGGTTGTAGCCGGAGCTGACAGGTGAATTTCCTTGGCTCATTGGGGAAAAAAAACGTAAGCAGTAGTTTTCAGAACCAAGGATAACCGACTGGTAATGTTAAATGTCCGCCGAACTTCACAACCGTGTATCTTTGGCTTCTTAAAAGTTGGCTGGCTTCTTAAAAGTTGTCTCCACTCCTTCTCCCTCCTTCTCCCCCCTCCCCCATACCCCCTTTTTTAAAGGACTTACCGTAGACTGTTCTTAGCCGTTTTAAGTACAGCGCCAACCTTCCTGTTCATCGTGGTGCGTGTCTGTATCACCTTGGCTTTGCACCGTGGTAATCAATCAGCGCTCCCCCCGCTTGCCCTATCCCCCGCCTGCGATGTGTGTGTGTGTGTGTGTGTGTGTGTGTGTGTGTGTGTGTGTGTGTGTGTGTGTGTGTGTGTGTGTGTGTGTGTGTGTGTGTGTGTGTGTGTGTGTGTGTGTGTGTGTGTGTGTGTGTGTGTGTTCCACTCCACCCCCCGCCGTTCCAGTTGCCGGTTTTTCAGGTGACTGCTGGCAACTTGACAGTCGCCGGCAGTCACCTGAAAAATCGCGTAAGTGGGACAGGCCCATTATATTAAATACTGAGACTTTTCTTTGAAAATAAATGTTGGTCATTTATATAAAGAATAAAATAAAATAATTAGGGTTTTGGATACATAAAAGCTCCACAGGTGTTTCAAACAATTTCATAAAGAGCAAAAATAACTTGAACTTTGCACCTGTGGCATTATGACTTAGGCTTTCAGAGAGCATAAGTGAAATGTTGGTGTTGAATAGTTTAGCAGAGATACTTGTCAAATAGGTTTTGCAGATTTATACCAGAAATCTGCCTTTCTGGAAAATATGGGAATTTCATTGCTACTGTTCGAACATTCTTGCCGGAGTGCTGGGGAATTTGATCAATTCTATTTTTAAACCATGATCTTGTCTTTTAGTGCCCGATTCGTCAGAGAACTACAATGTATACTTGTCAGAAACTGTTCCTTTCTCTTGCACCTTTTTGAAATGAAACCAGGCTGTTCATAACCTCAGGGTCATACCAAGGTTATTTATTTTAATCATTGTACATCTGTCCCTGCCTTAGCTCATATGCTGCCGAAAACCTTAAGAATTTGATGTTTTCAAAGCCTTCCTGGTTGTTGGGTGCGAGCATTGTATCCATCAACCATCTGCTGTTTGGGTTGTGGATTTTCTGCTCTAACTTCAAAAGATCAAATGAAAATACAAAGATACTGAAGCTATTGATCTAGAGTGTCATAAATCTTATAATTAAATTATAACAAGAGATTGGGAGAATTACCTGTCGGATTCATATTCTCTTATGATATGAACTGAGATACACCTCCAATTTGTCATACCCATAGTACCTATAATTAGTTAATCAATTTTCAGTATCTATTAACCTTATATACATCCTGACATTCAGAAATGGATAGACTTCCTATTTGTGGTATTTATGGTGCCTATTTCAACATTAAAAACTCACTAATATCCTTCCTTAATATTGGTCAAATGAAATATTCATCTTCTGTCAAATCCATCTCGATGCAATATATCTGGTATTATATGAACTGCTACTATTTCTATTAGCTAATAGTCACAGGACCAGTTGAGGTTCAGGGCACATGACTATAACTGGCTTTGCTTTCAATTTAACTGCAGTATCCATACACAATTTATTGAGCTATCTAGAAGGATAACATTTGTACAGAACCATTCAGAACTTATTAGGAGTTACTTGAAAGGTTAATACAGTGTAAGCCATATAGATCATGATTGTAAGAAATATCACTCAACTTAACTAACAGCAGCACCTTTTTACGAACAACACAACCATAGTATTATAAAGATCAACCATTCTATTTTGGAGCCAGTGGAATGCATTCATTACCTAATAAAAATAACATTATCTATGGATAAAAAAACATAAATTACAATAACATTGTTTTGCACAAAAATTCAGTGAGCATTTTACTGTCAAATATATAGGAATGAAAAATTACATGAGAGCAAAGCATTTAAAAAGCATTCAAGATTGATATTTGCACAGAACTGCGATTAATAGTCGGGATGAACTGAATGGCATTATCAGCACAGTGAAATTCATATGTTTAAATCTGTTTAAAAGATGCAAACATTGGAAAATCTCAGCTGCATGGTTTTATCCATGTAGCAGGAAGCATTAAATATCTTTGTCCATAAGAACTCAAATCTTATTTTATTTTGTTTGTTAGTGTGTATGAGAATTTGCCTCATTCTTACATCGGTCAGGGAAGGTAATGAAGGGTTGCCACTATATTTCTGCCGTTGGGAAGATTCTACGTAGAAGAAAGGCTTAATTTTGGGCTTCTGTTCTTAAATTATGCCAATTATGATTCACTCACAAAACCTTCAATGTATACAAAGAATCTAAGGCCCAATTCCCTGTCCTTTTGCCAGGATAATAATGGGCATTGGTAAGAACTTACAAAAGACAGAAAAAACGTAACAGTGAGAAAATACATAAAAATGCCAAGGTAAAGAGAAGCAAAGCAACGTTTGTACATTTTTCGAAAGATAAACCACCAGTGATGATCCTCACAAAATCCTGCAGATCAATTAAAATATACCAGGTATTAACACCATAATGAATCATTAAGTTGTCATATTTAACAACGAACAGAGACCAACAGCACCAGGTTCACTGATTCGATATAGCCTCATTTAACTTTATGAATAATACATAAATGATTAACATACTATTCGTGACTTGTCTCATTTGACTTCAACAAAATAACTGTCAACCACTCTCTTGAATCCTCCTTCTCAGTCTAGTGAAAGCTTTTCCCTTCCACTTTTGCTTTTAACAAATTCAATGGGTCTCAGAGTCATTGTGATGATCTACATACCCACACATCTCTCTCCAAATGTTTGCAAGTGGCAAAGACAATCTATAATAGGGAAGCTCCACATTGCCTCGAATCAACATTTGAAATATTCACCGAAAGCAAATATTGAACTATAAATCCTTCAATCTTTACAATTCATGGCAAAACAGCTCAAAAGCTGACTGATTAACATTTCAGCCGATCATCTCATAGTTCTTATACCAAAAAATGGCAATACATTTTGGTTTAAATTCACAATCTATTTGCCAAATTCTTCCTATAGAACATTAAAAAAAAAGACAATATTATGAACTAGGTGTAATATCACTAATTATTTTCTCCATGTCCATTGTTTGAACAATTTAAAATATGTCAAAATGGTTTGGTCAATGCATTTTACTCGTAGAATCAATCTGATTACCATTCTATCCAATCTTTTGCTAATAGAATGTTTTTTCAAAATGGCTTTTCAAAATGCAGCACAAAAATGTACATATACATGCAAAATAACTGCAAAATTCAAGATTCAAGAGAGTTTATTGTCATGTGTCCCTGATAGGACAATGAAATTCTTGCTTTGCTTCAGCACCACAGAACATAGTAGGCATGACTTCAGAACAGATCAGTGTGTCCACATACCATTATATAAATATATACACACATGAATAATTAAACTGATAAAGTGCAAATAAACATATAATGGGCTATTAATGTTCAGAGTTTTGTCCGAGCCAAGTTTAATAGCCTGATGGCTGTGGGGAAGTAGCTATTCCTGAACCTGGTCATTGCAGTCTTCAGGCTCCTGTACCTTCTACCTGAAGGTAGCGGGGAGTTGAGTGTATGGCCAGGATGGTGTGGGTCCTTGATGTTACTGCCAGCCTTTTTGAGGCAGCGACTGCGATAAATCCCCTCGATGGAAAGGAGCCGATGATGGACTGGGCAGTGTTTACTACTTTTTGTAGTCTTTTCCACTCCAGGGCGCTCAAGTTGCTGAACTAAGCCACGATGTAACAGGTCAGCATGCTCTCCACTGTGCACTGTAGAAGGTAGAGAGAGTCCTCCTTGACAATCTGGCTCTCCGTAATCTTCGCAGGAAGTAGAGGCGCTGATCTTAATAATTGCATCAGTGTTCTCGGACCAGGAAAGATCTTCAGAGATGTGCACGCCCAGGAATTTGAAGCTCTTGACTCTTTCAACCATCGACCTGTTGATATAAATGGGACTGTGGGTCCCCATCCTACTCCTTCCAAATTCCACAATTAGTTCCTTGGTTTTGCTGGTGTTGAGGGCCAGGTTATTTTGCTGGCACCATATGGACAGTCGCTCGATCTCTCTTCTATACTCTGACTCATCCCCATCAGTGATACGTCCCACAAAGGTGGTGTCGTCAGCAAACTTGATGATGGAGTTCGCACTATGACCGGCTACGCAGTCATGAGGATAGAGTATAGCAGGGGGCTGAGCATGCAGCCTTGAGGTGCTCCCGTGCTGATTGTTATCGAGGCTGACACATTTCCACCAACACGAACAGACTGTGGTCTGTGAATGAAGAAGACGAGGATCCAATTGCAGAGGGATGCGCAGAGACCCATTTCTGCGAGTTTGGTAACCAGCTTGGAGAGGATGATTGTATTAAATGCAGAGCTGTAATCAATGAATAACAGCCTGGCATATGAGTTTTTGTTGTCCAAGCAGAGTGGAGAGCCAGTGAGATCGCATCCACCGTTGCTTTGTTGTGGCGGTAAGCGAACTGAAGTGGGTCCAGGTTTTTGTCGAGGTAGGAGTTGATTTGCGCCATGATCTACCTCTCAAAGCACTTCATCACCACAGGCGTTAGTGCCACTGGTCGATAGTCATTGAGGCACATCACCTTGCTCTTCTTGGGCACTGGTATAATTGATGCCCTTTTAAAGCAGGTGGAAACCTCAGACCTCAGAAGTGAGAGGTTGAAAATGTCCGTAAAAACTCCAGCCAGTTGGTCCGCACAGGTTTTTAGAACACGACCAGGTATACCATCAGGTCCAGGCGCTTAACGAGGGTTCACCCCTCTGAAGGATTTCCTGATGTCGGTCTCTGTGACTGAGTGAAATACCATCACAGGGAATGGGGGCTCGGAAAGGCACATCAGTATTCTCCCCATCAAAGCGTGCTAAAACGCATTGAGCTCGTCAGGGAGTGATGTTTCGCCGAGATTCGAGCTGGCTCCCGATTTCGCCTTGTAGGAGGTGATTGCATTCAGGCCCTGCCACAGTTGCCGAACATCTGTCTCATCCTCCAGTTTGGAGCAGAAGTCTCTTCTTTTGGCCTTTTTGATGGCCTTACCAAGGTCGTATCTGGACTTCTTGTAGACCACTGTATCATCAGACATGAATGTCCGGTGTCTGGTCTTCAGAAGAGTGCAGGTCTCAAAGTTCATCCAAGGTTTCTGACTGGGAAACACTCAGAAGGTTTTTGTAGGGATGCAGTCCTCCACACATTTCTTTATGAAGTCTGTAACGACTGTGGCGTATTCGTTCAAGTCCGTTGCCGAGTCCTTGAACATTGCCCAGTCTACAGACTCCAAACAGTCCTGGAGTTGTTCCCCCCCCCCTCCCCCCCCCCCCCCCAGCTCTGTACTGTCCTCCTCTCTGGGGGTGCGCTCTTTAATTGCTGCCCGTAGGCCGGAAGGAGCAGCACCGCGGTATGGTCGGATTTATCAAAGTGAGGGCGAGGGATAGAGCGATAGGCATTCTTGATGGTGGTGTAGCAGTGGTCGAGTTTGGTCCTCTGGTGCAGCAGGAGACACGTTGGTGGAAGTTAGGGAATGATTTCTTTAGGTTTGCCTTATTGAAGTCCCCAGTAATGGTGGTAAATGCCTCAGGGTAAGACGTCTGGTGTTTGTTGACCACGGCGTGCAGCTCCTGCAGTGCCAGACGGACGTCTGCCTGGGGTGGGATGTAGACCGCGGTCAGGATGATGAAGGTGAATTCCCTTGGGATGTAGAAGGGGCGGCACTTCACCGCCAGATGTTCGAGGTGTGGAGAGCAGGAGTTGGACAGGACTGCCACGTCTGAGCACCACGCAGAGTTGACCATGAGGCAGACGCCCCCTCCTCTCCCTTTCCCAGATGCCACTGTACGATCCAGTGTACGGTGGATGGAGAACCCTTCAGACTGGACCGCTGAGTCTGGTGATCTGGGGTCCTCCACTTTATTTTCAAGGGACTGTACATTGGCCAGTAGGATAGTAGGGAGAAGTCCCCTGCGCTTCAGTCTGACCTGAAGTCCTGCCCGTCGGCCACGTACTGTACCTGCTGTTTCTACGAACCTGCGCTGGACCGGGGATTCCCTCACAGACGGCAGCTCCAGCTCTATAACGAACGGGGATACCTTCAAAGTCGGCAGCTCCAGCTCCGTTGTTCCAGGAAGATCCAGCTCGTTGGCTCTGGAGGTCATCCCGGAGTTTCCAGGTACCGTACCTACGTTCCTCCGTCGGGTCGGGTGATTTCCAGCGAGCGTGGGAAAGTTTAATGTCCGGGGCTCCCGCAACTGCGGGAGATCGCGAAATCGCAAGAGCCATAAGGTGCCCAAGCAGCTTGTCCGAAACGGCACCGATTTCTGCCGTTTCCCTGATGCGGGTGAGTTGTTGGAAGTTGTAGGTGGACCTTTTATGTTCTGGTGCTTCGCAAAAGTCGCCGCAGGTAGGCACCATATTGAGTTCACAAATTGAGTTCACAAATGTTCTTTTGTGGTTTCCGCATCTCTATTGCACAAAAACTTAAGTGTTGAAAAGTTTTCTTCGATAAGTTGTTTAACTTGCACCTTCCACTATTGACTAGATATCACCTAGGATCATGTATTGCAGGAATTTTTAATTGGTGGACTCTAAAGTCAGGGACATGAGCCAATCTCCATGCATTCCAGTGCAGCTCAGAGTTGACATTTTTAAACCAAAGGCACATGATTTATTGATGAGGGTCATCACCTCAGCTGCAGGAAAATTGAATGTGTTGAATATATTTTATGTTATTCTATTAAAAACAGTGCAATGCAGAAACTTTTAATTTCATATATACCGCATTGTGGAGAAAAATGCAATTTATATTTATATTCAATATAAAATAAAATATTTAATGTGGATACAAATGTTGTAATTTCATGTGATTCGTGAGCATTAGGTATGGTGACACTGGAAGACTTTGCAGCAAAATGTACTTCTCCAATGTTATATTCATTGTAAAAAGCAATTGGATTTAAAGCATAAAATAATATTTTTTTCAACTGACTGCATGCATCTGTAATATAGTTATTGTCTCTATGCCCATTTCGTGACATTCTCGCATTGAAATAAAGCAAGCAGAGAGATTTATCATGAATGTGATAAGAACTCCATAAAATTAATAGCAAGAAAAACCTTGAACTGGTCTCCTTCCCTTCTCGACTGACCTGGAATGATTTTTTTTTTAAAAGTGTTCCCTGCTGTTTTAACAAAGTTTCTCTAAATATACCACGCCAGAAGAAATATCTAACATACAACATAGAAAGGTACAGCACAGGAACGGGGCTTGCAGCCCACAATGTCTACGGCTGAGTTAAACTGATCTCATCTGCTTTACATGATCCATATCCGTCTATTCTTTGCATGTGCCTATCTAAAAGCCTCCTAAATGCCACTATCGTAGCAAGGTAGGAAATGTCATCACCTTAGTTTAGAACTAAGACCTGATGTTTTTGAGTCATGGACCTGCTTTATATTATGTGCACAGAATTATTTCCCTGCTGGCGACTTACCTTAAATATTTTAGTAAAGTCAGCGATTCACGCCTTGGGGTCTTATGCTGGGAAAAATGTTGACTTTCAAAAGAAGTCAATCAAACATTTCCTGAGGCTAACAGGTTTTCCTATAAAATGGATGAATATTTTGATGAGCTCTGCAGTTCATTTAAAGAATCGTGCTATCATTTGTACTCTGTTACGTGTTCTTTTTGGTTGCTGCTCTTGTAATATAAGGACAAAGGAATTCAAAATTGCCTGCTCCATTATTCATCAGGATCATGGCTGATCTTCTACCTCTACATCATTTTTCCGCTCAAGCCTTATACAGTAGTTCTTGATTCCTTTAATGTTCAGAAATCTATCTCCCCTTGTTCTGAATGAACAAAATGATTGTGTATCCACAAGAATCCTGAGCAGAGAATTCCAAAGATTCACCAGCCTTTAAATGAAGAAATGTCTCCTCTTTTCAGTTCTGAATGGCCTACCCACACCTGTATCCACCCTGTCAGAAAGCTGTACAGCTTGGCACCAGCCCTTTGGACATGAAGTCAGTGCTGATCTTTTTGCTCATTTACACTCATCCCATTTGCCTGCATTAGGTCTGTATCCATTAATGCTGTGCCTACTTAAGGACCTGTCCAAATGCCTCTCAAATGTAAGAATTGTACCCGTTTCCACCCCCTCCTCTGGCAGCATGTTCCGGATAAAAGCAACTCTCAATGCAAAGGACATATTTTCAGATTCCCTTTCAAGGCAGCACAGTGCCAGAGACCCAGATTCAATCCTGACCTTGGGTGCTAGAGTTTGTACCTTCTCCCTGTGACCGTATCAGTTTCTTCCATGTGCTTTGGTTTCCTCCCACATCCTGAAGACGTGTTGGCTTGTAGGTTAAGTGGCCTCTGTACCATTGCACCTCTTGTGTTGCGACTGGATGAGAAGTTTGATAACCTATAACTAGTGTGAACGGGTGTTTGGTTCAACAGGGATTTGGTAGGCAAAGGGCCTGTTTCCATGCTGTATTTCTAAACTAAACTGAACTAAAACTCCTTTCTCATAAACCTAAGACCTCTTATGTATTATACCAAACCATGACAAAAACATTTGACTATCAACACGATTTATGCTTCTCATAATCCTATATACATCTATTAAGTCACTCTTCAGCCACCTTTACTTCAGGTAAACCAGGTTTGGCTTATCCCATCTGTCCCCATAAATAACATCCTCCGATTCAGGTAACATCCTGATGAATCTCTGATGCTACCACATCTTTCCGACAGCTTGGTGGCCTAGTCAGTGTATTGTAAAGTATAATTTAATTCCTCAACTTTTACATTCTAAGCCACAGCCTAGGAAGGCAAGGATGTCATATGCCTTCTTCGCCACCCTGTCTACTCATGTTGTCACTTTCAGGGAACTGTACTTGGACCTCTGGGACTTTCCATTCATCAACATTCTTTAGTGCCATGTCATTTACAAAGCGGGGCCGGCAACAGATGGCCTCAAGAAGGGGGAAGTCCATACTGGCCTTCTCAATCTTTCAGTCTGAAGAAGGGTACCAACTGGAAACATCACCTATTCCTTTTCTCCAGAGATGCTGCGTGACTCGCTGAGTTACTCCTGCATTTTGTCTGTCTCTTTCAAAGATGATGTTTTACACCTGAGTATCCACTCCCATTCTGTTTTCACATGGTCTTTTCTCATGCTATCAAATTCAGCCTCTCCCTAAGTTACTTAACTCGAGGACCAAACTTATTCCTTTCCATAACTGCCTTGAAAATTACAGAATTATTATCACTGTTTTCAAAGTGTTCTCCAACTACATTTCCACCACCTGCCCAGTTTCATTTCCAAATTAATTGTCCAAATTAATAATTTACACAGTTCACGACAGAAAGTGAGCTTCAAGTAATTAAGGCTTAGGGACAGGTACCAAAGCTGTTGAACTCCAAAAATAAATCATTTTTTACAGTTCTGAATTGCTTTTCACTGTCAGACCAGGTTGTTCTACCCAGGGATTGGAGTTGGTGACTCCTTTCCCTCATTCATTTACTGTACACTGAGTAAATACCTACGGGGCAAAATGCCCACTTTCCCTCACGGAGCTCTCACTCATCATAATATCAAAAGTCTCTTATGATGTGTGTGTCATGAGTGGACAGTTATGGGATGTCAGGTTTGCACTGAGAATCAGAGATGTGGATAGCAATTCACAATTCAATATCCTGACAGAGAAGATACTGCAATGTATTTTCTAGAACACAATCAGTGCAGCATATAGTCACTATAAAAGAGACAAGGGTGTGACGATCAATAGCAATAGTGGAAGACAAAGAAAATTGTTTGTTTACTCGTACAAAGTAGACAAATATGATGTAAACAATTAAATGTATGAGCAATTAAGAGAGGTTTGGTGGTCAGATACATCATGACCCCATGTGGCAAGAGTTGGAAAACAGGCTTCAAGAATGGGAGATTGGTGCACCGTGATTTTATATAAATTCATCCAAACTTTCATTTTTTAATAAAAACTGGTAGTAGGTTCTATTACAAACACCCTACTCTTCCACACTGCTGAGCCTTTGCAATTCAAAATAATTATATGTAACGAAAATATACAAACTCACAATTACTGGCAGCATTTTATGATCCCACCATGCTTACCTCTTGCATATTCCTTCAGTCATCAGACGGATTTACAGTGGCAATGACTTTCCAAGATTTCACACACTGAAGTTACAATATCTGCTTATTTTCCCCAATCTTGTTGATATTATTTTAGTTTAGAGATGCAGCGTGGAATCATGCCTTTCGGCCCACTGAGTCCATGGTGACCAATGATTACCCATACACTATGTCCTATACTACACACTGGGGTCAATTCACAGAAGCCAATTACCCTACAAACTTGCACGTCTTTGGAATGTTAGAGGAATCCGGAGCACTCGGATAAAACCCACAGGGTGACAGAGAGAACGTACAAGCTCTGTACCCATAGTCATGATCGAATCCGGGTCTCTGGCATTGTAATACAGCAACTCTACTGCTGTGCCACTCCATATGAACGAGGTAAGTAAAGTGCCCAGAAAACCAAATAATAGACATGAGTGAAATTCAAAGTTATGGGATTAAAGGGGCAGAGGTGGTGTATGTGCCAAATTGCCTACCATTTTTTTCCCTTCAGGATGAAGGAAAGAATGTAATTTTATGCACTGGATATAACTAGATCATTGCTCTCTTTTGCCGTACTTCAGTGAACTGGATATAGACATGGAGAACTTGTGCAAAGTTCATGATGGAATGAAACTCAGAAAGGTAGTACGCAGCAAAGTACAAAATATCTGTAACAAATAAGGAACATTTCAGGAGGACGTCAACAGACAAGTGAAATGGTTGGAGACATATTGCAAAAAAAACTGTTGAGGGTGGTGCACATGGGAAGGAAGAATGAAGAAAGATGAAGATTGGCACAATTTCAAACTGACACAGTGTTTCCAATTTGAAGGAAATTACCCGAAATTCGGGAAATTCTGGTTGTCTTCGGGTAATTTTAGGAAAATAAAATAATTTCGGGAAATTTCCGCATCCGGCCCATGTGATGATTTGGGGAAAAAATATATATTTACGACCATCCGCGCCTGCGCAGTTGGGGGAGGCCCATCAGCCGCGTTACAATTGAAAATGACGCCAGTGACGCGGTAGGGACGCAAAATGACGCCGTTTCCCCACGCGTGCACAGCGGGCCCGGGCGGGATCAGATCACCATTTTCACTACATCGTCTCGGATCTGGGTGAGTGGGGCCATGGAATATTGCGTTGGGGGAGGGGGAGTCAGACACAATGGCTCCACGCTTCTTTTATATCAGGGCTGTTAAACTACCCGCGAAGGGGTCCAATCTGGCCAGCGGGATGATTTGAGAAAGTGCCCGCTTCTCCGGGCCCGGGCTGCGGTGTCTGCCCGCCCAGTCCATTGCCTCCATCCGCGGCGTCGGAGCCTCGCCGCCGGTCAGCCTGGCGAGTCCGCTGACGGTGGTCCGGAGAGACCGTTCTCCCGTCGCTGGGCGGGAGCGGGAACGACTGATGCTGAACCCAGTCCTGGTAGTAGCCGTTTCTCATGGAATGTGTGAAACGGATCCAGCACAGATTCAGCAATCTTCAGGAATTGGATTTCCTGAGATGTCTAGACCCAGCAGTAGCATACAATCTGACTATACCACCCTTGGCACCAATGTACCAAAAACTGCCATACCTGAAGGAAGTTGCATCAGTTCAAGATGTTGCCACTGAATGGAGGACATCATACACCGCACTTTGAATGGCAGTTTGTCAGTACAGGAGTATTGGAGAGGAGTATTCACACAGAAAGATGCCTGTGGAAACCAAGTGCACCCAAATTTGAGCAAAATAATCAGTGCGTTGCTGTCATTTCCTGTCTCAAATGCTGCTATTGAAAGGGTTTTCAGCCAACTCAAACTGATAAAGGATGACCACAGGACAAATCTAAAACAAGAGGGCTTGTTAACTGCTGTTAACAAAACTAACATTTCAGAAGAAAGGACAACAGCAAGCTGCATAATTGGATCCTTGCAAGGACATGCTCAAACTACATGCCAGGATGCAGGCTAATGCAGCTAATGCAGAGGCATCTGAACTTTGCAGGAAATTCATGGCTGAGTTCTGCAAGTAAATTGTTGTTATGAAATGTATTATTATTTTCAGTTCATCTTTCATACAATCCAAAGTTAGTTTCCCTGTACATGTACTGTACGGTAGCTGCATGTTGCATAAAGTGTCTCAACCAAAGACCAGTAAAGAGACTGAAGTGAACATAGTCAATTGGTGTATTGAGTTATTTGTGACATTGTATTCCAGGCACACACTGCACTGAACACATAATATGCATACCATGCAGGCTAGGTTACATCATATATGTGCACAGTGCATAATGCCTTGCATAACATTGTACAAGTAAGTAACAGAAGCAGGCTGATTTGGTGTAATTACATAGATCTGTTTTGCCTTGTTCTTCTTTGTGTTGTTAACGTGTGCCCGCGAAAGAAAAACAACAACAACAAATAGCACGCACAAAGCATTTTTGAACATTTCAGGAAATACCATAAAATTCCAGGAAATTTGGGATTCTATTTCAGGAATTTTTTTTTGAGGTGTGGAAGCACTGAACTGATGGCAAGAGACCTTGGTGTTTGCATTCAGAAGCCTTGGAAAGTTGGAGCAAAAATCAAGAATGCAATTATGAAATCATACAGAGCTTGGACTTTATTAATAGATAAATTTATACAAAGTGAAAACCTTTACTCTATATCTTTACAAATTGCCACAATCCATTTAAGAGGCTTCTAGTTCTGGTGATCACAGGAAGAATGCTTGAGAGGATGCTGCAAGTACAAGACTAGTGCCGAAGATGAAAAGCTGGAGGAACTGTACCTCATATTCCACTTGGGTAGCTTCCAACCCAACTGTTTGCACACTGAATTCTCCAATTTTAGGTAAACTCCTACTAATTCTGAAGGAATATGGAACAATGGCAGTGCATCACATCAGGCCTTCTGTCTACCATAATGTCCTTGAATGAGAAAACAGGCTTGAGGGACATTGCCAATGCCCTATCATCTTGATAATTTTGTTATTCATTCAAAGTAAGACCTTCCTTTTCCAGCCGAATGCGGATTTGCCAGATCCTGAAATTCCTAAGAAGTCAGTCATAATTTCTGAAGTAATGCAGTAATCCACTGTCTTATTGTTTGGAAAACCCAATTGTTCAGCGTTTGGCTCACCTGAATTTATATTTGTACCTTTAAACCATCAGGGGTCCATTTCCCATGCTCCCTTCAATCTCCCTTTGGGCCCCATTCCCAAGGTTCTGTTAAACTCAGTGAGCTCCATTCCTGCACTCCTTTTGAACTAACTCATAATCTCCTTTTAAACTTATTTCCTTTGTTCTGCAACATTCAACAAGGTCTCATTCCCACATTCTTTCTACCCTCATTGAGGCGCAGCTTCACACAATCCATTCAAATTCATTCTGGTTCACAAAAATTAAGTATAATTGTGGCAGTCATCAACATTTCAAAAAACATGTTAAACCCCAAGAGAATAGTAAGATTAAACAAGAACTTACCAGTTTGAAGTTTGAACTTGATTTTATGAGGAGTTACGATGAGAGATTACGTGAAGGGCCGTCCGTCTGCGTGCGCGTCAATCTTCAAAGCAGCGGTGTTAAATCACAGATAACTAAGAAGACCTGAGAATCGTAAGATTGTGAAAAAAAAACTAGAACTTCCATGTGACCTTGATAATATGAAGGTGGGAGCGGTGGGCACGTAATCACTCATCGTAACTCCTCATATAATCAAGATCAAACTTCAAACTGGTAAGTTCTTGTTTAATATTACTATTTTACTTCGGAGTCACGTGAGTGACTACATGAAGATTTCAAAGCTCTGTGATTTTACGCCGGCTACGAATCCAGGCGTCACTCACTGAATGGATTGACCATGGATGAGATTATTGTTAAAGCATTCAGACATAACATAGTTAGTAACGACACTGATGCTTTAAAATAAAGGAAAAAATAAATGTTTTATTTGCTTCCCCTCCAAACCTGTGGGAAAGCTAGGTAACAGAACTTAAGATGGCACGAGCAAATACCCCTGGTTCGATTATGGGTTTATTACAAAACCGCTGGAACGTTCTTTCGTTCACCCAGCCTGCAGCTGCTAGGATGTCATCAAGGGGCACGTCCATCGTTCTTGCTGCCGACGTAGATGCAGCCCTGGTGGAGTGAGATTTAAAGATATGAGTATTTATTCCCGCTACCACCATTACCTCCTTTAACCATCTGGAGATAGTTTGTGTCGACACCTTTCGGTGTGGTTTCTTGTGGCTGATGAGGACCGATTGTTCTGAGCCTCTGAGGTTTTCTGTGACTCTCAGGTAGTGGTGTAAATGTGTTACCACACACAATCGTAGGTCCTCTGGATATGCCAGGAACTGGATCTTCATCCCTGGCATTCCTGGCCTGCTCTGTTTGATCAGGTCCTTAACAACGAATGTTAAATTATTCGTGTTGCTGGTCATGTAGTCCAGTCATAGTTTTTGTAGTGTCTGGACTCTTTGGGCTGTTATTAGCGCCATCAGCATTACCACTTTCAATGTTAGTTTAGACAGAGATAAGGCCGTTGGCTGTCCCCACTGACGAAGTAAGGTCAGTACCATGCTCACATCCCATGTGTCCGTGTACCTAGGCCTTGGGGTATCGAATTGTAAACTCCCTTCATGAATTTTATTACGAAGGGGTGCGTTCCTATCGGCCCGTGCCCTGCCTCCAGTGTCAAATAGGAGGATAGTGCACTGTTGATTGCGCTATAACTTAATTTATAGTCATAGTACAGGGTTGATAGGAACTCCAAGACATCCGTTATCCGAACTGTGTTGTATGCTATATCGTTTGCATGGCAGAAAGCTTCCCACTTCTTAATATGAGTGGCATACTGTTTTTTGGTATTGTCCCTCCATGCCTTTGCGCTGACATCCACAGTTCGTTCGGATAATCCAATGTCCTGAAATGGCCTTCTCAGAATCTGCAAACCAACAAATCAATCTGGTCAGAAAGTGGATGGCTGCTCCCCGAAACTGGGTTTAGAAACATAGAAACATAGAAATTAGGTGCAGGAGTAGGCCATTCGGCCCTTCGAGCCTGCACCGCCATTCAATAAGATCATGGCTGATCATCCAACTCAGTATCCCGTACCTGCCTTCTCTCCATACCCTCTGATCCCCTTAGCCACAAGGGCCACATCTAACTGCCTCTTAAATATAGCCAATGAACTGACCTCGACTACCCTCTGTGGCAGAGAGTTCCAGAGATTCACCACTCTCTGTGTGAAAAAAGTTCTTCTCATCTCGGTTTTAAAGGATTTCCCCCTTATCCTTAAGCTGTGACCCCTTGTCCTGGACTTCCCCAACATCGGGAGCAATCTTCCTGCATCTAGCCTGTCCAACCCCTTAAGAATTTTGTAAGTTTACTAGGATTAGGTAAGTTTACCTAGTAAGTTTACTAGATCTCTCCTCTTAGGTACAACCATTAATGGCTGGACTATGATCCCCAGTATTTTTGGGAACCAGGCTTGTGTAGGCCAATCTGGTACTACTAAAATGCCTGTGGCTTTGCCTTGCTTGATTTTAGTCAAGCATCGGTTTATGAGGCAGAATGGAGGGAATGCATAAATATACATTCCTCCCCAGTTTAGGGAAAAGGCATCCACTGACTGCTCCTGGGTCTGGCTCCCAAGACACATATCTGGGTAATTGATGGTTTAATCTAGATGCAAACAGATCCAAATCTGGAGTGCCAAATCGTATAGTTATTTCATTGAATACCGTACGATTCAACATCCATTCTATGTTGTCATTAAACATTTGTGACCTTGCATCTGCCACCGTGTTATATCTTCCTGGTAGATATACTGCCGTGACCCAAATATCCCTCTCGATGCACCAGTGCCAAATGAGGTTAGATAATCTGTCACAGGATACAGATTTTACATCACCCATGTGATTGATATATGCTACCACAGTAGTGTTATCAATCTGAATTTGAACATGCACATGTTGCATGTTGTTACAGAGAGACTTGAGTCCATATTGCGCCCCCAACAATTCTAGGTAATTGATTCCATATTGTTGGAGTATAGTTGACTCTTGCTCATTCCATCTGCCTCCACAGCTCCTGGCTGTGTTAGTGGCTCCCCATCCTAACCCGCTTGCGTCGGTTTGGAGAAACACTGATGGGCTCTCAATTAAGATTTCCCTTGAGCTGAGTCTTATGTTTGCCATCCACCATTGTATTTCAATAATGGCTTCAGCTGGTAACCGCATTGATTTGCCAAACTGACCTGCATGCAATTTCAATGCTCGTTCCTTTGCCCGCTGTAAATGCTGGTAAAGCAAAGGTCCGTAGCGTACTGTAGGAAAGGCAGCTACCAATTTGCCAATAGCACTTGCTGGTTGTTTGATAGTTGGTTTGTGTTTTTCTATCAGATCATTGCAGGCTTTCCTCAAGTCTTTTTGTTTGCCTTTTGGCAAAGTCGCCAACATGGTTACTGTGTTGATAGTAAATCCTAGATAATCAATTACCTTGGTAGGAGTTAATTTTGATTTTACTGAATGGATTAGGAACCCAAGTTTTTCAAACAGGGTTTTGGTTGCCTTGACTGTTGCTTCCGCCAATACTTTGGTAACTCCAAAGATGAAAATGTCATCCAAATATGCCATAACTATGTGATTTTGAGATCTTAGCAGCTCCAGAATTGGTTTAAGTAATTTGGTAAACAGTCTAGGTGGCTGATGTCAACCCATTTGGCAGAGCCTTGTATTGCCATAATTGACCCATCCAGGTAAACTTCAAATATCTCCTATACTCTTTGTGAATAGACACCGAATAGTATGCATCTTTTAGGTCGATGCATGCCATATAGCCATTTGTGGAAACCAACTGAGTTGCTGTTCCAAAATTGTCCATTTTAAAGTGTTTGTATTGCACATATGTATTTAGTTCCGTAAGATCCAAAATAATACGGATCCCTCCATCATTTTTCTCTTTTGGATATCCATTGTCTCTTTTTGGGAAAAGACAAATGTGCGAGTATGAGAATGTGTTGGTGGTGGTGATAAATTTAAATTGAACTCAATTTTGAATCCTTCTATACTGTGCAGTATGAATGGATCCTTAGTAACCCAACACCATTCTTTTAAGAAGTATTTCAACCTTCCCCCCACCTGTAAGTGAGGTTTGTTTGGTATGTTCCCTGAGGAACTGGTTTGACTTACCTCTGTTGTTACTGGCGTCGTGGTGCTGGCTTTCGTCCGCGAGGTTTGGGGAGCAGAGCTGGTGGTTGCTCTCTCCTCATCCTCGCTGTTGGCCTGCTGGGGCCTGCCCCTAAAAAAGACCTTGTCTCAGGGGTGAATCTTCCTCCGGTGCCTGGCTCTCTAGGTGTAAAACGCCGAGAGCTGTAGGGGTGGAATCTCGTGGATAGGCCCCTGGGTGTGGGCTGACCTCTTGTTATGAGGCACACGGTTTTTGCCTCATCATCCAGGTTCCGTACCTGTCTAGACAGGTCTTCTCCAAACACGTAGTTTGCGGGCTGGGTGTCGCTAGCTTTGCAAAGTGCTGCGAACTTCGAATTTATAGCCGGTTTCATAGCCTCTTTCCGTATACAGTTTATTTCGAAACGGGCATTACATAGCAGTGCCATGGTACCCTGCTCCCGCTCAGTGAGGATGCCTCCTTCCACACCTCCTGCAAACAAAGTGATTCCTGACCCCAGCAGGTTTAACACTTTTTGGAACTTCAGTTCCTGGTTCCTGATTATGGGACCTATTTGTCCCCAAATTATGCGGTTCACCACTTGTACCTTGAAGGAAGCACAGTTTGATGGAGGGGGGTACTTGTTTAGGGTTTCTTCCATGACAAGATCCTTGAGTTGATGAGATGCCAAGTAGTTGATGTTACTTGCTAGGTCTTCATCCAAGGGTGCTCCCAGTGCTGTGGAGATCGCAACTTTAGTTGATTGTAGGGGTACTTCCTCCAGTCCCCCCTGGGAGTGTTCCCCCCCCCCTGTGCTTCCAAACTCTGAGTCCGGGTAATCCCCGTATGTACTTCCCCCTTCCATGGGGAAGACATATTGCTGCCCAGAGTATGAGGCTGCTGGCACGGTCTGTAAATGGGACTCGTGCTGATAATGCTCCTTTCTCCGGAGTTTATCATTGTGGAGCAGCTTCTCCACAAGCTGCTCCATGTGGAAGAGTCGTCCTCAGACGCTTCCCGATGAGGGAGGGTATCCCTCTTCCCTGGACTCATCCGAGTCTACGGGTCTGGCAGACTTATGGGTGGCTTTACGTCCCGCCGGGACCACCACGGTGCTGATCTCCTGCACCACGTCTGCTCCTGCCGGTTCTAACGCCGGCGGCAAAGTCGGCGAGAATGAGCGTCGTCCGCTACCTGGAATGCTGCGGTCTTCGGCAGCTGGTTTCCCCGCGGACCTTCTCTTTGACATTTTTGGGCTCTGAAAGAAAAATCACTTCTTTAGCCCGAACAGAAAGCGCAGGGTAAGTGGTTCAACTTTTCTTACCTGCCGCCTTTTTTAAATCCCAACGGCTGGGAGGTCGCAGTGCCGCTCCCGTCCGTTGTGCACGTTGCTTTCAGACGTAATGACGCGCACGCAGACGGATGGCCCTTCTTCACGTAGTCACTCACGTGACTCCGAAGTAAAATCAGCATTAGGGTTGTGCAGAAGCCTATTAATGTGGAAGCAAAATTATCTTCCCTTCTTTGGTCTTTAGACGGAAGCATTAATAGCTTTGTGGAAATGGGTGAAAAGCAGCTCAATTATGAAACTTTAATAAACTTAATTCTGCGAAAGCAAATGTATTTTCGGCAAAATATGGTCTTACTTAACAGTAAGTGTTTCATTCATTATATTCTGGTGAAACCCGGCAGAAAAATATGCAATATACTGACAGCAGTATTTCTCAATGTTCCAAGAGCTGCCGAGATTTAGTTCTGTCATTAATTTGCACCTATTCCTTTTTTTAAATTGATAAATAACTGTTAATTGTGCCCATTCTCGCATTATTATAGGGCAATTGAGGAAAATAAACACTATTTGGGGTCTAATTTTGGGGATTGTCTTCCATGCCTTAGATTTTATGAATTTCATATTCTTTCACCCCTACTATGCTGTTCAAACCAAATTATTTATTCTTCAGGTTGTCATGTATCAAAGTACTTTAGAAAATAATGCGAGACTTTCTCTAGTGGCGGCATGCTGTGAGGTTATACACCGTTTGCTCCCTTAACTTTTAACTCCTTGATTACCACTCTTTCAATCTTACTTGTTATTACTTGATTTCAAGACACGGTTTAACCTTTTTTAAAGTGTTGATAACATTTTTATAAGTTTCAACCGTGTAAAGGTTGGAGACAAGAGCAAAAATAAATTCTCCAAGGAAGGAGCGTGGTGAAGGCGCAGCTTCTGACTCCAGTACCTTAGAAGCAATATCGAAAATGAACGGAGAAATGAACACAAGATTCTGCGGTTTGGAAGAAATGATGAAAGGAATTTCGAGCAAATTGAAGGAAGTTCAAGAAGCTGATTATGATACAAGATGAATCTCGTAAACAGAAGGAACAAATTGATAACTTGCGAATCTTGGGTCAGGAAAGAGATTTGAAGATTGAAACACTGGAATAGAAAATGACTGAAAATACTCGGGCACTCAAGCAATACAAGACTCAAAATATGGATCTGGAAAACAGAAGCCGTTCGACTGAATCTGCGAATTGTTGGTTTGCCTGAAGGTCATGAAGGGGACAATGTTATAAAATATGTCTCTAAAATGATAAAGGAGACTTTCAACATCGAGCAGTATTAAAATCTTCCAATTTTGGATAACGCGTATAGGGTCGGGAAGAAAACTGGTCTCAAAGATAAACAGAGACATCTGATTGTTTGGTATCTTTTTCTGCAGATGAAGGAGAATATCCTCCGAGCAGCAAAAAAGTTGGGCATGGTTGAATTTGAAGGATGCAAGTTTCAGTTTGTTCCTGATTACAGCCGTGAGCTTATGGGATTGAGAATGCCTTTCCATAATGTAATGTCTGATTTGTTTAAGAAACAGCTGAGCCCTGCCTTGCTCTACCCAGCTAGACTGCGTATACGACTCCCTAATGGTAGCAGCCGATTTTTTAACAATCCGCAAGAAGCTTCCAGCTTTCTGGAGGCTAATGGGGGTGAAGCCGCGACGGGTAGTTACTGATAGCCGACTGAGTTACAATTGGAGATTTATTCTTCCTATTTTGACAATATATCGTTCTGTAAATGATTAAGAATTTAATCAGATGATTTATTTTCCAATTACTTTGTCGAATTTTAGTATGATGACATCAAACCATAACTTTTACGTTCTCTAAGATACTGTTAATTTAATGTAATGGTATTATATATTAACTTTTAAGATCTTCTTTGTAAGCTCTTCCACTTTTAAAATGTTCTCTGAAGGATTTCCCCCCCTGTCTTTAGACAAACAAGGTGAAGCAGTACTTGTTTTTCACAGTTTGCACATACTTTTTAACCATAATATTAATTTGTTTTGGCTATTGAGGGGTAAATATACCTTTTGTTGACGTTTGCAGCTGTCATTAGAAGAGATGGGAGGTAGGGGAGGGGTTAGATAGCGTACCAACTGTCTACTGGTCAGTTTTGGGCTTTGCATGGGTGGGGGGGGGACTCTTGCTTTTAGTTTCGTTTTTCTATCTGGGCACAATTTGTACTACAAGAATATCATCACTTCTGGCTCTGCCTTAGATTTTTCTCCTTCCAGTATCATGAATTGCTATGGTCTACGAAATTAACCCTTTACATTCCACATGATTTTTACAAGCAATATGGATAAAGTTATTAACTTCCTTTCATGGAATGTTAATGGTCTGAACCATCCCATTAAGAGGAATTTTTTTTTTTTTTTTTTTTTAAGTTCTTCGTAGACTAAATGCTCAGATTATCTTTGTTCAGGAAACTCATGTAAGGAAAGATGACAATCAACGATTCTTTAAGTTTTGGAGAGGACAGCAGTTTCATTCAAATTCACGGGGCGAAAGTGAGAGGAGTCTCTTTTTATTGACTCCTCAATCTCGTTTTGTTCATTATGAAACAATTTCTGATCCATATGGTAGATTTTTGATGATCACTGGTGTTCTTCATAACCAAAAAGTTGCTATGGTGAATGTTTATGCACCTAATATTGATCACCCTGAGTTTTTTGAACAGTTAACCGCATCCTTTCCTAATTTAAATGAACATCTTTTGATAATGGGTGGATATTTTAACTGTTGTTTGAACCCCTCGATGGACAGATCTGCATCTGATCAAGCGCTTCCAAATAAATCCGCTAGTTTTATGAATTATTTTTTACTTGACTCTGGAATGTTAGAAGTCTGGAGATTCCTACACCCAAATGACAAAGAATTTTCTTTTTTTTCTCATGTATATCATAGTTATTCTAGGATTGACTACTTTATAATAGATTATCGGCTAGTTTCATCGGTCACTGCATGCGAGTATGATACAATTGCTATTTCTGATCATGCACCATTGAAACTATCAATCAAACTACCTGATTCCAAGTTTAGTGCTAAACAATGGCCATTTAATACTACTTTGCTTCAAGATCTAAATTTTGTTAATTTTATTAAAGATCAGATTGCCTTCTTCTTCTTAACAAACTCTACTGAAGAAATATCCAATGGTGTAGTATGGGATGCTTTTAAGGCATATATTCGTAGGCAAATTATTTCATATTCCGAGGGACTAAAAAACAAACTAAAAATGAAATAGGTATATTTGCTGATGAGAATAAAGAAATTGATAACAAATATTCAAAAGCTTCTAGTTTAGAGCTCTATAAGAATAGTTGAACTTCAAATGACACAATTTGTTATTAGTATCACTGATTGAGAATCAGCTACTTAAAACCAAAAGTCAATTTTATATACATGGTGATGAATCTGGCAAATTACTTGCCAATCAGTTGAAACCTGTGTCAGCCAAACGTCAGATTATTAAAGTGAGTAAATGGGATGGTACATTGACTAGATCATGATGAAATTAATAAATCCTTTCAGGAATTTTATACCTCCCTATACCAATCAGAATTTCCTACTGATTCCAATATAATGCATGAGTTTTTAAAGAAACTGAACTTGCCAAATTTACCACATAATGAGTCTCTGTTGGTAGATGAACCCATCATGGAGGAAGAAATACAGAAAGCAATCCCTGCGATGAATTCTAGTAAAGCTCCCAGTTTACATGGGTTTACAGTATTTTTAAAGTATTTTTCAAGTTTACTGTCCCCCTGGCTATGCATGGTTTTTAAAGAAGCCTTTATGATGAATATACCACAATCCTTTTATGAAGCATCTATTTCTTTAATTCTTAAAAAAGATAAAAACCCCACTGAAGTGACATCATATAGACCTATATCACCGTTAAATGTAGATTCCAAAATTCTTTCAAAAATATTAGTTATGAGATTGGCAAATATTTTACCGCAAATTATTTCTGAAGATCAACAGTTTTATTAAAATTCGTTATACTTTAACGTTAGAAGATTAATTCATATTGCATATACAGCGTCAAATAAAACTCTAGAATGTGACATTTCATTGATGCCGAGAAGGCATTTCATAGAATAGAATGGGAATACTTATTCAATCCACTTGAAAAATTTAAGATTGGTCCAAAATGTATCTCTTGGATCAAGCTGATATATCATATACCACAAGCTTCTGTACTTACCAATAATCAGAGATCCCCTTTTTTCAGGCTCTTTCGAGGTACTAGACAGATCTGTCCTTTAAGTCCTTTATTGTTTGATATCGCTTGGGAACCTTTGGGGGCACAGCTATTAGGCAATTCCCTAATATTTTTGGTATAGTTCATGAGAATAAAACACATAAGCTATCTCTTTATGCAGGTGATCTGTTATTATTTATCTCTAACCCAGAGAAATCTATTCCTGCAATAGTAGCACTACTTAATCAATTTAGTAGTTTTTCTGGTTATAAACTAAATCTTAGTAAGAGTGAGCTTTTTCCATTAAACAAACAAATTTCGAATTATGGCCAGTGTGGCGTCAGCCTAAACACGGGCCACTCATGCTCGAACCCTCGTCAGGAGATACGAGGGCGGGCACGTGACGTCATGGGCTAGAGGGAGTGTCCTGGTACTAAAGGTCTCTCACCGCGAGACCTTGAGGACTCGGCAGGTAGCTGAGCCCGAGATAACAACCTCGCTCAGCTACAGCAACATTGTATTATAGTTAGCGCACCACCTAACGTGTCACCACTGAATAAATGACTCTTTGAACCGGCCTGACGTCTCACCTTTATTCACCACGTATGGTGTCGCTACACTGGTGACCCCCGACTGTCCGAATTGAAATTTGGACTGTCCTGAAGCACGCAGCCTCGGGAGACCTGATGTCTGCAGCCGGCTGCCCAGCCCTGCAGAACGATGCTGCAGCCAACCCGGCCCTGCTGCTGCTTCCCCACCAGCTGCTGCTCACCGGAGCTGAGAAGCTGCCGCTGCTTCCGCTCTCCCGCTCCCGGCAACGGGGCAGGCCGTCTTGTGTGATGGACTCCGAGTTCCTTCACATGACCTGCCCGGAGCCGACCACCGGAGCGCAGAGGTATTACCAGCTGTCGCTGCTCCACCAGCTGCTGCAGGAGCTGCAGGCGTAGCAGCCTCCTGCCCACACACAGAGCAACGCCGATGCATGACCGACGGCTCTGGGAGCAGAGACAGAGTACCTGCCGCTCTCCCGCTCCCGACAACGGGCTAGGCCCAAACCCTGCACCGCACCTCACCTGCACCGCACCGGGCCTCACCGCGGACACGGCTGCAGACCCGGCACCGCAACAGGCCGGCCGCTGCCCAGGACCTAACCACCCGACAGCTCGGGCTTACCTGGGGCGCCTGCTGAAGGCGCCCTTCTTCACCTCACCGGCATGGACTCTGAAGATCCCTGGGCACTGGCTGCCTGTCCGGCCCAGGGATTCAATCGCTGGCGAAGTCCACTTGGCCACCGCAGCTGCCTGAAACAAGCGGCCATGCGACTACAAACATTGCCGCCATGGCCGGCCGGAAGAGAAACTCGAACTCACAAACCTACCGTCCACAGCGCCACCTTCTGGCCGATACCGTCCCTGCAGCCTGAGCACCGGTTGCAGCGCCACATTCAGGCCAGAGGCTGTTACTGCAACAATATACTGCACTATGGACAATTTGAACTTTGGACACTGATTGCATTGTAATTTGTCTTGTCACTGTTCATTTTGTGTTCACTGTTTTTCCACGCCCGGTTGAGGAATTGTTTTGTTTATTTTATCTAGTTATTTTTCCCCTCATCGTAGCTGGGGGCCGTTTTCACAGGACACTATCCCTTCGCTGGTCAAGGAGATGCGATTGTGTCTCTTCCGTTCAGCGGCTTTTGCATCGGTCCTCTCGCACCCCTCGGTACCTCGGGATCGCCCACGCAGAACATCACCGCGCCCGTGGAGCCTTTGTCCCGACTCTCGCCCGGGGTGTCCCCGACCCACATGCAGGAGCCGCCCTCGACCGTTCTATTCCTTCTTCCGGTTCTGTGGGGGGGGTCCTGTGGCGTCAGCCTAAACACGGGCCACTCATGCTCGAACCCTCGTCAGGAGATACGAGGGCGGGCACGTGGCGTCATGGGCTAAAGGGAGTGTCCTGGTACTAAAGGTCTCTCACAGCAAGACCTTGAGGAGTCAACAGGTAGCCGAGCCCGAAATAATAACCTCACTCAGCTACAGCAACATTGTATTATAGTTAGCGCACCACCTAACGTGTCACCACTGAATAAATGACTCTTTGAACCGGCCTGACGTCTCACCTTTATTCACCACGTATGGTGCCGCTACAACAGTTTCCATTTAGATTGACTAATGACTGTGTTATTATTTAGGCATTAAGATTACCAAGAAACACAAGGATCTATTTAAAGCCAATTTTATACCCCTAATTGACCACATCAGACAACAGTTTACTAAATGGTCACCTATGTCCTTATCTCTAATTGGTCGAATCAATGCTATTAAAATGTTTATCCTACCTAAATTTTTGTATTTATTTCAGATGATACCAATTTTGATTGCTAAATCTTTCTTTGATATTATCGACTCAAAAATGTCTTCATATATATGGCAGAATACAAATCCCAGACTAAGTAAAAAATACTTACAGAAATCAAAAAAAGACGGTGGTTTGGCACTGCCGAACATTAGATTTTACTATTGGGCAGTTAATGCTCGCTATTTAACGTTTTGGACAAAAGATTTAGAAGATACCCAATGCCCAGGATGGATAAATCTTGAACATATTTCTATGCAAGGGTCATCATTGGGTTATATCCTAGGGGCCATGTTACCTTGCACAATTATGAGATTGAATAAATATACGATTAACCCAATAATAAGACAGACATTCCGAATATGGTTTCAATTTCGTAAGCTTTTTGGATTGAATGATTTTATCTTATCGAGTCCTATCATATCTACTTTTTTCTTCCAACCTTCTAGTACTGATCAAGCCTTTCTGTTATGGAATAGGAAGGGATTAGCAGCTTTTTGTGACTTGTTTTTGGATGGGTGTTTTATGTCTTTTGAACAACTCCAATAAATATAATCTATCTAACTCACATTTCTTTAGATATTTACAAATTAGACATTTTTTGAAGGCTAATCTACCATCTTTTCCGTTACCACATCAAACCAAAATCTTGGAAAAAATGTTACATTTGAACCCTTATCAGAAAGGTTTAATAACGACTATTTATGAGTTGATTTTGAAATTACAAATAGATACATTTGATAAAATTAAGAATGACTGGGAACGTGAACTTCAAATTTCTCTACCTATAGAGAAATGGGAGAGGATTCTCCAATTAGTTAATACTTCTTCAATGTGTGCAAGACACGTCTGATACAATTCAAGGTGGTTCACAGAGCTCATACGTCAAAAGATAAGTTAGCTCGTTTTTATGGCCATATAAATCCTACCTGTGACAGATGTAATTCTGAAGTGGCCTCACTGACCCATGTGTTTTGGTCCTGCCCACTTTTGGAAAAATATTGGAAATAGATTTTTGATACTATTTCTGTAGTTTTAGGTATTGATTTACAGCCTCATCCTATTACTGCAATTTTTGGCCTACCAATGTTAGAATCTACTCATCTGTCCCGTTCCGCCCATCGGCTGATTGCTTTTACTACATTAATTGCCAGAAGATCTATTTGATTTAAATGGAAAGGCTCTAATCCTCTTACCACACTCCATTGGTACTCTGAAACGATATCATGTTTAAACTTAAAAAAAATTAGGAGTGACATTGTTGAACCCTTGGTTAAATTCGATAGGACTTGGGGAAGCTTTATTCAACATTTTCACACAATATAAATTGTCCCCTCTCCAACCGTTATAATAATTATTTTACCTTCATACGGTGGAACGGACTTGACGACAAACAGGGACTTAAACTGTTGAAATTCTTTGCAGCCCAGATTTTGTTTTGCTTTTTTTTGTTTAGGGGATTTTGTTTTTCTCTTTTTTCTCTCTTTTTCTTTTTTTTTCTTTCTATCTTTTTGTTTTTATATAGACAAGTTCTCTTTTAAACACTTAACTATATTTACATAGACACCGGGAGATCTATACTCAATGTCTATTTTGACATTGGACATACTTAGGTTATACTTGTTATTAATGTAATCCCAATGTATCAATATCACTGTTATGTTTATCATTATTTTTTTTTGATTTGCTTTTGAAAAAAAATTAATAAAAAGATTTTAAAAGAAAGAAAAGAATGCAATAATTAACATCAGCATCAAAGATGAGCGAGTTATCAATCATAGATTCTTGATTAATAAAGGCATCAAAGATTACAGGGAGAAGGCATGAGAATAGGGTTGAGAGGGAAAGATAGATCAGCCATGATTGAATGACTAGACTCAATGGGCCCAATGACCCAATTCTGCTCCTATGACTTGAAAACTCTTAAACCTATGAATCATATTGACTATGTTATCTTTTGATAAAATAATGTCTTCACAATCAGATATGATATCTGCTAATATTGCAGCAATTGGTATCAAACAGCAGAGTGCAAGCCTAAGAATGACAGCTAGTAAATTTCTTATGGAAACATAGAAAATAGGTGCAGGAGGAGGCCATTCGGCCCTTCGAGCCAGCACCGCCATTCATTGTGATCATGGCTGATCGTCCCCAATCAATAACCCGTGCCTGCCTTCTCCCCATATCCCTTGATTCCACTAGCCCCTAGAGCTCTATCTAACTCTCTCTTAAATCCATCCAGTGATTTGGCCTCCACTGCCCTCTGTGGCAGGGAATTCAACAAATTCACAACTCTCTGGGTGAAAAAGTTTTTTCTCACCTCAGTCTTAAATGGCTTCCCCTTTATTCTAAGACTGCGGCCCCTGGTTCTGGACTCGCCCAACATTGGGAACATTTTTCCTGCATCTAGCTTGTCCAGTCCTTTTATAATTGTATATGTTTCTATACGTTTCCCCCTCATCCTTCTAAACTATGAAGGTGTTGAAAAGCCATGTAAAGAAACTGAAAGACCACACCTCGATGTTGCAATGGGTCGTTATCATGTAAAAATAGCCCATGAAACAGTAAATGTAAAGCTGCAGAGCCATGCACATTACTAAAAACCTCAGTGAATTGAATACAGTAATGTCAAAAGGAAAATGAATGAGCTGCTATTCAGCTTATTAATTCATGTCAGCCACTTTTACAGTGGACTGCTCAATTTGCAGCGAAATAATAGTTGGTGTTGACTAGTCTTTAGAGTCTATACGTCTCTTAAGTTGGAATATGCCGGAATTGACCAAAATCAAGAACAGTCCTACAAAACCGAATAAAAATTGTCACTTACCTTGATTTCATCAACCTCATCAGGTACTATCTTGTATGCAGATACTGTTCCTCCCAACCTATAAAACAAAAATGTAGGCCTTTTAGTACATTTTGTTTTTCGACCCTTTATGGATAATCTCTTACAAGTTTGTGTCATAAAGTCAAAGACAATCATGCTCTTCAGCCCACCACATTCAAACTGAGCTTTTTTTAAAATCTATACCCCACTTACCAGCATTATACCTGTATCTTTCTGCTCTTTGCCTTTTTAATTACAGTGCCCTCCATAATGTTTGGGACAATGACCCATCATTTATTTATTTGCCTCTGTACCCCACAATTTGAGATTTGTAATAGAATAAATCAAATGCGGTTAAAGTGCACATTGTCAGATAATAAAGGCCATTTTTATACATTCTGGTTTCATCATGTAGAAACTACAGCTGTGTTTACTTCTTCTTCTATGTAGTTTTTTTTGGCGGTTGGCAAACAACTTTTTAGTGCATTACCGCCACCAACTGTTATGGAGTGTGGATCAAATAACATTATAACTTATATACTAATAACCTATATCTTTCCAAACAAATTGGTTACCCTGAGAAAAAGCATTAGGATTTGATAGCACTTATATGAATTATTTTGTAAAATATCTATTAAATCAAATTGTACTTTTTCTTTTCTGAATCGTTCACTCATTTGTCTTCTTTCTTCCTCATACCTCTCACAATGTATAATGACATGCTCTATTGTCTCTTCTTGCCCACAGTATTCACATCTGCCTGTATTATGCTTGCCTATTATAAAAAGTGTACTGTTCAGACCAGTGTGTCCAAATCTGATTCTTGAAATTACTGTCTCCTCTTTTCTGTTTTTTCCTGCACATCTCATTTCTCCCACTTTCCTCTGGACTCTGTAGAACCACCGTCCTTTCCGCTCTTCCTCCCATTGCTTTTGCCATCTTTCCTTCAGTCTTTGCTTAATAATGACTTTGATTTCAATTTTACCTATGTTAATATTTAAATCAACCTTACTTCTTTTTGTTACCTCTTTTGCTACCTTATCTGCCATTTCGTTTCCTCTAATGCCAATGTGTGCTGGTACCCATAAAAATATGACTGTAAGCTCCATCATTTGAATTCTGAATAGTGTTTGTTGTATTTCAATGAAAATGTCTGGTCTACTGTCTGAATGGCTGTGCTGTAAACTCTTTATTGCTAAACTTGAATCTGAACAAATAACTGTCCTTAAAGGCCTGGTATCCTCGACCCACTGTACCGCTAACAATATTGCAATCCAGCTGTGTTTATACATAGTCCACCCCATTTCAGGGCACCATAATGTTTGGCACACATGGCTTCACAGGTGTTTGTAATTGCTCAGGTGTGTTTAATTGCCTCCTTAATGCAGGTATGAGAGAGCTCTCAGCACCTAGTCTTTCTATCACCTTTGGAAACTTTTATTGCTATTTATCAACATGAGGACCAAAGTTGTGCCAATGCAAGTCAAAAAAGCCATTTTGAGACTGAGAAACAGGAATCAGTGTTGGAGACATCAGCCAAACGTTAGGCTTACCAAAATCAACTATTTGGAACATCATTAAGAAGGAAGTGGCGAGCTTACTAATCGCAAAGGGACTCGCAGGCCAAGGAAGACCTCCACAGTTGATTTCAGAATTCTCTCTATAACAAAGAAAAATCCCTAAACACCTGTCTGACAGATCAGAAACACTCTTCAGGAGTCCGGTGTGGATTTGTCAATGACCACTGTCTGCAGAAGACTTCATGAACAGAAATACAGAGGCTACACTGCAAGATGCAACCCACTGGTTAGCCACAAAAATAGGATGGCCAGGTTACAGTTTGCCAAAAAGTACTTAAAAGAGCAACCACAGTTCTGGAAAAAAGCATACTACCTCATCTTGAAAGTACTGGCTCACTTATCTGCATTGATGATACAGCTGCTGATGATAGTAACATCATGAATTCTGAAGTGTATAGACATGCTACCTGCTCAAGTTCAAACAAATGCCTCAAAACTCATTGGCTGGCGGTTCATTCGACAGCAAGACAATGATCCCAAACAAACTCCTTTATTGCTTTAGCAGTATATCAAAGCTAAAAAATTGTAAATTCTTGAGTGGCCAAGTCAATCACCCGATCTGAACCCAATTGAGCATGTCTAAACATCCTAACATAACATCCAAACATCCTAAATACTGAGCATATCTTTTATATGCTGAAGAGATAACTGAAGGGGACTAGCCCCCCAAACATGTATAAGCTAAAGATGGATTCAATACATCAAGTTCACACTGATCATCGATCACCCAATCACATTTGCATTATGTTCTCCCACTTTCGCATCCATTTCGTACACATTAGGGACAATTAATAGAGGCCAATTAACTTACAAACTCTTTGGGTTATGATAGGAAACAGGAGCACCTAACGGAAACCCGCGCAGTCACAGGGAGAACATGCAAACTCCACACAGAGAGCACCAGAGGTCAGGTTTGTATTCTGGTTTCATGCATTGTGAGATAGCAACTCTACCAGGGTGCCCCCCTTTAAAAACATCCAGATTAATCCCATTGCATGAATTTAAAATTCCCAGCTGCCATGGAAGGATTTGAACTGACTCTAGATCTACCATCCAAAACTGTTTGCTAGCCCGGTAACGTAACTACTAAGATACCATATCCTGAGTATTGAACATTATTGATCGCTATTCCTATTAATACCACAGCATATGTTTAATTTTTTTTTTTGTTCACTAATAGCATAAAACATTTTCCAGTGAACTAGGATGAGTTTAAATGGATTGTGGGAAACTGAGCCGCTATGAGTGTAGAAAGAATATGGGAATGAGACCTTGTTGAATGTCACATATCAAGGAAACAGGGCCGTGGTGAGTTTAAAAGGAGCTTATGAAAAGGGACCTGGTTAGTTCAAAAAGAGTAAAAGAATGGAGTCCACTGAGTTTAAAAAGGACTGTGAATGGGGCCCAAATGAATTTTAAAGGGAGCATGGGAAATGAGCCCCTGATAGTTTAAAGGTACTAATATATTCAGGAGAGCCAAACGCCGAACAATTGTTTTTTCCAAACAATAAGATAGTAGATTATGGCAATATATCAGAAATTAGGATTGAGTTCATAGGAATTTCAGGATCTGGCAGCACCTCCTCATCGACTGGGAAAAGAACATCTTAAAAGCACAGATGTGGAGAATGTATCATCAAAACAAATATCAGAGCTGGATGAACTGGGAGAATGGAATGGAATCCTTACAAAAAACAAGGCAAGAGTTTTGTCACAATACCAGGGGGACTCCAGCATTGCCATAGATTTTGGCCACTAACTTGTCTCCTGAGATGGAGAGAGGAGTGAATGAAGAGGCAATGTTGGACCCTGTGAAAGTGAGAGTAGCTGGGAAACTAGCAACAAAGGAGATGGAGAGTGTCCTTTCACCTGCTGCTTTTAACTACCTAATCAGACTCTTTTAGTTCTTTATACACTTGTACAATGCTCCTCTGAATATTATAAGCACCAGAGAACAATCTTAGTTTTGAAATCAAACTGAAAACTTCAAAAATACTCATGATATTATGCTTTGTAAATTGAGACAACTTCAAAATCCTTTTCAAATGATCTCTGTTATAATTACTTCCAAAATTCCTTAATTAAACAAATGTTGTTATAATATTTCAGCATATCATTTATGTTTATGATTTATTAAGACAAGAATTATTGCATATATCTTCCAGTAAAAAAATATATTCTACCATTCATTCTTTGAAACAATTAATCAGGAATAATTATTCTTGACATAACTGTTTTGACTCTAAACACTGCAACATGTACGAGTTGCTGACAAATATTTTACTCACATTTCATGACATTTAAAAAATAATCCAACCACTGACTCAACTTGAAAAATGTTCACTACAAAACAGTAATTTGAGTTAGAATAAGATGGTAAATATCTTGGCACAAAGAAATTGCTCCTAATTCTTTCAGACATAAGTGGATTATTTATACTTCAGACCTAACATAGAATATCTGATGATTTGTGTTCTATTTATATAGGCAATGTGACGCTGGAGCTATATTCACAATCACCATGAACCTAAAGAGCCATATGACCACTGTAATGTGCCCCATCGCATCAAACACAGTACAATCATATTAAATATATTACTAGAGTGGCGCAGCAGTAGAGTTGCTGTCTTACCGTGCTAGAGAACTGAGTTCGATCCTGGCTACGGGTGTTGACTATACATATATTGTACGTTCTCCCTGTGATCCCATGGGTTTACTTTAGGTGCACTAGTTTCCTCCCAAAACTCCAAAGACCTACAGGATTTTAGGTTAATTGGCGTCGGTAAAATGGTAAATTGTCCCTAGCATGTAGGCTAGTGCTCGTGTATGGGGATTGCTGGTCAGCGTGGACTCGATGGGCCGAAGGGCCCATTTCCGCACTGTATCTCTATAGTGTAACTCCTCTGAAATTTCTAACAGTAAGAATGCTGCAGTCATGTCATATTTGTTCTGTCCCACTACAGAACAAACACACATGCTCATGTAAAACAATTTAATTCCTCATATTCCGCTTGGGGAGTCTGCATCCTGCGGACAAGAACATTGAATTCTCCCAATTTTGTTAGCCCTTGCTGTCTCCTCCCCTTCCTCAGCCCTCGGGCTGTCTCCTCCTATCTCTCAGCCCTCGGGCTCCTCCTCCTCCCTTTTACCTTCTTCTCCCCGCCACCCCCCATCAGTCTGAAGAAGGGTTTCGGCCCGAAACGTTGCCTATTTCCTTCGCTCCATAGATGCTGCTGCACCCGCTGAGTTTCTCCAGCATTTTTGTGTACCCTCCTGTAAAAGAACATGTATTTCAAAGAATTTGAATGTATATGGTGGTAATTTTCAGGCCTTGTCTTAAATGAATGTCAGGCAGCTGCTATTCAGACAGAGAGTGGTCCTTATATACAATGATCTCACAACCAAACATGCTTGTAACTACTAATATTTGTAATGGAAGTTATTTGACATTTTGTTCTTGCTCATAACAATTATCCTTTTAATAACTACTCCCTAACAGTTGTTAACCGGTGTTTTTGTGTTAACCTTTTACAATGGGAGATGAATGAAAATTACCAAACTCTAGCATAATGTAATTTCTTATACTAATACAAGCTGCGTATCAAGCTGGTGCGTGTGGCTTGAAAGAATCAGTCTGAGTAAAGCTGTGAGTTAGCTTCATGCATTACAGACTCTAAATAACCCATGTTATATATTAAATCTCCTCAAATTACAATAACACAACCAACATTCCTCTTAGCTACTACCATTGTGGAAGCCAGATGATCTCTCCCAGTAATTTTTTTGTACTTACGGAAGTGTACTTTGTACTTACCGGGTATTGTACTTCCGGTGGCGCTGGTGCCAGCAGCCTCCACCTACAGCCCGGTATCTTTTTGTTTTTTTGTTTATTTAGTTATGAAAAAGTGTATTTCTTTGTGTTTTTATGTGGGGGAAGAGGGCACGGTGCGGGGGATACTGTCCTTCAGCTGGTTCCTGGTGAGGACGCGACTATTATTCGAGTCGCGTCCTCGCCCCCCCCCCCCCCCCCCCCCACAGCGGCCTACCTGCCTGGATTGGCGCGGCCTTTCCTGCCGGGATCGACCGGAGCTCCAGCAGCGGCGGGACAGCGCTGGAACATCGCGGGGCTGGCGATGCCTTACCGGGGGTCGCCGTCTGGAGCCCGGAGTGCTGGACCTGCTGCACCAACATCATGGAGCTTCGGTTTGCGGAGCTCCCAACGCGGGCGGCGCTGATGGACAGCGCGGGGTCCTGCGACTCTGCCCAGCTCGGCCTGTGGACTCAGGAGCTGCAGACTCCAGCAGCGGGAGGCGGCTGATCAGAAGGTCCGGGCCGCTGAGGAGGAGGATGCTCACCGTCGGGGTTCGGCGTCGGCGTCCCACCAGCCCGGCGTGAGGGCCTGAACATCGGGCCACCCGGGGCGGCGACTGCGGGTGCTCGGAAGGCCCCGTCCACGGATGAACACGGAGGGGAGGCTGGCTGGACTATGGTGCCATCCTCACCTTGGTGCCATTTATGTTATGTTGTGTCGTGGACTTCTGTATTTGTGCTTTTTTTACATTTTAATTCAAGTTCAATTTTATTTTTAATATGTTTTATTATTTATTTATTATTTATTTTTATTATTTCTTTGTGATTTTTTTATGATACTGCCTGTAAGGGAAATTCATTTCGTTGTCTCAAATTGAGACAATGACAATAAATTTGAATACAATACAATACAATTCTTCTCCCATGTCCTAATACAATTCACAAAGTTTTCTAACAGCTTCTTATCGAGTCCAAATCACACGTTTAGGAAATTGTTCAGCCAGAGCTGACCACACTTCTCGGTATCTGCATACAATGGCGTCTTGTGCATAGTGGTAGAATGATTGGTGGAAACAGGGCCGCGACGTTGAGACTCTTTCCTTGACCCCTTCTAACAATTAATATGTGGCTAAACTATCATTCTTAGGCCCTGCCATACATAGCAACTTCATTCAATTGGCTTGATCAGACTTCCGAAACAACAGCTCAGGCTCAATTTGAATCTTTGCTAGATCAGCAAAGTTTTCACCTTAAACTGAGTTGCTTGCCTGTACCTTTTCGTCACAAGCATTCCAACTACCATGTTTATTCATTCACACACTCACTCATTCAAGGGATGTGTTATTGAGTATGACCTCTCCATAAGACTTTAGAGTCGACGTTTCCCTTGGCAGGGGATGCAGAACTTGAGTATTCAGTCTCAAATTAAAACCATCAAAGACTGAGCTGAAAAATATTTTGAGCCAAGAGCTGGTCGTTTAATATAATCGACTCAAAGATCAATAGATTTTTAGATCTAAGCATCTATCTAAGCAAAGCAATAATTTAATTGTTCTATCACGGACACATGACAATAAACTCACTTGAACTTGAACTTGATATCATGGGAATAAATAAATATAGGGTTAGTTTAGGATAGTGACGTTAATGTAAAGGGTCGGTCTTGATCTTATTGAATGGTACAACAGGCATAAGGGGCTGGGTGGGCTACTTCATCTACTGTTTCTTACGGTGGAGGTTGTGCTTGTGACACCAGTAAAGCAGTAGCTTTGCTCTGGAGGAAGCCGGGTTTTAGCAGTAACCTTGGAGCAAGGCACATCAATGCAAATAAAGAGTATATGCAAATAATGCAAAATACTCCTGACTTGTGCCATGTAGAATTTACATTGTAGATAATAGAATAATGTGCTCCATTGCCTCAATATTTATATGATTTTCATGATAAGTGTCAGGTCAACGGATGAGCAGGTGAATCAGATAGTTTCGTGAATCACTTCTGAGAGCCACTCATGAAAAGCAAATTTAATTTTATATAATCAGATGGTGATAATTTTAGTCACATACAACACTTAAATACTTAGGCTTATTAATAGTCACAGGCACATGAGACTAGTCTACAAAGCCAACTTGGTCACATGGACATTTGGAACAAAGAGTCGGACATCGTGCGGTATAGCCCTATGAGTCTTGGACTCGATAATAAGTAACTGACCAATATTTTAATTCTTATTCTCAGATCTTGTGTATAATTGTAGTTCATCAATTTTCAGCTTAGAAAATATTTGAATCTTTACATTCAACTGTCAGCTGTAAAATGTTGCACCCCAACCATGCAATATTTTACGTAGGAAGAATCTGCAGATGCTTGGTTAAACCAAAGATAGACACAAAAAGCTGGAGTAACTCAGCGGGTCAGACAGCATCCCTGGAGAATAGTAAGATTAAACGAGAACTTACCAGTTTGAAGTTTGATCTTTATTTTATGAGGAGTAACGTTGAGGGATTACGTGAAGACCCCGCCAGTACGCATGCGTGCCAATCTTTAAAGCAGCGGTGTGAAATCTCAGACAACAGTTATTGAACTGAACATAGTAAGATAAGAGAACCATAATACCAGTTGACCTTTATGATAGAGGGCTGGGAGCCGAGGACACGTAATCCCTCAACATTACTCCTCATAAAATAAAGATCAAACTTCAAACTGGTAAGTTCTCATTTAATCTTACTATTTTACTTCGGAGTCACGTGAGTGACTACGTGAAGATTTTAAAGCTCTCAGATTTCATGCCGTGGAAAACGAGTCCAGGCGTCATACACTGCATCAGTAGGCCAATGATGAGTGAACATTAATATTGCATTCAGACATGACATTGATATAAACATGTTGATGCTATTAATGAACAATAGTGCAATAGTAACCTCCCTCAACCGGGAGGAAACATACCTAACATAGAGTTGACAAATACCCCCAATGAATTTGATCTGAATATTTGGACAGATCGATAGTTTGACCATCCTGCAGCCGCTAGGATGTGGTCCATAACCCTGTTGCTGCGGTATAGCGGTCCTAGTGGAGTGAGACTCAAAATGTCAATGTTCACTCCAGTATATGCCAGACCCATTTAATCCTCTGGAGAAGGTTTGTAGTGATTCCTTCTAACGAGGTTTATGTAACTAACAATATAGCTAGTCAGAGTCTATAAGACTCATAAGGACCTTGACATACTGGTGTAGATGCGTGATTACACACAACCCAAGGTCCATGGGATATGCAACATCTAGTTTGGTCTTATGTCCCTGTCTACTCTGCTTGACTGGTTGTGTTGTTCCTGCACCCCGAGCACACTTGTGGTTTCTTCAGCCAAACCCCTGTCTTCAGAGTCAGCCCAGAAGTGACTCCTAATGCTCCCCTCTGTCGAGGGAGATGCATTATGCAGCCCTCGATAAGGTGCTGCCATGGGCGTCCTAGGACCCCATGGTGACTAGAACTGCATATACTGGAGCATGTCACATTGGAGCATCAGCTCCATCAACCGCTCCATGCGGGATATGCGATCATAGTCACTCCCGCCGGCGGTGAGTCTTCACAGCCCGACTCGTCCGAGTCTTCGGGCCTGTCCGACTTCTGCTTGGCCTTCCCGCCAGTCTGTGGCATCGATTCCGACTGTGCAGGTGCCAGGTCGGAGACTGCTGATCAATAGCGATCCTGGTGCAGCATACCGCTGCTGACTGCCCACAATTCCGCGGTCGTCCTCAGTCAGTCTGGATGCGGTCCATTCCTGTAACATTCTCATAAAATAGCACAAAACAACCTCTGAGTTAGGATTTTACCTGCATGTCCTGTTTTAAACCTTTTGCTGCAGGGGCAACGCTCCTCCCGAGCCTGGTCTCCTGGTCTTAGTTGTTGCAGCTGGTGTTCCCTCTGTGGTCCTTGTAGAAAGGTTTCCACGTGGGGTATTTCTCCCCCGAGTTTTACCTCCGCGGTCCCTATAGCAGGGCTTCTCCACGATGTTCTCCAGTCGGGGCTTCCCCCCCTGAGCTGGGTATCCTCGCAGTAACTGCAGCCGGGATATCCCTGTGGTCCCTATAAAAGGGAAAGCCGCGATTTGCAATGTCGGGGGGCGGGGGGTATCTCTGGGTGCCACCAACAACAATACGAAGCCGCTGGTTTTCTGCCAGTGGCTCGGAAGGCACATCCACCGCCGCCCACTCCCCGCATTCCACGGTCTCCGGAGCGGTTCTCCAGGTGCCCCCAGCACCAATATGAAGCCGCTGGTTCCACCACCAGCGGCTCAGTAGGCGAATCCACCGCTCCCCGCGTTCTGCGGTCTCCCGAGCGGGTTCTCCACCTATATGAAGCCGCTGGCTCCACCACCAGCGGCTCGAAAGGCAAATCCACCTCCGCTCGCTACCCGCATTCTGCAGTCTCCCGAGCGACTTGGTCCGTGGGCAGGCATCCCCGTGACTGGGGTTCCCTGGAAGTTCGTGACTGGGGTTCCCCCTACTCCCGACTTTGCCCCGGACTTTTAGCAGGACCTCTAAGTGGAGGTTCCTGCAAGAAGATGAAAAACCTGAAAAAGTTTTTAAAAAACTTACCTCAGGTCTGTTGCTGGCAGGAGAATCACGTCCATCCTGCAGTCGTCACGCAATGCGAGACGATATGACACGCATGCGTACTGGCGGGGTCTTCACGTAGTCACTCACGTGACTCCGAAGTAAAATAGGAATAGGTGAAGTTTTAGGTCGAGAACCTTCATCAAACCTTTCTTCCTTTCCTTCCGAAAAGCTGACTGATCCGCTGAGTTACTCCAGCTTTTTGTGTCATGCAACATTTTATCTGCCTGCCTGCATAAATTGATCTGACTTCTAAAAGGAAGTTTATTTTCCCTTCCCTGTTGATATATATCTCTATTCCTCCCCATGGCGTCCGTGGTTTGAAATGGATTACAATCCAGGCAATTACATTTAATGTTCAATAAATTGATAAATAAACAGTTAAAAAAGGTTTAACAATTTCACCAAGTTGTACACACTGCAACTTTTGTTTGCATAATTGTTGCAAAGACTGCAAATGAAGGCTCTCGACCTGAAACGTCACCCATTCCTTCTCTCCAGCGATGCTGCCTGTTCCGCTGAGTTACTGAAGCACTTTGTGTCTATCTTCAACATCTTCCTTTATCTTCGGTAATTTGGACTTAATGACATGGACGATATCTCAGGCATGGCATTGCTAATCTTTGGGGGACGAGATGGGATATTATACTAGAGTGGACAAAAAGACTGCTTCATAAAGTCATTAAACCGGTGATTTCATTTTGATGGTCTGTTCTGCATAGGGAACTGTGATCCAAATACAGGTGACCTCCGCATTGTGGCCATCTGGGTATGGAATTCGTTAATCACAACCCAAAATTTGAGAAATGGAAAAATAATTCTCACGGAATTTCTGTACGCACGATGGCGCAGCAATAGAGTTGCTGCCTTACATCACCAGAGACCCGGATTCGATCCTGACTACAGGTGCTTTCTGGTAACTCTACCGCTGCACTATTATGCTGCCCACTTAATACTGTGGGACAACATGCTTTGGATATGACATCACAGTGTGAATTGAGTTGGCAGTCACAACCTGTCGTTCCTTTGCCACCCTGTCCAGTCCGAGGACATGTAAACAGATGTCTCAGAGTGAAGTGCGGGGTGGCAGATTGCAACCTTCACGTGGTCCGCCCTGTTTCGACGAATGCAATCAACCCAGCGTGCACAATCAAGTAAGATCAAATAGAACAAATTGTCCTACAGCTTTAGGCTATGCACGCCATACGCAAGAAGAAGAAGAGTGAAGTGCTATCCTGCTCTCTAACTCCGAGGCATTTTCCCTGACGCTCTACACTGTGGAGCGCCACATTGGCCATGCTACCTCTTACAACAACTCTCTAAAATAACATGAATGTCATCACAATGAAGGTGCGCCAGTTCCTCTACTTTCTCAGAAGTTTAAAGAGATTTTGCATGTTACCGAATCTCTAATAAACATCTACAGATGCAATTTAGAAAGTATCCTGACAAATTGCATCATGGCCTGGTATGGCAATTCCAAAGCACAGGAACGTAAGAGGCTGCAGAGGGAGGTGGGCACAGCCCCGCCCATTGTGGGCACAGCCCTTCCCATGATTGAAAGTATCCACATAAGGTGCTGCGTCAAGAAGGTGGCAGCCATGATCAAGGATGCCCACCATACGGGTCATGCCCTCTTCTCGCTGCTACTGTGACGCTGTAGGTACAGAAGCTTGCCAACCTCATGTTAATGAACAGCTACTTTCCTACGGCCATGAGTTTGCTGAACTGACCTGCACAACCCTAATCCTACCTCAGCAATAGAACATTACGCAGCTCTTGCACTATCATGGACTTATTTTCTAATTGTATTTTGTTCTCTTGTCTTGTTTTTGCAGAGATTTTCTTCTCACCATCTTCCAGAATTAATGTGTATTGTATATATATAATTTATGGTTTTGTGCATTGTGAGTCTATGCACCGGTGATGCTGATGCAAGCAAGATTTTCATGTATTCGGGTAATGCCAATAAAATCAACTTGACTTGGTGTATAGTGAGTATGCTGAAGGCTTATGACAAAAACTGCAGTTGTTAGCCTAGTAGTTTATGTTAACAATGAGCCCCTGAATGATCTCGAAATCCTCCAGGGTTTGATACTGCATTTAATGCACCATGAGTTTAGCATGCACATTTTAAAAAAGTGTCATACATTCTAAACTTTGAGCTTAAAATAATATGTTGTTGCATGTAGGGTAAAGAAACTTCCTGTAGCAGTCAAATTCCAAAAAGACAGGAAATATTTATGCCTGGAATATTTGTGAATGACATAAAAATAATATAATTTCCAAAATACTGTTGTAAAATGTGCAATTTTCAAACCAATAGACATTTTTCACATGTGCCTTTTACAGTGATTTTCTAAACGATATGCCAGGTATGCAGCAACCAGAGGCTCCAAAGAAAGCGTGTGACAAACAGATTTTGTGGCCATGGCAGAGGCTGTGAGGCAGGCTAAAATGTTGTCCACGGGATCTAATATTGAACACTTCAATAATTGAGGTATAAAGTGGATGTCTTGGATTTCTCCAGTCACTCCAATTTACATACGCCTGTTCCTCATGAGAACATATTTGGCATTGATTTATATTTTGGAATCATGTCATCTCCAGTCTTGAGATTTCCAATTATATAGTGACCAAAGATTAGGTCGTTCCTATCATCTGTTCTTGGTAAAGTACTAAATAGTTTCGACTTCGTAAAATGAAACGGCAATCAGAAATATTTTTTTTTTCATGTTTGCCCTTCAAAATATCACTTTTAATTTATGGAATAGGAATCAAGATGTTGAACTGCATGACATGATTTTTAAAACAAGATGCCTGCAAATTATTTCTGCGCAAGCATGTCATGAAATAGCAGAATATTAATGGTGGCCCTCTATAGATGAACCGTCTTTAACTGCTTTATCTTATCAATGATGGAATATAACATTGAATAGATTTAACTAATTCCATGGGGAAAAAGGACAAAATAGGAAAGTTACAGAAAGGACAAAAAACACAATTGTCCCAAAAATGCTTAAATAGATGTTTTAAGTTTCAAGTTAAAATAAAATTGTCACAGACACATAGAAGTATAGTGATTATGTTTGTTAGTAATATACAAACCAATTGCCTCGGACTCTGGTTGAATCTGTGGCAAGTACCTGCTCACATTTTACAATATTCACAGCAAATTTTCAAACTGTTCGGGCCCAGAATATACAGAACAGGCATGCAGTCAGCACTGAGGTGAACCACAATTGTCATTGTGGAAGGACTCTTTAGCAGCTTTCTCTCACCTGAAATATAAATAATGCAGTAAAAGAATTCCCCATGCCTCATACAGATTTAAACTCAAGAATTCCTGACTGAGGACAGACATAGGGAGAGAAGGGGTTGGGAATCTTTTTGTATTTTGCAAAAAATAATTGTTGAAAATTGAGCTTCTTAACAGATAACTCAACAACCACCTGCTCCTCCAAGCACGAGGAGAATTAGTTTAGTTTACAGATACAGCGTAAAAATTGACCCGAATTGGGCTACAAGTCCACGCAGACTAGCGATCACCCATACGCTAGTTCTATGCTATACACAAGGAACAGAAGCCAATTAACCTACAAACCTGCGCGTCTTTGGAATGTGGGAGGAAACTGGAGCACCTGGAGAAAACACACGGTTACAAGGAGAATATGCACACGCCATACAGACAGCACCCGTGGTCAGGATCGAACCGGGGTCTTTGGTACCGTAAGGCAGCAATTCTACTACCGCGTCACAATGCCGCCAAATTCTTCAAACAAATCAAAAATATTTTGTGTCCATTATATTTATGAACCTATTTCCTACATAATAGTTCCTTGTTTATAACACTCCAAATGTATTCTAATTACATGTTTGATAGGAAAAGTGCTGTCATAAGTTAAACTAAATTGAGGTCAGGGAAGGTGAAGAAAAAAACATGTTCATTGTTTTGGAGAATTTCCATGACTGAAATAGGTGCTTGGCTTGTCATTTCTATCATCAGATTTCATGGTTTTCAAAGAAGATAGGCACAAAATGCAGGAGTAACTCAACAGAACAGGAAGCATCTCTGGAGAGAAGGAATGGGTGACGTTTCGGGTCGAGACCCTTCTTCATACTGGTTCTCATGGACTTACTGAAAGACACATGTGTAAGTAGGATCTGAGTAAAAAACTACCGTAAGCATCAGTTGCAACAAAATTCCCTTTACCATGGGTTAAAATCTGACCTGTATTTCTACAATACCTTTGTACATCAGCATGTATAGGCTGCATGACAAGACTGGCATAATTATTAACAAATCAATTCCAGAGGCACAATTTTAACATGTACTAAAACATGAACATAAAAGGCAAAACATGTTATGCTTATGAGCAAAGGGATAAAAAACATGTAATGCTTAGAGCAGAGGGATCTAGGAGTACAGGTGCTTGGTTCCTTGAAGATCAAGTTGCAGGTAGATAAGGTGGTCAAAAAGGCTTTTGGCACTTCATCAGTCAGAGTATTGAGTATAGAAGTTGGGAGGTCATGTTGCAGTTGTATAAGATGTTGGTGAGACTGCATTTAGAATATTGTGTTCAGTTCTGGGCACCATGTTATAGGAAAGATATTGTTAAGCTTGAAAGGGTTCAGTAAAGATTTACGAGGATGTTGGCAGGACTAGAGGGTGTCAGCTACAGGGAGAGGTTAAGTAGGCTGGGTCTCTATTCCATGGAGCGTAGGAGGATGAGGGGAGATCTTATAAAGGTATACAAAATCATGAGAGGAATAGATTGTGTAGATGCACAGAGTCTTTCACCCAGAGTAGGGGAATTGAGGATCAGAGGACATAGGTTCAAGGTGAAGGGAAAAAGATTTAATAGGAATCCGAGGGGTAGCTTTTTCACACAGTGGGTGTATGGAACAAGCTGCCAGAGGAGGTAGTTGAGGCTGGGACTATCCCATCATTTGAGAATCAGTTGGACAGGTACATGGATAGGACAGATTTGGAGGGTTATGGACCAAGTGCAGGCAAGTGGGACAAGGGTAGCTGGGACACTGTTGGCCGGTGTGGGTGAGTTGGGCCGAAGGGCCTGTTTCCACACTGTATCACTTTATGACCACCCTGCCACCCTGACTACGCCCTCATTTCGCTCTCGCTAATAGGAGGAAGTTACAGAAGCCTGAAAACTGTAGCCACCATGTTCAAGAATAGTTTCTTCCCATCAAACTCCTGGTTTTCTCACTCTCTCAGAATTCAAAATAATTATTTTATGTTTTCTGATTTTAATGCTGAAATGCAATCCTGAAAACTAAATCAGAAACTTACTATAATTAAGTGAGTTCATCAACATTTCTGATATTGGTGCCTCTCATCTTCATATCAATCAACAATGTGAATGGATAATGCCTGCATTATCTAAGCATAATGATAATGTCCACACCATTGACCAAATCTTGAAACCACAATACATATTAACCTGCAAGTACTGAAAATTGTCATATATCAACATAAATTCATGGCAAATACAGTGGCTTGCAAAAGTATTCATACCCCTTGAACTTTTCCACATTTTGTCACGTTACAACCACAAACGTAAATGTATTTTATTGGGATTTTATGTGATAGACCAACACAAAGTGGCGCATAATTGTGAAGTGGAAGGAAAATTATATATGGTTTTCAAATTTTTTTACAAATAAAAAACTGAAAAGTGTGGCGTGCAAAAGTATTCAGCCCCCTTTACTCTGATACCCCTAAATAAAATCTAGTGCAACCAATTGCCTTCAGAAGTCACCTAATTAGTAAATAGAGTCCATTTGTGTGTAATCTAATCTCAGTATAAATACAGCTGTTCTGTGAAGACCTCAGAGGTTTGTTAGAGAACAATTAGTGAACAAACAGCATCATGAAGCCCAAGGAACACATCAGACAGGTCAGGGATAAAGTTGTGGAGAAGTTTAAAGCAGGGTTAGGTTATAAAAAAATATCCCAAGCTTTGAACATCTCACGGAGCACTGTTCAATCCATCATCCGAAAATGGAAAGATAATGCACAACTGCAAACCTACCAAGACATGGCCGTCCACCTAAACTGACATGCCGGGCAAGGAGAGCATTGATCAGAGAAGCAGCCGAGGCCCATGGTAACTCTGGAGGAGCTGCAGAGATCCACAGCTCAGGTGGGAGAATCTGTCCACAGGACAACTATTAGTTGTGCACTCCACAAATCGGGCTTTTATGGAAGAGTGGCAAGAAGAAAGCCATTGTTGAAAAAAATCCATAAGTCCCGTTTGCAGTTTGCCACAAGCCATGTGGGGGACACACCAAACATGTGGAGGAAGGTGCTCTGGTCAGAAGAGACCAAAATTGAAGTTTTTGGCCTAAATGCAAAACGCTATGTGTGGCGGAAAACTAACACTGCACATCACCCTGAACACACCATCCCCACTGTGAAACATGGTGGTGGCAGCATCATGCTGTGGGGATCCTTTTCTTCAGCAGGGACAGGGAAGCTGGTCAGAGTTGATGGGAAGATGGATGGAGCCAAATACAGGGCAATCTTGGAAGAAAACCTGTTAACGAGTCTGCAAAAGACTTGAGACTGGGGCGGAGGTTCACCTTCCAGCAGAACAACGACCCTAAACATACAGCCAGAGCTACATGGTTGGTGCTACACGAATGGGTTAGATCAAAGCATATTCATGTGTTAGAATGGCCCAGTCAAAGTCCAGACCTAAATCCAATTGAGAATCTCTGGCAAGACTTGAAAATTGCTGTTCACAGACGCTCTCCATCCAATCTGACTGAGCTTGAGCTATTTTGCAAAGAAGAATGGGCAAAAATGTCAGTCTCTAGATGTGCAAAGCTGGTAGAGACATACCCCAAAAGACTTGCAGCTGGAATTGCAGCGAAAGGTGGTTCTACAAAGTATTGACTCAGGGGGGCTGAATACATTTGCACGCCACACTTTTCAGTTTTTTATTTGTAAAAAAATTTGAAAACCATGTATCATTTTCCTTCACAGTTATGCGCCACTTTGTGTTGGTCTATCACATAAAATACCAATAAAATACATTTACGTTTGTGGTTGTAACGTGACAAAATGTGGAAAAGTTCAAGGGGTATAAATACTTTTGCAAGCCACTGTATCTGCTGCTAGTTCACAATTACAGTACTAAAATAAACATAATATGCATGGCATTACCAAAAAGATTATGTTACTCAACAGAAGCCAATTTTGATTGATTGTTGAAAATGATAACTTTACATATACAGGTGCACAACCTTTTATCCGAAGATCCAAATAACGAAAACCTCCGAATAGCGACATTTTTTCAGTCCTTGAAAAAAGGTCCTTGAAAACGTTCACCGAGGGCGGCCCGCAGAGGTGACAGCGGAACCTCCGGTCGGTCCTCGAAGAAAGGGGAACTAAAGCCCCATTCATAAAAGAGAAGGTGAGGGTATATTGCGCGGGAGGGTTAATAATTGACAATCTGCTGCTGCCTGCCCGCTGAGGTTAAAAAGTTCCCACGGTAGACTCACGATACACAGTGTATCGTGAGTCTTGCGTGGGAACTTTTTTAACTCAGCGGGCAGCAGCAAATTGTCGCTCCCTTCAGTTTCACCCCACCTACACCCCTCTGCTTCCCGGCCATGTGTGTGACCCCTTCCCTCCCCTCTCCAGCTCCCCGCTCATTGCACCCGCGCGGGGGCTTTGCACTGTCTTCACGTCGGAGCTAGTGCCAATCACCGGAGATGTCAGGACCAACGGGACACCGGCCCCCAGGCCCACTGCAAGCACGGAGAACCCAGAAACCCACAGCCAGCCCCGTTCCAATTCCAGAGGAACACGCTCCCCGCTGTCCCCGTAGGGACAGAAGCTGATGGCTCGGGCTGTGACGTCTCCGGCCACCCCCCTGTACAGGAGCTGAGACTGGGAACTGTGGGGATGTTTGCAGTTGCAGAGGGAGGGGGCAAGGGCGGTACAGTTCCCAGTCTCAGCTCCATTCCAGAGGGGTGACCGGAGACGTCAGGACCAACGGGACACCGACTGCAAGCACGGAGATCCCAGAGACTCACAGCCAGCAGCAACTCTAGCCCAGCCCCGCTCCAACTCCAGAGGAACCCGGGTTGCGGATGAGGGGGCGCAGCTCGGGCTGTGGGCGAAGTGCCACTTGTCGCTGTAGCGACGCATCGGGGAGCGGGTTCCTGTTGGTCCTGACGTCTCCGGCCATCCCCCTGGACAGGAGCTGAGAGACGTCAGGACCACCAGAAGCCGCTCCCCGATGCGCCGCTACAGCGACAAGTGGCAGTTCGCCCACAGCCCGAGCTGCGCCCCCTCATCGGGACACCGACCCCCAGGCCCACTGCAAGCACGGAGATCCCAGAGACTCACAGCCAGCAACAACTCTAGCCCAGCCCCGCTCCAACTCCAGAGGAACCCGGGTTGCGGATGAGGGGCCGCAGCTCAGGCTGTGGGTGAACTGCCACTTGTCGCCGTAGCGGCCCATCGGGGAGCGGATTCCTCTGGAGTTGGAGGGACAGGAAGACACAGCGGCTTTTGAGAATGGTGGGCAATCACTTCCAAAGTTCTGCCCACACAGTCAGTACACCTCTCCTACACTTGTCTCCCGCACTAAGATCATCTCACAGAGAAGGATCCCAGCCTAACCCTCCCTATTCTCTCCTGTTCTGCAAGAAAAACCTACATTGAAGACTCAAACTCGCGATCGAGTAACTGCCGGGATCGAGGCGCAAACTCGCGACCTTACGGATACGAGCCGAGCACTCTACCACTGAGCCAGCCGTTAAAATCTACGCTAAAAATCTTCCATTCCGAAAACCGAAAAATTCTGAATTACGAAAAGTGTCTGGTCCCAAGGCTTTCGGATAAAAGGTTGTGCACCTGTAGTAACCAATTAATGCATAAAGTGCAGTATAAGGTGTCTTTCAAAAGATAAACATATCACAGAGTGCGGATGCCAGAAACTCCTTCTCACAGCTGATTAACTTGCATTCAGACCACACGATGTCCAACCATCTGCTCTCAAATGTACGTCAAAATAAACTCGTGGGCAACAGCAAAGCTATTTTTTGTGAAGGAAATTAGTATACGCGGAGATTAGAAAAGATGTTTAATCATGTGCTTGTATGTTTATTTTAAGTCCCTGACTGCAAAATTGTGATTTCAGGTGTTCACTGTCAAACAAAATGGGAAGAGGTTTGCAGCTAATGGATAAGCTAACAGTATTCAGCAGCTGAAGATGTTTAATTTTTTATATATAATAAACAGTGAAAACATATTTCTGAAAAATGAATTTAGAACATAATTTTTTTCGAATGTCAACTTTGACGTTTTCAAGATCTGACATTCAAACAGTAGATGGTGTCCATAACTGAGAGCAAAGAGCATATATTGTGGAATATAGAAGGGTACGCCAGTTACTGCATAACTTGGGGCAATGGGGTGAAATGGCAATGCCCAACTATAAACATAAAGGCATTGTTTATTTTCAATACTAATTTTGGTCCAATTCATAACTGAGAATAATTGAGTATACAAGTTGGGTGGTCATGTTGGATGGAAAGTCAGCGGGCGACGCTGACTTTCCAGCCGCAGGCGGCATTGACTTTAAAATCGCGGAGCCCTGGGATCTCTCGCCGAGGTCGCCAGCGTTGAATCTCCGCCCAGCTCGGCCTGTAGACTTTGGAAGCCGCAGTCTCCGGAGGAGCGGCCAATTCGGAGGCTCTAGGCCGCTGAGAGTGTTCTTCCGTTCGAGTGCCTGAAACATCGGGCCCGTAGCGGCGACTGCAGAGGCCTCAATAGGCCCCGACCATGGGTGAACAAAGGAAGAGGACTGAACTTTGGTGCCTTCCCTCACAGTGGGAAATGTTGATTCCGCTGTGGGGGGGGGATGTTTTTTTATGTTTTATATTAAATTCTAATGTGTTGTGTTTATCTTATTTGTGTGCTGCATGGTAACTCAAATTTCACTGCATCAATTGGTGTATGTGACAATATATGTCCTTTGTTACTATTATGCAAGACGTCGATGAGGCCACATTTAGAGTATTGTGTTCAGTTTTTGTCAATATGTTATTGGAAAAACATTGTTAAGCTTGAAAGGGTCCAGAGAAAATTTAGCAGGATGTTGCCAGGACGCGAGGCACTAAGCTAAAGGGAGAGGGTCAGCAGGCTAGGGCTTTATTCCTTGGCACGCAGGAGGATGGGAGGTGATCTTATAGAGGTTATAAACACACAGCGTCTTCTGCCCCAAGTATGGGAATTGAGAACTAGATGGCAAGTTGGGTCGATGGGACTGTTTCTACGTTGTACGACTATGGCTCTATTACTCTAAATATAGTAGGATAGTCAGAATCTGTTTTCAAGGCAGAAGAGTCTCTAACTGAAGATAGACACAAAATGCTGGAGTAACTCAAGGGGATAGGCAGCATGTCTGGATAGAAGGAATGGGTGAAGTTTCCCAGGATGGCTTACTGAGTAGGATGGCCAGGTCATCTGCAAAGCCATACTTCTTTGACTGGGTTGCAGGCAGATCATGGATGTAGATGTTGAACAGCATTGGTGCCAGCACTGAGCCCTGTGGGACGCCGTTCTTAAGTTTCCTCACCCTGCTGCATTGCCCGTTGCTGGTGTATACCCTGAAACTGCGGTTGCTCAGCATCTCCATGATGAAGCTCACCGTGTGCTTGTCTGGGATGGTTGCCAGAAGCTTCATGAGTAGTCCACGCAGCCAGACAGTATCATATGCAGCTGTGAGGTCCAAGAAGACAGCGCCTGCCTTCTCCCCTGCCTGGAAGCTGTCCTCTATGTCTTGGCACTGGAGGGTCACCTGGTCCGCCGTTGGCCTACCGCTTCGGAAGCCAGCCTGTTCATTAGGCAGCTGGAGGTCGATCACTGGATTGAGACGTGTGTGGAGGAGATGTTCCAGGAGCTTGTATGGAACACACAGCAGTGAGATGGATCGGTATCCTTTGGGGTCATCACTAGGCTTGTTTGGCTTCGGCAGAGCGATCACCTTGGCAAGGCGCCAGATCATTGGCTGCTTCAGGCAGTGGAAACACATGGAGAAGAAGGAGCACAGTCAGTCAGTTGCCTTCTTGCCTTGGTGTTTTATGTATTCTGGGCGGATGCCGTCGGTGCCTGGTGCCTTACCGGTTTTCAGCCGTCGGATGGCCTGCTCGATTTCTTGTGTTGTGAAATCGTGGGATAGGTTGGAGTTGCAGCTCGGGGCCCTGTGTAGCTTGTGGACTCTCGCCGATGTTGTTCTGGTGAAGTCCTTGTCTGCGTTGGGGAAGCGGCCATTGCTCAGCCGTAGCGACGCGATGGAATTTGCAGCGATGGGACACTGTGCTGGGGTTGTTGACCTGCCCATCAGTTTATTCATGGTCTGCCACGCCTGACGGCTGGAGTGTGTGAAATCAATTAATTCCACTGACTCCGTCCATCTTTGCCTGCGTTTCTCATTTAGTCTGCAGATTAGGTCGTTCGCTGCTTTGTCCCTGTCTTTGCTGGTTTGTGATTCTGTGCGGGCGCGAAGTAGGTCTTCACATTCGTCATCCCAGCAGGGAACATAGTCTTTACGTACACCGAGGGGGATGTTCTTCTTGGCTGCGGCCAGCAGCATCTTGCAGTACGAGTTCAGGTTGGTGGGGCGTGGGTGTGGGAGGCCAACGGCTGCCTTATTCACTTGTTGTGTGAAGCCTACCCAGTTTGCTTTCCGGAAGTTCCACCTCTTTACGTCTTTCCCCTCCACGGGCTGCGCCAGAGATGGAATGGTTATGAGCGATGGTCGATGGTGTGACCAGGGAAACCTGTCCAGGATGCGTCTTACTGGGAGCGGTTCGTTGTTGCGACATTTTGCGAAGGCCAGGTCCGGGTTGGTGGTGCTGTTCCAGCGTGTAGAGTAGAAAGTGCGTGGCTCCTTTGGGACGTATAGGAGTGCTGCATCGGTGGTCGAGGCCCATTCTGCCAGGAAGTCGCCGTCAGCGTTGGAGCTGCTGTATGGCCAGTCTGTATTATGGCTGTTGAAGTCACCAGCATACACGGCAGGGGCTGGGACAGCAGAACAGGGCCTCTCAGAAGACATGAACATCCTGTCTTCATACCTGATGAACTGGCACCTTAAGCTCAGCATGGGTAAGCCAACATCTTCAATGTCCCACCTCAACAACAGGGAAGCGACCCTCGAGATGAACATCATGGTGCATAACGCCTGGTTAAGGTCCCAGCCTATCCCCACGTACCTCGGTGTTAAGTTCGACAGAACATTGTCATTCAAACAACACCTGGGAGTTGCCAAGGCAAAGACAAGCGCCCGTGCCGCACTGATACGCTGCCTAGCTGGCACTACATGGGGAGCCAGGACAAAGACACTGCGCATGTCCACAGTGGCCCTGGTGTTCTCAGCCGCCGAGTATTGCGCCCCGGTCTGGTGCCGTAGCCCTCGCGCCAAGAAGCTGGATGCTGCCCTCAACAGCGCCCTGCGGACTGTCTCCGGATGCCTACGAGCCACCCCAGTAAACCAACTGCCCGTCCTCGCTGGCATCGCCCCAGCCAACATCAGACGAGAAGCAGCCACGCTGGCCCTCTCTCGAAAGGCACAGACCAGTGAATCCCACCTCCTCCATCAGATCATCACAGAGACACCACGACGAGAGCGCTTGAAGTCACGGCACCCCTTTGCCACACAAGCCCAAAAGCTGCTCTGCACAACATCGGCTGACGTTTCTAAGACCGCCTGGGTGAAGACGAGATGGAGAGACCAGTGGAAGTCAGCAGAACCATCTAGGCTACACCAGTACATCAATGACCCCATGGACGTCCCTGGCCAGGATCTGCCCCGAAAGCAGTGGACAACCCTCAACCGCTTGAGGACAGGCATCGGACGCTATGGAGTAGCGATGAAGAGGCGGGGGCCTTGTGGACAGCGCCTCCTGCGAGTGTGGGGACCCAACACAGACAGTGGAGCACATAGTTACCAGTTGCCCCAAACACCGGCCACCGAATGGTGAACGAGGTCTGATTGACCTGGACGATGACACGTTGGCCTGGCTCGCTACAAATGAGCTGCAGGTCTAAAAGACATACGACAGAAGAAGAAGAAGGTGAAGTTTCGAGTCAAGACCTTTTTTCAGAAGTTAAAAGTTGTAAATCTTCCAGTACCTGCTTTGGAAGCTCATAACCCCTCATATCCCCTTGAAACCTCTTCCCTCTGATAAACATATGCTCTCTAGCTTTTGACACCCCTGCCATGGGAACACACTCTGGTGTAGATATATCTCTATCACCTTTCATCTTCTAGGGAATCTCTTCTGGTGACCCAAGCATCCTAATCCAGGAAATATCCTTCCAAATCTTTTCTGAACATACTAGAACTTAAACATATTCTAAAAATCTAAAGATGTAAATAAATGTAAATGTTGCAAATCAGAAACAAAAACAGAAAATGCAGGCAATACTGAACAGGTCATCAACAGTCAGGTCCCACTGCGTGTTATTGTAAACTAATGCTGGACACCGCACTTGAGGAAGGCTCCATGGGCTTCCTTCACGAAGCATCAGAAATTTACCAGAATGATACAGGTCCACCACCGATCTTCCGGCAACTGGTGGTTTGGCACCACCTTTAATCCAGACAAAATTATGAGAGTGTACTTGAAATCCCCCCCGGAAGTCCCCCCCAAAATGGGGTGCCCAGACCGGGTGAGGCGGCCGATCTCAACATCATCGGGACTTCCGGGATTGGCTGGTCGAATTTTCCCCCTGTGGCTGGGGCTCTCCAGGCAGATCCGTTCCCATAACTCTTCCGAGGCTGACTTTATGGGGCGATATCTCAGATCCTCGACTGCCTCGGGGGACCGTTGGTACTGTTGGATTCCTCTCAGACGCCGTGCCTTCTGCTGGTCCATAAAAACGGATAATCCAGAAAGGATCTGGAACCAAGGATGCCGGAAAATCGGTAGTGGACCTGTACCAGGGACAAGAAGCTTCAGTTCTCCTGGAAATCCAAAGAAGCCCAGCTTCTTTTCTTTGCTGCAGAAGTTGTTCAGGCAAAAATAGAAAGGATATTGAAATCAGAAGCACTTAGATACAAAGTAAATCAGGAAAGAAAGTTTTCTATGAAAGAATATGTAGTAACTAAATAAAACAGATTCAAAATAATTGGCAAAAAGAGGGGATAATTGCTGTGATCTAAAATGCAAGCCGGAAAAGGAATGGAGGTAAATTCAATGATCATTTTGAAAGTAATTGGCAAAAGTCTGAAAGGAAAGAAAATAATTTGCAAGCTTGGGGGACGGGGGAAGCAATGCATCATGAATAATTGCTCACTCAGCAAGACAGAATGGAGCAAATGGCCTCATCTTTCCTGAATCATACATGATTCTAGGCCAAAGTAAGATACAGCTAGTAACAAAGAAATCTACATTACATGGACATTGTTGAGAAGGAATAATGAATGGTGGAAACACTGAATCAAAACTCATGATTTTTTTAACGTTATTCTACAGGAAGGTGAAAATATATAGATTTTGAATACTTTTTTTACGCAAAGTATTGCTATGCAGTTTAAAATGTTTAAATGTTACATGTACCAACAGAACAATTAAATGATTAATGCTGTAACTTTACAGGCCTATAAAGCCATAACATAACAAATAAACATGCAATAATCAATAATGCAATAAATTAATAACCTAATACTATTTAACCAGATAATAAAAGAGCAAAACTAGAGCAGATTGTGCTAACATAAACAAAGTCCAAAGTAGATTATCGCTTAGGTATGGTTGTGGATAGGGTTGTACAGTGTCGTTCAGGAGCCTGATGGTTGTTGGGAAGAAATTGCTCTCAAACCTGGATCTGTGCTCTTCTTAAAAATGTATGCAACAATAAATGTCAGAAAGCAGATGCATTCAAACAGGATTCCCACACCTGACAACAGCACAGCATGGCTGCTTCCAGTTAATGTGGTTTTGATCTCGTGGGCATGACAGGCCCTTCAAAGCTGCAGAAAAAGAACTTATCTTAAAGTCTGCTGAAGAGAAGCTGTGAGGTGCATGGTAAATGGAATAGTCCCATATATTTTTTTCTTCTTTAATCAGAGATTCAGATTCTGATTCAGATTCAGATTCAATTTTAATTGTCATTGTCAGTGTACAGTGTAAGTACAGAGACAATGAAATGCATTTAGGCACTTAAATCTTTAACATGTTAATATGCTCCATGTCATCTTCAGTTTCAAATTTCATTTGGAAAATTTAAATAAAAGTGAGTAAATGAATTTTGTTTATAATGATGGAATTCCCCAGCCACTATATCATGGTTAAAAAGTATCAGATCAGACCGATAATATACTTACAACAATGGTCCCATGCCACAGTTTCAGCCATCATCAAAAAAATTACAAGCTGAATTTCTCCATTACGGCAAAATTTAATTGCCTCTCATCCATTTACAAAATGTGATGGAGCTGCAATTAGAATCTATCTTTAGATTTAAATTACCCTCTGCATTTTTATCTATAAGGACAGAATGATTAAGCATAGTAATCCATGAATAATAACTTGGACCTAATAACAACTGAAATAATTTATCGGCTTTTCGATGATTGGGACTATAAAATTAACCACCTTTACACAAAGAACCGTCAAACCAAATGTATTCTCAGTTAGCCTTCTTAAGCTAAAGATGAGTAGTAACTCTCTGACAGGTCACTCGTGTCACATTTAGGGAGGAACATTATTTTACAGAGAATACTTGCTGGCACCTCGATCGCACGGTCTGAAAAGTGAAATGTTATGATTTTTTTGCAAATGAGAAGAAAAAAAATGTTCCTAAAATTCAGCAAGTTTCCAGTTGAAATAGTTTGCTCACAGGCATGTGGTTCAAGAATGTGTACATTTATACTACAGAAATTAAGAACTACAGTTTTACATATAAGTAACAACAATAAACACAAAATGCTGGAGTAACTCAGCAGGTCAGGCAGAATCTCTGGAGAAAAGTAATAGGTTAAGTTTCGTGCCGAGACCCTTCTTCATACTGAGAGCCAAGGGAGAGGAAAACTGGATGTGTGAAAAGTTACAAAGATAATAATAATGTTTTGAGCAGATTATTGAGATCAATTCTACAATACTGCAATTTCCAGTGTTTTGTCTTGTGAACGATATTTTGATCTGGAAATGATAAATCCCCAAAGGGTCAAGGAGGGTGCCACAGGTTGACATACAGTGCCCTCCATAATGTTTGGGACAAAGACCCATCATTTATTTATTTGCCTCTGTACTCCATAATTTGAGATTTGTAATTAAAAAAATCATGTGGTTAAAGTGCACATTGTCAGATTTTATTAAAGGCCATTTTAATACATTTTGGTTTCACCATGTAGAAATTACAGCAGGGTTGATACATAAATGTTCAATCAAGACCTGAAAAATCTCTCAAGTACTTGTCCTAATTACACTTTTTTCCTGGTTAACATTTATCTTTCAATCAACATTACTAAAGACAAAGTATTTTGTCTTTATCATGTGATTTTATCTTTATCATGTGATTTTATAGAGGGGAAATTCCTCTGTGCACATTTTCTGCTTCATTTCCTTCACTAAAACCGACTATCCAGAAATATTTTATTGGTTGTACTTTGGAATATCCTGAAGTCAGGAAAGTTGCGACATAAATATGTCTGCCTTTGTTTTCTTATTTCAAGTTTCTAATTAGGAGCCAGGCAAATAACTTGGCATTGATTGTTCCATAGTTTACTATTCATTTTCAAGTCTCTCTTAAAACAGTGTTATAAGATCTTTTGCATTCCACAAGAGGAGTTGGTCATGCTTTAGATTAAAAAAAACAGGGAACTGCAGATACTGGTTTACACAAAAGGACACAAAGTGCTGGAGTAATTTAGCGGGTCAAGAGGTAGGTCTGGAGGACATGGATAGGTGATGTTTTGGGTCGTGACCCATTTTCAGACTGACCTACTGAGTTACTTCAGCACTTGTGTCCTTTTTGTCATGTTTTAGTTTCATGTCCCATCTAAAAGGTGGCACCCCAAATTGGGTACTACTTTTTCAGATTTAAAAAAATGTTAGAGATGCTCAGCAGATTAGGAGCATCCATGGTGGGAAAACAGCGTTAACATCTCAAGTTAATACAAGGCTTTTATAACCATACTAGACCAAGTGCAGACCCGTTGGGTCTGTTCCCCCAAAGTGCGGTTGTGGGGGGGGGGGGGGGAGGCTGCATGCAGCGTCACACACTAACTGCCCCCCTCCCCCCCCCCCCCCCCCGCACTCACTCACTGAGGGGGAGGGAGGAGAGAGGGAGATAGGGAGAGGCAGAGGAGGGGGGGGGGAGAGGGGAGGGGCGAGAGGGGAGGGTGGAGATGTAGGAGGGGGGGAGGGGGGGAGAGGGGGGGGGGAGAGGAGGAGAGGGGGGGAGAGGAGGAGAGGGGGGGGGGAGAGGGGGAGGAGGGAGGGGGAGAGGGGGGGGGAGGAGGGGGGGAGGGGAGGGAGAGGGGGGGGAGAGGAGGAGAGGGGGGGAGGGAGGGAGGGAGAGAGGAGGAGGGGGGGGGAGAGGAGGGGGGAGGGGGGGAGAGGGGAGCGGGGAGGAGGGGGTAGAGAAAGAAGGGAGAGGGGGGAGGGGAGAGGGGAGAGGGGAGAGGGTAGGGGGGAGGGGAGGGGGTAGAGGGGAGGGGGGTAAGGGGAGGGGGAGAGGGGAGGGGGGAGAGGGGAGAGGGGGAGAGAGGGGAGGGGGAGAGGGGAGGGGGAGAGGGGAGGGAGAGAGGAGGAGTAGGGAGCGGAGAGGAGGGGGAGAGAGGAGGAGGGAGGGGAGAGTGGAGGAGGGAGGGGAGAGGGGAGGGGGGAGGGGGGGGGGGAGGGGAAGGGAGAGGAGGGGAGGGGAGAGGAGGGAGAGAGGAGGAGGGGGGAGAGAGAAGGAGGGGGGGGGGGAGAGGAGAGGGGGGAGAGGAGTGGGGGGGAAGAGAGAGAGGGGGGAGAGAGGGAGGGAGAGGGGGGGAGAGGAGCAGAGGGGGGGAGAGGAGGAGAGGGGGAGAGGGGGAGGGGGTAGAGAGGAGGGGGAGAGGGGAGAGGGGGGGGAGAGGGGAGGGGCGAGGGGGGTAGAGGGGAGGGGGGGAATGGGGAGGGGAGGGGGAGAGGGGAGAGGGAGGGGGGAGAGGAGTGGGGGGGGGGAAGAGGAGAGGGGGAGAGGAGGAGGGGGGAGGAGAGAGAGGAGGAGGTAGGGGAGAGGGAGGGGGAGGGAGCGGGGGAGAGGAGGAGGGCGGGAGGGGGGGGGGGGGGGAGAGGGGGGGGGGGGGGAGGAGGGAGGGGGAGGGGAGGGGGGGGGGGGGGGAGGAGGAGAGCGGGGGGGGGGGGGGGGGGGGGGGGGGGGAAAGAGAGTGCCTTTTTACTTCAACCCAAACCCAAACAACCATTTGCAGGCAGTGCTTTTTTACCTCTAACCATATTTCCATTTTCAAACCAAATTAAGGGTACTCACAGTACTGTAGACATTTGTCAGTGTTATTTAGAGCTCTGATTGAGGCACACCACTTGCAGAGACTGATTGAGGCAAACCACTTGCAGAGACTGATTGAGGCACACCACTTCCTGGTTTTATAGTCCCTCCCCCCTGCTGCCAGCAGAGAGAATGGAGAATTTTGTAAAATCATTAATATCTCTGTCATATTTCATCGACGGGAAAAATCCTCGGCACATATACGGCGGAGGGGGGCTCTGAGCGAGGTGGCCAAAAATGACGGCCGTGGTTGGCGGCGTTCTCTTGGAAATCGCAGCACAGATCGCCAAGACCGGTCAAGAACAGAGTTTTAATAATATAAGATAATCATATAACCATATAACAATTACAGCACGGAAGCAGGCTATCTCGACCCTTCTAGTCCATGCCAAACACGTATTCTCCCCTAGTCCCATATACCTGTGCTCAGACCATAACCCTCCATTCCTTTCCCGTCTATACAACTATCCAATTTATTGTTAAATGATAAAAACGAACCTGCCTCCACCACCTTCACTGGAAGCTCATTCCACACAGCCACCACTCTCTGAGTAAAGAAGTTCCACCTCATGTTACCCCTAAACTTCAGTCCCTTAATTCTCATGTCATGTCCCCTTGTTTGAATCTTCCCTACTCTCAGTGGGAAACTCTCTTTCCACGTCAACTCTGTCTATCCCTCTCATCATTTTAAAAACTTCTATCAAGTCCCCCCTTAACCTTCTGCGCTCCAAAGAATAAAGCCCTTACTTGTTCAACCTTTCTCTGTAACTTAGTTGCTGAAACCCAGGCAACATTCTAGTAAATCTCCCCTGTACTCTCTCTATTTTGTTGACATCCTTCCTATAATTAGGCGACCAAAATTGTACACCATACTCCAGAATTGGCCTCACCAATGCCTTGTACAATTTTAACATTACATCCCAACTTCTATACTCAATGCTCTGATTTATAAAGGCCGGCACACCAAAAGCTTTCTTTACCACCCTATCTACATGAGATTCCACTTTCAGGGAACTGTGCACAGTTATTCCCAGATCCCTCTGTTCACCTGCATTCTTCAATTCCCTACCATTTACCATGTATGTCCTATATTTTGATTTGTCCTGCCAAGATGTAGCACCTCACACTTATCAGCATTAAACTCCATCTGCCATCTTTCAGCCCACTTTTCCAACTGGCATAAATCTCTCTGTAGACTTTGAAAATCTACTTCATTATACACAACCCCACCTATCTTAGTATCATCTGCATACTTACTAATCCAATTTACCACACCATTATCCAGATAATTGATGTACATGACAAACAACAGTGGACCCAACACAGATCCCTGTGGCACCCCACTAGTCACTGGCCTCCAACCTGACAAACAACCATCCACCATTACTCTCTGGCATCTCCCATTCAGCCACTGTTGAATCCATCTTGCTACTCCACCATTAATGCCCAACCATTGAACCTTCTTAACCAACCTTCCATGAGGAACCTTGTCAAAGGCCTTACTGAAGTCCATATATACAACATCCACTGCTTTACCCTCATCAATTTCCCGAGTAACCTCTTCAAAAAATTCAAGAAGATTAGTCAAACATGACCTTCCAGGCACAAATCCATGTTGACTGTTCCTAATCAGACCCTGTTTATCCAGACGCTTATATATATTATCTCTAAGTATCCTTTCCATTAATTTGCCCACCACTGACGTCAAACTACCAGGTCTATAATTGCTAGGTTTACTCTTAGACCACTTTTTAAACAATGGAACAACATGCGCAGTACGCCAATCCTCCGGCACTATTCCCGTTTCTAATGACATTTGAAATATTTCTGTCATAGCCCCTGCTATTTCTACACTGACTTCCCTCAATGTCCTAGGGAATATCCTGTCAGGACCTGGAGACTTATCCACTTTTATATTTCTCAAAAGTGTCAGTACTTCCTCATTCTTCTTCCTTTTGTTCTTCCTTTACTGCTCTCATCTATCTCTTCCTATTTACAGACATGTCAACAGTGATTAACGAGTAGTTATCACTCTCCCTTCGATGACAGCAGCAGCATTTAACCTGGATCTAACCTGATACAGACATTCCCCTTTCATGTCATTTCATATTTCTTGCAGCATTGGAGACAACATTTGGCATAGAGTTGCTGGAAAGACTCAGAGAAATCCCATAAATCTTTTATCCCCTTTAGTTCTGTGAAACTTAGCCTCTCTCATAAACCCACCAACCTCCCTCTCCGGTTCAACCGTCACCCAACTTCCACCTACTCGGGGCAACTTACAGCAAGCCTCTGCCACAGAAGGTAGTTGAGGCCAGTTCATTGGCTATGTTTAAGAGGGAGTTAAATGTGACCCTTGTGGCTAAAGGGATCAAGGGGTATGGAGAGAAGGCAGGTACAGGATACTGAGTTGGATGTTCAGCCATGATCGTATTGAATGGCGGTGCAGGCTCAAAGGGCCGAATGGCCTACTCCTGCACCTATTTTCTATGTTTCTATGTCTATCTCCCAGCATGTCATTGGAATGTGGGAAGAAACTGGAGCACTCACAGGAAACACAGGCAAACAGAGGGAGAATGTACAAACTCCACACAGATAGCACTGTAGATCAGGAGTGAACCTGGTTTGCTGTGAGACAGCAGAATCAACTGGTGTGCCACTTTGCCATCCCTCCATGTCTGCCCTCGGTGTAAAATAACCACACCTATTTTCTAACTTTTTATTTCTGATGAAAGGAAATAAATATGAAGTTGTTTCTCTCAAGGTATGAGATCACCGTCATTTTCAGATTCTTTAGCCCTTACAGCGTGGAAACAGGTCCTTCAGCTCACAGAGTATGCACTGACCAGCAATCACCCCGTACAGTAGCATAATCCTAAACACTAGCGTCAATTTAGAAATGCCAAATTAATCTGCAAACCTGTACGTCTTTAGAGTGTGGGGTGAAACCAGAGCACCCGGAGAAAACCCACGTGGTCACAGGAAGAATGCACAGACAGCACCCGTGACAGGATCGAACCCGGGTCTGTGGCGCTGTAAGGCAGCAACTCAACCGCTGTGCCACTGTGCTGCCCATTTTTATTTCAAATTTGTTCAGTGCAATGGGAGTTATTAACATTATAGAATTAAACACTTTAAGTTAATGACCACGATTAATTTCTGTATCGTTAGTTTCATGGAAACAGAACTGCAACATACTGGATGGCGTTTGCATGGCAGAAATGTGATCATCACAGAAAGTAAATGACTGGGAGCATCAAAGATACGCATCAGAGAGGCCAAATCAAACTACAGGAGGAAGATAGAGGACCACCTGGACAGTAATAACAGCAGGCAGGTGTGGCAGGGGGTCCAGTATCTCACCAACTATAAGACCAACCTTGGAGCTGTTGAAGGTGACGCCTCGCTGGCAGAGGAGCTGAACCACTTCTTTGCTCGCTTTGAAGTGGAGCCACCCGAGACAGCCACATCACAGCACATGGTCCACAGCAGCCTAACCCTCAAGATAGAGGAGCATGAGGTGAGGCGCACTCTGCGGGCCATCAATCCAAGGAAGGCTACTGGACCTGACGGCGTCTCTGGACGCGTGTTGAAGGACTGCGCAGACCAGCTGGCTGGAGTCTTTACAAGGATTTTTAATCAGTCTCTGGCCCAGTCCACTGTCCCACCCTGTCTGAAGTCCTCCACCATAGTCCCCTTGCCCAAAAAACCCAACATCTCCAGCCTCAACGACTACCGGCCAGTCGCACTCACACCAGTGGTGATGAAGTGTTTTGAAAAACTGGTCCGGGGTCATATCACATTACTTCTGCCCCGAAGCTTTGACCCCCACCAGTTTGAGTACAGAGCAAATAGATCTACAGAGGACGCTGTAGCCACAGCTCTCCATGCTGCACTGTCTCACCTGGAGCAGCGGGGGAGCTACGTGCGGATGCTCTTTGTGGACTACAGCTCTGCTTTTAATACCATCCTTCCCCACAAACTGGTGGACAAACTGGGGGACTTGGGACTTCCACACTCCACCTGTACGTGGATAAATAGCTTCCTGTCGGGTCGCAGCCAGAGAGTCAGAGTGGGCCATCATACATCCACGGCCCTCAGCCTCAGTACCGGCTCTCCACAGGGCTGCGTACTGAGCCCCCTGCTCTACACCATCTACACACATGACTGCACCCCCGCCCACCACAGCAGCACCATTGTCAAATTTGCGGATGACACTACGGTGGTGGGACTCATCTCCGGGGGGGACGAGTACGCCTACCGGGATGAGGTGGAGCAGCTGACAGTGTGGTGTGAAGAAAATAACCTGCTCCTCAACACCTTAAAGACAAAGGAAGTAATAATAGATTTCAGGAAGAATAAAACGGACATGGTACCATTGACTATCAGAGGGGACTGTGTAGAGAGGGTGGCGGATTTCCGCTTCCTGGGAATCCATATTGAGGAGGACCTGACGTGGAGCGTGAACACCACTGCGCTGCTGAAAAAGGTCCAGCAGAGACTGCACTTCCTGAGGGTGCTCAGGAAGAATAACATCACTCAGAGACTGCTGCTGTCCTTTTATCGGTGCTCCATTGAGAGCATACTAACATACTGTGTATGCGTGTGGTACACCAGCTGCACAGCGGCTCAGAGGAAAGCGCTCCAGAGGGCCATTGACAACGCCCAGAGGATTGTCGGCTGCCCTCTCCTTACCTTGGAGGACTTACACAGTTCCCGCTGCACCAAAAAATCCCAGAATATCATAAAGGACATTTCCCACCCCGGACATTCCCTGTTTGAACTGTTGCCGTCAGGCAGACGGTACAGATCTACAAGGACAAGGACAAATAGACTAAAAAACAGTTTTTACCCCACTGCTATAAAAGCACTAAATGTAGCCGCCAAGGAACGCAGGGGCGATATAGACTAAGGGACTGGTACACTGTGAAATCGACAGAAGGATGGAGGGTTGGGTGTGTATGCGTGCTTTGTTCGTGATATTTATTTAGTTGTTTATCTTTTAATATTTTACCTTGTATGTATCGTTAGCTTTTAGAAATGTTTGAATGCTGCACTGACTGGCTGACATTTTAAATTTCATTGTACATGGTTCATGTTACAATGACAATAAAGAAACTATTCTATTCTATTCTAAAAGAGAGGTGGACACAGCTGAGGTGCAGGCAGAAAGTAGATGGGTGACCACCAGGAAAGGGAGAAGGCAGAGAGTGCTGGGATCCCTTGTGGCCATTCCCTTTGAAAACAAGTATACCTTTTGGATACTGTTGGGTTGGGGGGAGGAGGGGGATGACCGTTCAGGGCAGAGCAGCAGCAGCAGTCAAGGCTTAAGTGTTTTGGTCAATTTCTGCTTTAATTCCATAAAAATGGGCTCAATCCCACCAGGAATCCTGTGGAATTGATATCACGATCGCCCAGATTCTGCAGTTTGCACTTCTCTGAGCCATAAGCCGAGCAAAAATAAAGCTCAGCCCTCGCCTGAGGTCAGACAACAAGGGGGAACGGTTAGAGGAGGGGAGTGAAGATAGGTGAAGGAGGGGAAGTAAGCAGCAACGAGCAGAAATAGCAGAGTAGGACTTTGGTGCGCACATAGAGAAGCACCCTTTGGACTATGGAATGTTAAAAATATTAATCATATTTTATTCTCTGAGGACCCAGCTCCATGGGCTCCACACAGAAGGAAGAAAGGACTTGGGAAACAACAGGCAACCTGCCGATTACTTTTGTTTTACATTCCCTCATCAAAGACCATGGAAGAATTTTGCTGTGTAAGCCATGACCTTGTCAATGCTGCAGCAAGTTTGTACAAAATTGATTATAACAGATTCCAATAAAGGAGAGAGTATTCTTCAGGTTTCCACTGAGCTGTGTCAAAGTAAATAACAAAGCATTAGACCCTCACCATTAAACTGATTCTTGGTCTTAAGCAGACTATCGGTTCTGAAGTTAATCAGTTAATAAAAGATTACTAATCTAATACTAGCAGCTGTGCTCATTAGAACTTTGCAGTGTGTGGAGAAGGTGCATTAAGTGTCATTGACAGGCTTCATTACGGAACCCAACAAGGAAGTGGTAGAATTAAAGTCTCCACAATAAGGTTAAAGACTTTGTGATAATCCTTAACTCTGACAAAATCAATATTGTCACACCAAATACTTACACAAAACAGTACTATCCAAACCATCATTAGTTCAAGGAATAGAGATAATGAACAATGTGAGCCATTGCAGTCATCTTTGTAGAGTTCTGGAGGATAGTACCAACACTCTACCCATCCACATAACACATATCAAAAGCCCAAAGGCAAAACCAATGGAGTAAGGTAGCCATTGGTTTATAATATTCCAGCTCCCAGTTGAGAGTTCATTTACAGTTAATTCACTGCACTGTTAAATGTCTACATTGAATAGCTGACATTTAAAATATAAAGATGATCTAAAGATGTGCACTCAGCATAATGTGTGAACAAATACAGCACATCTCATTGAATTGCTTTGGGTGTCTCGCCTGGATTTGTTCAAAAAAACATCTGCTTCTTAAAAACTCTATTCCATTGTGGGATACATTTGACTTTCCGAAGAAGACTCACTAATGGTTCGTCTGCTGGAAGACCCTGCAACATATGCTTCTTTCAGATGGGTCCTAAGTATTTTGAACCTGAGAGAATAAAGGCAGGAAACAATTATGTTGGCTGAGATAATGAAATTATATCAGGAACTGGCAATATCATATCTGAGCTTAATCATTTGACAATACACAAACATCTGTGATCTTGTGATTGAAAGAGGATGCCGGGTTATTTGGCATGCACACTTTTTTACAGATCAGTCACCTCCACAATGAATCTGCTCTTAGACATTGAAAATAAACTAAAGATAAAAATTATACAAAAATTATTGCAGCATGCACTTCTCCATCTTTACAAAACCTTATTTGTCAACGAGTTTGTACATTTCATTTGAAGAGATTGTAATTATCATAAATCATAGTCCATTCATGTCAAAAACAAAATATTAACTAGATAATGATATTAAAATTTGCCACTGTGTTTGTCCTTAGCAATTGCCTTCCAATGAAATATGTTGGTTCTGTTATTTCCAAATGATTCTGCCTTTGAATGCAGCCTTGCAGGTGGAAGGTTGCGATCTCTCAGCAAGGGACTACTAATAGCAAAAATGAATGACTAGGAGCAGGTTTAGACCCAAAATGATCCAAAAGCTGCCATCTTGTGCAGAGCAGCTGTTGTCTGGGAGCAGGCTGGGGGGGGGGGGACATGTGAGGAGATTGCCAGCGTACGTGGTACAAGAAATCATTCTGATTTCTTAAGGAATATACAAACAGAGCAGCACACGGAATACATACTGATCATGATGCCAAGTTAAATTAATTTCTTCTGCCTGCATATGATCCATATCTCTCCATATCCATGTGCATATGTAAATCAGGGCTCGAAATTAACGGTTGCCCGGGTGCCACTGACCACTCAAAGCGCCGCCGGGCAACCTAAACACCGAGTCAATTTGCCCAGCTTGGCAATCAGATACTGGTTTGTACCGAAGATAGACACAAAAAACTGGAGTAACTCCGCGGGCCAGGCAGCATCTCTGGAGAAAAGGAACGCCACATTTTGTGTCGGCGGTGGCGGCTGTATTGCGTGGGAAAGATACTAGGTGCGTGGTGACGAAGGGTCGGACCGAATGGTGAGCCTCGAAAAGCAGCAGCCGCAACAGCGGCTCCATCTCCTCCCCCACCCCACCCGCCCTGATAGCGGCCGCTGTTTGCAAACCCGCTAATGGCGCTTAAAAAAAAACCCTGAGAGGCCTCAGTGTGCGGGAGGGTTTTTGTTTTTAAAGCGGTTATCGCCGTTAGCGGGTTTGCAAGCGGCTGCCGCCAACAGGGTGGAGGAGGAGATGGAGCCACTGTCGCGGCCGCTGTGTGGGACCCCCGTCATTCGCTCCGACACTTCCGAAGCAGCTGCACCTTAGATACTATAGCTTTAGGATCTTTGAGCTGCAACGCTCGGCCCCGCACCTTGCTGTTGGCTGGCGGAGGAGGGAGGCGAGGAAATCTCAACGGCCAAGGCAGCGGGGCGATGTTGTCCAAGGATCGCTGACCTTCCTTCCTCCCCACCTCGCACCTCCCTCACCCTTCTCTCTCTCTGCCCCCCCCCCCCCCCCCCCCCCTTATCCTGGGAACCCCTCCTCGACATCCGCACTGATCCCCATTCCCGCCTCTATTGTCCTCACTGACATCTCCTGTGCTCCCCTCCCCATCTCCCCGCCCCCCCCAATCTATTCATCCTGTGCTGATCACCCTATCCACCTCGCATTAATTCTCCTGCCACCTCCCCCCCCCCCCCCCCATCCATCCTACACTGGTTCCCCAATTCACCCTGTACTTACCCCCTTCCCATCCCTCCTGCACTTCTCCCCCATCCATCCTGTACTAATCCACACATTCATCTTGGACTGACCCACCCTACATTTACCCTGCACCTTCCCCTCATTCATCCTGTAGTGATCCCCCATTCATCCTGCAGACCCTCCGATCCATACTGTACTGAACCCCCCCCCCCCCCCCCCCCCCCCCCCCCCCCCCCCCCCCCCCCCCCCCCATTCATCCTGAGCTGATCTCCCCCCCCCCCCCATCCATTCAAGAAGAATGGGGGGAACAGTCTGAAGAAGGGTCTCGACCCAAAACGTTGCCTATTTCCTTCGCTCCATAGATGCTGCCTCACCCGCTGAGTTTCTCCAGCACTTTTGTCTACCCCCATCCATCCCGTACTGAACCCCTCCATTCAACATCACTGACATCCCCCGTGCTCTCCCTTCACAATTTTACCTACTCCAACCAACACGTACTAATTTATCTGCCTCAATCCATCCATTCTGCACCGACTGCCTTCTAACCGCCCCCCCCCCCCCCCCCCCCCCCCCCCCCCCCCCCCCCCATCTATCCACCCCGCACTGATTCACACACATACCGCCCCCGCCTCCCTAACCCTATTGTCCTGGAAATGTCTTCAGAGCAAACATTGACTATGTTTGATAACGGAATGCAATCAAATGTGTTTTAATTCCTAATGTTATTATTTGTTTTAATCCATAAAGATGGATTCATTATATTGTGAACACGTGAAACATTAAAACCGCAGTTCGATTGTCACTGCTACCGTTGACATGTTATTACAGAATTCATTTTAATGGCAAATCAATGCTCTTAATATGGAGTATCAGTACTGTAGTTATTTAATGAGCAACATTCACAACTATACGTACGCATATATGTTACCATGGTCCAGGATCTATTGACACAGGTTGATCATACGCTGAATAATCCACCACATGTTTGTTTGGAAGTGGAAAGAACTAATAGAAATTCAAAGTTCAAAGTAAACTTTATTGTCAATTCAATTATGCAACAGTAGTTACACAGAGGATTGAAATTACGTTTCCCCATACTCCAAATGTGCAAGTAATATTAAAAACACAGACAGCCAACATACCATTAAAAATAGACAATAGACATTACATTATTTAAAATATTAAAATATTCACAGTGTGCAAAAATGTAGCAAAAACTTTGAGGTATTTTAAAAAGGGTGCAATAATGAAAGGTGCAATATAGAAAAAGTGCAAATTTCGTACTGGAGACATTGAGCCAAAGTTATTTTCACAGTTTGTTTGTCTTTGTTTGGGTACTGTTCATGGAATTGCATTATTTGCAATGTGTAAAAAGAGTTGAGACACTGTCCTATAATTTTGCTGCATGTCATTGCGTGATATATCACGTCTTGATTGGTGAATGTTTAGTTTGTGATTTGAAGCAGAAATAATATGTTTTGTGATTTCACGTCTTTGAATGCTTCATTGAGTATAATTCCGACTGGTAACCTACGCACTTCGTCCGAGCACATTATAGCACGCGTCATGCAAGCCATCTTAAATGACCACCTAAACTGTCATTTGTGCAATTTCTATTAGTTCTTTCCACTTCCAAACAAACATGTGGTTGGATTATTCAGCGTATGATCAAAAGCAGGAACGGGGTACTGATTTTGGATGATCAGTCATGATCATATTGAATGGCGACGCTGACTCGTAGGGCCGAATGGCCTACTCCTGCACCTATTTTCTATGTTTCTATATTTCTATCCGTCTTAACATTTCTTTTGTAATTTTCATGCAGCATAATTCCCTGGATATCTGCAAATATTTTCATTTTGGAGCAAAAATTGTAAGTCATCTTTGAGCAACTGTATCCATTGAGAAGATATTTGGAAAATGTTTAGGCATCAACACGAACTGAGATGAAAGGAAATAGTTTGCTTTTACTCACCTGTTGTACTGCAATGAAAATAAATTTGTAAACAAAGGTAGCAACAGAAAAATTAGAGTTGTCACACTATCGTATCACAATCTCAAATTATGAAGTGAAACTTACCCACTTAATTGATATTGCACCATTGCATACACTTCTAAAATATATTTATTCAGTGAAAAATTACAGTAACACTAGGTAATGGCAATACTTGCAATATCAATATTTGCAATAACAAGGAACTGCAGGTGCTGCTCTATACCAGAGATACACACAAAATATGTCAGCGGGTCAGGCAGCATCTTGGAGAACATGGATAGACAAACCCACACTCACCCCTTTTCCAATTCTAAGTTTAGAAGTCCTTTTACTGAACTATTCCGAAAGCATTTAGATCTTTACTTTCCTTAAATAAGGGGTTCAATACTTTACATAGTTCTTCAGATATGGTTTCCCCCCTCCCTACCCCCTCCCTCTTACCCCTGGTGAAATTAAAAGAAAATTCAATATACCATGGGTTTTCATTCTTGTATGGGCAGAAGAAATCATTTCATGGAGCACTGAAATCAAGATGAATTCCGTGAACACATGAAATGAGAAAATAGAATCACTGTTAGTTCTCAGATCAATATTATTTCTTACATTCGATAATAGATGCTGTGGGTTATGAAGGCATATAACTAGGAGAAAAATTGAAGCAAAGGCAATTGATGTTGTAAATTTGTTTCATTGTGGGGAACAAGGAACAGTTCGTTAAGCTGAAGGCGGATATCATCAATCTTTAGCTTTGGTCAAATTCCTTGTAAAAGAGGAAGGGATGACTGTATGTATAAACATCAAAAACCAAATTACCAATGGTTTCAAGCTGCTGTTTTGAAATTAGAAAATATTACAAAACCTACCTACCACGAGCAAAATAAATAGCTAGAATGACCAGCCGATTCTCTTTCTGGAGATTGTTACGATGAGCATGGTTTTGTCACCTGAGAGATCATGTTACACATACTTTGTTAAGTTTTTTTGAAGTCACCTTGAAGATAGATAAAGGCAGGAGTGCATACATAGTCTCTATAGACTCAACAAATCCTTTGATAAAATTCAAGAGGATAGACTGCAATGGAAGATTATATTGAGTGAGATTCATTGAGAGCCAGTTAATTGGATAGAGATGTGTAGGCAGGGATTGCAGAAACTGGTTTAAACCAAGATAGACACAAAGTGCTGGAGTAACTCAGCGGGCCAGACAGCATCTGTGGAGAAAATAGGTGACGTTTCGGGTCGAGACCTTCTTCTTCAGACTGAGAGTCAGGGGAAAGGGAAACAAGAGATACAGACAATGAGGTAGAGAGATATAGAATAAATGAATGAGAAATAAAAAAGTAATGATGATAAAGGAAATAGACCATTGATAACTGTTTACGAGGTGAGAATGAGTAGACAATGACTCAACACGATGACTTTGAAGCTGGTACAACTTGGGCAGGGGAGGGATGGATCATTCTCAGCCAGCAAAGGGAAAGGGCTGGTATCTGAAAATGGTGATTTCAATGTAGAGACCTGTAAGATGTATTGTGCTGAATCAAAAGGCAAGGTACTGAAATAAACTTGTGTTTGCATTGGGCTTTAATGGAAGAGTTTAAGAGGTCAAAGACAAAAAGGTTCAGAGTTAAATAGGATGAAGAATAAAAGTGAGAGGGTCAGAGGCAGGAACAGGGTTATCCTAGTACAGGTGCACAACCTTTTATCCGAAGATCCAAATAACGAAAACCTCCGAATAGCTGACATTTTTTCAGTCCTTGAAAAAAGGTCCTTGAAAACGTTCACCGAGGGCGGCCCGCAGAGGTGACAGCGGAACCTCCGGTCGGTCCTCGAAGAAAGGGGAACTAAATCCCCATTCATAAAAGAGAAGGTGAGGGTATATTGCGCGGGAGGGTTAATAATTGACAATATGCTGCTGTCTGCCCGCTGAGTTAAAAAGTTCCCACGGTAGACTCACGATACACAGTGTATCGTGAGTCTTGCGTGGGAACTTTTTAACTCAGCGGGCAGGGAGCAGCAGATTGTCGCTCCCTTCAGTTTCACCCCACCTACACCCCTCTGTTTCTCGGCCATGTGTGTGACCCCTTCCCTCCCCTCTCCAGCTCCCCGCCCATTGCACCGGCGTGGGGGCTTTGCACTGTCTTCACGTCGGCAATGCCAGTCACCGGAGACGTCAGGACCAACGGGACACCGACCCCCAGGCCCACTGCAAGCACGGAGATCCCAGAGACCCACAGCCAGCAGCAGCCCAGCCCCGTTCCAACTCCAGAGGAAAACTGCAAATTAGCGGGAGACATCAGGACCACCAGAAGCCGCTCCCCGATGGGCCGCTACGGCGACAAGTGGCAGTTCGCCCACAGCCCGAGCTGTGCCCTCTCATCGGGACACCGACCCCCAGGCCCACTGCAAGCACGGAGATCCCAGGCCCGCTCCAACTCCAGAGGAACACGCTCCCCGTAGGGGCAGAAGCTGATGTTGTCCAAGGTACGTCGTGTTCTTGGGGTCGCGCAGCTCGGGCTGTGGGCGAACTGCCACTTGTCGCCTTAGCGGCCCATCGGGGAGCGGATTCCTCTGGAATTGGAGGGGGAGGGTATTGTGCTGTTTGATCGCCCCCTGCTATCCCAGGGACAGGGAGACAGGACGTTCACCGAGGGCAGCCCACAGAGGTGACAGTGGAACCTCCGGTCGGTCCTCGACGAAAGGGGAACTAAATCCCCATTCATAAAAGAGGTGAGGGTACATTGCGCGGGAGAGTAGGAATCCCAAGACAAAGTTGAGTGAGCATTCACCGAGGGTGGCTCGCAGAGGTGACAGCGGAACCTCCGGTCGGTCCTGGAAGAAAGGGGAACTAAATCCCCTTCATAAAAGAGAAGTGGAGGGTATATTGCCTACCTGGAAGAAACCAGACATTTTTTCCAGGATGTCGTCTGCTCACCAAAGCTCACGCACGTCGCCTCTGCTGCACACGGATATAAGAGTGTGAAAATGTCGCCTTAGGCCGCCTAAGGGCATGTAGCCCCGCTAGGGTGACATGAGTGCGAGAGGTGATTCAATGCTGCGGTCACATTTACAAATTCAGGAATTCATTCAACACACTGCATTTCATACAGACATTTATTCTGCAAGAAAAAACTACATTGAAGACTCAAACTCGCGACCGAGGAACTGCCGGGATCAAGGCGCAAACTCGCGACCTTGCGGATATGAGCCGAGCACTCTACCACTGAGCCAGCCATTAAAATCTACGCTAAAAAATTTCCATTCCGAAGACCGACAAGTTCCAAATTACGAAAAGTGTCTGGTCCCAAGGCTGTCGGATAAAAGGTTGTGCACCTGTAGTGTCAGTGGAAGGATTCTGCCAAGCTGTCTCCAGATATGTGTTCAGTTTGACGGTGGCATAGGAGACTAAATTGTGAGCACCAAATATAGTACACTAAATTGGAAGTAATACAGTACAGTATTGGAAGCAGCAGCACTGCCTCATGTGAAAAGACTATTTGATCCTACGATGATGTGAAAGGACAAGGTTAAAGAACAGATGTTTTATCTCCTGTAGTTGTGGTGGAAGATGCCATGCGAAGAGAAGTGGGCAAGGTGGAGATGGATGAATGAACCAGGGAGCCACTAAGGGGCCAGTATCTGCAATGTTGAAGGGGTGGAGGAGAACATGTGACTTGGAGATTGGAGATATGAAAATTATTGTTGGTGAATTATTGAATGTGGAGGCAAGCGAGGTGAAAGATGAAAATTAAGGTTAACCCTGTCCTTGCTTTGTGTAGAAACCATGACTGTTGCCATTCAATGCTCTAACTCTGTAGAACACAATTAAGGGAAAAGGAAGAAAAACATGAACACTGGCTCAGAAGGTGTTTCATCATGATGGTGACAGAAAATCTGGGGGAATGTAATGTAGTTCATATAGGAAGCAGGGTGAGAGGAAATGTAGTCAAAATGGCTATGGAGGACAGCAATGGATGTTTTTCACACAGAGAGTGGTGAATCTCTGGAACTCTCTGCCACAGAGGGTAGTTGAGGCCAGTTCATTGTCTATATTTAAGAGGGAGTTAGATGTGGCCCTTGTGGCTAAGGGGATCAGGGGGTATGGAGAGAAGGCAGGTACGGGATACCGAGTTGGATGATCAGCCATGATCATATTGAATGGCGGTGCAGGCTCGAAGGGCCGAATGGCCTACTCCTGCACCTAATTTCTATGTTTCTATGTTCAAAGGCAACAAGCAAAGTGCGGGAGGAACTCGGTGGCTTGAACAGCCAGTGTATGTCAAAAGGAATGGTGGACAATTTATGTCAAAACCCAGCATCAAGAGCCAATCGTTGCTAACCTGAGATGGAGAGTGAGAAGTCGTGATAAGAAAGGGAAGAATCAGAGATGGACCATGTGAGAGTGAGGGCAAGGCAGAAATTAATAGCAGAGGTGCCAATATCAGGATGAGAGCAGGAATAAGCATCAGTGGACAATCATCAGTGAACTAGATATGGAAGTGATCGAAGGGCCCAAGCTGAACTGAAATTAATACTGTTTCGTATATCGCATAAAAAGACAGGCATAATTTGGACTCATGACGGCTCCCGTAGCTACACCTTCGATTTGGAGGAAGTGAGTCGAGTTAAAAGGCAGTTTATCAACATAAGAACTGGACTTTGCATGAAACTACAGCTATTGTGCCCCACACTGTTCCTCCTGTACTATTTAGAAAACCTGCAATAAAAGCACCAATGGGCACTGTAAGAAATGCATGAAATTAGGAGTTAAAAGGCTCAACCAATTGTTCAAATCCATCCATGGATTTACTTATCCTTATTGTTCTTACCCTGAAATCCTCTAATTATATACATGCATTTTACTTAATCTGAGTCTTCCTATTCATCGCGGTGTGTGTGTCTGTATCACCTTGGCTTTGCACCGTGGAGCAGGGGAGCACAGTTTAAAAAATTCACACGGGCTGATGAAGGAAGCGATGTGTGTGTGTGTTCCACTCTGGCAGTCGCCGGCAGTCCACTGAAAAATCGCCAAAGTGGGACAGGCCCATAAACCTTTTCAGTGTTGGTTGCAGCTCAGCTGTTTGGAACCTCGCCACTGTTTGAAGCCACTTCAAAGGTTTGAGCACAAAATCTAGGCTGGCATTTACAATGCACTGTCATACTGTCTATATGATGAAGCATTAAAGAGGTTCCATCTGATTTATCAAGTGGGCAGAATCTCACAGGACTCTTTCAAAAGTAGCAAGGGGATGATTCCTGCTGTGGTAGCCAACATTTCCTCCTGTTTGGAGCAAATCAGTTGCTCTGCTTCCTGCATTAGATCAGCAACGTCTTCACAACAACAACAATATCTATCTATCTATCTATCTATCTATCTATCTATCTATCATTATATAAAAGTCTGTGGCTGCCGCCTGCCACCCGTCCGTCCTTCGATTCGTTGCTCTTTCCTATCTGCTTCCAACACACATCAAAACAAAGTTGCAAGACAGGAACACTCTGAACTTTTCACCTCAATGGGATATCACAGCAAGTGTTTCAACAGGAGGGGAGGGCCAATTGGTTTTGCAATTGGAACTGCTGCAGCAGGCAGGGAAGGTGAAATTGGAATTTTTTTTTAATCCACTGCTGAGGGAGGCAGGGGAGTGCTGGAATCTTACATTTGGGAACGGGTTCAGTTCCGTTGGAGGAGACGGGTGCATGGTGAAATATTGGGTTGGGGGATCACACCAACGGGTCTGCACTTGGTCTAGTTATTATATAAAAGTCTGTAGCTGCCGCCTGCCGTCCGTCCGTCCGGCTGCCTTTCTTCCTTTTGATTCGTTTCCATCGTGTGATGCCACAATGCCCAATGTTCACAGATGTCCAATCGGACTTTCTTCCTTTGATTCACTGCAACTCCGAAACCAGACGCAGAATCGCCGACATCTTTTCCATTTCAGTAGAGATTTCACTTTTCTTTCCAAGTATCCACTCCTCATTACATTTCGTCGTCTTTAAGTACTCATTTTTAATCAATTCATTCTCCACCCCCCCCCCCCCCCCCCCCCCCCCCCCCCCCCCCCCCCCCCCCTAATATTAAAAAAATAAACTGGCTTCTCACCCATAGAAGCAGCACCAGCCCCAGCCCATGGTGAACGTTCCATTGTGTGATGCCCAATGTTCACATTTGTCCAATCGGAATGGATCAATTTACATATGCCTTTGCAGGAGCACCAGCCTCTGGTGAATGTTCCATCGTGTGATGTCACAATGTCGAATGCTCAAAGACATTGTTGCCATAGAGGGAGTACAGAGAAGGTTCACCAGACTGATTCCTGGGATGTCAGGACTTTCATATGAAGAAAGACTGGATAGACTTGGCTTGTACTCACTAGATTTTAGAAGATTGAGGGAGGATCTTATAGAAACTCCTGATTACATTTCATCGTGTTTATGTACACATTTTTAATCAAATCCTTCTCCACCCCCCCCCCACTCCCCCAATATTTAAAAAACAAACTGGCTTCTCACCCATAGAAGCAGCCACAGCCCCAGCCCCTGATGAACGTTCCTTTGTGTGATGTCACAATGCCAAATGCTCAAAGACATTGTTGACAGAGGGAGTGCAGAGAAGGTTCACCAGACTGATTCCTGGGATGTCAGGACTTTCATATGAAGAAAGACTGGATAGACTCGGCTTTTACACGCTAGAATTTAGAAGATTGAGGGCGGATTTTATAGAAACGTACAAACTTCTTAAGGGGTTGGACAGGCTAAATGCAGGAAGATTGTTCCAGATGTTGGGGAAGTCCAGAACAAGGGGTCACAGTTTAAAGATAAGGGGGAAATCCTTTAGGACAGAGATGAGAAAAACATTTTTCACACAGAGTGTGGTGAATCTCTGGAATTCTCTGCCACAGAAGGTAGTTGAAGCCAGTTCATTGGCTATATTTAAGAGGGAGTTAGATGTGGCCCTAGTGGCTAAAGGGATCAGGGGGTATGGAGAGAAGGCAGGTACAGGATACTGAGTTGGATGATCAGCCACGATCATATTGAATGGTGGTGCAGGCTCGAAGGGCCGAATGGCCTACTCCTGCACTTAATTTCTATGTTTCTATGTTTCCCTCTCCTCACCCCTCTCCCTCTCCCACCCATCCCTCTCTCCCCCACCCCCCTTCCCTCTCTACGCCACCCCCTTCCCTCTCTCCACCCGCCCCCTTCCTCCTACCCTCTGTCCCTCTTCCATCACTCCCCCTACCCCTCTCCTCCTCCCTCCCCCCACTCTTCCACCTCTACCCCTTCCCCCTCCACTCTTTCCCCCTCTCCCTCTCTCCCCCCCCTCCCCCTCCCTCCCTCCTTCCCTACCTCTCCATTCTCCCCCTCCCCACATCTCTCTCCCCATCCCCCTCTCTACCCCGCTCTCCTTTCCCTCCCAAATCTGTCCCATTTCCTCTCCCCTCCCTCCCCTCTTCACACCCCCCCTCCCCCCAACTGTGTGTTTGGGGGGTGGTTAATGTGAATTTGATGCCGCAGCCCCCCCCACAAACGCCGTTGTGGAAACAGACCCCATGGGTCTGCACTTGGTCTAGTATTATATAAAAGTCTGTGGCTGCCGGTCGCCTGCCGCCTGCCTGCCTGACTTGTGGCTGCCAGCCAACACCAGACGCAGAATCGCCGAGATTCTTTCCATTTCGGTAGAGATTTCACTTTCCATTCCAAGTATCCACTCCTCATTAAATTTTGTCGTGTTTATGTACACATTTTTTAATAAAATCCTTCTCCCCCCCACCTAAAACATCACCTATCCATGTTCTCCAGGGATGCTGCCTGAGCATCTGAGGTACTCCAACACTTCGCGTCTTTTTTTTGTAAACCTGCACCTGCGGTTCCTTGTTTCAAGTGTTTAAGCTGACTGTACTTGTTGACCGTTCAGAGTTCAGGTTGCAGACTGCAATACAAGATGGCTTCTGGGTCAGTCTAATCCAACTGGCTTTCTGAAACCAGGGCAGGCATGGATTGAGATGCTAACAAGGTTTTCACATGCAGGGAGCAATGCGTCCTTTTGTGCTGCATGACTGGTCTTCCTGCTGAGATGCAGAATAATTCCCAATAATCTGTACATCTGCACAAGAAACTGCACATAAATAGACGGTAAGATACGAGTCAGCTAATTGGAACTTTCAGGTTGACAGACGAGACAGTGAACCTCAATGCCTGGATAGCTCTAGAAAAACTTTGATCCCACGGACTTGTGCAAAGTCGATCCACTGAGGTAAGCAGATGCTGTATTGTTGAGAGTGGGATACAAGTACTGCATAAAGGTTTACAACAGTACATTCAGTGTACCAAGTATGGAGGAAAAATGGCACTTGAAATGAAAATGGTAAAGAAGCCTCATTTAAGGTTTCAGTACATTTTCACTTAAATTAAAATAGATAATTTATTACTCAAAGTAATTCCAGTTTTGCCAGTAATATTCATGTCAATTAAGATAAAAGATCTTAAATGCCTTTCCTTCCCACACAGTTTTAGCAGTCTTAAAGTTAATTGGGGAATGATACAACAAAATTATAATCGCAATTCCTTTTCTTTAAATACAAGAATAAAACAATTACATAGAAAGTACTCAGCAGAATAAATTAAATTCATTATATTTCAATTAACAAGACTAGTTTTGAAGAAGATAATCATTACTTAAAATGTATGCAGATTTGGGCTGTCATACTTACAATGAAGGATCTTGGACCAGGTCTTTAAGGTTTATTCCACTTCTATCTTCCGCAAGGTTTCTGAAGCAGCTATCACTTACTGTAAAAGATTAACACAAAACCACACGATATTTAAAAATGTTGTCTGCATATCACGACTCTCCCTGTTTCCTGTTAATTGGGAAGATACTTTGTTTGATGATTTTAGCTCTGCATTCAACACCATTGTGCCAGAGCTACTACACACCAAACTTTCCAAGTTGACTGTGTCAGAACCCCTCTGTCAGTGAATCACCAACTTCCTGACAGACAGGAAACAGCATGGGAGGCTGGGAAAGCACATCTCGGACCCGCAGACCCTCAGCATAGGAGCACCGCAAGGCTGCGCACTCTCTCCTCTCCTTTACTCTCTCTACACCAACGACTGCACCTCCACAGACTCCTCTGTCAAGCTTCTCAAGTTTGCGGACGACACAACCCTGAAGGACTGATCCAGGTTGGGGAGGAATTTGCCTACAGACAGGAAGTGACACAGCTGGCGTCCTGGTGCCTTCATAACAAACTGGAGCTCAATGCTCTTCAGACAGTGGAATTAATAGTAGACTTTAGGAGAACTCTCCCTCCCTTCCCCCCACTCACCATCAACAACAACAGTCACATCTGTGGAGTCTTTTAAGTTAAATGGAACTATCATCTCCAAGGACCTGAAATGGGGGCCCAGCATCGACTCCACAGTCAAAAACGTCCAACAGAGGATGTACTTCCTGTGGCAGCTGAGGAAACACAATCTGCCACAGGCAATGATGGTCCAATTCTATACTGCCATCGTAGAGTCTGTCCTCACCTTCTCCATCATGGCCTAGTTTGGCTCAGCCACCAAGCACGACATCCGGATCAGCTGAGAAGGTTGTTCGCTGCCACCTTCCCCCTATTGACGAACTGTACAGTGCAAGGGCCAGAAAGCGAGCGGGTAAGATCATCTCTGACCCCTTTCACCCTAGCCACAAACTCTTTGAAGCACTTCCCTCTGAAAGGCGACTCCGGACTGTCAAGGCCGCCACAGCCAGACATAAAAACAGCTTTTTCAGTCTGAAGAAGGGTCTCGACCCGAAATGTCGCCTATTCTTTCTCATCCGCTGAGTTTCTCCAGCATTTTTGTCTCCCTTCGATTTGTAATGTTTTATTATTAATGTTTAATGTTTTATGTGTCATTCTTAATTGTTACTGTATGTCGTGTTGTTACTTGCGAGCAGAGCACCAAGGCAAATTCCTTGTATGTGTACATACTTGGCCAATAAACATTCAATCATTCATACTTTAGAACTTTCCTCTGTTCTAAACACATTGTCAGTTGCATGGAAGATTAGTCTCATCAGCACCAGCTGAGTTTCAGTACCTCACCAAGTTCAAAATCTAGCTGGACAATAAAGTTAGACAGAATAAAAATCAAAGTGTTAGAGTAGTTCAGAGGGTCAGGTAGCATTTGTGGAGGGAATGGATAGGTGATATTTTAGGTCAGGACCCTTCTCCAGTCTGAAGAACGGTCCTGACCTGAAACGTCACCTATCCATTCCCTCCACAATTGCTGCCTGACCTGCTGAGTTGCTCCAGCATTTTGCATTTTACTCAAGATCTCAGCATCGGCTGATCACTTGTGTCCCCAGCTTAGACAGAATATTCATTGACAGAAAACAACAGTTAACATGATGTACAGATATAGTGACTACTACCCATTAGATTCTAATAGTTGCAAAAGCAAACAATTGCAATTCCACAATTTGTCCAGTTTCAACAGTGGCATTGCATACACATTATTTTAATCACACTTTCTGACAAGATAACATCGCAAAATGAATGTAAGCTGATTGAAAGATAATTACAGTAAAACATTTAACTAAGATATTCTGATGCTTTTCAAATCTGTTTAAATTGACGCAGATACTTTTCAGTGACATTCTTTTGTATTAATTGTATTCTACATGTTTTAAACATACTTTTATGAACATAGGTTTGTTCGACAAGCATGAAGTGCTCACAGATTTATTTAAGACAAGCTTGGATTTAGCAGAAGCAGAGATAATTAAACACAAGATTAATTTAACTACCAAAGTAACGTTAATTGTGATCCACTGCTCAGTCAAACCTGATGCTGAGGAGACTAAAGATCATTAAAACAAACATTGAATTCTCCAATTTTAGATAACTTCTACAAACACCTCCCCCTCCCCCCCTTTCTTTCCCTCCCACTCCCCTCTCTTGAAACCTGGATGACTCTGCACCGATTACTCCCTCACACCTCCAATACTTTCTCCAGCTTCACAATTCACAACCTTTCTATCCTCAGGCTTCACAATTTGCAACTCTTGATCCTTTTGGCTCACATCTGTTTTTCCATCTCACCCCCCTACCTCACCCTCCTATCCACCCATCACAATCAGTCTGAAGAAGGGTCCCAACCAGAAACGTCACCTATCCATGTTTTCCAGAGATGCTGCCTGACCCGTTGAGTTACTCCAACATTTTGTGTCTTTCTGAGGAGATTTAAATCTGGTTTGGTGATGCAGGATGTAAGGAGGATGTAGAGAAGCTTCAATGGCTGGAGACGGGCTGAGCGAATGAGCTGGGAAATAACTCATGGAAATTACATTTGCAAGGTTATTTACTTTAAGGAAAGTAATGGGAAGGCGATCTATATTTTTGGTGAGATACTGAAAGAAGGAGCTGAGCATCGCGAAGGACCAGCCTTGCATACAAACCACTGAAAGTTAACAAAAATAAAATCCAAAAAAGCAGCAGATGCTGGAAATTTCCAATAAAAATATAGAAAGTTTCCAGCAGGTTACGCAGGATTTTTGCAAAGACCACAGACATAACTGTTTCAAATTTAAACCTCTTTGACAGAACTACGTTAAAATGCGAGGTACAGCAAGCTATTTGGAAGTCAAAGGATACGTCAACCTTTATTACAAGACAATTTGAGATCAACACTTAACAATTCTACACAAATTTTAGAAGGCCCTTTCTGAGAAAACCAGCGCTCCTTGAGAACAGGTCTGCTTTCCCCACCTAAAGAAAGATATAGTTAACCACTGATTGAGAGAGTACAATGAAGGTTTAGAGTAATATATCTGCGATGCGGGGCAATGTTCCATGAAGAGAGATTAAATGGCCAAAATTCCCTTGTGTTCACAAGAATGAGAGATTATCTCTTTGAAATATATAAACATTTCTACAAACATGATGGATAGTTTTGGGGATGATGTTTCCTCTGGCTGGAATGTACAGAACCGGAATGACAGCACTAAAATAAAAATCTGACAGTTCGGGGATGAGATGAGAAGAAACCTTTTCACCCAGAAGATAGCAAATCTTTTGAATTAGTCGACCCTTATTATTACAGACCACTTTATGACGGATTTTGGTTTTAGCGGACAAAGCGTCCCCACAGAACCAGACACCACTGTCTCTTTAAGAACACAGGCTGCTAGTTACAGCCTTCTCTCTGTGGGAGGTTATTGAAATTGACAAGCAATTGGTTTGATCGACACGTGCATTGATACTCTATTAAACAACGTCACAAACAACCTTTAGATTTTTAGCTTGCAGTAACAAAATTAATTTTTAGCTGTTAAAAATAACTTTGTATTTGAAAACAACTCGTTGTTTCATGGAGTGAGCGCTAGCTGGTTGGAGCGGATCCCCTAATTGGTTATAGCGCATAATCAACAATAACGGACATTATTCCCCCTCCCCATGATCCATTACAACGAGGGTTATCTGTATCTGCACCAAAGAACTATGAAGGTTGCAAGTTATTGAATATATGCAAGGTAGAGAATGATAGGGTTTTGGATATTAAGACATTTGAGAGATATGGAAATGGACAGGGTAGTTGGATTGAGGGTAAGTATCTGAGTGAAAGTTTCTTGCAGAAAATGTGGAGCAGGTTTATTGGACCGAACAGCTCTCACCTACTGCAAGTTCTTAAGTTATTTTATATTTTATCCCATTGTTGGCAACTATTATAAAGATGGTCTGCAATCATTTATTATTCACCTGACTGGCATTTTAGCTTATTTTGGCATCTGAGCTATATAGTCTGTTCGTTCACATTCACATTTATTGCCACATGCACCAATTAAGGTACAGTGGAATTTGACTTACCATGCAGCCATACAATCAAAAAGAGCACAATATACAATAGATTACAACATGAACATCCACCACAGTGGAATCAACACTCTTCACTGTGGTGGAAGGCAATAACGTTCATTTGTACATTTGTAACATTGGATGTTGTTCCACTACAATGAAAATATATGGACCAAATATGGTCACTAATGGTTTAGTTCTACGGTATGATCAGGAAATAAAATGTATTCCTTTGAACAGCTGCTTCCACACGTTTATAGGGATTGTGTGCAGATATGTTCATCTCAATGTTAATGAAGTTAAAATAGTGAGCACAACAAAATTATATCGAAGAAGAAATCCTTCAAGGAAAAACTGCTTTCTTTATTCACATTATTTAAATAAAAGAAGGATTCCAGAAACGTGCTTCCAGCCATTTCAAAAACATATTCATACAATGTTATAAGACTAATATTGGATTCAGGTTAACACACTTGACAAAATTAATTTAATGGTTGTAGTTCAACTTCAAACTTTTCTGTGGGCAAATAGACAGCTGGTCTGATATCTCAAGAGGATTCTCTGCCTCAGATTATGCTGATGATTTTTTTTGTAACACTAAGCATTTATCTTTCAGCTCATTAATGTCCCAATGTGTCCCTTCTGCATTAAACTATTCAGGCTCAATTTGGTATTTCTACAATTTTGTCTTATTCTTCAAAAAAAACTGCAGCATTTGGCTTTTTTTTCATTTTGAACTTTCATGTGAAACATTGGTTAACTTCCATCCATATTTTATCCTATCCACCTTAATTGGTTTGCCGAAGACAGGGCAAACACTTGTAAGTTGAGAATTTAATATTGTCTGTCTTTTCAAGTTCACCAGCTTTCAGAGGATTGCTACACTAAAATACCTTTGATGATATTCTGTCTATTTTACAGTGGTGTTGCATAATGAGTTTCAAATCAACATGAAGTTGCTTTGGACACAAGAGTGACAATGCAATTAGGGCATCCAAAATTGATTCAACTCTCAAATACAAGACAATCAAATGTTAATATCTGCCTGGGTAAGCAGCCATGCGTTTTCTGGATTGTGCACAGAGTATAAAATGCTCCAATAATAAATGCAACTTCTCAGCGCATCTCCTGTTGGATAGTTCGAAGTTCACTGGCAAAACATGGGTGCCCAGTTTCCTGCCTGCCATTTCATTGGACACGGCATGTGAAATACAAAGGGAGAAATAAATGCCTCATCACAACAGTCTTTACGTTAAAATACCTTGTCTAGTAACAAGACTAAAATAGTGATAGATAACTTGAAGGAGCACCAGTGAAAAGATACAAAAGCCATGACAAGGCTCGCACCTTAATGTTGTCTGAACTTCACATCCAAACTTCAACTGAAGCACTTTTTTTTTGTTTATAAAACATAACAAGATAACAGTTCCCAACTGTGACATCCAATGTAAATCACATAATATGTATTAATAACACGTATGTTAATCTCAAATATCAACTCTACATTGAACAGTTTGAAATTTTCATATTGAAATATTTTCTTTTGATACAACCCATTCGATCCAGTTTCCCGAGCATTCCCATCAGTCACAACCCCACACTTATTGGCCTGCAACCTATTCTCTCTTACATGCCCCGTGGAAATGGCTGAGCAGTCTGCACCTATATTTAACGGAAATTATATTTGATGTTGTATGGTAATATTCTAGCACAAATGACACAGTCTGCCATAAGATGCGCTAGATAAATTGGTGTTAATTTGGATGTAACTTAGATTATCACATGGCCTTTTACACTGAAATAGACAAAGTTATTGAGAAACCATATCCTCAGAACTGAATAACACAATAGCTGATGAGCAAAAAGTCATTACAATACAGTGCAGCACAGCATCGACACAAGGAATAAAAAACATCTATACATGGTTTCAGACAAATGTTGGTATGAGATAAAGAACCAAAAAGGCTTACATTATAAAAGCAGAAAACCAGAAGTATTTTATTGGCTGTCAAGTACTTTTAAATGTCCTGACATCATTGAAAGGCTCTATATAAAGTCTTCCATTATTTGTTCAGTGCAGGACTGCAATGTTGGCGGTCTTTTAGGTGGGTTATTAAAGCAAGTTCCTTTTTTCATTTTCAGGCAGGTACAAATACACTTTCAGAGAAGCTGGGGAATTCTCCCCAGAGTTCTTGCTAATATTTATCCCTCAACCTTGATCATCAAATAAAATTATTGTGAAGTAGCTTCGGCGAAAATGTGTGCACAGAAACTGAGTGCTGCATTTCCTGTATTACAACATACCACACATACAAATTCTCAGGGAACAGGGTCTCTGATCTTCCATAACCAACTAGATCCTCAATTTCCTCATCGGCAGTCTTCAATCTGTTCGGATTGGCAACAACACAATCCCCACTAGCCATCAAAACAGGGGTCCTCAATGCTGTGTGCTCAGTTCCCTGTTCTACGTTATCCATACCCACAATTGTGTCACTAGACTCAGTTCCAACTATAAATTCACTAATCGTACCGCCGTTGTGAGAGCAATAATGGATAATGACAAGTCAGAGCACAGAAGGGAGACTGACAATCTGGTTGTGTTATGCTAAAACAATCATCTTGCTCTGAATGTTAGCAAGGCCACGTTGACTTCAGGAAGGAAAATTTGAGGGACCACGCATCTATCTTCATGGCAGGACAGCAGTCAGACATTAATAGCTTCAAATTACTGGGCATACTCATCTCTGGTGATCTGTCCTGGGCCAGCACATTAATGCAATTACAAAGAAAGCTCACACATGTCTCTACATCTTCTACCTGTTGTCTACTCCCATGAGGAAACTATTTTAAAAAGGATTGTTGAATATTAAGGCAAGTAGTACTATTCTCAATCCTAATGGGCCTGTCCCACTTAGGCGCTTTTTCAGCGGACTGCCAGTGACTGTCAAGTTGCCGGCAGTCGCCTGAAAAACCATCAACTGGAACGGCGACTGGCAGAGTGGAACACACACACACACACACACACACACACACACAGACATCGCTTCCTTCACCAGCCCGTTAATGAGGTGGGAGACAGGGCAAGCGGGGGGAGCTCCGACTGAAAAATTCACACGGTGCAAAGCTGTGAAACAGACACACACCGCGATGAGCAGGAAGGTTGGTGCGGTAATAAGACAGGGGCTAAAGCACAGTGTATGGGGTCCTTTAAAAGAGGGGGGGTGAGGGGGGGGGGGGGGGGGGGAAGGAAGGGAGGGGGGGGGGGGAAAGAGGGGGGAGAAGGAGTGAAGCCAACTTTTAAGAAGCCCGAGATACACGGCTGTGAAGCTTGGCGGACATTTAACATTACCGGTCGGTTATCCTTGGTTCTGAAACTACTGTTTACCTTTTTTTCCCCCAATGAGCCAATGCAATTCACCGGTCAGCACCGGCTACAACTGACGAGAACCTCTGAGAAACTTCGACCTCCTGGCAACCCATTAGGATCTCCTGGCGACCCACCTACAGATCGAGAATTCTCGCTACTCTCCATGGCGGCTTCATTCTAGACACCGCTAATTTTTCAACATTTTGAAAAATTCACGGCGATCATAATGAGGCCGCGACTAGTTCCCAGAATGCAGGAACTCGTCACGACCATGAAGGCGACTCCCCGGCAACCACCCGCAAACATGTGGCAACCATGTGGCGACTGCATAGTCTCCTGCAGTGGCCTAAAAAGTCGCCTAAGTGGGACAGGCCAATGAAGGTAGATAGGGTGGTGAAGAAGGCACAGGTATGCTGACACTCATAGGATAAGGCACAGAATATAAAAATTGGGACTATGTCACAACTTTAAAAAACGGTGGTTAGGTCACACTTATTGAGTGCAGCTCCAGTCATCGCACTGTAGGAAGGATGCAGCGCTGGAGAGACTGAGGAGAAGATTCAACAGGATATTCCCTGGATTGGAGGCAGAGATCGAATAGACTGGGTTTGTTTTCCCTGGAGCGAAGGAGGCTGAGGGATGACCTGATCGACGTAAATAACATTATTAGAGGTTTGAATAAGGTAAATAGAATATTTTTCCCATGGTACGTGGTTGCAAAAAAAAAACCATTTGTTAAAGGTAAAACTTTTAGTGGGATACTTCTTTTTCCACACAGAGAGAAGATGAAAGTCAAACTCACTCCCAGAGGAGGCGGTGTAGTCGGATACAATAGCTTCGATTTAGAGACATTTAGATAGGCACTTGAATAAGCAATGCATAGAAGGACATGGACCCAGTGCGGGCAAATGGGATTGATGTAGGGGGCAAAACAATTAACATGTATTGAGTGAGTTGAAGGGTTTGTTTCTGCTGTATGGCGCTCAACATGGCTCTATGACGCTAAACATCTAACGCTTAACAAGTGAGCAGGATGCTGCTAGGAGTTCAAATTCTGTTCCTATATGAAATTGCTTTTATTCCTGGCACATATTTCATATATGCAAAAAATTGCAATGGATTAAGAATTATGGAAGAAATGTAGTTTAATAACTCCCCTGAATGAATTTTTTATACTGTCGATAAAATAATGAATTATTTATATCCTTTAAGAAACAAAACTGCATTTATTCAGAAAGTTCTGCATTTTGCCTACATGAAAATTCTAAATAATTCAATTCCATTAATTACCCTTTAAGGTCAATTTTGTTGTTTAGATGAACAACGTATCCAATAATACAAAGCCATTCCACAACAGCAACTAAGTTGAACAAATAATTATTTATTTCTGTGTAAGTTGGTTCATGGGAACCGGAAAAGGCCATCCGGAACTCCTCACCAGCCACCCCTTTCAACCTCACATCCTAGCCTAACCATATCATGCTAGTTATGCCACATGCCTGCAACCTAATCACATATACCTGCCTGTACCCCTATATTGCTCCCTTTGGTAAACAAAATATATCAATCACACATTTAAAACTGCCAAGTAACTATGCTCTAAGTGTTATTTATGGGAAAGAATTCCAAACTTCACAATCTTTTGCCTGCAATCTTACTACATCTATTCATGATTGGTGGAGGTCAACTAAATAGCTTAAGGGGAGAGAAGTCCTAAAGAATGTTTTCAATGATGTGGAGATCCATCATGTGAATACTGAAGACTAGGATGAAACACACCTAACTGAAAGAAATGCCAACTGTCTCTGTCTGAACGAGGCCTAGAGGGCTTGAACAGGCAGACACGAGGATCAAACCCGTGGTGAGATAGGAACAGTAGTTGAGCTGTAACACGTTTTTGATAAAATTAAAATTAATTGATTCGTGCTTGATTCAGTGTTTTTACTGAAACTAGACAGGGGGGAAGCTTAGAAACGAGCAATTGTCAAAAGCACGAGAAATACAAAGGTCATGAGAACAAAGTGCTTCTACTCAGCGGCTGTGGAAAGCATCTTGTCCGGAAATATTACCATCTGGTTTGGGAATTGCTCTGCCCAGGACAAGAAGGCTCTGCAGAGAGTAGTGCGTTCAGCCGAACGCACTATGGGAACTTCACTCGCCCCCCTGCAGGAACTATACATCAGGAGGTGCAACTCCAGAGCCAATAAAATCATGGGAGACCCCTTCCACCCATGCAACGGACTGTTCCAGCTGCTGCGGTCAGGCAAACACCTCCGTTGCCATGCTGTGAGAACGGAGAGGTTGAGAAGGAGTTTCTTCCCAGAGGCCATTCGGACTGTAAACTCCTATCTCACCAGGGACTAACTTTACTGAACGTTTTTCCTTCCAATATTTAATATGTAAAAGAATATGTGTGTGTTTACGATTGTGTTTATATTTGTTTGGTTGTTTGTTTGTTTCTCTTTTTGCACAAAGTCCGCGAGCATTGCCACTTTCATTTCACTGCACATCTCGTATGTGTATGTGACAAATAAACTTGACTTGAAATAACATCCTGGATATGCTACAGGACTTGCAAATCATAACTAACTGTAACTTTAACTAAGCTTACAAACTAAACTCACAACACTATAATCTGACTCAATAAGGTTGAAAATTCCTCAGCTTATTCACAAAAAAGAAAAAATCCAACCTGTTCATTCCCACCCAATCAATCGACACACAATAACCAGCTAACTTAATGAAGATGTTACCAGTATCAGTGGATTTATTTGCCAATAACCTACTCATTGCCAGAAGGAATGGTATTGACCCTAAACATCCATTGTTCCTTTCCCTCCTTGGATGCTGCCTGGCCCACTGAGCTCTTCCAGCAGTTTGTTTATTGTTCACAGTTCCAGCATCTGCAGTCTTTTTCCCTACCTGCTCACTAATTCCCATTTTGTATAATCTTGGTAACACTTGGCTTCTTACCTGAACATTGCCTTGGTCCAAACTGTGTCCAGAGAGCTGATTTTCCAGAGGTGAGAATGAGTGTTTGTCCTTGATATCAAGGCAACATTTGATTAAGCATGTGATGAAGGAATTGCATATGCCGGATTAGACTGAAGATAGGCACAAAATGCTGGAGTGACTCAGCGGGACAGGCAGCATATCTGGAGAGAAGGAATGGGTGACATTTCGGGTCGAGACCCTTCTTCAGCAGGCCAATCTAGTGCCCTGGTAAAAATGACAAGGGCATCAAAGGGAAAACAATCTAATAGTTACAATCATAGCTTACATAAAAGAGATGTTCATGGAGGTCCATCATCCCACCCAGAGCATTAATGCAGCTGTTCTTCAGGAACAAAATATAATCATAGGGAAAAATTCTCAACAGATTGTATGAAAGGAATGTTAACAGCTGAAGTTAGATGGGCTCAAATGTCTTTAATTGTCAATTGTGTTTTAATTAGTGATCTTCCTTCATGCAATGAGCTCCAACAGATCTTTTGGAAGGATGATTTACAGCTGAAGTTAGTTGGGCAAAAAAGCCAATGACTGAATCCAAGAAAATAATTTGACACCATATACTTCATATGCTATGGTATTAACATCAACGAGTTAGGCATCATTATCATGATGTGTAGGAAGAAACTGCAGATGCTAGTTGAAACCTAAGATCGACACAAAAATCTGGAGTAACTCATCAGGTCAGGTAGCATCTCTGGAGAAAAGGAATGGGTAATTTTTGTGTCGAGATCCTTTTTCACACTGAGAGTCAGGGGAAAGAGAAACGAGATATGGAAGGTACATAGAACAAATGAATGAAAGATATACAAAAAGCACAATGTTTTTTCCACATTTCCTTGATCATCGTTGCTTTTTGCATCTTTCATTCATTTGTTCTATGTACCCTCTACATCAATATCATGATGATGGAATGTTCAATAGCGACGAGCGCACATAAGAGAATGATTACTTTGAGGCAAATGATTCACCTCCTGACACTCCAAAACCCTTCCACAATCTACAAATGGACCTGGCAAACCTAAACTGAACATCATTCGACAGGTAATTGGTTAGTAAGTGCTTCCTAACGGTAATGTCACTGAGACCTCCCATCATTCTGCTGATGATTCAAAATACACTAATGAGTTGCATTCATCTAAAACTAAGTAAATATATCCTGTGCAAATACAATTTCTATGTCAGTATCATTTTGCTGAAGTTTATCTTGAAAACTAATGGGATTCTTGGTCAATATACCCAATATATTTAAGTTAAGGTTTGATCAGCTTGCAGTAGGACAAGAACTAATATCTCTCTCCAGGCTCCATTTAGTTCACCTGATCATGGGAAAAGCTATAACAGTTGCAATGGGTGATTTTTCAAAGAACAGTAAACAATTTATGGTAAAACCTTTTAAATTTGCCACTAACCAAAGAGGCATCTGTGTAATTTGCATATAATGAGATTCCTCTTCCTATAAGGGACAGAGATTACAAGTAATTTTACATTGAAGAAAGTTATTTTATAATGCAATACAAAATGTACTTTGCTACAGGATTAGTATTTAGGATGAAATTGTTGAATTTCGCATAACTATTGCTCGTGTATTATTTTTAGTCTTCTGAGTAAATTATGTAATTCCAAGCTGAAGAATGTCAAATGATTGCTCTATTGTCCAAACTGAAGAATGACAGAGCAATCATTTGACATTCTTCAGCTTGCAATTGCATAATTTACTCAGAAGACTAAAAATAATACACGGCAATGGTTATGCGAAATTCAACAATTTCATCCTAAATACAAATCCTGTAGCAAAGTACATTTTGTATCTGCATTGCTTTATAAAAGCTCATTAAATATTTCAAACAACACAAATAAACATTCAACTACCACCAAATTATCGTTTCAGCAAGTTACTGTTGATCTTCATAGAAGTATAAATCTTTAGTTTGCTATGAAACTAACTTATATTGCACAAATTACTAATTATGGTTGTAGTTCAAACCATCAAGAAATTGGCAAAATGTTCATCTCTCATCTGAATTTTCAATCATTATGCTACCAGTTCAAATATGTTTCAAAATGGACATAAAAAAGAAAGATATTATTGATTTGAAACATACTGGTCCCAAGAATTATACAAAGGAAACCTATAATTTAGAAAACAAGATTACATACGAGTGCCACATATTTAGTTAATACATATTTTTTTAATTGATTGACACCAATAGTCCAACTTTTAAATGAATACATTCAATGGTGATTGCTGTGGGACCTTTATTTTATTGTTATTTTGGTATCCAAAAGTGAGAAGCAGGAGTATTCAGGTACAACATCATTTTAGATTTCATAGGAACATGTAAAAATTTCAATGAGTTTAATTGCACTTTAAGCAATCCAAGCTTGGTTGTGTTTTATAGTCCAAACCTAAATGTTTCAAAGTAAATTTAAATCTAGTGGTGGTAGAACCATATGGCACATGCATTTAAATTTGAGACTAATTGAGACTGCAAGACTAATTGAAAAAACTTATCACTTATTCTGGCTGAAATGTCCAAGAATGTTTAAAAAATATGCCAAAGATTTTTGGATAAATCTGATTAAATAATTTATATCTGATTAAAGAAATGACATATTACGTCTTATCAACGTCTTATAATTTCTGATTAGAATAATAAAAATCATAGAAACATGGAGTATTATATGGAGTACTATAGATAATAGGTGCAGGAGTAGGCCATTTGGCCCTTCGAGCCAGAACTGCCATTCAATGTGATCATGGCTGATCATTCACAATCAGTACCCCGTTCTTACCTTCTCCCCATATCCCCATATCCCTTGACTCTGCTATCTTTAAGAGCTCTATCTAACTCTCTCTTGAAAGCATCCAGAGAACCGGCCTCCACCTTTGAGGCAGAGAATTCCACAGACTCACAACTATCTGTGTGAAAAAAGTATTTCCTCATCTCCATTCTAAATGGCTTTCCCCTTATTCCTAAACTGTGGCCCCTGGTTCTGGACTCCCCCAACATCGGGAACATGTTTCCTGCTTCTAGCGTATCCAAACCCTTAATGATCTAATATGTTTCAATAAGAATCCCTCTCATCCTTCTAAATTCCAGAGTATACAAGCCCAGCTGCTCCGTTCTATCAACATATGACAGTCCCGCCATCCCGGGAATTAACCTTGTGAACTTACACTGCACTCCCTCAATAGCAAGAATGTCATTCCTCAAATTTGGAGACCAAAATTGCACACAATACTCCTGGTGTGGTCTCATTAGGCCCTGTACAACTGCAGAAGGACCTCTTTGCTCCTATACTCAACTCATCTTGTTTTGAAGGCCAACATGCCATTCGCTTTCTTCACTGCCTGCTGGACCTGCATGCTTACTTTCAGTGACTGATGTACAAAGACACCCAGGTCTCGTTGCACTTCCCCTTTTCTTCTTCATCCTGTTTGATGGTGAGCTTTACTTGTTATTATAGAATCACATATTGCTTACAAATGAGGTTTTACCACCATGATGACATTTCCAATAATGAATTTCTCATGTTGGGACTCTATGCGGTCCAGAAATTGTCTTTAGTGCATCCTCAACTATTTATGCCTGATATAGCCACAAGCTGATGTTCCAATTTCTGTAGCTCTATTCATAAAGCAGATAGAATGAATGCGTGGAATGTTAAAGAGTGGCAAGAAAATAAGGACATTATGGAAGGAAGAGGAGAACGAGAATTGAACGGAAAATAAAATAATGGTTGGAAGGAGACGATGAGCATTCGCTACAACAGAATACTTCTAAACACAATGACAAATTTATGCAATTGAGGGTAACCATTCATCAAAGCCATTGATCTGAACTTTTAGAAATTTTGATCCGTTCACTTGACAAAAATACAAACATGTTCTGAAATTTGAGCATTGCAGATAAAAATGTTCAATCTACAATGCTCTTGATCTGAAAATCAAAAGAAATTACTGATGCTGAAGAACTGAAATAAAAACAGTAAATACTGTAAACACTCAGTTTGTTAGATAATATCTGTGAAAAGATAAAATTTCAGGTCTGTGACCCACTTTCACAACTGGGAGAGACAAACAAGTTAGCTTTTCAGTGGCATAGAAGGTGTGGGAGGGAGGAATAGAACAAAGGATACATCTCGGTCAAGGTGGGATAAAATGGAATAAAGAATTATTGCAAACTCTCGTTCGAAATATTTTAGGGGCAAATAAAGGAAGAGGGATAAACTAAGTAATTACAGGCAAATTAGTTTAATTGTGGTGGCAGACAAATTATTGAACATAATTCTAAGGGACATCAGAAAGTCAGATATTAATCGCTAATTTAACATGGATATATTGGGAGAAGTTTGTGTCCAACAACTTGATTGAATCTCTTTCTGGTGGTAATGAAGATGGTCGATGAAAGTAGTGTATTGTGTAGTATATCAAGTTGTGTAACTCTTTGAGCAAGTTCATCTTGTGTTGCCGCAATACTGGCCTACCAGCAGTTTACCCACAAGGAGAGACAGGAGAACAATAAAGATAATTTGCATGCAGATAATTTGCACATGAAAGGTAAGATTAGGATAGGTTACTTGTTTACCCGACTAGGGGAATCATCTATCTATCTCTCTATCTTTCATCAATCTATCAGTCTATCTATCTATCTATCTATCTCTATCTATATCTATCTATCTATCTATCTATCTGTCTATCTATCTGTCTATCTATCTATCTATCTATCTATCTATCTATCTATCTATCTATCTATCTATCTATCTCTATCTATCTATACATAACTAAAAATCTGATCTTGTGCTCTTCCGGTTTGCACGGTTTTTCTATTTGAGCAAAAACATTATGCGATAGCGCTACGATTTTTCGCCAGGTTACTCACCGTTATCCTGTGCTGCGAGTGCAATAAGTTTCATTCTGATCAGTGGCATATTGTAAAAATCTTAAAAATCATGCATGCGCAGATTCTTCCAGTCAGCGCCACGCAGATTGGTCTTTTCTCCTGTCAGTCAATGCCACAGCCGGGATGGCGACACCCCTTCCTGCCCCACCGGTGGCAGCCTGTCCCGCCTCACTCACAAACTCCTCTCTCCTCCTCACAGTAACTTGTCTATCGTCTCCCCCGCCACTGGCTGCGGGGGGGGGGGGGGGGGGGGGGGTTCAGTAGAGGCCCAGTGGATGCCCTAGTCCCGTCTCCTTCTCCCTCATCACTCACCCCTCTCCCCCGCCCACCAATGGCGGTCCCGTCTACCCGTGCCCTTAGGTCCGTCTCCTCCACTGCCGCCGTTGCGGTAACTCACCCTCACGGCATTCTTGGAGATCTTCTCCACCAGCTCATCGAAACTCGTGGCGCCCAGCGTGGCGAATATCGACTCCATCTCCCCCCCCCCACCGTAGCCCGGCGACAGCAGCAAGCAGGCAGGGCGGGGACGGGCTGAGCGGCAACAGCAGGCGGGCAGGGCTGTGATGGGCTGAGCGGCATCAGCAGGCGGTCGGACAGGACGGGGACAGGCCGAGCGGAGGGAGGGCGAGTCGGGTTGCAGGGTCGCCGAGCAGTTTGCGCAGAGTTTGAGTAACTCACACACACACACACAATGCAAACTGGTCCAATCGTCAAGTCAACGGGATCTAAACCACAGCTAACAATGAATGACCTGTGGAGGAAGGAACTGCAGATGCTGCTTTTTATGGATGGAGTGACTGAGGGTAGGGGAAAGGAGAGGGAGGGAGAGGGGAGGGAGGGATTGGGGGGGGGGGGAGGAGGAGAGGGGAAAGATCCTGGGGAGGTGAGTAGGTAGAGTGGGCGGATTGAGAGAGAGGAAGGGGTAGGGAGGGAGAGTGGAAAGTGGGGGAGGTGAGGAGAGTGGGAGAGGAGGGGGAATAGACGGAGGAGGGGGAATAGAGGGAGCAGAGGGGGCAGTGGGGGAGGTAGGGAGTGGGGAATAGAGGGAGAGGAGGGCAGTGAGGGAGGTCAGGAGGGATAGTTGGGGGGGGATAGGGGAGGTGAGGAGTGGGGGATAGAGGGATAGGAGGGAGGTAGGGAGGGAGTGACTGACGGTAGGGGAAAGGATAGGGAGGGAGAGGTGAGGGAGGGATTGGGGAGGGGAGGAGGAGAGGGTAAAGAAGAGGGAGGGTGAAGAGGAGGGGGAAGGAGTGCCTGCGCAGTTGGGGGCTATGCGTGAGTGGTGCAATATTGCATTGGGGGAACGGGTGGGTGATGGAATATTGCATTGGGGAAGGGTTGCATTATCCCTTGTGACAGGGATCCCAACGGGTCCCACTTAGTCTAGTAATAGGCTAAATGGCCTCCTTTTGTGTCACAGATTTTCTATGATTTTGGGTGATAAAACTGTGCATGGTTTTATTCTGGCAGCACTTGGTCAAAGATAAAGTTGTGACTGTTGTGTAGGAGAAGACAGCCAGAAGTTGATGATGAAGTAGAGAATGTCTGTTGTGCTGTAAAAGATATTGCCAGAAGCTGAAACTAGAAATTTTATAAATCTCTGAAGAACTGTTTCTATTTAAGTGGTTATGAGAGAGGTTAAGAGGAAAGAATACAGCATCCAATTTTCAGAATGTACAGAGATCGATCAAATAATCGAAGCTCTAAATTGTTCAGGCAGCTCACTGACTACAGCGGGCTCAATAAGCGAATTCGGTATTCCGAACAATGCAAGGAATCATGGGATTTGTCAAAGGTCACTCAAACATTCCCGGCAGCTGTGCTACTGCATTGATACAGACCTGCGTTTCATCCGTAGTCAGGATCGAATCCGGGTCTCCAGCGCTGCAGGCACTGTTGAATTGCTACTGGACCGTCCCCGTCCCCGTCCCCTTTCGAGTGTCCCATCCATGTCCAGGGGCGGCTGGAGATGTCCGGTATGACCTTGGACTGACGGGACACTGGCCCGGAGCAGTGGCGGCCCAGTCTCACAGCCAGCGCGTAGAAAAACTCCGGGCCCGTGTCCTGTCTGTCCAGGGCTGTCGTTTAACCCGGCGTGACAGGCAGAGTTGAGCTGGAGTTAGCGCTTCTTCTCCGTGCTGGCTGTAAGCCTGGGCCGCCACTGCCTCGGTGCTGGTGTCCGTCAGTCCAGGGTCGCCCCGGACATGTCCGGCCGCCCCCGGACAGGGATGGGACACTCAGGACGGTCCAGTAGCAATTCAACAGCACTTGCAGCACCGGAGACCTGGGTTCGATCCTGACTACGGATGAAACCAGGTCTGTTTCCATGCAGCAGCACAGCTGCCGAGAATGTTTATCGCAAGTGGCCTATGACCTGGGTATGCGCAATCGGAATACCGAACTTGCTTGTAGGAAGGACGTGCATGACCATGAGAACAATTAGTTTGATGAAGGTTACGTACTCAAAAATGTCAGCTATGCATGTTCTCCAGGGATACTTCCTGACTGCTGAGTTGCTCCAGCACATTGTGCCTTTTTTGTAAACCAGCTACTGCAGATCCTTGAGTCTCTACGACCATGATGAAAATGCCTGGCACTGCAAACTAAACTGTAGATTCTATGGCATACGATTTAACATAGAAAGGAGTATATTGCATTATTTTGACAATTTGTTGGGAGAACAATTCAAGTGTTGACCAACCTCCAGTGATTAGCAGTGGGTGATGTTATTTTCCAAAATGAATCCAAGTTGACAGGGTGGGAGTACAGCCAAACAGCGAGGACAGAAAATATAACTTCCACAGAGTAACAGAAAAAAACATTGTTAATAATGTAATTTATTTGTCGATGCAATCTATTGATTCACATTTAGACGCATTTTATACATTGTTTAGGTTTAGAGGCACCACTATTAAAAGATGTTGTGCCCTCTGCTTGATCATTTCTCTCGCTAGTTACTTGTTTCCCCTGAATTCTCTTCTCATCCCTCATCTCATCTGCCTAAAACTGTAACCGCTTCCTCCCACCATTCACTGTATTTCACCCCAGATCTACAAACCTCTCTCTACTACATTCCTGTCTTCTCCCACCATTTTCATTTCTATTTCCGAAGGCACAGAAGAAGGCAATTCAGCTCATCAAATCCACGCCATGTCAGAGCAATCCATTACCCAACCAATATTTCTATGTAACCCGCCCAAAAACACCCACTTGATCTAATGACAATCCTCCAAAAACCATGGGCGATTTACAGTAGCCAATGAACCGAACAACCAGCACATCTTTGGGATGTGGGAGGAGTCTGGAGCCCCTGGGGGAAACTGGGGATAATACACAAGTACTGAAGGTCAGAATCAAACCTAGGTCTCTGGAGCTGTGTAAAGCTGCGCTCCCTGCAGTGCCACTGTGACAGTCCAGAGAATCTCTCTCTTCTCTAATTTTCTGCACAGCTTTCTTATCAATCTGCTCAGCTATCAATTGTGTGTTTCATGAATTGGGGATCTTTTCTAGGACATTATTGCCCAAGAGACAGAGTAGCTCATTCTCCTGGTGTATATTGTTTATCTGCACTTTTCAATGAGTTGCAAGATTTATATTTTCATAATAACTTGCACAAATTTACAGTGAATTTCACTTTAGAGTCTACAGTAGCCTGACATGGCGCCAAATCACATTTCTCTTCTGCATCATATTCTTGTTTTTGCAAAATATTCAACTTTATCCCTGTTCATGAGGCATTTAAATTTAGACAAAGCATTACTGAAAAATCACAGGAAATCTGAGCAAACACCAGCTGAACAGGTGAGAGAGTATGGACGCATTTACTGGTCTAACTGCCTAGTTTGCCAGCCTTAGGGATTTTCAGATTCATTCCAGAATTAGAGCTTTATAATTAAAAATGATTTGTGGAAAATAAATCTTATTATTTCATGCTTTTTTTAATTTCTTTTTAGTTAGCAGTAATCTATTGCAGCTTTTTAACTTGCAAACCTTCCCAAAATTATGTGCACCTTATTTCAAGCAAAGTCATGCAAGAATTCATAACTTGAGTTTATTGTCACGTGTCCTGAGGTTTCAGTGAAATGCTTATGTTGTGTGTTAACCAGTCAGCGGAAAGACAATACATGATTACAATCGAGCCATTCACAGTGTACAGATACATGATAAAGGGAATAACGGAAATAACGTTTAGTGTAAAATAACGCTAGTAAAGTCCGATCTTGTACTTCCAGTGGCGCTGGTGCCAGCAGCCTCCACCTACAGCCCGGTATCATTTTGTTTTTTTGTTTATTTTGTTATGTTAAAAGTGTATTTTTTTGTGTTTTTTTGTGTTTTTATGTGGGGGAAGAGGGCACGGTGCGGGGGATACCGTCCTTCAGCCGCTTCCTGGTGAGGACGCGACTATTATTCGAGTCGCGTCCTCCCCCCCCCCCCACAGCAGCCTACCTACCTGGATTGGCGCGGCCTTTCCTGCCGGGATCGACCGGAGCTCCAGCAGCGGCGGGACAGCGCTGGAACATCGCGGGGCTGGCGATGCCTTACCGGGGGTCGCCGTCTGGAGCCCGGAGTGCTGGACCTGCTGCACCAACATCAAGGAGCTGCGGTTTGCAGAGCTCCCAACGCGGGCGGCGCTGATGGACAGCGCGGGGTCCTGTGACTCTGCCCAGCTCGACCTGTGGACTCAGGAGCTGCAGACTCCGGCAGCGGGAAGCGGCTGATCAGAAGGTCCGGGCCGCTGAGGAGGAGGCTGCTCACCGTCGGGGCTCGGCGTCAGCGTTCCACCAGCCCGGCGTGAGGGCCTGAACATCGGGCCACCCGGGGCGGCGACTGCAGGTGCTCGGAAGGCCCCGACTACGGATGGACACGGAGGGGAGGCTGGCTGGACTATGGTGCCGTCCTCACCTGGGTGCCATTTATGTTATGTTGTGTTGTGGACTTTTTGTGTTTGTGCTTTTGTTAAATTTTTAATTCAATTTCAATTTTATTTTTTTTAATATGTTTTATTATTTATTTATTATTTATTTTTATTATTTTTCTTGTGATTTTTTTTAACGATACTGCTGTACGGGAAATTCATTTCGTTGTCTCAAAGTGAGGCAACGACAATAAAATTTGAATACAAGAATACAATACAATACAATCAAAGATAATCTGAGGGTCTGCAATAAGGTAGATAGCAGTTCAGCATTGCTCTCTAGTTGTGGTAGGGTGGTTCAGTTGCCTGATAACAGCTGGGAAGAAACTGTCCCTGAATCTGGAGGTGAGCATTTTCACACTTCTATACCTTTGACCCGATGGGAGAGATGAGAAGAGGGAGTCGCCAGGGTGCATCCTTGATTATGCTGATGGCCTTGCCGAGGCAGTGTGAGGTAAAGTGGAGTCAATGGAAGGGAAGTTAGTTTGGCAGATGATGTGGGCTGCGTCCACAATTCTCTGCAATTATTTTGCGGTCTTGGATGGAGCTGTTCCCAAATCATGCTGTGATGCGTCCCGATAAAATGCTTTCTATGGCGCATCTGTTGAAGTTGGTGAGAGTTGTTGGGGACATCCAAACTTCCTAAGCCTTCTAAGGAAGTAGAGATTAGTTAGACTTGCAGGAAGTACAGGTTAGTTTGAAATGTAGCAAAATAAATGGTAAAACTCACAAGTAGGGGAAACTATATTAGGTTAAATTTTAATCTGCATAATATATCTTTCTGCCTGATTCTAAAATTGGGGTAGATAAGCAAACTCAATAATAGTCCGTCCGTTCTTTCAAAGAGTGACATGAACATAAAGGTTGAAAAGCCCCATTATGTCTTTGTCCCACTTAGGAAACCTGTACAGAAACCTCTGGAGACTTTGCGCCCCGCCCAAGGTTTCCGCGCTGTTCCCGGAGGTTGCAGGTGGTTGCCGAAGGTTGCAGGTAGTGGAAGCAGGTAGGGAGACTGACAAAAACTTCCGGAAACTGCACGGAAACCTTGGGTGGGGCGTAAAGTCTCCAGAGGTTTCCATTCAGGTTTCCTAAGTGGGACAGGGGCATAACAGTGCTCGAAGATTCTATGATAAATAAAGAAACCTCAACAACAACTATTAATCCAACAATAATGCAGCAACGTAAAAAAATAGTGAAAATTCTTTACATAGTCCACAAGAGGTTAAAGACTAAAACCTAGAAATTGGACCTATGTGCCATTTTTCATGATATAGAAAGCAAGAACAATGGGCAGTTAATTGGGTTTTAACACAGCTCCTTATTTCTAAAAGTACTGCCTGTCAGGAAAATAGATCAGGTGCAAATCAACCTGTTCAGCATGGTTCTCATTTTTCTAGTTAGATCCACAAACAAAATTAAGTCAACAATGTGCGTGAAAGTCACCTCAAGCTTACTGACAGAAATTGTAATTTGAATGCACATCCTATAACTTGGTTTTCAACCTCTGGCAAAACAAAGAGCAACCGGAGCAAATCGGCATCGATAAGCAAGTCAAGGAGTCCAATGCCAAAACAGACTCCGCTACAATCATTTTTATGTGCTGCACTGTTGTCCAAAGACGTCACTGACAAAGATTCAATATGTCTGTATATTGCAACTCTGTCCATTTTACAGCATCAGGAAGAGACAAATAGCCTGTTCTTTGGGCGTTGAACCTTGCTCGGATTATTGGACAGGATCACTGCAACAGTCTTTAATTTTTTTTTGTAGTCATTTTATTGCACACTAGCATCGCATGTAATCAAAGTTAGGCACACCAAGGATGAATTCTAATTTCTATACAATAATGTTTAGGCACAATTAGGTATTTTTAACCAATCAAAATTAATGCATTTATTTGTTATAGAAATCAGCAGAAACAAAAATACACATTGAAACATGAGATAAGTTGATTTAAAGATTGTAGAAACAAAGTATAATTTAAGAGTGCATCGAGCATTTGTCATAGTTTGAATAGGAACCTGTACATTTTCTAGTATTAATTTAGACATGGAAATATAATTTCTTATTTTATGTGAAAGATAGCCAGGCTGTAGAAAAATACATTTGGCTTTGATCCATTAGGTTGTATTTTTTTATTGTGAATTATCCTTCTTATATTTTCTGATAACCATTGCACTTCTGTTTTCTAAAAAATCCTACATGCTTTCTCTCACTAAAATTTTAATTTGGATACTAAATATCTAAAGCTATTTTGAATGTGATCAGGTAAACATATTCCAGAAATTGTTAGTTGCATTTCAGCTACAAGTAGTTTTTATCTATCTATTTTTCCTTCTAAAAGTATAAACATTTCCTTTTCCAGTAAGATAACAATTTAGCTTCAAATATCTTAACTAAAATGTCATCAACCATGAAATCAGAAAGAACAAATTCTATTTTTCCTAAACAAACTGAGAATAGAAATTGCAGTTAGCACATTCACTAATGTATCTGATCATTATGCATGTGCATGCATAATGTTATCAAGCATATGTTCAACGGAACAAACTCTTTTGTTTTCATTAATAAAAATGAAAAAAATGAGTTGATCAGCCAGCAAATGTGGAAAAAGATGCTTCTTTGACCTGAAATGTTAACTGTTTTTATTTCAGATTTCTAGTATCTACAATATTTTTATTTTCTTTTGATTATATTACATTATTTGATTAATTTCACAAACATTTCAATGCAATCTGCACTATATCAGTGAAATTAGTTTAATGTGACACAATCAACTTAGAATTTAAATTTAGCCGCTGAAATTTTACTTTCCATAGTACGTGAAAAAAACATATAAATTGGAAAAAATTAAAACAGAAAGAATTGAAGATACAAATGCTGGATATTTTACTATTTGGCCTTGTCATTCCCCATGTCTCTCCTGAACTGAGCATATTTGTTGGGCAAACACTGAAATAGATGAAGACAGAGGGAACTGCAGATGCTGGTTACAAAAAAAGACACTTGGAGTAACTCAGCAGATCAGGTAACATCTATGGAGAACATGAATAGGTGATATTTTAGGTTGGGACCTTGAAATAGATAACACTTAACAACCCGGTATCGTGCAGAGTAAGAAAGAATGTAATAATTAGCACAATTCTGATTGTTTTAAAATTAATTCTGAAATTTGACCCTTCTTGGTCACAGTACTGAATCATCAGAACAATTGCTGCCCTCACAGGGTTAAATCACAAGGGTATTTTGCAAAAACTTTCCCTCCAATCTCCTGAGTTTAGAAAGTTAAGAGGTGATGAAATCAAGGTCAAAAATGTATGAAGTTTTTAAGAGTAGATATAAATGAACTATTTTCTCTAGTGGAGGAATTCACAATTTTAGAGAGAATTAGCCCACTTAAGTGACATCACTAAGCCCATGTTCAGAAGCCGAATGAAAATCGACACCCTCTTTCCCTAAAAGTCTTTGGTTGGCAAATCGACTGAAGTTTCTCGATTGGAATCAGCAATACTTTTTAATTAACAGCATTGGAATATGGAGCAAAGACAGATGAACAGAATTCAGATACAGATCAGTCCCAATCAAACTAGACAATAGTTTAGGGGTAAAGGGCTGAATTGCTTATCACTGCTCTTATTGCACAGAAATCAAGTAATAAATTAAGAAGAATAAATAGACTCCAAAATAAATAAATGTCTTCGTGAGAAATCTAAAGGGAATGGGGGAATAGTGGCGGCGCTGGGAACGGCTGCGGCTCGCCTGCAGTCCGTTTGTCTTTTACTTTTTTGTGTTGTTTTTTTTTTTTTTGTTTTGTCTAGTTATGTTTTTGGTTTTTAGGCTGTGTTTATGTGGGGAGGGGGGTGGGGGGTGAAACGGGGGCTGCTGTCACTCCCTTCGGGGGAATACGACCTTTTTGTCGTATCCCCCTTCTTTGCCTCCGTCTACGCTGAGGCCTAGCGGAGCCGGCGACCTCGGGACTCTGGAGGCAGCTGACAGGACTCGTCCTGGGCTCGCTCCCGGCCCAGCCCGGGATGGAACGGTGCTCCCGTGAGAGCGGCATGGTGAGGGGCTGGAGTGGCCCAGCCCGAGGGAGGAACGGCACTCCCGCTGGAGTGGCCCAGCCCGAGGGAGGAATGGCACTCCCGCTGGAGTGGCCCAGCCCGAGGGAGGAACGGCACTCCCGTCGGAGTGGCCCAGCCCGAGGGAGGAACAGCACTCCCGCTGGAGTGGCCCAGCCCGAGGGTGGAACGGTACTCACGTGAGGGCGATCCGGTCCGGGGGCTGGGACGGTGCTCCGGTGGCTGGGACGACGTTCTGGCGGCGGTGTCCAGAGTCCTGGGTTCAGCCGCGGGCCGGCGGCTGCGTGTGCTGGACTGGAGGTGCGGCGGCTTCGACCACCCCGGGCCGCAGTGTTTGAACCGGCCCGTTCGCGGGGTTCGGTGAGCTGCGGGACTGTTTGTACCATCGCCCGGTGGGGAATTGCCTCAGCGCAGAGGGAGAAGAGGGAAGAGACTGCAGCCTTAAGATTTTTGCCTCCACCACAGTGAGGAGGTGTTTGGAGGACTCACTGTGGTGAATGTTAATTTGTGTTTATTGTTGTTTATTATTGTATCATTGTATGTATGACTGCAGGCACGAAATTTCGTTCAGACCGTAAGGTCTGAATGACAATAAAGGAAATTGAATTGAATTGAATTGAATGCGAAAATTAAGTTATGTCATAAATAAGGAAATAATAAATGTTGCAAAACAAGATTTTAGATATGATGGATAAAGTACACTGAAGCCCTCAAGTACACCGTCTTAAAAGTGTAGTGATTATAACATTACTCAGTAATTTACCATTTGATCAAAGCTCTAAAATCGTGAGGTAGAAAACACACCGGTAGAAAACATTACTCTCTGCATTGCACATCATTTAACATACCAATTAGTGAGAAAAAGTATGTCCATTCAGGTCAATTGAAATGATCGAAACAGGCGCAGACCAATTGGATGTTCATATCCATATTGTTGTATCTGGAGCTGACATCAGTTTCATTTTTAATATGAACATTAAATTATCACAGATGAAACAGAAAATATACCATGTTTGCAATTTATGAAATTTTTGGTGGAAACAATAATGCTACAAAATCCAAAGAAATAATTGTTATCATTGCTGAGGCAAAGGCTGTGAAATTCCAACTGTGATTTTCAGACTGTTACAATTGATGCCCATCATTCTTACACCATTTTTTAATTCAAAGTACTCTGTATTACCAAGCTAGAATGGGAAATTCTACTCAACTATTCATTGTCTGCACCGTATGTTAAATGTGCACCTGCCGTGTCAGTATTTATTTGGCTTAGATATATTCTCAAAAAGGCAATTGACATTCCTGAGGAATGCCTAAAATACTGAACAGAAATAAAATACTGGGGATGAAATGTAGCAAATATAGAATTTTCTGCTGCTGTTGATAATTGTTCATACAGCTTCTTAGCTGTATCAATGTAAAACTAATTCCATTTCCATTATCTTTCTTGCAGTACATATTTTTTCTGGTTTAAATGATTATGCACAGTTCTCATAGAAGGAAAAATAAACTTACATTTGATTGGCACTGCTCTGACAGGTTTGTTTACCCAGTTTTCTTTATGTGATTGCCCAATTTGTTCCTAAAAGTCAACAAAATTGTAAATTGGCAAACACTAAAATGGACTGCAGTATCACTATAATAAATTATTTCAAATTGGAAACTCATTTTACATTTTTTAGCTTTAACCATTGACTTTTCCCTTTCTCTGTTAAACATTGCCAATATTACCCTGCTGTACAAGAAGGGAGCAACGCAGAATAGTGGGAACTGCAGACCGGTTAGTCTGACTTGTTTTTGAACTGAATTCTGTTTTTAATTTGTGTTTCTGTGATGTCTTTTTTTATTTATCTTATTCTGATTATATGTTTTTTATTCCTGTTAATCTCTGTAAGGTGGCCTTGAGATGTCTGAAAGGCGCCCAAAAATAAAATTTATTATTATTATTACTCGCTGGATTTTAGAAGAATGAGGTGACCTCATTGAAACATACAGAAAAGTGAAAGGCTTCGAAAGAGTGGATGTGGAGAGGATGTTTCCACTAATGGGATAGTCTAGAACTAGAGGTCATAGCCTCAGAATTAAAGGACGTTCTTTCGGGAAGGAGATGAAGAGGAATTTCTTTAGTAAGAATGTGGGGAATCAATGGAATTCTTTGCCACAGAAGGCTGTGGAGGCCATGTCAGTGGTATGAAGGTAGAGATAGATAGATTCTTGATTAGTACAGGTGTCAGAGGTTACGGGGAGAAGGTAGGAGAATGTGGTGTGGGGCGGAGTAGACTTGATGGGCCAAATGGCCTAATTCTGCTCCTATTACGTGATCTTATAATCACATGAATACGAGAGGAAAAGAATGCAGGTGTGGAAATCTAAATTAAAACGTACTACTAGAAATATTCAGTGGATCAGATAGGATAAGTAGAGCTTGAAAATTCATATTTAAATCAACAATTTTAAATGACTGACATTTTCCCATGTGTATGAGAACTGGCCAGTTCTGCTGTAAGGTTCTGTCTGATACGATTCTGATAAGGTAACCTAGATAAGTTTCTATCTATGTTCTGCAGAGACACTGCCTGACCCATTGAGTTACACCGGCACTTTGTGCCAATTTCCAAGAGCCAGCATCTGCAGTTCCTTATATCTACTGCTGTACAGTTATCTACCGTGCCCTGCATAATGTTTGGGATAAAGACATATCATTTATTTATTTGCCTCTGTACTCCACAATTTAAGATTTGTAATAGAAAAAAATCACATGTGGTAAAGTGCACATTGTCAGATTTTATTAAAGGGTATTTTTATACATTTTGATTTCACCATGTAGAAATTACACCAGTAATACAGTGTTCCCCCCCAATTCAGGGCACCATAATGTTTGTGACACATGGCTTCACCGGTGTTTGTAATGGCTCAGGTGTGTTTAAATGCCTCCTTAATGCAGGTATAAGAGAACTCTCAGCACCTAGTCTTTCCCCCAGTCTTTCTATCACCTATGGAAACTTTGAGTGATGTTTATCCACATGAGGACCATAGTTGTGCCAATGAAAGTGAAAGGAACCATTATGAGAAACAAGAATAAAACTGTTAAAGACAGCCAAACCTTATGCTTACCAAAATTAACTGCTTGGAACGTTATTAAGAAGAAAGAGAGCACCGTTGAGCTTATTAATCACAAATGGATTGGCAGGCCAAGGAAGACCTCCACGGCTGATGACAGATGAATTCTCTCTATAATAAAGCAAAATCCCCAAACACCTGCCGACAGATCAGTAACACTGTTCAGGAGTCAGGTGTGGATTTGTCAATGACCACTGTCCACAGAAGACTTCATGAACAGAAATACAGAGCCTACACTGCAAGATGCAAACCACTGGTTAGCTGCAAAAATAGGATGGCCAGGTTACGGTTTGCCAAGAAGTATTTAAAAGAGCAACCACAGTTCTGGAAAAAGGTCTTGTTGGCAGATGAGACGAAGATTAACTTATATCAGAGTGATGGCAAGAGCAAAGTATGGAGGAGAGAAGGAACTGCCTAAGATCCAAAGCATACCACCTCATCTGTGAAACACAGTGGTGGGGTGTTATGGCCTGGGCATGTATGGCTGCTGAAGGTACTGGCTCACTTATCTTCATTGATGATACAACTGCTGATTGTAGTAGCATAATGAATTCTGAAGTGTATTGACAAAAACTGTCTGCTCAAGTTCAAACAAATGCCTCAAAACTCATTGGCCGGCGGTTCATTCTACAGCAAGACAATTATCCCAAACACACTGCTAAAGCAACAAATGAGTTTTTCAAAGTTAAAAAATGGTCAATTTTGGAGTGTCCAAGTCAATCAGCCGATCTGAACCCAATTGAGCATGCCTTTTATATGCTGAAGGGAAATCTGAAGGGAACTAGTCCCTAAAACAAGCATAAGCTAAAGATGGCTGCAATACAGGCCTGGCAGAGCATCACCAGAGAAGTCACCCAGCAACTGGTGATGTACATGAATCGCAGACTTCAAGCAGTCATTGCATGCAAAGGATATGCAACAAAATACTAAACATGACTACTTTCATTTACATGACATTGCTGTGCCCTGAAATGGGGGGACTATGTATAAACACTGCTGTAATCTCTACATGCTGAAACCAAAATGTATAAAAATGGCTTTTATTAAAATCTGACAATGTGCACTTTAACCACATGTGATTTTTTCTATTACAAATCTCAAATTGTGGAGTACAGAGGCAAATTAATAAATCCTGGGTCTTAGACCCAAACATTATGGAGGGCACTGTAGTGCTTACTTAGGTTTTCTTTCTAAACATACACTCTGTTATCACAAACATCTGCTGGGCATTTCCAGCTCATCCTTTACCATTGTCAAGGTACGTGAAGCCAACAGTTGTGAACCTGGGTTTTAGGATGGACAGTGACTTTAAATTAGATCGCCAAATATGCGCGGTGGTTAAGTCCAGCTTCTTTCACCTAAGGAAGCTGGCGAAGGTGAAGCCCATTCTCGAGCGGCAGCATTTTGAGACAGTAATCCATGCCTTTATTACATCTAGGCTGGATTACTGTAACGCGCTCTATTTTGGTGTTGCTCGTTCTTCACTGGCTCGTCTCCAGTTGGTTCAGAATGCTGCTGCTCGCCTTTTAACAGGGACTCGAAAGAGGGAGCACATATCGCCAATTCTGGCCTCCCTACACTGGCTCCCGGTGCACTTTCGGGTTCATTTTAAGATACTGTTATTTGTTTTTAAATCTCTGAATGGGCTCGCCCCGCCTTACCTCTCTGAGCTGCTCCACCCATACGCTCCTGCCCGGTCCCTCAGGTCAGCTGGTCAGCTGCTCCTGGAGGTACCGAGGTCTAGTCGGAGGCTCAGAGGGGATAGAGCCTTCTCTGTTGCTGCTCCGGCACTCTGGAACACCCTGCCGTTGCACATCAGACAGGCCCCCTCACTGTCCATCTTCAAATCCAGTGTTAAAACGCATTTGTACTCCCTGGCTTTTGACCATGCCTGAGGCTTTGCTTCTGTTTGTGGTGTTTTTGATGTTTCTTTATTTTACATGTCTTTTCCTACTATTTCTTTTGATTGTTATTTTTGGTGTGTATTAACTTTTTTGTCAATGATTAGTGATGTACAGCACTTTGTTGCAGCTATGTTTGTTTTTAAAGTGCTCTATAAATAAAATTATTATTTATTATTATTATTATTATTACATTTCAACAGCTTTAATGACTCACTTTGTTTCTTTTTTCTCTCTTCTACCTCTATTATTACTGTACTATCCAGTCGACTCTCTAAACAATTGAATCACCTGGGCAACCTTAGCCCCACTCTATCGGTGTTCCTTATTTCCGATCCATATCTTTTTCCAAGCCATTCCATCCACATCACAATTTATAACTAGCTTGTTTTCTACTTTCCCATTCCTGATGAAGGGTCTCCAAACTGAAACATTAATTCTGTTTCTCTTTCCATAGATTCTGCCTGGCCTGTCGACTGTTTGAGCCTTTTCTGTTTTAATATCATTTCCAGATTGATGATCTATCTCCATACTTGGTATCTGCACATGCTTATTAAACTGTAAATCAAGTTACTGTATTTACTGTAGTTTACTAGGTGAAATGTAAACTCTCACATGATCTTGGAAGGATGTAGAATAAATAATCTATCAAACCAATTTGACCAAAATGTACAGACTAAAGTTTATTAAAATTAACAGATGAGCAATACCAACAGGCAAAGCAGCATGTATTATGTCTTCACATATTAAATTGCATTCTCTCAAGCACAAAAATTGCAACAGACAAATAAGACTAATTCTATTAATAATACCAAATCTATACTGGAAATCATGGCCGTTTGCTTCAGGGTAAGGAACACTGTGGAGCGACACAGTGGTGCAGCGGTAGAGTTGTTGCCTTATAGTGCCAGAGACCCAGGTTCGATCCTGAGTACAGGTGCTGTGTGTATGGAGTTTGTACGTTCTCCCAGTGACTATGTGGATTTTCTCTGGATGCTCTGGTTTCTTCCCACACTCCAGAACGTGCAGCTTTGTAGTTTAATTGGTTTCTGTAAATTGCCCCTAGTGTACAGGATGCAAAACTGGGATAACATAGAACTAGTGTACGGGTGAGCCGAGGTGCCTGTTTCCACGCTGCATCTCTAAACTAGACTAAACTCCTGGAGGACACTTCACAAGTGTGGCAAAACAACAGTTTCGAAATGGGGACATGATTGGGAATGCTTTCACAAATCTCTTGAACACTACAGTAGAATAGAAGGGGCATACTTTGGTGTCTTTACTGCAAAAAAAAATGCATTTTGTGGTCAGCTGAACATATAGTACTCTCTATTGGAAGATACCTGCATAGTTTCCACATACCATTTATTTTAGTTGTTCAGATTTTACAATCTGCTGACTTTGGCAGAAATTGTCCACAGAAATCTAACCATCTTGGTAGAATGGATAAGTTTCTAAAAACCTATTGCTGTCATGTTTCACCAAGGGAAAGCTTAGAGTTGGGCAACTGTCACACAGGAGAATAGCACACTTAAATTCTTTCAGTCGAAAACTAGGAAGGGAAGAATAGTTCAGCTCATACTTTGAATATGTATGAGCTAAAATTTGGAACTTTTTTCAAAACGTTTGTTCAAAAAAAAATCAGATGTTTGAAATACGTATATGAAGGACTTACAAATTATATACTGTTTTTAGCGCTTGAGAGAAAAAATATATTAATCCTAAGCATTTATTATAGCTCAGTAATCTATTAAAAATAATATACAATCCATTCAACAAAGCACAACATTTTCACCATACTTAAAATGCCACTCGTATATAAATACAAAATAAATTACCCCAAATTAACTGACCAGAACATTGCAATTTCAGCAGTTAATCACACATGTACTGAATTCCCAACATTGTTGTAGATTCATGTACTTCTGCAGACCACACTGATTGTCGACTTCTCCACCCAAATCAAGAGAAATCAGTGAACGGACAAAAATATATCCATTAACTGCTCAACAGTACTGCTGCGACAGCAGAAAGAGTTGATTACTTCATAATTTCAAGGTAATTATGAAAAACTTCAATATTTTTCAGAAGAAAGCTTTTGCTCATGCATTACAAGATGACAGACAATGACCTGAAATGTTAAATCTGTTTTCCTTCCACAGAGTCTGCTTGACCTGCTCAGAGTTTCCTGTATTTTCTGTTTTTCTAACATTTCCACTCTACCATTTTGTTCATCGACAAATTTAGCATAAAATCCTTGGATGGTTTCATATAATTAAATAGTGGTGGACACATTAATCAATTGTGATAACATTTGACAAAATAAAAGATCATAATCATAACAGACCTTTCATGTCTTATTCATTCAAGCATAGTCGACACATTTTGGTTTAAAGCATTGGTTATTTATAAAAATGAATACAACATCGTTACAACGTGACAGTTTTGAAACCTATCATGTTTTTGGAATCCGTATTTAAAACACAGATTGCTGTTGACAATCTTTGCCATTATATAGCTTTAAAACACTTTTTAACCATGTAAATAAATATTTATATATACATAAAGAAAACAAATATCTTACCAAGTTTACATTCTAATTGACAGTTCGTAGATTCTATAGATATAGATTCAAAGGCACTTATGTATAGGCATACCACCGATTTCCTGACAATTAATGGTCTGGCACTTCCCTTAATCCGATTGCATTGCATGTGATGCACGATCTTTTGGGATGTGTGCCTCCATCCTGAAAGAGTTAATAGTTTACTTCTTTGTTAATTGTTAATAGTTTATTTAAGTCTTTAGCAGTCCGTGGTACTTTAGAGACACAGGAGGGCTAAAATTAGTGAGTCAGAGGTGCATTATCGAATTATTATTACGTGATCTCTGTTGTCCGGCAACTTGGATAATCCGACAAGGCTCTGGAACCAAGGATGCCAGAAAATCAATGATCTATTTGTATGAGAATACAGTTTGCCAGAGCATTTGAAACCACTGTTGCCGATATCCTGAATGGCTTGTAAATCTGGCAATCCAATTTATTTGTGCTCCTCATCAAAATGCAGGAAATAGCTCACTGTCCAACTCCCAGGCAACACTCAATATTTGATGGGTACATAAAAGGGCAGAACAAATATCTTTACAATAGTGAATTATAGCAGAACAAAGGTGGTGAGGTTCAGAAAGGAACCAAAACTTCAAAACCTCTGGTTTTACCAGCAAATAAAGGAAAATTAAATTCCGAGACGATCAGGCGTCTGAAAAAAAAATACCATTGGATTGGAGAGCTGGATATTCCTGATTGAGAAAAGGAAGAATGGACCACAAAGTGATTTGAAAATAGGGATGATTAAAGCCTAGGCATTAGTTAATCAGGAGCCAATTTACATTAACAATCACAATGATGAGAGTAAACAGGAATAAATGCCAACAGATGTCAGACAGCAAAGTTTGAACAATGTTACAGTGCCCTCCATAATGTTTGGGACAAAACCCCATCATTTATTTATTTGCCTCTGTACTCCACAATTTGAGATTTGTAACATAAAAAAATCACATGTGGTTAAAGTGCATATTGTAAGATTTTAATAAAGACCATTTTTATACATTTTGGTTTGACCATGTAGAAATTACAGCTGTGTTTATACATAGTCCCCATGGCAATTAATAGAATAATACTCATCTCATATCATCCAGTTTCCCCCAAAAATCCAATGAATAGAATAGTGCTCATCTCAGATCATCTGATACCCCCAAACAATCCAATCTATTATTCTCCCCACAACATTTCATGACATATCTTCATTTTTATTTGGGTTATTTAGAAAATGAGAATTTTACCCATGGCAGAAGCAAATATTCCACAAAACTTGTGGTACCCATAATCAACATGGGAGTGAAAAGAAATAAGAAATAAATAAGTTGATTTTATATCACTGAACCAGATATGGAATAAAATGTTTCCTGCAATGTTTTCTATAAGATAAGTTCAAGTTCAAGTTACATTTATTGTCATATGCACCAATTGGTACAGTGAGATTTGAGTTACCATACAGCCATACAAATAAAAAGAACACAATACACGATAGAGTTTAACATGAACATCCCACACAGCGGAATCAATATTTCCCACTGTGAGGGAAGGCAATAAAGTTCAGTCATCTTCCTCATTGTTCACCCGTGGTCGGGGCCTTTGAATCCTCCACAGTCGCCGCTACAGACGGTCTGATGTTCACGCCCTCTCGCCGGGATGATCGAAACTCTGACGTCGGAACGGATCGGAACACACTCAGCGCCTTGGAGTTTCCGAATCAGCCGCTTCCTACCGGAGACCGCAGCTTCCAAAGTCCACAGACCGAGCTGGACGGAGATCCAACACTGGCGACCGCCGGCAAGGGGTCCCAAACCTCACGATGTTAAAGTCAGCGCCGCCCGCACTAGAAGCTTCGCAGACCACAGCTCCACAGTGTTAATCAGCAGGCCCAACTCTCCGGAGCTTCAACACAGGCGATCCCCGGAAAGGCATTGGCCCGCTCCGCGATGGAATTCAGTGCTGCACCGCTGCTGAAGCTCTGGCCGGTCTCCGGCAGGATTGGTCGTGCCAATCCAGTTGGTAGGTCGCGAGGGGGGACGAAGATGCGACTCGGAGAAAAGACTCATCTCCATTCAGGCAAGTGACTGGGAAACGAAGAGGAGATAACCTCTCCTCTTTGGAAGTCAAAGCGTTTTAGCAATTCCATGGGAACAACAATGCACCTTCATTTGTACAAGGACATGTTGTGTTACATAGATAAAAACCTGAATAGACATATCAGTATACTATCAATAATATGCACCATCTGCTCAGTACAGGATTTTGCTCAGTGCAGGCTTTGAGGTAATGAGCCTTTTCCCAGGATAGAAGGAACCTAAAAGAATGTACAAATGAGATAGAATCTTTCTTGAAATAAAAGGTTCCTCAGGATATAAAAGTGGGCATAGCCTTGTTTCTCCGTTGGGAACTATGCCCCACATTTGCATTACTCAGATGAAACTTGCTGAAATTCCCCAGCAGTTAAGCTTGGGGAACCTTGGCCACTGAAATCAATCATTTCAATTAGAGAATCTATCTGGAGAAGAGTAAGTATTCTTTTTCTTTTAATTGTTTTTCTCTAGCACTCTTAATTGTTTAAAAGCATTTTGTATTTTCTTTTAACTTTAAAAAATGTTTCAAATTCAATTTTCATCGACTTTCAATGATTCTTTGATGTTTCTGAATGGGCAAAGCAAGTCAACACCAGAGATTTTGGAAAAAGTATTTTATGTTATGTATGTCATAATAAACTTATTAAGGAAGACAGGCAGACCAGAAAGTTAATCCCTGCATAGAGCACTGCCCAATAGTTAAATGCAGAGGACAGTAGGGATGGTTTCATACATCCTGCCTCTTTCCTGAACATTCGCCGCGCGCACGCTGCACGCACACTTTAACTGAAAAAATACATTGAAAACTTGCAGACCCTCACACAGTTACCAAAGAGAGGATGATTAAAGAGAGCATGTTTCTGATATTTTTACTGCATTGTCATACGTGGGCAGCTTCCATCTCAAACAAGTCAATGAAAGGTTAAAATAAAAGCTGTTTAATCTTAGGCCACTTTATTTTTCCTGTCTACAACTGAACCAAAGGAGATTGGATGTGCATCACCTTATCTGTGATTGGGGTATAAAGAGTGATATAACATTAATTACTTATAAAACAATAGAGTGAGATTAGAGTAATGGAATGGTATGAAATTAAACCAGGTGTTAGAATCAGGTATTTTAAGTATTTCTTCACATAACATATATATATTCTTAAAAAATCACAGGAGACAACCGTAAGATATATAATTTAAATTATAGACCTTTTTTAAATTTAATTTAGCAACAACAAACTTCACTGAAAATAAGCTGCACTTTTTCAACAGTGCTCTCTGACCTTATACATTTGCACATCTGTGGTAAAAGAACTCAAATGTTCCTTTCTTATTTCAAATAAACACTTAAAATACACACAGCTTGGATTAAGATCGCCATGGTACGTTATTCAAGTTAGTTGGAATTTTTCATTGTAAATTTACCTGGTATATTTGACCCTCTTAACTGAAGTCATCAAACCAACTTGTTCGGCTTTGCTCCCACAATAAACTGTTTTCTTTTCTCCTGCGTTACTTAACTACATCTGTATCTTCTTTTGTATAATCAACGTTGATTAATGAAAGGAAAGGGCACTAAACCGCTTGCATGAAAACTGGATATAATAACCCACTATGATTTATATCCCTCAACTGCCATAAGACAATTGTTTTAATTTTTATCATTCTAGGTCTCACGTGAGGTATCAACACACAAAACTAGTTTTGCAAGATTCTACCATCAGTCTGAAGAAGGGTTTCGGCCCAAAACGTTGCCTATTTCCTTCGCTCCATAGATGCTGCTGCACCCGCTGAATTTCTACAGCACTTTTGTCTACCTTGCAAGATTCTACCAGTTTTAAATGGATGTTAGGGGGTGAGCTGCAAACATGTCAAAAGGCGGCTCATATTTCACCTTTGCCTCTAATTGTCCACAGAGAATTTTGCTTCGTTTAGGATTTCTTCCACCTGCTACATATTGCTTCAGTCCAATGTCACAAAAAAATGAACTGAAATTCTGCAACTGGATCTTCAAATTTCTGATGCATTGACCACAATTAGTGATGACAGGCAACAAAAAATACTCCATGTGTAGGAAGGAACTGCAAATGCTGGTTTAAACCAAAGATATACACAAAAAGGTGGAGTATCTCAGCAGGACAGTTATCATCTCTGGAGAGAAGGAATGGGTAATGTTTCAGGTCAAGACCCTTCTTCAGACTCCATAAGTCCATGACTCCATGAATCCCAAATATTCCATGATGATTCTCAACACTGGTGTCCTGCAAGGATGTGTTTTCAGCCCCTACTGTACTATCTATACACTCATGACTGCTTGGCCAAATTCTGCTCTACCTCCAGTTACAAGTTGGCAGATTACACTACTGTAGTGAGATGGATATCGAACAATGACGAGATGGAGAGCTTAGTAACATAGTGTGTGGATAACAATATCTCCCTCAATGTCAGCGAGACAAAGGAGCTAGTTACTGCCTTTGAGAGATGAGGTGATGTACAAGTCTCAATCTGCATCAATGATGCCAGAGGTGAGATAACCGAGAATTTCAGGTTTCTAGGCATGTATCATCAACAATTTGTCCTGGATCAAACACATTCAAGCTACAGCTACAAAAGCACATCAATGCCTCTACTTCCTCGGAAATCCAAGAAAGTTTGGCATGAATCCAATGATTTTTACCAACTTCTTCAGATGCGCCGTAAAAATCGTCTCATCAGGATGCATCACAGCTTGGTTTGGTAACAGCTCTGCCCAAGACAACAAGAAATTGCAGAGTGATGTGGATGTTACCCAGTGCATCATACAATCCAGCCTCCCCCTTCTACACTTCATGCTGCCTCTGGAAAGCAGCCAACATAATCAAGGCTCATTTACACCCCAGTCATTCCCTCTTCCCCTGTCTCCCGTAGGGCAGACGATGCAAAAGCTTAAAAGCACGCATCACCCGATTCAGTGTCTTCCCCGCAGTTATCAGAATAATGATTGGTCCTCTAAAAGCAAAGGGTGATATCCTAAACAGCCAACCCACATCAATACAGCCCTTTCACTTTTTGTGTATCTGCACTTTTACTGTAGCTGTAATGCCATAGTACTATACAGTAAACCCTCATTATAGTGGACCATTGGGGTGGGGGAGGAATGCTGTTATTGTCGATTGTTCATTATAACCGAGTGATGTATTATCATTTTATGTACTTGAAACTAAGAAATGCAGATGGTGGTTAATACACAAAAGGACACAAAGTGCTGGAGTGAGTCAGCATCTCTGGAGAACATGGATAGGTGAAGTCAGGACCCTTCTTCAGACTGATTCAGTCTGCTGAGTTGCTCCAGTACTCGTCCGAGTGGACAGAGCAACGGTAGGAGGAGGAGGCAGCAGCGGTGGAGGAGGGAAGAGGCAAAGTGGACAGAGTGATGATATGAAGAGGCGGCGACGGTCGAGAGGGGGGGAGGGGATGAAGCAACGGCTGACAAGAAGATGCAGCAGTTGGTGGGTAGGTAGGAGCCCCACGGTGACCAAGCGCGTTCTGTCGGTGGCAGAGGCCTAAGAAAGTACTGTCTGCAGGGGTTACAAAGTGAGCCACAACAATAGCTCCGTCAACCAGACTGTGGTGGGTGAAGAAGGGCTCGTGGTACATCCTGTGGGTTGGGGGTTGCGTCAGAGGCCGGGGCTCCAAGTGACTGGGGAGATGGTGCAACCCAGGGGTGGCCTCGGCAGGTCTGTCCTCAAAATCCGTTTTAAAGCGGTTCGTTAAAACAAGGGTATTTTCTTTCTGCACTACCTGTTGTACTTGTGCATGGCTTGACTGTACACATGTATAGTATCATTTGACTGGATAGCACCATATTATGGTACACGTGACAATATTAAACCAATACCACTTGGATTCTTAATGTGAGGCTATTCGGAGCACCAACATATTTAGATTTAAATACCTATAATATTAATAAATTACTTCACTTATCTACCTGTATCTTTTACAATTTGGCTAGACAAGTTTTATTTTCATCCATTTGTTCTGCAGCTTGTGTATATGCTTAATGGTGCAGGTGGGATAAATTGCTAATACAAGACAAATTGGCAAAACATAATTCTCATCAGCTTATTTAACATTTAGGCAATAAACTTCAGACCATTCTTTGCCTTCAATTTAAAGTCTAGAATTGGCCATCTGGTAATAAATACACATAGACATCATTTCCAACATCATTACAAACTCCAACTGAAGCAAATCTCCGCTCCTAACCCAAGTCCTTCTGTTCCATTTTTCCATATAATGTGTTTCTTTTTCTCAGAAACTGATGTGAATTGCCATGGGTACCAACCTCGTTGAATTGAGTGAAAATATACCAGTTCAATTTGAAAGTACTAAAATGAAAATGTTAAATTTGAATTATCACTCTGGGATTGAAAATGTACAAACTGAGGAGAATATGAAAATAAAAGCCAAGAGGAGCAAACCACAGTATTAATGCCAAGGTGCCATGTTGTAAAACTAAATTGTTAATATTACATGCCATTCAATAATAATTTACAAGTGATAGAATAATCACAGAATTTTGGCTCGACATTTGGAAGAATGCTGAATATTTCTTGTATTTTCCACCCATATTTCAGATTTACCATACAGTTTACCCTCATCATTACAGACCTCTTTATAATGGATTTTGGTTACATGGGACGGAACATCCCCACAGTACAAGTACCTCTTTAAGAACACAGGCTGTTAGTTACACTGCGGGCATCAAGAAATTGACAAGCGATTGCTTCGATTGACACAATGATATTCTATTGAACAACGTAACAAACAGCCTTTAGTATTTTTAGCTTGCAGTAACAAAAATACATTTTTGGCTGTTAAACAGAACTATGTATTTGAAAACAACTCGTTGTCTCACAGAATGATGGTTGGGTCATTTGTGTGAATCCCTTACTTGGTTATAGCGGACAATCAATGATGGTTACCATTTACCCCCCAACCCCCTGCCCCCCACCTCTGGTCTGTTATAACGAGGGTTATCTCTATTTACAGTTTTCTTCTGTGGTTGTATTAACATAATCACTACGCTGAGCCTCAAGACGTAATCAAAAATTAATATTGCTTTCTTAGATTATAGGCACATTTTTTTTTGAGAAAGGTGCAAAGTTATAAAACTCGTTATAAATCACCAAGAAAGGCAAAATCATGGAGATAACCACGCAAAATTAGAAATGACCACAAATACAACAACAATATCCAAAAATAAAATTGGACAGTCCAATAAAAAGGACAAATGATTCATCTAGATTACTCATGGAATTATGGAAGAAATTACTCTCCAACTAAACGGCTGAAATGACATTGCAATTTCTTGTCATGAGTTCTTTCAGCACACACCAAAAGCCAATAAACGTGATGCCAAAGATGTAATATAAAATATTCTTCAGCAGTTGGGCTGCATAAAACACTGATCGTTTGAGTGGCTCAAATTATCAACCTGCTAGTTACCAACTTCAATTCAGCTGAACTGAAGAACATCCCAACTGGCCTTCAAGCCTGTAATTGGCAGTAACATTTAACCCAACATCAGCCAGAGAGCAATGCTTCAAGAAGGGGTAAGGAAATAGGGCTTGCAAGATGATATATTTTAATTAATCAAGCATAAGCAAAGAAATGGGCACAGAAATGGTGGGGTACATGATTATAATCCTGTGCTGTAAATACTTGGTTTTACGAATAAAATATCTTCTTTACATCAATATAATGTATCAACACATTTCCCTCCCTTTTAAAAACAATATTTTGTACATTGGAGCATTTGTACATGCAATATTTTAGAGTTGATATCTTATGAGAGTTTACATTATGGTTTTAAATCTCTGATAAAATAGCATGTTACACACAGAGAGGGGGGTGGGAGGGGGGTAGAGACAACGAACAAACAAACTGCATTCATAGGAATGGATGTATGCCATGTGTTGGACTTTAGAACTTAATATTATGGGAGCTCATTCGAATGCAAGGGTGTCCATAAGTCTGGTGTTTGTAACTCAGAAATGGTCTGTATAAGCAGACAGAAAATTGAGCAACAACTATTTTAATTTCATTATCATTTTAAATAACCTTAACCAATTTCTGCTGCGATAGGAATAGGAATATAGCAAATATTTAAGTTGTTCTGATCTTGTTATAGTGAAGTGAAACCAAATTATAATAACCTGTGGAATTAATGGATACTCCAAATCTGTAAATAAAATGTCACTTGTTTTGTGGATTTTATATTTGTGATGTTTAAAATATATCACACAGATATAAATCTATATTCCAGAAATATTGTAGAAACATTGTAGGAATATCCCAACAAATGGTCCATCATTGTCCACCAGTAGAAAAATATTTAAAAATAGAATATTGGCTATACATTTTACAAGTTATTGTTTAGATCTTGCCTGTACCAATACAGCCACCCCATAGGACAAAGAAACAAAAGAAAACTTATATTTTAAGCATATTTGAACATATATTCAAACACCTGCTTATAATTGCAATGTCATTGAAGGTTTATGTTTGTAGTTTCAGCTATTTTCTATGCATATCATTTCAAATGGTGCCTCTTAATTCAGTATATTCATCTTAAGTTTAATTTTCCAAATTATTTAGCTAGTGCTTTCACAGCACAATATTATTTTCTGAACAGGGAACTAAAAATAAACAAATTATGTGTCAGTTATCTTCGTATGTTTGAAATGTTTTCAACAACATTTTAGGCATGAGACTTTGCAAGACAAAATTACCATGACTTCACAGTAGCTAAGTTTATAACAGTCTAGTATCAGGTATTAAACCACTATAAATACACTTTCATTCAACTCTGGATTTTCCACTCAGTGGCAAAGATTTATGCCATTCACAGATATTCTCTCCAACAATAAGCACAATCATTCTTACTCATAGGTTTGGGCCGTGTATAGTTACTTTATCCTGGAGCGGCATGTGGCCATTTGATTTCACAACACTATTATGCTCTTTCATCTTTCAGTTTGGTTTAAATATGGGTTTCAGTATCAATTAAAAAATGTACAAAACAAATATAAAATCCATTTGAGAATCACAAACAATAAAGCTAATACAGCGCCACAAAAAAATCTTTAATCATTGAAAGAACCATAGTCACATCTTCGCATCTCCATCCCTTTCCGCAGAGATCGCTCCATCCGCAACTCCCTGGTTAACTCATCCCTTCCCACCAAAACCATCCCTTCCCCAAGTACCTTACCCTGCAACCGCAAGAGATGCAACATCTGTTTCCATACCTCCTCTCTAATCTGTGTCCAGGTAGCCCGACAAACCTTTCAGGTTAGGTAGAGGTTCACTTGCATCTCCTCCAATCTCTCTACTGTATCCGTTGTTCCAGGTGTGGACTCCTATGTATTGGCGAGACCATGCACAGACTAGGAAATCATCACCTTTGCTCAGTCCGACTTGGTCAACATGATCTCCTGGTTGTCAAACACTTTAACTCCCTCTACCATTCCCATATTGAGTTTCTGTCCCAGGTTTCCTTCATTGTCAGAGTGAGGCCAAACTCAAATTGGAGGAACAGCACCTCATATTTTGCTTGGGAAGCTTACAACCCAGAGGTATGAATATTGATTTCTCTAACTTCAAGTAACCCTCGCATCCCCTCTCTCCATCCCTCACCCACCCTAGTCGTCATACTAGTTTCACTGTCGCCCTGTTGAATTTCACTGTCTGTATAACTCATTATCACCTAGCCCACAACCAACAATGAACCATCGTGGGCTAAACATTTCCTTGATTATCGTTACATTTTGCATATCTTTCATTCATTTGTTCTTTATCTCTCCATATCACCATCTATATCTCTCGTTTCCCTTTCCCCTGACTCAGTCTGAAGAAGGGTCCTGACCTGAAACTTCACCTATTTTGTTACTCCAGAGATGCTGCCTGACCTGCTGAGTTACTCCAGCATTTTGTGCCTATCATCGGTTTAACCAGAATCTCCAGTTCCTTCCTACACACTGTAGTAACAAGTTCTCATGCAAGAAGAGAGCTGAAATCTTAAAACACTCATAAAACAAAATAAAGCTCTATCCTGTGTTAGTTACTTTTCACCCAGACAAAGCACCATGCAACTTAAATAATTCACAGCCTCAGCAGCGAAGTCCCAGCAATCTATTCACTGAAAACTTTCACTAGAAACAATGGGCAAGTATAAGCCCTGTCCCACAATACGAGTTCAGTCCAAGAGTTCTCCCGAGTTTGCCCCGATTCGAAATCGGAGATTTGCGGTAATTAACACTTATCGGTACTCGGGGCTCTCGTGGACATTTTTCATCATGTTGAAAAAACTTCACGAGTCTTCTCGTGCTTACCTGCCGTCAGCGAGTCTTCACGAGTACCTGCCGTTAGCGCTAAGAGACGTCCCCGAGCTCCGACGTACCCGCTACGTTCATTCTCCGTGCTTACCATGAGTTTGATTTTTTTTAAACTCGGGAGAGCTCTTGGAATGAACTCGTACCGTGGGACAGGGCCATAAGGGCAGGTATGTATGGGAAGTCTCGTGAAGATTGTTCAACATGTTGAAAAATGTCCACGAGAGCCCCGAGTACCGACGAGTGGCCATTACCGTAAATCTCCAAGTTGGAATCGGGGCAAACGCGGCAGAGCTCTTGGAATGAACTCGTACCGTGGGACAGGGCTTAAAGTGCATATGTTTCATGGAGTTGCCACCAGATCATTATCCCTACTTCTGAGATGTCGTGATTAACATTTTAATAGCATTTACCAGTGAACATTTGTGGTACAGAAAACCACTTGCACAATTATCTCCTCTAACAGTTTTGGAGGGGAATGGCCTTGTTTTGGAGGGGAATGGCTACAGGGGAATCCTGCATGTACAACTTTCTGCCTGTACCTTAGGTTTGACCACTTGAACATAACTATGACGCTCTCATTCTTTTAATGTGGTATAGATAGCCAGATAGTTTGGAAAATACACGGATCATTGAAAATTGCAACTGGAATCTAAGTAAGAGGAAGTAAAGCAAAGATGTTTTGGGAACAAAATGGTAAATCAATATATAAATCAATCTTAAACTGTTAAGTGAGCAGCTTAAGGAGCAGCGCGATAGATTTAAAAGCTGCTGTTAGCATCCAGGAGTGAGTGCTCCAAGTGGCGTTTGAAAGAAAGGCAGGTCCTGATGGAGCAGCCCATTTGGAGTGTTTATTTTGGGGGAGGCTGTATGTTCAGGTGGAGTGCTGTGTTTGTGGGTAAGTGCAGAAGCTTTGACTTATGGGGCTTCAGCTAAAATGAGCTAAGCTGTGTTTTCTCTCATAACGTTTTATTGTCTTACTGTGGCAGAGATTAGAGTTAGGACATTGTATGACTGAGTCTGAAATGAAAAGTAGTGGCTAAAAAATCATTTTATGATTATTTAAATAATCTAATTTTCATATTAAACTAAGAATAATAAAATTGGCAGATGAAGTTTAATTTTAATATAGAATAATTAATGATAAAATGATCTTGCCTTGTTCAGTTTTTTTTGGTGCTGTTACATTTGTAACAAAATAAAAACATATATTTTCAGGGCTCGAAATTAGCGGTTGCCCGGTTACCAATGACCACCCAAACTGCCGTCGGACAACCTAAATGCCGAGTCATTTTGCCCGGCTTAGCACTGCAGATACTGGTTTATACTGAAGATAGACACAAAAAACTGGAGTAACTTAGTGGGTCAAGCAGCATCGCTGGAGAAAAGGAACGTGACGTTTCATGTCGGCAGTGACGGCTTTAGTGCGGAGCAAAGATACGGGGTGTGGGGTGGCCCCATTCATCCTGTAGCGATCCCACCATTCATCCTGCAGACCCTCCGATCCACACTTCTCTGACCCCCCCCATTCATCCAGTAGTGATCCCCCATCCATCCTGTAGTGATCCGCCCATTCATCCTGCACAGACCCTCTGATCCGCACTATACTGACCACCTGGGTCCCAGGGGTACTATCCGCCCATTCATCCTGTAGCAATCCCCCCATTCATCCTGTACTGAGCCCCCCATTCATCCTGTACTGAAACCCCCCATTCACCCTGCACTGATCTCACCATCCATCCTGTACTGAACCCCCCATTCACCCTGCACTGATCTCACCATCCATCCTGTACTGAACCCCCCATTCACCCTGCACTGATCTCACCATTCATCCTGTACTGAACCCTCCATTTATCCTGCAATGATCTCACCATCCATCCTGTACTGACCCCCCATTTATCCTGTAATGATCCTGCCATGATCCCCCCCCCCCATGGATCCTGTACTGACCCCCCCCCCCCCATCCTGTACTGATCCCCCCCCATCCATCCTGTACTGATCCCCCCCATTCATCCTGCACTGATCCCCTCCCCCCGATCCATCCTGATCCCCCCATTAACGAAGAATGGGGGAGAATCACTGAAGAAGGGTTGACCCGAAACATTGCCTATTTCCTTTGCTCCATAGATGCTGCCTCACCCGCTGAGTTTCTCCAGCATTTGTCTACGGCCATTCATCCTGTACTGATCCCCCCCCCCCCCCCCCCATTCATCCTCAACTGATGACCCCCCAATCCAATCCCGATCCACCTCATTCAACTTCACTGACATCCCCGCCCTCTCCCCTCACAATTTTACCGATTCCAACCAACATGCACTATTTCCCCTGCCTCAATCCATCCATCCTACACCTTGCCTTCTCACCTCCGCCCCGCCATCCATCCCTCCCGCACTGATTCACAGTCTTTATTTGAAGCAGAAATAATATGTGAATTCTTCATTGAGCATAATTCCGACTGGTAACTACGCACTTTATTTGAGCACATTATCGCACACGTCATGCAAGCCATCTTAAATTGACCACCTAAACTGTCATTTGGCAACCTAAAAAGCTGCCTAAGTTGCCCGGCTGGCAACAGGGAAAAACAGTTAAGTGAGAGCCCTGATTTTGCGCATAAATTGTATTTCCTTGCAGACTGGGAGGACAGATATAATCCCAGGTTTCCATCAATACTAACATTGAAATTATGAGAATTCCTTTAAGTATTCAGTCCTCCATGCTGGCATCGAGCTTCCTAAATCTACAAAGCTTATATTCAATAAAAATATTACCGTGGGAAAATTACAGGTAGAACCAGATCCTGTCATTCAACAGCTCGGTACTCCAATGAATCAAACTGCACAATGTGGTTTTACTGGGCTAAGCACAGTCAATAAAAATTTCATGATTACTCTTGATATTCTCTTCAGGGGAAGTATTTGAATGCAAAAACTAGTACCTTTCATTAGTTTTAATCTAGATGCTTCTCCAGATTTCAAAGGTTTCTCAATTAAGAACAAACACAATCAACTTCCATCAACACAGTATTTTCTTTCAATTATATTTATAAAATCTATTTCTAGTGCAATTCAGGCATCGTCATAATATAGATTGAAAAGGCATTTCAACAGTTTTTTTTATAGATTCAGAATTCCTGAGAAATGCAACATTAAATTGTATCATAAATAAATTACATTCACGCTTTCTTTGACACAAATACAATGAAAGAAAATATATATGAAAGAAAAATATCGCTGTTGAGGGCTTTTACATTCTGGACATCAAGACATTTGCAAAAGACATTTACTAGGTTACCTGGGTTCATTAAAACAGATAGGAATTAAGGACATCATATCATAGATTATGTTAATGTACAGCTGCAAATAAAAGGCCCCATGCCAATTGCCAGATGCTATCGGTTTTATTATTTTAATAAAATTCACCTCTACTTTGAAAAAATACTTCTCACAATGTTATTGCATAGCTACACAACAAGAAAATATATGTATTACAAGTTATCCTAAAAAGGATGTTGCATCCATGGTTGAAATTACAATTACAAGCTCCCATTTTCTGCTTGAAGATTTGCAGTCGAAGAACTGGAGGAATGATAATTGTACCAACAGTGGTACTATTAAGTTTGTGTTAAACACAGCTTCACATTGGACTTCAGTTGTGCTGCATCCAATCAATGTCAAATCTCCAAGTATTTTCAGCGCTGAATGGAATACAGAACAAGAAAACACAGAATTTATCATTTCCTCATCCCCTTTGATGTCACGTTCTTGCACCTTGCACTTCCTTATCTCTGCATCACCCTCTCCCCTGACTTGCAGTCTGAAGAATGGTCTCAACCTGAAATTTCACCCATTCTTTCTATCCAGAAATGGTGCCGGTCCCCGCTGAGTTATTCCAGCATTTTGTGTCTATCTTGTGTCCATCTAAAGCATCCAAGCAATTTGCCTTTCTAACTTTCAACCAGGTTTTATATTGAACTGGACTATGTGCAGACTCGTTGGGTCTGCTACCCCAACGCAATATTCCAGCACTCACCCATTCCCCAACGCAACTTGGAGGGATGTGGGGGGCAGGGGTGTGTGTGGGGGAGGTGGGGGGGGTTTGGGGTGTGCATTGATGTCTCTATGGTTTCTGAGCTGTTGTCAGGAATGTGAAGTTAGAGAATGACCTTGAATAACTTTATCAGCAGCTGGTGTGTAAGTGGGATTGAATTCCTTTACCACGATGTTGAGAGTTGCCCGTATTACTTTCAAAGCATATTTGGTCCACGATGGGAATTGTGTGGGAGGGAGGGGCGGTGAGGGAGCGGTGAGGAGGGAGGGGGGGGGGGGGGGGGGGGGGGGCGGTGAGGAGGGAGCGCCATGCTGTGGGAGGGAGGGAGGCAGAGGCTGCGGGCCGACCACGTGAGGCCGCATCTTCAGTGCGACTGGGCCAGGCAGGCCAGGCAAAGGGGGAGGAGGGATTTCCAGAACATTCCAGCAAGGCGCGCCCCACCCCCGGCGAAGAATCAGTGGTTTATGAAGTTAAAACTGTTGGAGAGGTGGAGAGCGCGGTGACCCCCCTCCTCTTGTGGGGGCATTGTGACGTCATTCGAAGCTGCTTGAAGAATCTGTGGCCGTTTTGGCTTTTTAAAAAAACTTTAATGATGAATACCATTTGAAATATAGCATGAAATGTGAATGTTTATTGCGTCGACCGGTTTAACGGGAGTAATAATTTGTAAAAATTTCAACTCTAACGCGCAGCACTCTGATGAAGCTAGAATAACACATAGACACACACACACACACACACGTATACATGCATACATACATACAAGATGAGACTTTTATAGATACAATCTAAAATAAGAATTTTAATATTATTGATTTAATATAATAAATAGAAGCCACAGTAAATGTTTTTTTACCCTATACCTTAGGGCAGATGGATACACAAACAGAATAAAATTGACACAAATAATTACTAAAATGCAAGACAGTGGCATAACAGTTAGTGCAACAGTCACACATTTCCAAGAACTCAGGATCCACGGGATGCGTGGGGGCAGAGAGGCAGCAGGAGGGGGTCAGTCACAGGGAAGGGCTGATTCCCGAACACAATACTCCCTCGCTCCCGGCTGGTGGCTCCCGGCTGTGGGCTCCAGGCTGCAGGCTGCGGGCTGCAGGCAGCGCCCCGAGTATGGGGGGGGGGGGGGGGGGGGGGGGGGGGGGGGGGGGAGTGGTCGGGGGGTTGGGGTGTTGTCACTCGCAAGGCGAGCAAGAAAACTGCATGGTTTTTTTAAACGTTTTTTCAGATTTTTGAACATTTTCATTAATAACTCGAGAAATAACGCATTCATTTTTCAGATAGGGCGATTTTGGACTCCCGAAAAAATCTCTGCCGGAATATGTAAAAATTCTACCTTTAGCGTGTCGTTGTTTCAAGAAGATTGATTATACACAAATAAATAACACACAAATCTAAGATCAGACTTTTAATAGGTATATGATACACACTGAATCTAAAATAAGAATGTTATTATTATTGATTTCATATAATATGTGGTCTGTGGACGGCGGCACCGGGAGCCCGCGGGTCCCTGGAGGGAGACCGGTTTTCAGGGCTCTCGCAACGGCGACTTCCCCCGCCCGAGTTGCGGGGTCGAAGAGCTTGCCTACATTCTTGGAAGACTCTGCGAGCGCACGCCGGGGGCTCTAACACCAAGATGTGCGACCTCGCACCACCCGGCGTGGCTTTAATGGCCGCGGGACAATCGCCATCGCCAGCCGGGGGCTTTGACTTTGACTCTGACATGGGGGGGGGGGGGGGTGCAGTGGAGAGATAAGTTTATTTGGCCTTCCATCACAGTGATTGATGGATGTTTATGTAAATTATGTTGTGTCTTGGGTCTATGTGTTTGTAATGTATGGCTGCAGAAACGGCATTTCGTTTGGACCTCAAGGGGTCCAAATGACAATTAAATGTATCTTTTATCTTGTATCTTGTATCTAATAAATAGAAACCATATTAAATGTTGTTTTCCCATATACCTTAGGGCAGATGGATACACAAACAGAACAAAATTGGCACGGTTAATTACTAAAATGCAAGACAGTGGCACAACAGTTAGTGCAACAGTCACACAGTTCCAGGAACTCAGGATCAATCCTGATTTTGGATGTTGTCTTGGAGGAGTTTACTCTTTCTTCAGGTCCCACATCTAATTGACAAATAGGTGGAGATATAGCTACAAGCCAGTAAGATGTAACTATCTGCACCCATTTTCCAATCAACCCTTCTCACTCATATCCACCTAGTTTTTGCACCCCCCACCCCCCCACAACTCTACTCCAACAGTCTGAAGAAGGGTCCCAAACCGAAATGTCGCAGGTGCTGCATGACCCCCTGAGTTCCTCCAGCAGTTTGTTCGGAGACACCAAAGGATGGATTGAGGTTCTGAGGAAGGGTTTTTAAACCCAAAACGTTAAGTGTTTCTCCTTCCTCAGATGCTGCCAAACCTGTTGAGTTTTCTAGCATTTCCTAATTTTATTTGAAACCATAGATTTGGTTTGTATTTACTTCCTGGAACTCAAACCACAAAATTGACCAAAAAGAACCATTCTCAGCAAACACTATAATGTGAAACAAAGCAGTGCCATTGTCTCAATTCTTTTCTTAATCTTTCTTAATGCAATGTGACATCTCACTCCCAACAAAGCTGCTGTGGGAGCAGAGCTGTCATCAGGATTAATGAGTAGCTTTTTAACCTACTGCGATTTTACCTAGAAAGCAGGGTATGCAAACCTCAGCAGTTAAGCCGTAGTGTGCATACGATGCTTGGGTTTGTGCATGGACAGAGTCCAAGCTCGAATTTTGTACTGAAGCACATGAGAGAACAGGGCTTCACTCAATATCGACACATGAAAAATATCTTTTACCAATCAGCCTTTTTTGTATCATCCAGTCTTCCAATGATAAGTCCTCTTCGCAAGATCCTGGAAAATGGAGAACACTACCCTTACGTTGTGTGCCATCTCTCAGCAAAAACAAATATTGATGATTAATTTTACCAATATCTGCAATGTGATAGCACAGCTTTTGAATGATTGAATAAGATAAGAAAACATCAGTTTCAGTATGACAGAATTCATACTCTACCAGGCAGTAGTGATCCTTGCCCTCTTATGCATAACTAATACCTGGGCTGCCTACAGTGGGAATTTCAAGACGATAGAAAAAAATATTAACACTATCCCCACCAAATTTCTGATATTCATTCATTCATTCATTCAGGCAAACAAATTTCAATGTCCTCTACCAGGTCAACTTCCTCAGTAATGAAGATTTAAGGATGAATTGAACTATTTGAAGAAGTTAATATACTAAAGGGCCTGTCCCACTTGGCCACCATTTGCGCCTCATTTGCGCGTCATATGTAAAATAGGTCGACGCGTCATCATGCGTCATTAGAATACCCTGCTTCCCTATTCTGCATCATGACCATCATGGAAGAACTACAGATTTTATTGCTACAGCCACAACAGAGACGTCTGTTAGCAGCAGCCCTCATAGTTCTGGATCAGCCAGGCAGGAGTACAACAAGAAAGGCTAACAGGAAACCCAGGAAGAGGTCTGTGTGGACGAGGTTAGAGGTTACATGATGTGTAAAAGGCGGGCCCCGCCTCATTTGCGCGTCATATGTGGGCGGCGAGCGGCGTCGCATGTTTACGGACGTTGACGCACGGTGATGTAACCATGCGTCACCACGCGATAGTGTGCAACGCCAATGCGTCAGCGTGCGTAAGCGACACGTCACGCAGGTGGCGGACGAGGAGTTTGTTACACTATGAAATCCTGGAGCGCTGTTCGATACTGCGCGCCACTGCATGCGATTCCACGCCTCACCATGCGCAATGCTTGCGTCACCCACGTGCACCCCACACGTCAACCTATTTTACATATGATGCGTAAATGAGGCGCAAATGACAGCCAAGTGGTGGCCGATTGGGAAAGGGAGAGATACAGCGAGACCTGGGTGTCATGGTACACCAGTCATTGAAGGTAGGCATGCAGGTGCAGCAGGTAGTAAAGAAAGCAAATGGCATGTTAGCTTTCATAGCAAGAGGATTTGAGTATAGGAGCAGGGAGGTTCTACTGCAGTTGTACAGGGTCTTGGTGAGACCACACCTGGAGTATTGCGTGCAGTTTTGGTCTCCAAATCTGAGGAAGGACATTATTGCCATAGAGGGAGTGCAGAGAAGGTTCACCAGACTGATTCCTGGGATGTCAGGACTGTCTTATGAAGAAAGACTGGATAGACTCGGTTTATACTCTCTAGAATTTAGGAGATTGAGAGGGGATCTTATAGAAACTTACAAAATTCTTAAGGGATTGGACAGGCTAGATGCAGGAAGATTGTTCCCGATGTTGGGGAAGTCCAGGACAAGGGGTCACAGCTTAAGGATAAGGGGGAAATCCTTTAGAACCGAGATGAGGAGAACTTTCTTCACACAGAGAGTGGTGAATCTCTGGAACTCTCTGCCACAGAGGGTAGTTGAGGCCAGTTCATTGGCTATATTTAAGAGGGAGTTAGATGTGGCCCTTGTGGCCAAGGGGATCAGAGGGTATGGAGAGAAGGCAGGTACGGGATACTGAGTTGGATGATCAGCCATGATCATATTGAATGGCGGTGCAGGCTCGAAGGGCCGAATGGCCTACTCCTGCACCTAATTTCTATGTTTCTATGTTTCTAGGCCCTCTACTGTTTCCCAGGGAATCTTTGGGCTATGGCCAATCAATGGGGATGGGATGGCAGGAGAAATCAGGAACACACAGAGTACTGGAAGAACCAAACAAACTAACCATCAACTGATCTGTCAACGACCAACTGACCTACCTGGAGAAGAGTCTGTGGTTCCTAAACTGACTTTACTATCGGTCAAAACCCGCAAAACTTGGAGTGAGAAGTAAATCATTTTCAATTCTGAGGGAATCCTAATGAGAAGAAGTGTAAGCAACAATCATTTACTATTATCGCAGCTGATGATACTCAACTCAATGCTTGCTGAATTTGCTGAGATACAGATCTAGATACATGAACTGATAAAAAGGTATTCAAGAGAAGTCTGAAGTCTCGACCCAAAATATCACCCATCCAAGTTCTCCAGGGATGCTACCTAACCCGCAGAGTAGCAGCACTTTGTGTCCTTTTGTGTTTGACCACCATCTGCCATTCATTGCTTCTATAAATAAGAAACAACATGAAAGTCAAGAAAAAAAGCACATAGAAATGTAAAATCTGGCATAGATTCTGGTGACTGGGAGAAATACAAAGAACAAGATAGATTGAGCTACAAATAGATACTTGATAAAAAATAAACATTTATATTTAATTTATATTGGAAGAAAGGGAAAGTCAGGAGCAATGTTAGCCTTTTGTTAAGTGTGATATCATTGAAACTAACGACACGGCAGCCATGTTGAAGAATTTATTTGATCAATACAATACAAACAATACAATACAAATTTATTATCATTTGAGCCCCAGTGAGACTCAAACGAAATGTTGTTTCCACAGCCATACAAACAAAGACACTGTCTTACAAACATACACATAATTAAATTCACACAAACATCCATCACAGTGAAGCCACTGTGATGGAAGGCAAGTCTTTTCTCTCCCCTGTTCTCCGTGTCTCTCCTGATGTCCAAGCCCCAGGCGGGCGATGATGAGTCCCACGGCCATTTTAGGCCGCGCGGGGCGATTTACGGCCCCGCTCCCGGTCTGAAAGTCCAAGGTTGGAACCCCCACGGGCGATGGTGAGTCCCACGGCCATGAAGCCGTGCCGGGTGATGTACTGTCCCGGTCCGGGTTGTTCCAACCCCGTGACACCGGCTGGAGAAGTCGCGTTGCGGGAGCTCCGGGAAGCGGTCTCTCTCTCTCCTCCCAGACCCGCGAGCTCCCGATGTCCCAGTCCACCGGACCTGCGGCTGCGTTGCTGGAGCCTCCGAGCCCCAGGAGTCGAGTCGCAGCAGCGAGTCACCGCCGCTCCCCACGCTCCGAGGCCGGCCAGCCCCACGATGGTGAGTCCGCAGATCCGCAGCTCCGCAGTCTCCCGAGCCCCCGGGTCGTTCAGGCTGGAGGCCGCTCCACGGTGCTAGGCCCCAACGACAGCCGAGACCCGACAGGGAAAAAGTCGGGTCTCCCGGACAGGGAAGAGATTTAAACAGTTTCCCCCTCCCCCCCCCCCGCCCCCCACATTTACACATTTAAAAATACTATTAAAAAACACCAAACACTACATTTAACTAGACAAAAAATAAAAAAAAGACAGACAGGCTGTAGGGGCCGCTGCAACGGGTGAGTCGCGCCGCCAAAACCTTTGCCAAAGATAGGCAAAGGCGTGAGATAAATGTGAGGAAAATGAGAGCATGCTGAATTATCTTATGCCAACTAAATTTAACAGGAGCAATTTGCAAAAGAGCAGAAATTAAGAAGATAATAGCACTATTGACGACAAATCACTGGAACCAAAGTATTTCCATCCTTTGTTTGAAAGGGAACAGATAAGAACAGCAGGTGTCTAAACCACAAGCATCCAGAAGACAGTCATTTAAATAGAAAAATGGTGCTTGTCAGTTCACTTTTTGAAAATAATGAACGGAAAACAGGGAACAATATATCGCTGAGCCTCAAATCTTAAGTCAAGAAATTTCTAGTGTTTCTATTCAATAATGGAATGAATAATATGAGTACCATCCGACCAGATGACAGGTCACCGGCCTGGAATCTCTCAACAAGATTTGTATTTTTTTCTCATGACAGTATAGCATTAGGTCACATAGTTGTTGTTTTCTCATGGAATGGTGGAACAGACAAAAGAGATCTATTGGCCTAAACTAGTTCCTATTTTGAAACATCACTCCGCAGGAACTCAATTAAACTTTTAAGTTCTCATTTTCTATTCTGACAATGCAGTAAGTTTTGTAAACATGTTTTGCATATTTTTGAGGTTATGCTAATTGGAGACAAGAATCAGCAATTTAATTTCCTTTTCATCTCACCACATGCAGCATGATGAATATAAGCAAAGGTATTGCTGTTCTTAGTTTAGATGAATATTAGAATTAGAAATATAAATAATATTAATGTTGACAGCCTAATGGACTGTACTGTATTTTCTGACATTACAAATAGAAATCACTCTTAGCTGCGCAAAGTTTTGTAGCTTGTTTAGCATCTCAACAGTTTGATATAAAAAATGCAAGGGACTAACTTATGGCATTGGTTACTTGTTTTTAATTAAAATAAAATTACTTTGAAACCTTAGCTGATGGATTTGCAATCTTAACAATATAACAGTACCTGTAAGAACCTATTTTTGATTTACTATTAGTTTATTCCTAGACGAAGTGGGACCCATTGAATAATCCACCACTCACCCGTTTCCCCAACGCAATATTCCACCACTCACCTATGGCCCCCACGGGAGGCCTGGTCCCCCAACGCAACCCGTCAGCGCACTTTGGGGGGGGGGGGCAGTCGGCACTTCCCGGACTTGATTTTTGGGTCGGCGTCGGTGCTCCCTGGAGCAAATCAATCATTACCACGTGGGGGGGGGGGGGGACAGTTGCCGCTTCCCGGAGCCAATGAATGGACTTTTGAGTCAGCGTCGGCACTCCGTGGAGCCAATAAATTCTTCCCACGTGATTCTGCTAATCTTGATGCTGCTGCTCAACGATTGGGCCACCAATGCTAGAGAGGGGAATCGCCAAAATTCTGTCTCTCAAAATTCTGTGGGGAGTGAGCTGGGGGGAGTGGGCCGGGGGGAGTGGGTTGGCCGGGGGGAGTGGGGCTGGGGGGAGTGGGCTGGGGGGAGTGGCGGGGGGGAGTGGGCGGGGGGAGTGGCCGGGGGGGGGAGTGGGCTGGGGGGAGTGGGTTGGGGTGTGTGAGCTGGGGGGAGTGGACTGGGGGAGTGGCTGTGGGCCTGTGGGGAGTGAGGAGTGGGCTGTGGGAAGTGGGCTGGGGGCTGTGGGGAGTGGGCTGGGGGTAAAATCCGCAAAGTCGTGGCTGCCGTTACCGTTACCGTTGGCAACAATGACTGCAGCTTATGTAAATGATCCCATTGTGATTGGTGGACTGTGAGATGGCATTGTCACATCATCACTGGAAGCTGCCAGAATACTCACAGCATAGTGAGTTATTCTTCGCAAACTGGGCTTTTTAAAACTTTAATATCAATAACTTTTGAAAGTTAACATCTTAACATCAAATCTGAAGGGAACCTGATTATCTCGACGACCAGAAAAATGTGAGTAAGATTCTATAAAACATTCAGCGCTACCGCGTAGCGTTTTGGCAAAGATACAAAAACACACACACACACACACACACACACACACACACACACACACACACACACGCACACACACACACGCACACATACAAGATGAGAGTTTTATAAGTATATATAGATTGTTATGTGTACAGAGATACAGTGAAAAGCTTTTGTTTACGTGCTCTCCTGTCAATAAAAAGATGACACATTATTACAATCAAGCTGTCCACTGTGCACAGATAAAGGATAACAGGCACTACATTTTGCCAACTAATTTGATTTCTGGTTTTCGGAAAGAATTTGCAACATTTGGACAAAGTTTTAAAATTTTCATTCTTATTTTCAAATTCTTGTTGGCACCAAACCTTTCATCTCTGAATTCTTCATGGGCACCAAACCATTTGAACCATCGGTGCTCCTCCAATTCTGACTCTAGGTATCTTCAACTTTAATCATTCTACCACCACTAACTGTGTCCTCAGCCACCTGATACCTAACTCCAGAATTCACACCTAAATATTCTCTATCTCTGTTTCCTCCTTTAAGTTACTTCAGTTTTGGTTTCAGAAATACAGCATGGAAACAGGCCCTTCGGCCAACCGTCCATGCTGACCAACGATCATCTGCATACTAGTTCTATCCGACACACTAAGGGCAATTTATAGAAGCCACAATCTCTAAACCTACACGTCTTTGGAATGTGGGAGGAAACCGGATGACCCAGAGAAACACCACGCAGTCACAGGGAGAACATACAAACTCTGTACAGACAGCACCCATGGTCAGGTTCGAATGCGGGTATCTGGTGTTGTAAGGCAGCTACTCTACCGTTGTGCTGCCCCGACTCTACTGCACTGTGCCTGTGCTTGCTCTTTAATATCATCTGTTAAGTATGTCAAACATTTGGTCTAATGTCATGGGAGTACCACATTTTATTTAATAACGCTCCTTTGAAGCATTTTCAATGATTTACAGTGATAAAAGGCATTATATATATGCATTTTTGTTAGGCATACTTTGAAGAATGAAGCTGCATAGCAGCAGACCTAAAAAGGAAAGCGCTGCCAAAAAAAGATTTGGTTTTCAGAATTTTTAGTGATGAATATGAAATATACAGGATTTGAATTATGAACTTTATTCTAATTTGTATATTTCATGTTTAGTTATACATAAAATTCATATTACAAAACTGTCAGTCAGGCTCATGAATTCAGGGTTGCTACTAATTAAAAAAACTCATCGGTTCCAAAGCAAACTTAGGAAGATAATTAAAAATCTAAAACATAAAATATGTTTGATTAAGGCAGATAATGAATGCAGAGCATTGCTGACAGGGTGAACACTGAATCATGCAACAAAGCAATCTTCATCTTTGCTGAAAGTGCTGGAGTGAAAATAGGAAATGCCTACAACCAGATAACTGTGTCTCCTGTTTCCGGGCTATTGGCCGATGTGGACAAGATGGGCCGAAGGGCCTGTATCCATGCTCTATCACTCTATGACTCTATTGTAAATCTCCTACCTCTGCAGCATCTTGCTTTTGTGATTGTACCTGTCCTACATTTTTCCGTTTTGAAATGTGCAAAACAGGCAAGCAAATTCCAATTTCCAATGAAACTATTCGAATTGAAATAGAAATAAGGAGGGGGGGGGAGGAAGAAATCAAATATTTATTTCTCCAATGTGTACATTTCCCCAAATCTGAAATCAATTGCCCCAAAATTAAAACTGCAGATCACTAAGTACTGATTTTTCTTTTGCTTCAATGAAGATTTTTGGAACTAGTTTGTTTAAAAAATCATTTGTTTCCAAAGTGTAGAGACAGGAAAACAGATGGCAGCAGTTGAGAAAATTAGAAAATAGTTAAAATGTGTAGGAAGGAATTGCAGATGCTGGTTTACACTGAAGATAGACACAAAATACTGGAGTAACTCAGTGGGTCAGGCAGCATCTCTGCAGAAAAAGAATAGGTGACGTTTCGGGTCGAGCCCCATATCAACCTGAAACATCACCTATTCTTTTTCTCCATAGATCCTACCTGACCCGCTGAATTACGCCAGTATTTTGCTTCTATCTTTGGAGAAAATAGTTAAGGTGCTTTTGCCATTATTCTGTTTTTAATACATTTGTATTTTATTTTGAATCGAATCTTTCATCATTCTACCAAGAACACTTTCAAAATATATTATGTTCAGTATTTTCTTCATTCACTTCTGATTTGAAATGATGCTTCTGCACTTGGAATTACACCAATAATCTGACTTGGCCAAGCTTCGTGGTTGTTAACCTACTGAGCTGAATCTGTGCAGTAAACTTCAAAAACTAAGGAAAATTGAATACTCTTGCCAATAAATTGAGAACAACCTATATATCAGCATTTCCTCCCAGCCAACTATCCTGAGAGCAATCATGCCAACCTATTTGGCTTGTACAATTCTTAGGCCTTAAGTGACAATGCCACCCAAGTGTTACAAGTTTTGTTTTCACTAAGCCAATTAATGACAACTAAATGCAAATAAATCAATTGTAAAGCTACACATTTCACAGTGGAGTAAAGGTCACATCCACTGAAGTAACTCAAAGAACAATGTAAATATTAACTAACAAATCAGAATAGAAAAGACCACTGTTACCATTAATATACATAATTAAATATTCTCCCATTTGGGGTTTCTTGGGTATAAAAATGTTGCCAAACTAATAGAAATGACCCACTGAGTTACTCCAGCATTGTGTCTATCTTTGTTATATGTCAGTTTGTCTTTACAAGTGATTTAAGCTCCATTTAAAATGAATTTATGCTAAATAAGGACAAAAGTCAATAACTGCAAGGTCCATGCTTCATTTTAATCAATTTAAACAATGTATTTAGATATAAGCAAAACATTTTTGAGTGTGAATATATTTATGTTGTTACCATAATATAAACATTATAAAAAGAGAATACCAGAGTTTGATGATTGAAAGGCATAAACTGTATTTTATGAATATCTATAATTTTAGCAAACACGTATGTTTTAATGTAATAACTGATTGATAACTTCAGTGTGTAGGAAAGCATTTTGTGTCTACCTTTGTTTGATAACTTCGGTGTTGAGAGAAGAGTCTTGAAAAGAAAGCAACTTGCATTTCATTAACATTACAAATGTTGAAAAAATACCCAAAGGTGTTTTAGATAGATACCATTGGAAACAAAAACAATAGGTATTGGGAGTTTGCATGTAAGAAAGAAATAGAGAGATGCAAATGCATGTGGATGGGATTACAGCATATGACATTGGCAAACAGCTGTGACAAATAAAAAATACAATAGCATTTTCAGAAACATCTCACTTGCTTTGAAGGCCTGCTCAAAATGACATTCTGGTTACTAAATATAATTAATCCTGTGAACAGATTTACCTAATCACAATTCATTCTAAATGCCAAAACATTTACAAAAATATCAAAACTCTCTATTTCAGTTTCGTCTTGTTTGGAAATGGATGACAATGGCAATACACTATTTATCAGCTCGTTTTCTGAGAGCACTTTGACTCACCCATGCAACGGTGGGTCAGAGAATCATAAGTTAGTCTCTTTGGCTGCCTCTCCCAGATACTCCTTAGTAAACCAGTTACAACAATCCAAGGTCCTTTTTGGCCAGCTGCTGCTGTTAGCCCATGAATATCTGAATATGAAATAGAGTTCATATATTCATGGATTATGAAATAAAGATGGCATTTTATGACGATGGCATTTCAACTTGCGATGCAAGTTACTGGACTTGAACCAAAGCCACTGGGCTGTTATATCCCAGAAGCCCTGTCTCTCAGCCAGCCCCATTGCCGTGAGATGGACTTAATTCCTGCTGGTTTAATATGCTCCCGGGCCTCCTTACAGAACTAAACCACATACCTTCAAGTTCCACTACATCAATTTCTCGATTTAATAATATTAAGCCTGCATTTTCAAATCTCTCACTTTGTCCCTGATAAACAAAAGCAGCATATTTCAGGTACATCAGCAGATTAAATTACAGGCAACACGTCGCACTTACTGTGCATAAAGTATGGTCATAAAGTACATCATAGGTGCGACGGCTGGTCTTCATTTCCCAAGGAGACAGGTCTAAAGATATAAAATACGATTGGAATTTTTGATTCTATTATCCTAACGTAATAGTCCCATCCAAGAACCGTAATCAGAAATATTCTAAATTACAGACATTGGACAGCATGGGGTCAGCTAACAGAATTGGAATAACTATGTGCCCATATATCCTCATGACATAGGAGGTAGTCATTCAGCCCATTGAATCTATGGAGGCTCACAATGCAATCCAGTTTCCCCAATGCTTTCCTAGTTACATATTCTCTATATATCACCATCCCATCTATAAAAAAATATGCTGGAGTAACTCTGTTCTGTTGCAAAGTACTCTGCCAATGCAGGAGGCCCAGTACAGAAAGGTCAGTATGGGAATGGGAAGAGAAGTTTAATGGTCAGCAACTGGGAGATCCAACAGGTCTTGCTAAACAGAGCACAGGTGTTCACTGAAATGGTCGCAAAATTCAGCAGGAACATTGAATATAGAGGATGAGGGTAAGAAGGTGCACATGAACCTCAGTCTTACCTGGAAGGACTGTTGAGTACCCTGGATGGATGTGAGAGTAGAGGCATAGGGATAAGTGCTACATCTTGCAGGAGAACGTATCTCTGGAGGGGCTGGTTTGGGTGTGAATGCATGAGTGAACCAAGGAGTTGCAGAGGGAACAGTCTCTGCAGAAGGTCGAAAGGGTTGGGATAGGACGACGCAACTGGTGATGGAATCGCGTTGGGGTGGCGGAAATGTTGAAGAATGATGTGCTGGATGCAGACGTTAGGGGGGGTGAAAATTGATGATCAGGGGAACTCTATCCTTGTTCCATCTGGAAGTGTGGGGGGGAGGGGGGGGGGAGAGGTGTAAAGGGGCCCAAGAGCAGCACCGGACACAGATGAGATGTAGATAAGGTATCCATCTAACAACTGACACCTAACACCACTTAGCACGAATCCCACGATTATCTGGAACACACCTCCGCCCACATTGCCTACCCTCAATTTCTCCAACTCTATTGCATCTGCTCCCAGGATGAAGCTTTCTGTTGAGGACATCTGAGATGTCCTCTTTCTTTACTAAACGTGGTTTCGCCCCTGCTGTCATAATTTTATCCCTCACCCACATCAGTGTCACATAATTCTTCTCATTCCCAGACTGAACCTTCTGTCCTGGGCCTCCTCCATTGCCAGATTGCGGCCACATACAAACTGGAGAAACAGCACCTCATATTCTGCTTTGGTAGCTTAAAACCCAACAGTATGAACATTGAATTCCCCAATTTTAGATAACTAATCAACCACCCCTTCTCCACCCCTAACCACTCCCAACTTCGATGTGGCCTATCTGGACTCGCAACCCTTTCTCACCTCCCAATCCCATTCCAACTACATTCATTCCTCTGGCTTCACAATTTGCAACTCTTCTATCCTCATCTCACACCTCTTGTATTTTCATCTCTGGCTCTTGTACAGCCTGTCAAAATCCCCCCTCTCAGGCTTTATCGTGCCCCTCGATAAACCCCACAATCAGTCAGAAGAAGGGTCCTGATCCAAATTGTCACATATACATGTTTTCCACGGATGCTGCCTGAACCGCTGAGTTAATCCAGCAAAGCAGTTCCCTGTTTCTACAATTAACTGACTGATCGTACATCTTCAGCATATAGGAGGTAAGCAGAAAACCCAGAGAATCCCCATGTTATCACAGGAAGAACATTCAAACTGCACATGGACAGCAATGGAGGTCAGGATTGTACCCTGGTCACTGGAGATGCGAGTTACAGTAAGTTATGAGGCGATAAAAAACAAAAGGTAGATGTTTGCAACAAAATGGCCTGAACTTGGCAAAGAAAAGGTTGGGGATGGGCAATGAATTTGCTAAGCAAGGTTTTTAAAACTTGCAATTCAACAGAATTCAGAAGAATCATAATATAAATACAAAGTAGCAAAAGACTTAAACGATTGAAGGCCTGCTCATGTTCCTATGTTTCAAAGAATAATGTTTTGCTAGATAAACCATTCAGCATTGAATATGATGTCAAAAGTGCAAAGAATCAAGTCTCGCTTGACACAATAGCTACAGAGGAGACGGAATATTAGTGACAATGATTTATGTGAGAAGCCAATATGAATTAGTTGTATTTGAAAAAATATGAAGAAACTAGGTTGTTTAGAAACTCAGACGTGTATATCTTTCTTTATTTAATATACGGTATCAGTATCTGGTTAAATTGAAATTTATTTCAAATGAGTAGCTGAGGTATTTTAGGTAAATTAAAATGCTCTCCCTAATCAGATGGACTGCTAAAAGAAATTTGTGAATATTTGTCAAAATGAAGTTTCACACAATTACAACAAAATAAAGAGCAAGAGACTCCCTGTGAAAGATGACAATAAACCCTTAAATTTGGACCTTTTTCATTTGGAGGAGGAAGATCATTTACATTTTGAATTGCCTTTTCAAATTATTCTTAATTCAGACAGAATAAAGCATGAGAAATGTCCTAAACGTGAATGAAATGACATGACAAACAATATTTAAAAGCAGAATCAGATGTTCCTGTTCCACAGATACTCTTTTTCCTTCACTCCTCCAGAAGTGACCATCAGACTCCTCTAGGAGTGACCATCATCAATAATAGTCTACCAAATTTCACTCAATATGAAATGCATAGTGAATCTTTTTTTTCACCTCCCTCAAAGTGCAAATCAAAATAAACTGCAGATGCCTTATATACTTTTGTAATTGTTCCACCTCCAAGCAGATGCTATTCTCAACACTCAATCAATGCTTAGTATTTGACTCATTTTCCAGCATGAAGTCCATAACTTTGCAGATTACATTTCTTCAAGGATACATTTATTTTGTTTAAATAGCAAAGAGGATATCTGGCCCCATCATCCACCAGCTGAAAACATTTTTCCTCTAGATGCCATAATAATCAAACCAACCATCATTATACGACAGGTAGAAAATCATCAAGAGTCAGAAGCCTGACTGATTTTCACCTCTTTGGACCAGTGAGAGGCCAAGCCAGTGGTGCCAAGTCAGTGGATATTTTTAAGAAATAAACAAATTCTTGATTAGAACGGATGTCAAAGGTTATGGGGAGAAGGCAGGAAAATGGGATTCGGAGGCAGAGATCAGCCATGATTGAATAACGGAGTAGACTCAATGGGCCGAATAGCCTAATTCTACTCCTATAACTTGTGAACTTGTGATATTACAGCTGACTACAGCATCTTTATTGAGACCTCAAATCAGACCAGCAACTTCGTCTTGGTTGAGAAGTTACACGCTAATGTGCAAAAGCCACATTAAACCTTAAGAAAGCAAATTGAATAGGTGAATATGCAATTTGCTGTTGTGATTTACGGACTGTTCCCAGGGACGCATTCAGAGACTGACGTCGAGTGCTGCTGGAAGGTCATCAACTCGGTGAAAGACGCTCTTTGGTCTGCCCGAGCGTTGTTCACCACCCAACGGAGCGAGATGTCCGTCGGGGAATGTTGTCGACTGGCCTGCTGCAGACTGCAGGAGTACGTGCTGAGGGACGCACTGAAGCTCGGTGCAGCCAATGGCAAGGCTCGGTGGGGGAGGACCACAGTCTAGGTTCCTTCCGCTGCTAGACATGGGGGGCAGGGTGTGGTGGAGACGCCCCTCAAAATAAGGGAAGGGATTCCATGCCAGTGGGCCACATGAGTGGAAAGGGTGGGGGATAAATTTGTGAAATTTGAGCAATGTATGTAGACTGTATTAAATAATTGGCTAGCCTCCGAAAATGTCGGATGAATTTTATTTGCATGGTTCATGCATTTTATATATTTATTACCTGAATAAAGTCTATTTTGAAATAAAAAAAACACAATAATCCTATAAATTGGTTTAACTACAAACCAACCTTTCCCAGACACCCTTATTGTTAGCTTGAAGAGCTTCATAGGAGTTGCTTCCCATTGTACTGCATCCAAGATTTGGCAAGGATTCTTGTGTCTTTTCAAGGAAAAGGTTAAAAAGGGAGTTTGGGGCTGGAAGGGCAGTGAACAGGGGGAATCAGAATATGTGGAAGACAAACTCCTGGGCAGAAAAGTGTAATTGCTGCAATATCAAAATATACTAACTGCAACAAATGATAATCCAATAGAAGATCTCTGTATCTTAGCAACCTCAGTGAAAAGCTGGGTTATTCAATGCATCATAACGCCTACCCATTATTGTCATGCTGCTATGTTCCAAATAGAAGAACTCTCAAAATTCCCGGCTCCCAACAGATAAAAATGCATGGCCAACAATAATAGCATGTGCTGACATCAGGCTTTCTGATATCTCTCACCAGAAATGAAACCATTCTCTGCTGCAACCAAACACAATTAAATTTCACCAGAAAAAAAGGTATCAAATAGCCATCTTCTTTAGGTAGAGTATGTGCTACTATGCTGCAGCTTAAATGACTGTTGAGTAGGAAGCAATCTGGTACAATATTTATTTCAGTGATGGTCAAGAACAATCAGGCTGCAAGTCATCACGCTTAATGAACATATCACTGACAGAGAGTAGAGCACTGATCAAAGCTGGCAAATACTGTTAGGCTTGGATCACACTCATTATAGGCAGCATGAAGTAAATGAGGTGCTTGAGGAGTATAAGGAATGTAAAAATAATCTTAAGAAAGAAATTAGACAAGCTAAAAGAAGATATGAGGTTGCTTTGGCAAGTAAGGTGAAAGTAAATCCAAAGGGTTTCTACAGCTATATTAATAGCAAAAGGATAACGAGGGATAAAATTGGTCCATTGGAGAGACAGAGTGGGCAGCTATCTGCAGAGCCAAAAGAGATGGGGCAGATATTGAACTATTTCTTTTCTTCGGTATTCACCAAGGAGAAGGATATTAAATTATGTGAGGTAAGGGAAACTAGTAGAGTAGCTATGGATAATATGAGTTTCAAAGTAAAAGAAGTACTGACACTTTTGAAAAATATAAAAGTGGATAAGTCTCCAGGTCCTGACAGGATATTCCCTAGGAAATTGAGGGAAGTTAGTGTAGAAATAGCCGGGGCTATGACAGAAATATTTCAAATGTCATTAGAAACGGGAATAGTCCCCTAGGATTAGCGTACTGCGCATGTTGTTCCATTGTTTAAAAACGGTTCTAAGAGTAAACCTAGCAATTATAGACCTGTTAGTTTGACTTCAGTGATGGGCAAATTCATGGAAAAGATACTTAGAGATAATATATATATAAGCATCTGGATAAACAGGGTCTGATTAGGAACAGTCAGCATGGATTTGTGCCTGGAAGGTCATGTTTGACTAATCTTCTTGAATTTTTTGAAGAGGTTACTAGGGAAATTGACAAGGGTAAAGCAGTGGATGTTGTCTATATGGACTTTAGTAAGGCCTTTGACAAGGTTCCTCATGGAAGGTTGGTTAAGAAGGTTCAACTGTTGGGTATAAATGCAGGAGTAGCAAGATGGATTCAACAGTGGCTGAATGGGAGAAGCCAGAGGGTAATGGTTTTTTCGAACTGGAGAAAGAAGAATCGACCCACTCCAGGTAAAGGATGGCTGTTTGTCGGGTTGGAGGCAGGTGACTAGTGGGGTGCCTCAGGGATCTGTGTTGGGTCCTTTGTTGTTTGTCATGTACATCAATGATCTGGATGAAGGTGTGGTAAATTGGATTAGTAAGTATGCAGATGATACCAAGATAGGGGGTGTTGTGGATAATGAAGAGGATTTCCAAAGTCTACAGAGTGATTTAGGCCATTTGGAAGAATGGGCTGAAAGATGGCAGATGGAGTTTAATGCTGATAAATGTGAGGTGCTACACCTTAGCACGACAAATCAAAATAGGACGTACATGGTAAATGGTAGGGAATTGAAGGTAGTTGAACAGAGGGATCTGGGAATAACCGTGCATAGTTCCTTGAAGGTGGAATCTCATATAGATAGGGTGGTAAAGAAAGCTTTTGGTATGCTAGCCTTTATAAATCAGAGCATTGAGTATAGAAGCTGGGATGTAATGTAATGTTAAAATTGTACAAAGCATTGGTGAGACCAAATCTGGAGTATGGTGTACAATTTTGGTCGCCCAATTATAGGAAGGATGTCAACAAAATAGAGAGAGTACAGAGCAGATTTACTAGAATGTTGCCTGGGTTTCAACAACTAAGTTACAGAGAAAGGTTGAATAAGTTAGGTCTTTATTCTCTGGAGCGCAGAAGGTTAACATAGAAACATAGAAATTAGGTGCAGGAGTAGGCCATTTGGACCTACGAGCCTGCACCGCCATTCAGTATGATCATGGCTGATCATCCAACTCAGTATCCTGTACCTGCCTTCTCTCCATACCTCCTGATCCCTTTAGCCACAAGGGCCACATCTAACTCCCTCTTAAATATAGCCAATGAACTGGCCTCAACTACCCTCTGTGGCAGAGAGTTCCAGAGATTCACCACTCTCTGTGTGAAAAAAAGTTCTTCTCATATCGGTTTTAAAGGATTTCCCCCTTATCCTTAAGCTGTGACCCCTTGTCCTGGTTAAGGGGGGACTTGATAGAGGTCTTTAAAATGATGAGAGGGATAGACAGAGCTGATGTGGGCCAGCTTTTCCCTTTGAGAATAGGGAAGATTCAAACAAGAGGACATGACTTCAGAATTAAGGGACAGAAGTTTAGGGGTAACATGAGGGGGAACTTCTTTACTCAGAGAGTGGTAACGGTGTGGAATGAGCTTCCAGTGGAAGTGGTGGAGGCAGGTTCGTTGGTATCATTTAAAATAAATTGGAAAAGCATATGGATGAGAAGGGAATGGAGGGTTATGGTATGAGTGCAGGCAGGTGGGACTAAGGGAAAAAAGTTGTTCGGCACGGACTTGTAGGGCCGAGATGGCCTGTTTCCGTGCTGTAATTGTTATATGGTTATATGGTTATTACCCTCCCAATAAATAGGAAAAATGCACCATTGTGCAGAATTATAGCCTTCAATCCACATACATACTTTGAAAGTAATGGCATATATCAATCAGCCAAACTTTTTAGATTTAAAAATACTAATTGAAGCTTTGACCATGAAAATATTTCATTCTGTGAGGTACATAATCAGTACTGTGCAGTTTAATGAAATCTTATAGTGATGAGAGCATAACAATAACATAACCAGCAAGAGCTATAATTTTATTTGGATAAACGAATAAATGAACTTTAATTAAACTACACAATATTTTTAGTACTCAATCACATCTACAAGCAGTGCAAGGCTTGTTTCTGGATTCTTGCTGCACTGTATCCGAATGTCAATTTAATTTAATAGTGTCAGCCATCAAACAGATTTTCAAGAACTAATCAGTGATATCCAGCAGCAGACAAACAAAGCATCTCAATTCCCTGAAAACTGCAAGTCATTTCATGTAATCATTGACACCTGTCACATGCAAAACTGCCAATCCAAAAAGCACAAGAATAATGCACAGTTCGGCGCTTTAATTGTGAGGGAATGAATAAGAGACAGCAATTACTGCAATTCCAAATGCACAAAAATATTGCACAAGGTGCACTAGCTGACGAGCTTTCACATTGTAAGTAAGTGCATCTATCGCTTCGTACTCCATACAATTTAATTGTAGTATGAACTCAAAAATAATTTCAGAAGAAAAGAAGAAACACATTTTCTCACACAATCCTAAATGTCTTGATTATCTTATTACCTCAAAATCTACCTGGATATCCATACAAAAATCTAAAACCTTGAACAATGTTATATCTAGCATGACTTGCAAAAGTGTGGGCACATTCCATATTCACTATCTGGAACTTCCAATGCCTCTCACCACTAGCCTTAATTCACCACATGCACATTTCCCCCATAACATCCTTGAAAGTGGATTACAGTGTCCAAAAAAGACAAAAAGTGTTTTGGAATTCTGACTGATCTCTGATGACCCATCTCACCGTTATCATTAACTGAAAATCTGCTTTAGTTTTCATGAGACTACCCTATGATTAATTTTAATCAGTTATTTCTGATGAGAAAGATCATTAGAATAGTTAGTCATTTAATCATATAGAATTTGCTCCATAAAATGACCCTTGGCCATGGATTTTATCCTTCGCGTGGTTTTACACCTTAGAAGTCAAAGTTTCAAATGGGAAAATAGATCAAATTACTATCCTCATCAACATAAATCTGCATTACTTGGTGATAGTGTCCTGTTAACTGAAGAATTGTCCCAAAGACAAATGCTTAACAACTAAGGAAGAAGATAATGGAAACGGTGACTAATAACCCAAAGGGATTGCTTTAATCATTGGTCCTAAGAATGTTGATGGAAAAGCAGAGCTGTTTATGAAGTGAATTTCAAAGCAAAATAACTACTAATGGTGGAACAATGCAGATGAGAATTCACAAGCTACTGCAGTTGTTAGCCAAGAGCCTTTGGGGTGAATAAAAAGGATAACGAGATTGGAAGATGAAAGACCATAAAGCTCTAAAAGCAGCAAGAAAACTAAATTTATTTTAAGACAAGCAGGTTTGTGAAAAGGGATGATTGCCAAGTTGGTCTTCAGAAAAACATGTAGCTAGCAGGATGATGTACAAGATGAAGTTTATTGAGAATGAAGGGAAAAAAGGCCAATCAAGCGTCCAATGGAACAGCTGAAACTAGAAGAGACAAAGATATGGGTGAAGGTTAGAACAGCAGGTGGGATGATGGAATGGGAGGCAATAGAATATAGAAGGGGGGCTTTCTTTGACATTGCCAACAAGGATGAGGAACAGAAGACAGATGCTGACCCTGATGTGGTGAGTAGTGTATAAATGGAATGGACAGAGGAAGGAATACAAAGAAATAAGAAAAAAAACTTCAATTTATAAAGCATTGTCCAGCGCACCAGGTAGTCTAAAAGCGTTTTATAATTGATGAAGCCATGCATGGAACATAACAGCTAATTTCCAAATACCAGTGAGATATGACTGGATGATATTGATTGAGAGATAAATATGGCATGGATGTCAGTATCATCTCATTATAGTAGTCTGAAATAGTTTAACGCCACCAATAGACAAACAGGATTCTCAGTTTAAATCCTCCTATCCAGCAGTGAAAGACTCTCTATGTAGTGCATTGAAGTGATAAATTTTGTACTCAGATCCCTAGAGTGTGATAGTCACTTGATTCAGGGGCAAGGGTGCTCATGACTAAGCTTTGTTGCAAATGTAGGATGGAAGTGAACAAGGGCAGATCCACAGAGCAGGACTAATATTGCAATCTTCAGATACTGCAATTCCCCTTTCACATCAGAAAGGATTTATTTATTTTGTTGCAAATAGTTCCATAGACTGTGGTCAAGCAGTTAGTACTGTGTTTGATAGTATCCAGACAACATTGCCCTCCACAGACCAGTTAAGGAGAAGTATGCGCGAGTACAGGCTCAGCTCAGGAGAGGGTTTTTTTAGAGGAAATTCCATTCAAACTTGCTGACCAAGGTTTAGATAAAAAAGGCAATAACAAAATTACTGTTGAACATTGCAGAACTGGGTATTAATCAATGTACAAAATGGAGTCACAAATGATAAATGCAAACTGAAATGAAAAAGGTATTGCACCAAAAGGAAAATACAACACACTAACATAAATATGTTTGACTCTTATTGGGCATCGGGGGATTTCTCTCAAAATTACACATTTAAATGAATAAAACCAGCAACTGGCACAAATATTATGACCATAACACGTGGGGACAATGAGCGAATAGCTCTGCATCTTTATTTCAAGACCAAGATATTTGGGAGATGATTGGCATCAGGAAATACTACACAAAGGAATTTGGTGAAGGGAAAATAATGGCCATTTGATGAGAGACCAGAGAAAAATGCACTGGGAAAGAGATAACCATATAACCATATAACAATTACATAATAGTGAGAGAAAAAGGATGAGAATGAGAAAATGAGAGACTACATACTCACAAAATACAAATTGGTGACAGGGAAGCAAGTAGCACAAATTGTGAGTGGGATGGAAAAACAGATGGGAAGTGACTGAGAGAATACAGCAATAAAGGAAATAGGAGAGAGCAAAAATGAACTAAAACTCAAAGGGCTGAGGGAGCAGCTGTGTCAGCCTGAAATATCTTGAATCATTTACATGCTTTACAAGCTTTACATCTGGAGATGGGCCCCAGTGGAGGGAGGGAGGGGGAGGGGGGGAAGACTTAATAAATGGCACATTTTACAAATAATTATTACGTTTATCATTGGAGTGTATAATTATAGCTGAGAAGGATGGCGAGGAGTGCTTAAAAATGACCTTTAAGGAGCAGGTTAAAAAAAGTGAGAAAAGTTTTAATATGATCTATTTTGCACTGATGATTTTGGTATTCCATTGCAAGAGCTAAATCTCACTTCCTTGGAACTGAGCTTCAGTGAAAGAAAGGAAATGGATTTAGGCAATCCAGAAGAAAAATAAGTGTGAATGCAGAAAGTGGCGAAAATACTTAATAGGTCAGGCAGTATCTGTGGAGAGACAAATAGTTCACAGCTCAGGTCAATGACATTTTAGTCACAATTTGAAAAGTTAGAAGTTAAATAAGTTTAAAGAAACAGAGAACGGACAGGGGTCAAAAAGAACAAAAGAGTGCAAAGCGATGACTAGAGAGAATGAACAAGTAGTGGTAGCGCAGGTTGGAAGAAGGTAATGAAAAGGGGGCTGAAAGAGCTGTAAATAGGAAGAGATGAATGAAATATTAAATACAAGAGGGGGAGAGAAAAAAATGCTGGCTGGAAATGTGCAATACATGATTGGGATGTGTGATTATCCAAAATTGTTAAGTTGCACAATCAGAAAATAAGGTAAAAACAAAGAACTGCAGATGCTGGTTTATATATTTTTAAAAAGACACGAAATGCTGGAGTAATTCAGCAGGTCAGGCAGAATCTCTGGAGAATATGAATAGGTGACATTTTGGGTTGGGACCCCTTCTTTATTCTGATTATGGGTGGGGGATGGGAGAAGAGAAGAAATCTGGATGAGTGGAGGACCGGGCCAAGGCCTAGCAAGTAATAGGTGGATACAGGTGAGAGGGGATTTTGATAGGCAGATGGTTAGACAAATGCAAGAGGTGAAAAGACAGAATGTGTGAGACAGACAGATTGATGAGCTAACAATGTCCAGATTACTTCCTCAGCAGTTCGTTTATTATACCACAAACGTCATGTGGAAAATGTTGCCCCTCATGTTCCTACTTTATGTTTTTCAGATTATGTAGCATTATTGATCTCTATATGAAACAAAAACCCATGTATTTTGATCAAGCCTGATGATATTTAAGATGCAAAAGCAATAACATTTTCAAACAATGGGAAATATCAGAAGATCAAATTAATTACCATTAGACGCTGTTGAAATCATGTGACTGAGCTGCATATGACATGATAGCGCCAGGAAAATGTCAATTTACAGCCAGCCATCAGGATGTGAAGTGCCCACTGTGCCTCTGCGGGAAACCATTGAAACAATACAGTTGCATAAAGGTTGTTACAATGTTACCACAATCAATACTGCTGCAAGTCAGCCATAAGTACAAAGTTCTCCAGATGTCCAGACCTCAAGCACATACAGTGGTAAACCTTTGGGGGATGCCTCAAATGCCTCAAAACTCATTGCCCGAGGGTTCATTCTACAGTAAGACAATGATCCCAAACATACTTCTAAAACTACAAAGGAGTTTTTCAATACTAAAAAATGGCCAATTCTTGAGTGGCCGTCAATCACCCGACCTGAACTCAATTGAGCATGCCTTTGATGCATGCTCAATTGCATCAACGGGGACTAGCCCCCAAAGCAAGCATAAGCTAAAGACGGCTGCAATACAGGCCTGGCAGAGCATCACCAGAGAAGATACCCGGCAACTGGTGCTGTCCACGAATTGCAGACTTGAAGCAGTCATTGCATGCAAAGGATATGCAACAAAATACTAAACATAACTACTTTCATTTACATGACATTGCTGTGTCCCATACATTATGGTGCCCTGAAACAGGGGGACTATACATAAACACAGCTGTAATTTCTACATGATGAAACCAAAATGTGATTTTTTTTCTATTACAAATCTCCAATTGTGGAGTACAGAGGCAAATAAATAAATCATGGATCTTTGGCCCAAGCACTTTGTCACTCTCTATCTCTTGATGCAATTCAGTTTTTGGATTCAAGTTGCCAACTTGCCTTGGATCTTGTGAGCAGGCTGGAGCTATGTTGAAAGCCTCCCTGAAGTCCATGTAGGATGCTTTGTTGCATTGCCCTCAGCAATATATTTTGTTAAGTGTAAGAAGAAACTGCAGATGCTGGTTTAAATCAAAGATAGACACAAAAATCTGGAGTAACTCAGTGGGACAGGCAGCATCTCTGAAGAGAAGGAAATGGTGACGTTTCGGATTGAGACCCTTCTTCAGAATAATTCAAACTGGTCAGACAAATCTCAGCCTAACAAAGTCAAACTGATTGTCTTTGATTCATTTCTTGCCTTATCAAGTGAAAATCTTCTAAAAAATCTCAAATTAATCGAGACCGAATTACCCCCGAATTTTTCCAATACCTTTCCTGCCACTAATGTTGGACCTCCGCAATGGTATTCATACTGCTTATCCCAGCTGCTCCTTGATTAAATGCAGCACATTTTCTGCCCTCCAATCTTCAAATATCCAAGTGAATTTAAGGGCAGGGTAGGTTAATAGTAAAGATGATGACATCAACGAGTTCTGCATTGGTGAAGCAGGCAGCCCAAAACAAATCATTGATGTAGCGGAGCAACATCAACTTTGCATGCAAAACAACAGTTGGTTCCTGGGTATGTTTGGACAAAGATAATTCAATATAACCAATGAAAACACACACATTGATCGGGGCCATGCAAGTATCCACGGCCACACCTTTGACTTGAAGAATGTGAGAGGAGTCAAAAGAAAAATTGTTAAGGGTAAGGCAAGTTCCAGCCAGTATCAATGTTGCTGAAATTTCAAGCTTTGGGTATCTCAGAGAAAGACCACTGTTTGACACATACTTAAGTGAAAGATTTCATCTTGTGTGCACCATCCAAAATAAAAATATTAACTGAGCAAAGTGAAATGATCCTTTGCTGTACAACAGTGTGATCTTCCAGAAAAATATCTGCAATGCATTAAATTTGACAAATTACTCACAACATCTCTCTTGTGTTCTTTCACAATAATTTCAGATGGGGATGGCCGATTTTTGATGTCATTAACTTACTTGTATCTTGTGGTAATGCATTCAGGCAACAGTGAAGTATGCCTTACACATTGACACCTCATATCTTACCACATCAATACCACTTTCCAAATCATCAAGAACTTCTCCTAACTTGTTGATGTAAACGCAATTATAACAAAACAATAGCTTAATCCCTATTGCAAAGGGTAATGATAATCAGAATCTATGTTCTGTCGGATGGAATTTTTATCTCATGAATTCAAATTTTAATCCCTGCAATTACTACCTCATACAATGTAAACCACTCAGTTAGCATTAACACCAAACTACATTGGTTGCAATAATTACAAATGCTCAATGAATTATACAGCACCTTTAATACTCCTAAGGTTTTTCACAGGGATATTATCGAATAATATTTGAACCCAAGAGATTTTGAAGGTGGATTCTGGAGTTTTGGGTCTAAGCAATTATAGACATGGTCATCAAAGGTAGAGTTACAAAAATCAGAATAGCAATCTAATATGTTCTTGCACTTTCGGGTTCATTTTAAGTTACTGTTATTTGTTTTTAAATCTCTGAATGGGCTCGCCCCGCCTTACCTCTCTAAGCTGCTCCACCCATACACTCCTGCCCGGTCCCTCAGGTCAGCTGGTCAGCTGCTCCTGGAGGTACCGAGGTCTAGTCGGAGGCTCAGAGGGGATAGAGCCTTCTCTGTTGCTGCTCCGGCACTCTGGAACACCCTGCCGCTGCACATCAGACAGGCCCCCTCACTGTCCATCTTCAAATCCAGTGTTAAAACGCATTTGTACTCCCTGGCTTTTGACCATGCCTGAGGCTTTGCTTCTGTTTGTGGTGTTTTTGATGTTTCTTTATTTTACATGTCTTTTCCTACTATTTCTTTTGATTGTTATTTTTGGTGTGTATTAACTTTTTTGTCAATGATTAGTGATGTACAGCACTTTGTTGCAGCTATGTTTGTTTTTAAAGTGCTCTATAAATAAAATTATTATTATTATATTATTATTATTATAAGTTCTTGCCCCCTGCTTTACTCACTCTATACCCATGACTGCGTAGCCGGTCATAGTGCGAACTCCATCATCAAGTTCGCTGATGACACCACTGTGGTTGGACGAATCACTGATGGGGACGAGTCAGAGTACAGAAGTGAGATCGACCGACTGACCAAATGGAGCCAGCACAACAACCTGGCTCTCAACATCAGTAAGACCAAGGAACTGATTGTGGACTTTGGTAGGGGAAGGATGAGGACCCACAATCCTGTTTATATCAACGGGACGATGGTGGAGAGAGTCAATAACTTCAAATTCCTGGGTGTGCATATATTAGAAGATCTTTCCTGGACCCAGCACACCGATGCAATTGTAAAGAAGGCACTTCAGCTACTCTACTTCCTGGGAAGATTATGGATATTCGGCATGTCGAAGAGGATTCTCCTAAACTTCTACAGGTGCACAGTAGAGAGCATTCTGACTGGTTGCATCGTGGCCTGGTTCGGCAACTTGAACATCCAGGAGCGAAAAAGACTACAAAAAGTTGTGACCACTGCCCAGTCCATCACCGGCTTTGACCTCCCCACCGTCGAAGGGATCTATCGTAGTCGCTGCCTCAAAAAGGCAGCCAAAATCATCAAGGACCCACACCATCCTGGCCACACACATATCTCACCACTGCCATCAGGAAGAAGGTACAGGAGCCTGAAGAATGTAACGTCCAGGTTCAGGAACAGGCTCCTTCCCCACAGCCATCAGGCTATCAAACACAACTAATAAGCTATGAGCTCTCAACTGCAAAAGACTATATTTTTATTTGTTATTTACACTATATTTGTTATTTACTGAACTTTCCTCCCCCCCGCCATTATATACAATGTTTACATATTCACATATTCTGTTGTGCTGCAGCAAGTTAGAATTTCATCGTCCCGTCCGGGACATATGACAATAAAACACTATTGACTCTTGACAAAGAAATACAATAAAGTTGTGAATGCTTAATTACACTTGAAATAGCACTTTCCCTTGAAATCCCCGGTAAACTGCTCTTTCATCCCAAGCTGTTCATAATAGTGCTCCAAAGGACATTCACAAATGCTCTTTGGATTGTAGTAATTTCTCTTGGGTCTCTCAGACTTAAAGACAGTATAAAGAGGATGAATGCCTGGCCATAAATCCTGAAAATGTCATTTTCTACATCCTGTAAAGTAGCAATAAGTAATATGGCATGACATTGTTATTTTTCTGTTCTAAGGCTGGAGTAAGCCAGTTGACAACCTAAGATTTCAGATGATCTGTTAGCTCTGCCCATTCTGTGCTGGTAACAACTCAGACGTATGTTAGCCATTCATTTGGTGCAATTAGCTTCTTCTTTGCATCAGAGTATATTTCTTCTTTGCATCAAACTAAAGCATGCAAGAAGGTTTTTTTTATCCAGGTGGTTGTGGTTGCAAATAGTACCTCATTGAGCTAGTTTTTTTCAGATTCCTCCAGCATTGCTAAAATGTGTTTCCGTTTTCAATTTTAGTGACTGATATTCTTTTAAGTGCTGATGAAGACAACATAGCTGGGCCATGTATGATGTGTATATTAAAATTTTCTGTTATTCACCAACTTGTCGAATTGAATCCTTCATTTGTCATTCAGACCTTTCGGTCTGAACGTAATGTCGTTGCCTGCAGCCATACATGTAATAATAAACAACACTCAATAAACACAAATTAACATCCACCACAGTGAGTTCACTGTGATGGAGGCAAAAGTCTTAGGGTTACTGTCTGTTCCCTCCTCTTCTCCCTCTGTGCTGAGGCGATACCCCACCGGGCGATGGTAAGTCAGTCCCGCGGTTCAAGCTCCGTAGCCCGGGGGTGGTCGAAGCTGCCGCCCTCCAGTCCAGCGGACGCTGCTGTTGCCACGGGAGCTCCGGAAAACAGGCACCAGCCTGTGACCTGCGAGCTCCCGACGATGTCGTCCACTGGCCCGCGGCCGAGCGGGCCAGACATATTGAGTTCAGACATATTGTACATTTAATTCCAACTAGAAGTTAAAGCACAATGAATCACAATCACAATCATAAGAATACTTTATTAGCCAAGTATGTTTTGCAACATACAAGGAATTTAATTTGCCAAATCAGTCATATAATATGGAATGATGAGAAATAATTTATTGTTGCTACACTCAGAAAATATTACCTCTCTTGGTTCTGATTTTAAATCTCAGTAAGTTAATAGCTGATCACGGTAAGTTTTAACTGCCATATTATGATCTGAATTGCCTGCTACTGGAAAAAGAAAGCCGTCCATAACTAAGAGAAGTGGTAAGGAAAGGACAACAATATAAACAACTGAATTTAATAATGGTATGAGTAGGGAAAATAAGCTAGAGTATATTACATTTAAACTGGTGTTGCACAGTTGCAAAATTGTAAGGAATAATTCCCACTTTTGTATCCTAGGGGCAATTTACAGAAGCAAATTTACCTACAAACCTGCAAGTCTTTGGAATGTAGGTAGAACCAGAGGAGCACCCGAAGAAAACCCGCACGGACACAGGGGGAACATACAAACTCCACACAGATAGCACCCGCAGTCAGGATCGAACCTCACTGTACGTAGGTACACGTGACAATAAACTAAACTGTAACTGTTACTGTAATCTCTGGCACTGTAAGGCAGCAGCTTTACCACTGCACCACTCACCACAAGATACTGCAGAAAGCTGACTCTTTGGAGTGAAAACAAATGTGAAACAGCAGTCTGTTAATCAACTCAGCTCTGAAAATGGAGATTGAAAGCACCGTAGGACACTCAAAATCACAGTAGATTTCACCATTGCACCATTATCACTTGAAAGACTACCTGATCTGCAGATTCAAGACAATGATTTCACTCTCTCAACAGGCCACAAATGCTGAAGTAACTCAGAGGGTCAGACAGCATCTCATGAGAACATGGAAAGGTGACATTTTGGACTAGGGATGCAACCTGGCCCACTGGGTTACTCCTGCATTTTGCTTCCTTTTCTGTAAATCAGCATCCTTGTTTCTACAATTCCCTCTCTCACCTCATTCCACACAAGTTCACCTACCATCATAATCTTTCAGACACCACCCTTATCTGTACTCCACAACTAGCTACCCTAAGACTGTTCTTTCAGTGGACCATTGGCAGAAGATTAAATCTAGCCCACCGAGGGATAGAGCTTCAGAAAGCCAAAAAAATCCATCCAGCTTGTTATGAAAGGAAGCAGTCTACCAGGAGTCAGAATTAAGCCATGCAGGAAAAATGCCAGTACATCGAAACCCAATTACAAGGTTACTATGCATGAAATAAATTTGGCCATGTAGTCTTCAAGACAAATGCTATGATTTTCCAGTATTGTATAATTTGACTTTGTGTAGTTATAAATGATCCCCAGGATGCCAGCAAAGAGTTTGGACTTAAAACATGCTTCAGTAAGCAGCGATAAGTCACACTTGTGTGATAGCTGTTTGTATTGCTGTATAATCTGCAATGTTTCATTTTAAATGTTTCCAAATGTCATGAATGTAGTGTGAATATGCCTGTGGAATTCTGACTTTGCTAGACCGTGAGTGATGCTTTTCCATTAAAAGTAATAGCTTTACTGAAAAGGTGCAAGATTGTGAAATAATTTTACTGGAATAACATGTCAGCTATGGTTTTGGTCATTTTGAATGAGATCCACTTGGAAATTGATTATAATTTTGCAATTATTCTCCCATGCTTGGTTTTGCTATTACAATACTTATTGGAGGGGCTTTTTGAAGGGAAGAAAAGAGAATAAAAGTTGGCATGGTGAGATGAAACATCTGCTCTACATTAACAATTCTAAGTTTCATGAAGGACCGTTCACCACTGAATGATTGTAGATGCCAATCTGATCAATGCGGTGTGATGTGCATTGCCCTTAAATGCATTGGTCGCAATGTTGGCTAGCTACCATCAGCAACAATGCAAGCTCTTGACCACTGCTTTAACCTGCCATGTAAAGTTGCCCATGGAATGTGTATTTTGTGCATAGATCGTAGTTCTTATAGAAATATGCCACTCAGAAAGAAATACAGATATGTTGTAACAACCCATGTTACATGCAAGCAATTGGATCAGAGATAGGCCAGTGTGCTTAACATCTGTAGTTGGTAAGTTACTGGAGAGTATTCTGAGGGATAGGAAATACAGGCATTTGGATAGGCAAGGGGTGATTAGAGATAGCCAGCATGATTTTGTATGTGGGAGGGCGTGCCTCAAAAATCTGATCGATTATTTTGAAGACGTGACCAAAAAGGTTGATGAGGGCAGAGCTGTCGATGTTGTGTACATGGACTTCAGTAAGGCATTTGGTTTGTCAGTATTCTAGCTGTTGGGGTTTTATATAGGAGTTTCACCCATGAGCAAAAGTTTTCACCGAGTTGAAATTTTTCCATCACAGAGAAAAGATAGGACCATTCCACTTGATCAAATGCTTTTTCAGCATCTAGCGAGATGATTGCTAAGTCTTCCTTTAATATTCTATTTGAAGGGTCTCAAATTGAAGAATAAATATCGTTTAGATATAAAGTCTGATTGGTCAGGGTGTATTCATTTATCGATAACTAAACTTAATCTGTGGCTAAAATTTTAGCTAATATCTTCTGATCAGTGTTTAAAAAGGCTATGGCTCTATACGAGCCAGGGTCATCAAGGTCCTTATCTCTTTTTGGGATAGGTATTATTGTTGATTCAGTCAGAGTTTGTCGTAGTATCTGTTGTTTAAAGGCATAGCTATATAAAGTCATTAATTTTTTTTATAAAACTCATTGTTCAGGCCATCAGGGCCAGGGGTGTTCCCGTTTTTCAGAGGTTTGATGGTATCTTCAATGTCTATCGTAGTTATTTCTGCGCCCAATAACTCTCGCTCTCTCGTTTAAACCAGAGAGGTTGCGTTTCTGCAGAAAGTTTTGCATGTTCGCAAAGCTGACTGTTGTTTTTGATGAGTATAATGTCTGATAAAATTGCAAAAATCTATTGATGATGTCCTTGGGTAGTGTAAGCAAGTCTCCCTTGTCAATACAATACAATACAATACAATACCTTTATTTGTCATTTGAACCTCACATGAGGTTCAAACGAAATGTAGTTTCTGCAGCCATACAATAAAAGAACCAAAACACACACCAACACTATTCACATAAACATCCATCACAGTGGCTCTCCTCCTCACTGTGATGGAAGGCAAAGTTCTTGTCTCTCCCCTGCATTCCATTTCCCTCCCGAAGTCGAGGTCAAAGCCCCCGGCGGGCGCTAGTCCGCGGCAAATTAAGGCCGCGCCGGGCGTTGTAGGGCCCCCCTCCAGGTCACTCTCAACCCAACAATTCGGGCGGGAGAAGTCGCCGCTGCCTGTGCCCTGCAAAGCAGCCTCACCCCGGGGATCCCCGAGCTCCCGATGTTCCATCCACTGGAGCCGGGCCGCAGCAACGCGCCACCGCCGCTCTCCACGCCCCGAAGCAGGCCAGCTCCACGGAGGTAAGTCCACAGCAGCTCCACAGCAGCTCCACAGGCTCCGCGGCTCCACAGCAGTTCCACAGGCTCCGCGGCTCCACAACAGCGCCACAGGCTCCGCGGCTCCACAGCAGCTCGCCAGCTCCACAGGCTCCGTGACTTGAGCCTCCAGGTCGTTCCGGTGGAGGCCGCTCCACGGCGCTAGGCCCCAACGGCAACGGAGACCAGACAGGGAAAAGGTCGGGTCTCCATGCAGGGAAGAGATTAAAAGTTTTCCCCACCCATCCCCCACCCCCCACACATACACATTAAAAAAAAAAAAAAAAACGCTAAACTGCTACAACTAAACCCTCAACAGGACAAAAAAAAACAAAAAACACGGACAGACTGCAGAGGCCGCTGCGACACCGATCGCGCCGCCCACAGACCCACTGTCTGATCTGATTTTGTAAATTGTGCGTTCGTCTTCTAGGAATTTGAAGTTTATGACCCACTTCACCATCATTCCACTGGTATAAACAGGATTGTGGGTCCTCATCCTTCCCCTTCCAAAGTCCACAATCAGTTCCTTGGTTTTACTGATGTTGAGAGCCAGGTTGTTGTGCTGGCACCATTTGGTCAGTCGGACAATCTCACTTCTATACTCTGACTCATCACCATCTGTAATTCGTCCAACAACAGTGGTGTCGTCGGCGAACTTGATGATGGAGTTCGCACTATGTCCGGCTACACAGTCATGGGTATAGAGTGAGTAAAGTAGGGGGCTGAGCCCGGAGACGTGAGGTGCTCCGTACTGATTGTTACTGAGGATGAAGTATTTCTGCCAATTCGAACAGACTGTGGTTTGTGGATGAGGAAGTCGAGGATCCAATTGCAGAGGGATGCACAGAGGCCCAGTTCTGTGAGCTTGGTAACCAGCTTGGAGGGGATGATGGTATTGAATGCCGAACTTTAGTCCATAAACAACAGCCTGACGTAAGTGATTTTATTGTCCAAGTGGTCCAATGCGGAGTGGAGAGCCAGTGAGATCGCATCCTCCGTTGACCTGTTGTGGCGGTAGGTGAACTGTAGTGGGTCGAGGTAGGAGTTGATTTGCACCATAACCAACCTCTCAAAGCACTTCATTACCACAGGCGTTAGAGCCACTGGTTGATAGTCATTGAGCCACGTCACCTTAGTCTTCTTAGGCACCGGTATTATTTATGCCCTCTTAAAGCAGGTGGGAACCTCAGACCTCAGAAGTGAGAGGTTGAAAATGTCTGCAAAAACTCCAGACAGTTGATCTGCACAGGTTTTGAGAACTTGACCTGTATATCATCAGGTCCAGGAGCTTTCTGAGGATTCACCCCCCTGAAGGATCTTCTGACGTCGGCCTCTGTGACTGTAATACCATCAGGGCGAATGGGGGCCCGGGAAGGCACATCAGTGTTCTCCCTATCAAAGCGTGCGTAGAACGCATTGAGCTCGTCAGGGAGTGATGGTGTCGTTTGAGCTACCTCCTGATTTTGCCTTGTAGGAAGTGATGGCATTCAAGCCCTGCCACAGTTGCCTGAACGTGTTTAATCCTCTGGTGCTGCAGGAGACATGTTGATGGTAGTTTTGGAGTGATTTTTTCAGGTTTGCTTTGTTGAAGTCCCCGGCTATGGTGAAAAATGCCTCGGGGTAGGATGTTTGGTGCTTGTTGACCACAGCGTGCAGCTCCTCCAGTGCCAGACGGACGTCTACTTGGGGTGGGATGTAGACCGCAGTCAGGATGATGGAGGTGAATTCCCTCAGTAGGTAGAAGGGGCGGCACTTCACCGCCAGATGTACCAGATGCGAAGAGCAGGAGTTAGACAGAACTGCCACGTCGGAGCACCACAAAGAGTTGACCATGAGGCAGACGCCCCCTCCTCTCCCTTTCCCAGATGCCTGCGTATGGTTCATGTGATGGATGGAGAAACCTTCAGGCTGGACAGCTGAGTTTGGGGAGCTGGGGGTGAGCCATGTCTCTGTGAAACAGAACACAGAGCATTCCCTCAGCTCCCTTTGGTAAAGCAGCCTTGACCTTAAGTCATCCTCTTTATTTTCTAGTGATTGTACGTTGGGTAATAGGATGGTAGGGAGAGGGGGTCGCAGTCCCCTGTGCTTCAGTCTGACTTGTACTCCTGCCCCTCAGCCACGTTTCCAGACACCATGGAGGCCTCCCCGGTGTTTCCAGGTACTGTACTTACTGTTCTTGCGCCAGGTCAGGGATTCCCCAGCAGTCGGGGATTCCCTTACAGTTGGCAGCTCCAGGAGATCGCAATAGCGCTAATGCCTTTAAATGCATTAGCAGCTTGTCGGTTACATCACTGGTTTCTGCTGTTTCTTTTATCCAGGGAAGCTGAGAACAGCTGTATTCGATGATGTTCTGTTGCGCTGCTGGCAAAATGTAGCCACAGACAGGCGCCATCTTAAAATCTGGATCGATTGGCCAGGTGGGCGGAGGAATGGTTGATGGAATTGAACACAGAGAAGTGTGACGTGTTGCATTTTGGGACTTCGAACAAGGGCAGGACCTACACAATAAATGGTAGGCCTCTGGGTAGTGTTGTAGAGCAGAGGAATCAAGGAGTATAGGTGCATGGTTCCTTGAAGGTCGAGTCGCAGGTAGATAAGGTGGTCAAAAACGCTTTTGGCACTTTGGCCTTCATCAGTCAGAGTACTGAGTATACTCTGGGAGGGAGGTCATGTTCCAGTTGCATAAAACGTTGGTGAGACCGCATTTGAAATATTGTGTTCAGTTTTGGGTACCATGTTATAGGAAAGATATTGTGAAGCTTGAAAGGGTTCAGAAAAGATTTATGAGGATGTTGCCAGGACAAGAGGGTGTGAGCTATAGGGAGAAATTGAGCAGGCTGGGTCTCTATTCCATGGAGCGCAGGAGGATAAGGGGAGATCTTATAGAGGTATACAAAATCATGAGAGGGATAGATGGGGTGGGAGATTGCATCCTTCACGTGGTCAGCCCTGTTTTGACTAATGCAATCAACCTGACGTGCACAATCAAATAAGATCAAATGGAATAAGTTGTCCTACAACTTTAGGCTGTGCATGCCATACGCAAGAAGAAGAGGAATAGATCAGGTAGATGCACAGAGTCTTTTGCCCAGAGTAGGGGAATCGAGGACCAGGGGACATAGGTTCAAGGTGAAGGGGAAAATATTTAATAGAAATCCAAGGGGTAACTTTTTCACACAAAAGGTGGTGGGTGTATGGAACAAGCTGCCAGAGGAGGTAGTTGAGGCTGGGACTGTCCTATCATTTAAGAAACAATTAGACAGGTACATGGATAAGACAGGTTTGGAGGGACCAAGCACAGGCAAGTGGGACTAGTGTAGCTGGGACATTGTTGGCCGGCGTGGAGGAGTTGGGCCGAAGGGCCTGTTTCCACACTGTATCACTATGACTATTCATGCTTTGATGCATTATTATCAGTGCAGATGAACAGAGCAGAATGTGATGATATTTTTTTGTGTCATTTAAGTTTTCATGCATGATGTTCAATGTATTACATTCGTATTAATGGAGTGTGGAGAAGATAACTTGGTTCACACGGGCTGGTGATTAACAGGCTCTTTGTGAATACGTGTGAGAAAGTTACTGAAAGAATATGTGAATTAAGCCTCCCTCCTTCACTAAGTTGAAAGATGAAGTTGTTGGTGTCCAACTGAGCACACATAATCTTCTTGGAACCGTCAGCAATTTGATCATTATATTATGTTCACAGCTGCTGCCAGCATTTACATGTAGAAACAAGCACAAAGTCAGAGAGTCGAAGTTACAATGGCTCACATAATACCGAAACAAGGTCTTCAGCCCAACTTGTTCGAACTGACCAAGATGCCCCATCTATGCAAGTCTCATTTGCCCATATCTGTTTGGTCTATAGCCCTCCTATCCCTGTAATTGTCCAAGTAAATTTTAAATGCTGTTATAGCACCTGCCTCAACCACCTCATAAGGCCTGTATCCACCACCTTCTGTGAAAAGGTTGCCTCTCCAGTTCTTATTAAATCGTTCCCCTCTCACCTTAAACCCAAGTCCTCTCGAGATTGATTCCCTTACTCTGGATAAAAAAAAATCGGCATTCCCCCTTTCTGTTCCCCTCATGATTTTATACACTTCTGTAAGATCAATCCTCAGTTTCCTGTGCTCCAAGAAATTAAGTCCTAGCCTATCTGACCTTTCCTTAAATCTCAGGCCTTCAAGTCCAAGCAACATCCTCGCAAATCTTCTCCGTATTTGCGGCTTAATGATATCCTTCTAATAGCAGTGTTATCAAAACTAAACATGATACTCCAAATGTGGCCTTACCAACATCGTGTACAAATTAACATAAATAGAACAAGATGTTTGTTGGTGGTACCCTGCTCTGTTACAAGGAAATTGGACAGAAAAAAAGCATTATAAATATTGAGCCTCATTGAATAAGATGCTCTTGCTTACACAGATAATTACTGTTAAATAAGCTCTGCAGCTTTGAGAAAAGCGTGTGAAGAGTCTCTCCCTCATAACAAGAAACTGTGGCGGCTCACAAGGGTAGGGCCACTTCCACTAACGAACCCCTCGGCACGGGAATGGATGAGTCTGGGGGCGGCCCTTAGCTACAGGGATAAAGGGCAGGGCTTTAGGTGCAACCTCCCTCTTGCAGCCTCGTCTGGTCAGGAGAAGGACAGCGATTAAAATACTTCCCGAAACACCTGGCTCCTCGCCTTCATTTCGGGATTATCGTCACGCTACATTGGTGACCCTGACGCTCCATTGTTGCCATGACGGAGGCAAAAGTGATAGCCGCCCGTCCGTCCGCCTCACAGGCCGACCGGGCCCTGTCTCTCGACGCGGTCTCTGTTAAATTACCTACCTTCTGGACCACCCGGCCTCGCGTCTGGTTTCAGTAGGCGGAGGCCCAATTCCTGCTGCGGGGCATTACAGCGGATGACACCCGCTACTACTACCTGCTGGAGCCCTCGACCAGGACACGGCCAGAGACGTCACTCAGTTCCTCGCAGACCCTCCAGACCTCGCCCCCCCACTGCCATGGCGGGTACCACAACTGCAGTCCTGCACCAGCAGGCTCCAAGCACCACCAGCAGGAGGCGCTGGTGCTATTACCGCCAGCGCTGGGGTGCTGCAGCACGTCAATGCCGTCAGCCATGCACACTCCCGGGAAATGCTGGGGCCGGCTGCCAATAGTCCCTGTGGCGGTCGGCCATATTTATCGCCTCTTCGCCTGGGATCGGCACTCCGGGAGTCGCTTCCTCGTGGATACCGGGGCTGAGCTGAGCGTCTTGCCCCCTTCACTGGAGGTCATTCGTTCCAGTAAGCGGGGGCCCGTCCTCACCACTGCGAACGACAGCCCCATCCATACGTATGGGGTTTGCACAGTCCCGATCGTGTTCGGTTCCTGTCATTTCCCTTGGAGGTTTACCATCGCTGATGTCTCCCAGCCGTTGCTTGGTGCCGACTTCCTCCGGGCTCACTCCCTCCTGGTGAACGTCAGGCATCAGCGCTTGGTCGACTCCGCCACTATGGAGCCGATCACGCTGCGTTTGGATGAGCCGGTTGTACACCCCCTGTCGTCTGTGGATTCCTGCTTTGCTCGGGTCTTTGCTGCGTTCCTGGACATCCTGACCACACAGTTTCGGTCGTCGACCCCCAAGCATGGGTGGTTCATTTCATACCGACTACCGAACCACCTCTCCACACACGAGTACGCCAACTGCCATCGGATAAGCTAAATCTGGCACAGCAGGAGTTCCGCACGATGGAGTCTTTGGGGATCGTCCTCCCTTCAAACAGCCCATGGGCGTCTCAACTCCACATGGTCCCTAACGCAAGCGGGGGCTGGCGACCCTGCGGAGATTATCGGCGGCTGAATGCCGCTACCACCGCAGACCGATATCCCGTGCCCCACATCCAGGACTTCAACGCCCATTTGGCCGGGGCTACTATTTTCTCCAAAGTAGATTTGGTGCGGGGTTATAACCAGATCCCGGTCAACCTGGAGAATGTGCCCAAGACGGCAATCGTTATGCCGTTTGGGCTGTACGGGTTCGTGCGGATGCCATTCGGCCTTAAGAATGCCACACAGGCATTCCAAAGGTTAATGGATGGGGTGTGTCGCGGCCTCGAGTTTGCGTTCGTCTACCTCGACGAAATCTTGGTGGCCAGCCTCTCATGGCAGGGGCACTGGGCCCACCTCCGGCAGCTCTGTCAACGGCTCAGCAAGCATAGTTTGGCTGTGAATCTTGCCAAGTGTCGGTTTGGTGTGACCACCATCGACTTCCTCGGCCACCGCGTGACTTCGCAAGGCGCGATTCCCCTCCCGGACAGGGTCGATGCCATCCACCGGTTTCCCCATCGATACACTGTGCGCTGCCTGCAGGACTTCGTCGGGATGATGGCATTTTATCACCGTTTTGTGCCATCCGCGGCCCACATCACGTGGCCGCTGTATGAATTTCTGGCGGGTAGGCGTAAGGACGTCGAGTGACCGACGAGGTGGTGGCGGCATTTGACAGTGCAAAGGAGGCCCTTGCTCGGGCTGCACTGCTGGTGCACCCGCGGGAAGATGCCACGACTGCCCTTACGGTGGATGCCTCGGAGTTGGCGGTTGGTGCCATGCTGGAATAACTGATGGACGGGGGTTGGCTGCCCCCGGCCTTCTTCAGCTGGCACCTCAACCGTGCCCAGACGAAGTACAGCGCTTTCGACCGCAAGCTCCTGACTCTGTACCTGGCAGTGCGCCACTTCTGCTACTTCTTGGAGAGCCGCCTATTCACTGCTTACACAGACCACAAGCCACTCACATTTGTCCTGACAAAGGTTTCCGACCCCTGGTCCGCACATCTCCGAGTACACCACTTCCATCTGCTTCATCCAGATGAAGGAGAACCGGGTGGCCAACGCGTTGTCCCGCCCTGCCGTCAACGCCGTTTTTGAGGTGGCGCCCAGCATTGACTATTCTGCCCTGGCGAAGGCGCAGCTCGTGGACGGTGAGATGCCCGCCTACCGGACTGCCATCTCCGGCCTTCGCCCTGAGGATATCTCTTTCGGCCCTGGAGGAGCAACAATCCTGTGCGATGTGTCGTCCGGTCAGCAGCACCCCATCGTCCCTGCCGCCGGAGGGTTTTCGACGTGATCTACGGGCTGGTTCACCCTTCCATCCGGGCGATGACGGCGCTTGTGGCTGCTCAGTTCATGTGGCATGGTCTGCGCAAGCAGGCTGGCCACTGGGCCCGCACCTGCATTCCGTGCCAGATGGCGAAAACCCAGTGCCATGTCTGGGCGCCCCTCCAGGAGTCTACCACGCCGGAGTTTTTCGTTCATCTCCACGTGGACATTGTGGGGCCTCTCCTGCCGTCCCGGGGCATCATCCACCTCCTCACGGTGGTGGACCGCTTCACGCAGTGGCCGGAGGCCATACCGCTGGCCGATACTTCAACGGCTACTTGCGCTCGTGAGTTGTCCGCGCACTGGATTGCTCGCTTTGGGATGCTGGTGGACATCACTTCGGACTGGGGGCCACAGTTCACCTCTGAGCTGTGGTCGGCCATGGCTCACTTGTTGGGCATGCGACTGCACCACACCACGGTCTATCACCCACAGGCAAACGGCCTGGTGGAGAGATTCCACCAGCAGTTCAAGACAGCGCTGAAGGCGTGACTCTCCGGCCCGGACTGGATGGACGAACTGCCGTGGGTCTTGCTGGGCATCCGAACTGCGCCTAAGGAGGACTTGGCCTCATCCTCAGCGGAGCTCATTTACGGGTCACCACTTACGGTACCCGGGGAGATCGTGCCGTTGGCACCGGGGCAGCAGGGAACGCCCTCATCCACCCTACAGCGCCTTCGCTTGCGCCTGTGCCGACGTCCCGCCATGGGACATTCCGCCCGCACATGCCATCGACCCCCCGGGACTGCCCCTATGTGTTCCTGCGGCTTGATGCCCTCCGGACGCCACTCCAGAGGCCGTTTAAAGGCCCGTTCCAGGTGCTGGAGCACGGACAGGTAAGGAAATATAATATAATAGAATAGCTCGGCTAGTAACTTTCGGTTGAGGAACCTATGTTGAGTTGCAAGAGAAGGGTTTGGGGTTTTCAGAAATACATGTCCCCACAAAGAAATAAAGTACGAAGAACACACACAGGAGAACAGATGGCTTATCATAACATGGAAATGCTGATCTGAATAGGCATAGCTTTATTTATTGCCTTGAAACAATAATCACGCTGTCAGAAGTTGTATTTGGTTTAGTTTGGTGTTGAGAGTGTAGTTGTTAATGGGGTCTCTTCCCAGGACATAGGCACCATTTGTTCTTTCTTTGTGACCCATCTCTGAGCTCTAGTGTGTCACAAAGATGGTTTATGGTTGTTTATACTGGGTCTTAGACAGCAAGGCTAGATAATAGTCTGTGAACGTTTAAATGTATTTATGTTGAGATAAGGCATAAGTGATGGTTGTGTGACCTTTGTATAAGGATGATTTCTTATGTTTATAGAAAACTGAGATAGCAACTCTGTTTTGATCTAAGTCAAACGATTGGGGTCTGCATATAGTAATCTTCCATTTGCTGTGTGGAATGCTATTAGTGAGAAGTCATAAAGAGGCCTTACATTCCTCTCCTACTAGAGATAGAAGAGGGAGGTTGTAATTCAGAATGAAACTAGACCCGAGCTTGGTAAAAAGCAATTATAATTTATCAAGTGTGCCAAGTATATGGCCTTTGTGTGCTTGGAGTTAGGAATTGTGCGATTAGAAATAACTTAAGTCTTTACCAACTTTGTACGAATGGGGCAAAACTCATATTTAATCTTTGTAATCCATAAGTAACTGTATTTTAACTATGTAGTTGTAGGGAAATTATTTGTGAATAGTTTTGTGTTTTAATTAGGATTGTAATTATTAGACTTTGTTTAAATCTGAAGTTTTAGAAATAACTTTATTTTCCAAAAGTAAAATATGTGTTTTGTGTGTATATATTGTGTGATTCCTGTATGATGTGTCTTTTATATTCTGAGACGTGGTCTCTGAGAATTGATTTTATTTTTCTGTGGTTTTACTGGATTTTGAATAAAGAGGGTAAAGAAAACCACAATGCAAACTAGGGTTGTAAAGAGGCCAGAAAAGGGAAAATCATGTGACTACACGTGTTGTCAATCACTGGAAAGGATTTAGTTGATTGGTTAATGCAAATAAGCGAATGTATGGTAAACCATAATGATCGGTTAATAATTTGCCACACCTTCTGTACCCTAATTGTCTAATACCTATATAATGCATTGAGTTTGTACCAAAGTTACTAGTTCTCTGGATCTTCCCCAAATGGCACCCAAGGGTCGGGCCATTTCCACTAATTTCCTGAATCATATTGATGTTAAGAGGTGTTGCCATTCTTGAAGTGTATGAGTGACCAATTCCCCGGAGCCTAACCAAGAATATCATAGGATGTTGTTGGAAGTAAGGGATGAAATTGCTGTTGTCCTGGCAGAGATTTCGTTAGCCACAAGTGACATACTGGAAGACAGAGCAATAGCTAATGTTGTGCCTTAGTATTTAAGAAGGACTGCAAGTACAAGCCAGAGAACCATAGGCTAGTGAGCCTAACATCAGTCATGGGAATGTTAATGGAAAGGATTCTGAGATATGGGATCTACCTGCATTTGGAAAGACAAGGACAGATTAGGGATAGCCTTTAGAGATACAGTACGGAAACAGACTCTTCAGTCCACCAAGTCCGCGCGGACCAGCAATCAGCCTGTATATTAACACTATACTACACACTAGGGACAATTTACAATTTTACTGAAACCAATTAACCACCAAATCTTTGGAGTGTGGAAGGAAACCGAAGCACCCGAAGAAAATCCACTCATTCACATGATCGAATCCGGGTGTCTGGTGCTGTCAGGCAGCAACTCTACTACTGTACCACTGTTGTCGAGGGTGTGGACAAATTTGACAGAACAGAGCATTAGTTGAGGGGAATCGATTGGGTCTCTGTTCAAGGAAGAACCTGAGGACCCTGAGACCTGACTGATGAGGAATGGAGATGTATAGGGATTGGATGAGCATGGTATCAATGAGACGATGGAGATCTATACTCAATACTCTGACTGATGAAGGCCAATGTGCCAAAAGTCATTTTGACCACCCTATCTACCTGCAACCAACTTTAAGGGACCATGCACCTGCACTTCTAGATCCCTCTGCTCCACAACACTCGCCAGAGTCCTATTATTCACTGTGTAGGTCCTGCCTAGGTTAGACTTCCCAAATTGCAACACTTCACATTTCTCTGCAAGCTAATAGAGGTTAATAAAATCATGAGGGGCATATAGATAGGGTAGATAGCCAGGGTAGGGTCATCTAAAATTAGAGGCATGGATTTAAAGGAGAGGGAAAAAATGTAGAGAACCTGAGGGAAAGGTTTTTCACACAGACTGTGATGGGTACGTGGAACATGTTGCCAGAGGAACTGGTAAAGGTGGGTACAATTACAAAGATTAAAAGACATCTGGATAGAAAAGGTTGAGAGGAATATGGGCCAAACAGAGACAAAAGGAAATGGTGACTAGCTCAGCTGTGCACCTTGGTCAGCATCAACAGGTTGGGCTGAATGGCCTGCTTCCATGCTGTAATTTTTTTAGTATTTCTATGTGGGGGAGGGGGGTAGGGTAAGGGGGAAACCGTTTCTCAGTCACTTCCTGACAAGGATGTGACTATTCTCCGAGTCGCATCTTCGACCCCCCCCCCCCCCCCCCGCGGCCTACCAACTGGATTGGCGTGGCCTTTCCTGCCGGGGACCGGACCACAGCTTCAGCAGCAGATGCCTTACCTGGATCGCTGTTTGAAGCTCCGGAGTGTTGGGCCTGCTGCTTCAACATCGTGGAGCTGTGGTTTGCAGAGCTTCCAGCGCGGGCGGCGCTGACTTCAACATCGCGAGTCCTGGGTTCCCTTTGCCGAGGGCTGCCGGCGTGAATCTCCGCCTAGTGGACTTCGGGAACCGCGATCTCCGTTACGAAATGGCCAATTCGGAAGTCCAAGCCACTGAGAATTTTCTCCCGTTCCGACATCGGAGTTCCATCATCCGGCGAGCGGGCCTGAACATCAGGCCGCCCATAGCGATGACAGCGAGGGGTTCGGGAGCCCCCCGACCACAGGTGAACAAAAGAGGAGGATGACTGAACTTTGGTGCCTTCCCTCACAGTGGGAAACTTTGATTCCGCTGTGTGGGGATGTCTATGTTAAAGACTATCGTGTTCTGTGCTCTTTTTTGTTCTATAGCTGTATGGTGACCACAACTTTCACTGTAGCAATTGGTACATGATAATAAATGTCTTTTGTCTCTTGCCTCTCTTGTAATACTCTACAACAAGTCAAATTATACAGTCAACCTTGGAATATAATGTCTCTGCACAATAATGCACGAGGAACTCTGGCAATCCTCAAAATCTAACAGATGCTCAGTGGGTGAAATGTAATTCTCAATCCCAAATGCAATTCACGACTTCATTATAATTAACACCTCACCCACCTAAGCATCAACATACAACCATCTATTGGATAATTATTTCAAGGAAATAACTTGAAACAAACATGTCAGAAGCAGGGATTATTTTGTGTGACTGCCATCCTACATTAAGACCACAGAGTAAAATTCAGCATATACAAGAATAGTACGAACTCCCACTCATAAAACTGAAATCAATTACATTATAAATAGATCAAAAAAATAATTTTAAGATGATGATTTATTATCTGGGTGCACAGAGCAGTCATGAACAGCTCAAGCTTATTTTATATCAGAACTTTGACAAAAAAGATTAATTTCGTGCAATTAATTCTATATATCCAGTACGATATGTGGAGATGTAGCAATTTTAATAATATCAGGGCCTTCTTAAAATGCTGCACCATACATTCATATGATTTAATATCATCTCTCCCAGGATGAGAGAATCCTCCGAGTTATCTGTTGACTTTGATCAGAATCTATCATCGTAACACATTGCTTCTCACAACATTATAAAAAAAACCTGCTTTCAAGCACTGCAACCATCAGCTCTCCCTGAAGCAAGAGATTTATTAAAATACATTGACGCATCATGTAACACCCCTCCCCATGTTCCGTGATGCCTGAGGTCTATGAATAATTCACACAATGGCAGATGAATATACATAGCAAATTAACCAAATATTTTGTTTTCTTCTTTCCTGATGTCCTTCAGAAAGCATTCCCTAAGCTGACATGTATCTATAATTTACAATCCAACAATGAGCATGAGCGCTATTAATAGTGTTTTTGAATGCACAACACTGCAGCGTATCACTTGAGCATTGCAGAGTAGTGTAGAGTCTGAGAATGTCTTCGGCTGCATATAATGAAGAAATCTGTCAGTTATTTTTTTTTGAAAATCCAATTTCAGCTCAATGAACATACAAATAAAAATTAATACAATTAATGCACAATCAGCTACATGAAAAATATCTCGGCAGATTTCCTTTCAAAAGCAAACCATTTCTGCAATTGCACAGCTACAGCATAAAATATCTATAACTGTGATTTACAACCTTAATTTTAATCCAAGTAATTTTCCTGCTTTTTGGGGACTTGGAGATGAATAATTGGGGAGAAAGGTGTGATGTAACATGGGAAAACAAGAGAGAAACAAGTTTAATCCATATTTGGTTCCGACAGGATTCCAAATGTGTATACATTAGAATTTTTTAGATTTGACCCAGAGATTACAATAATTAATGAAAATTACCAGGGTTTGGAATTAATTCAGATCACCACAGGCAAAATTGTTTCCTCCCCCTCCCGTCTCCCAGAGTCAGACATGCATATTGAATGTTGTCACTATTTATGAGCCAAGCAAAAGGCTCAGCACGATTCTTCCCCTGTGCCTGCCATTTTGTTTTCTATAGGAAGCTTCTGGTGTGAAAAGGACAGGGAGTCACAGTTTGATATTAAGGGATCAATGTCGAGAAAAAAAATTGATCTAGAGAGAACAAAGGAGCAAGATTTGGATGAAGAGTACAGGAAATCAGTCAAGAAAGAAAGCAAAGGAAAATGTCCACCAAAGCTCCTCAAACTATATACCCCACGCCACGAGTCAGTGGTGCAAATTAAACTGGCATGCATTGTTGTGTAGGAAGGAATTGCAGATGCTGGTTTGCACCGAATTTGACACAAAATGCTGGTATAACTTAGAAGGGCAGGCAGCATCTATGGATAGAAGGAATGGGTGACGTTTTGGGTTGAGACCCTTCTTCAGACCAACAGTCAGGGGTGTGAGAGCATTGTTGTAATCTTTATGTCTAAATGCACTTCAATGTTGCAATAGTAATTTATAATAGTTGTATATGGACTTATGTTTCAGATGAAGCTGGTAAATTTATTAGGCTGATGAGAACTTCTGTTTACACAGGGCAACCTACTTTTATATTGCTCTGTATCCCACAATTTGGTGACACATCCCAAGTATTTTTGATTCAATGGCATCATCACTGCTAAAACGGCACCACAAAAATCATCTTGGTGGCCACAATTGACCAGACACTCAAATATTGAGTTTACAAAAGCAAGTCAGAAGCTGGTTATCTAGCAGTGAGTGATTCTTCTGACCCCCAAAGCCTTCTCATCTCCAGGGCACTTCAGATGTGTGATGGACAGCATTCCACTTGCCTGCGTGAGTACGTCACCAACAATCCTGAGGCAGCTTGACATCATCGGGGACTATGTAGGCTACTTGAATGGCAACCATTCCACTGTCCCAAACATTCACGGCTCCACAATAGTTATATCATGGCAGCAATGTATACTATTTACAAAATCCGCCACATCATTTCACCAAGGCAATGCTGATAACACCTCCCAAATTTGCCAGTTCCACCACCAAAGCAACACATGGGCATGACATTACCAAGTTCATGTCCAAAAATCAGGTATTTCTCCTGACTTGGTAATAAATGGTTATATTATTATAATATATAATTAGAAGACTTAGGAAGTTCGGTATGTCCCCAGCAACCCTCAATAACATCTCCAGATGCGCCATAGAAAGCATTTTATCGGGATGCATCACAGCAGCTCTATCCAAGACCGCAAGATATTGCAAAGTTGGAGACATAGTCCTGAGCATTACGCAATCAAACCTACCTTCTATTGACTCCACCTGCACTTCACACTGCCTCAGCAAGGCCACTAGCATAATCAAAGACCTGTCTCACCTCAGTCACTCCCTCCTCTCCCCACTCCCATCAGGCATGAGGTACAGAAGCTTGAAAATGCATACCTCCAGATTCAGGAACAGTTCCTTCCTAGCTGTTATCAGGCAACTGAACCGTCCTATCACCAACCGCAGAGCGGCCCTGACCTCTCATCTACCTCAGTGGAGGCCTATAAGCTATCTTTAATTGGTCTTTACCAGATTTTAACTTGCACTAAATGCTATACCCTTTATTCTGTATCTGTACACTGTCGATAGCTTGATTGTAATAATGTATAATCTTTTCACTGACGGGACAGTACGTAACAAAAACTTTTCACTGTACCTTGGTACACGTGACAGTAATAAACAAAACAAAACTCAACTAAAATATATGACTTTATCCATATTATCCATTACAACTGTGCCAAAATCCTGAAACTTTCTACTCAAGAGTAGTGGCGAGTACCTTCATCTGGATTCAGCTGTTCAAGGAGGTGTCCCATGTCAAATTCCTTTCAAATGCAAATAGATAATAATTGTTTTATCTATGATGCCTTTATTAAATGGGATTTTGGAAAGATAAATGTTATTCTTAGAAAGGTCATTTGGCAGTAAGAGAAAGAAATTAATTGAATAACTTGCAGTTATATATAATCTCTACTGAAATATCCTAAGGTCCTTACCGGTCAGATAATTAAATCAAACATCAAGTCTTAGAAAGCAATATCAGATCTGGTGACCCACGACTTGGTCAAAGAAATAGGCAGTAAAAGCATCTCAAGGAAATCATTGAAAATTTAAGACATGGGAGACCATTCCGTTCACTATGCTTATGCCTGTTAATAAAAAGCTATCCTGTCTAAAGTCCTGGCTCTTCAAGGATACATCCAAGTTCTTCTACATGAGGAAGATTTCTGCCTTTATCTGATTTTTCAGTGGTGAAGTCTGGGCCATAACCCTTCTGTGTAAAATAATTTCCTCATCGCCTTTCTTACTCGTTTAGCAATCATTTTAAATTTATACCCCCTAGATTTTGATCCTTAATATGTATACTCTCAAGGTACCACATTATTTTATATTCCTTCAGCAAGTCTCCATTCAACCTCAATGACTCTAAAGAGCGCAAGCATCCAATCTTTTCTCATATCCACATTTTCCATTGCTGGCGACTTCCTCATAAATCTTCTCTGTGTCTTTTCCAGTACTATCGCATACATCACGAATGTTGATGATCAGAGCAGTTTGTGGAGCTCAACTCGTTTTGTCTACAGTTCCAGCATTAATTATTTGCTCCTTAGTTCTAATCCTGGGCCACTTACATTTTTTTTCAAAGCTCATCTGCAAACCTCAATATCATGCCCTCTATAGATAGGTCTATATCAAGAGCCAAATCTTGTCAGTTCTTGTTCATGAGCACTTCCGAGTTTTCAAAATTTCTTGGTCTATAACGTTGAATAAAATATTGCTGCACTATATGTGAAATAATGAAAAATGGCATAAAAAGTTTCAAATTTAGGGCGGTAGAGTTACTGCCTTACAGCGTCAGAGACCACCAGCCCACTCCCACTCCCCCCAGTTTCGATCCTGACGATGGGTGTTGTCTGCAAGAGTATGTACAGTCTCCCTGTGACCGCGTAGGTTTCCTCCGGGTGCTCTTGTTTCCTCCCATATCCCATGTACAGATTTGTACGCCAATTGGCTTCAGTGAAATTGTAAATTGTCCCAAGTGTGTAGGATAGTGTTCGTGTATGGGGTGATCGCTGGTTGGCGTTGACTCGGTTGACCAAAGGGCCAGTTTCCACGCTGTTTCTCTAAAGTCTAGTCTGTCAAGTTTAGTTATTAATTGGCAAATTTACCTCCATGGTGGATTCACTTTGAGAGCATCCAGTGAAGTATTACTTTTCGATTTTAGATAGTCACATTAAAGAAAACCATTCACAAAGATAGAGTAATTGAGTGGTGTGAAGGAATTGAATCAATACGTATGTTACATCATATTTGGTTAAAAACCTATGCTGCGACCAGTGATGATTAATGAGCTTCCTCACATCAGTAACATTTTCAGGATATTATTCTGCGTCTTTCAGTTATCACTGTTTAAATAAAGAAATTACAAATTGGTCTCAGAATTATTAACTTGATTGATGATACAACAATTTGGACGTAAAATTTTAACAGTGAGATTGATAGCAAGGTTACAAATGCATCGTTACCAATGACATTTTCCACTGAGAGGTTGCTCCCAAGATAGAACATAACTGATTCACATGTGCCAGGGCCTCATCATTAACTGTTATTGTTGGTGGGGCCATGTTATGCATTAGAGGCATTAACATAAACTTATTGTTAAGTAAGTTTTGTGCAAGACCTATTTTTTGTTCACTTCAGTGGATGAATCACTAATGATTGGAAGCTTGGCTTCCAAGAAGCACATATGCAAGCATCAGACACACACAAAATGCTGGAGTAACTCAGTGGGATAGGCAGCATCTCTGGGGAGAAGGAATGGGTGACGTTTCGGGTAGAGACCCTTCTTCAGACTGAAAGTCAAGGGAAAGGAAACCGAGAGATATAATCAATGATGTAGAGATATATAGAACAAATTAATGAAAGATATGCAAAAAAGTAACAATGATAAAGGAAACAAGGCATTGTTAGCTGTAGCTAGGTGAGAACGAAAGATGGTGTGCGACTCAGGTGGGGGAGATAAGGAGAGAGAGGGAATCCAGGGGTTACTTGAAGTTAAGAGACTTCAATATTCATACCAAAGATCCTATAGCAGAGCAAGATAGACCACTCTGCTAAATGCAATGGGCTGACGTGTAGTACGCAACGGAGCTGAACGTGGGCCCTTTTTTCAACCATTTCAGTAACCCGACCCGACCCGACTCGCAGTGTAATCAACGTTGCGAGGTAACAGTTTGTATTAATAAATTATAATTCTGAAAATGAGGAGAAGATTTTTACCAAAGAACTTTTATTTTTACGAGGATGTTTCCGTAACCTGCTTCCGTCTCTGCACTAGTTATCTTTGCTCCGCTATGGGATATTTGCTGCAGAGAAATAAGCCGGTTACGGAAATGGGGCCGAAAATTACCCATGAATCTGCTCATGACCATACTACGTCTTTTTCGTCAAGTGGGCTATCTTGCTTGCTATAGGATCTTTGATTCATACCCCTGGGTTGTAAGCTGCCCAAGCAAAATATGAGATGCTGTTCCTCCAATTTGTGTTTAGCCTCACTCTGACAGTGGAGGAGGCCTAGGACAGAAAGGTCAGTGTGGCCATGGGAAGGGGAATTAAAGTGTTTAGCAGCCGGGAGATCAGGTATGTTCAGATGGAATTAGCGAAGATGTTCAGAGAAATGATCGCCCAGTCTACCTGAAAGGACTGTCGGGGTCCCTGGACATAGTCGAAGGAAGAGGTATAGGGACAGGTGTTGCATTTCCTGCGGTTAGAAACATAGAAAATAGGTGCAGGAGAAGGCCAATTGGCCCTTCGAGCCAGCACCGCCATTCATTGTGATCATGGCTGATCATCCCCAATCAATAACCCGTGCCTGCCTTCTCCCCATATCCCTTGATTCCACTAACCCCTAGAGCTCTATCTAAATCTCTCTTAAATCCATCCAGTGATTTGGCCTCCACTGCCCTCTGTGGCAGGGAATTCCACAAATACACAACTCTCCTGGTGAAAAAGTTTCTTCTCACCTCAGTCTTAAATGGCCTCCCCTTTATTTTAAGACTGTGACCCCTGGTTCTGGACTCGCCCAACATTGGGAACATTTTTCCTGCATCTAGCTTGTCCAGTCCTTTTATAATTGTATACGTTTCTATAAGATTCCCCCTCATCCTTCTAAACTCCAGTGAATACAAGCCTAGTCTTTTCAATCTTTCCTCATATGACAGTCCCGCCATCCCAGGGATCAATCTTGTGAACCTATGCTGCACTGCCTCAATCACAAGGATGTCCTTCCTCAAATTAGGAGACCAAAACTGTACGCAATACTCCAGATGTGGTCTTACCAGAGCCCTATACAACTGCAGAAGAACCTATACTGAAATCCTCTTGTTATGAAGGCCAACATTCCATTAGCTTTCTTCACTGCCTGCTGTACCTGCACGCCAACTTTCAGTGTATACAAGGACACCCAGGTCTCGCTGTACCTCCCCCTTACCTAACCTAACCCCATTGAGATAATAATCTGCCCCCTTGTTTTTGGCACCAAAGTGGATAACCTCACATTTATCTATATTATACTGCATCTGCCACACATCTGCCCACTCACTCAACCTGTCCAGGTCACCCTGCATCCTCCTAGCATCCTCTTCACAGTTTACACTCCCACCCAGCTTTGTGTCATCCGCAAACTTGCTAGAGTTGCTCCCAATTCCCTCTTCCAAATCATTAACATATATGGTAAACAGTTGCGGCCCCAACTCCGAGCCTTGCGGCACTCCACTCGTCACTGCCTGCCATTCTGTAAAGGACCCGTTCACTCCTACTCTTTGCTTCCTGTCTGCCAACCAATTTTCTATCCACGTCAACACCCTTCCCCCAATACCATGTGCTCTAATTTTAGTCACCAGTCCCCTGTGCGGGACCTTATCAAAGGTTTCTCCGGAAGGCGGAAAGGGGTGGAGATGGGAAGATGTGGTGAGATGGAATCTTTGCAGGAAGCAGGGTAGGAAGAATAGTCGTGATTGTTGTGGGAATCAGTGGGTTTGTAATAGACGTCAGTCGATAGTCTATCTCCTGTGATGGAGATGGTGAGATCAAGAAAGAGGAGGGAGGTGTCGGAGATGGTCCAAGTGAATTTGAGTGCAGGATAAAAATTGGTAACAAAGTTAATGAAGTCAACTTAAATTCACTTGGACCATCTCTGACACCTCCCTCCCCTTTCTTGATCTCACTTTCTGTGACTTTCAGTCTGAAGAATGGTCTCGATCTGAAACGTCACCCATTCCTTCTCTCCAGAGATGCTGCCTGTCCTGCAGAGTTACTCCACCATTTTGTGTCTATCTTCAGTTTAAACCAGCATCTGCAGTTCCTTCCTGCACATAAGCAAGCATCATCTAGATATTACAGCTCAATGGGTAAGGTTGGAATGGAAATAACAAAGGTTTATCAATTTCCTATTTGCCCTGAAAATGAGCTCCCCTCCAGCAGAAAGTTTGTTGGTTCAAGAAATACTGAGGAAAGGTTGGAATAATGATATAACAGTAAAGGGATCCAAGAAGACTGTACGTCTTCTTGAATTCTGCTATTGTACATTAATATATACAGGTCCCTTGTAGGTTATGAATGCCCTGCTTACAATCAACCCTTACAAATGAACAAGCATTTATTTGAGAGCTCGACAGGATGGTCTGAACCCCCAGCTATTGGGGAACTTCAGTCAACCTGCCATCTGAGGATTAAATACCCAGCCACATTTTAGACTTGTGAATTGTCCATGATATGAACAGTTCACAGGATCAGAATCCTGCCATAACCCGGAGAGGAATCATATATTGAAACATGCTCCAACCTCATACCCCAAATCCATCCTAGTACCCCTACCACTCAACTTTCCCTTTCCGTCATTATTTTTGTATTTTAATTACAAATATAAGGATGCCACAAGAAATTAAATGTGGAAATCCTGGTCACCTATTTATTTTAAATCACACAGACCAGGCTTCCCACCATTGACTCCATCTTCACTTCATACTAGCTCATAAAAGCAGACAATATAATCAAAGGCTTGGCAGCCCTTGTCATTCCTTCCTTTGCCTGCTCTAATCTGGTAGAGGGTACAGAGGCTTGAAAGCATTCACCACCACACCCAGGAAGAGATTCTTCCCCTCTGTTATCAAGTTTCTGAATTGTCCTTCAATAAGCTATATTGTATGTTCGCTCTAACTGTTGTACCCGAGTTCGAGACTAGATTGTATTTATCTACAGTGTATCTAAACTGTATATCATGCAAAAAAAGCTACAAGTGACAATAATAAACCCAAGACTAAACCTAAAGTGTGAATGCACAGCACAGAAATTGAAACTGCAAAGTTCAAGCAATGACCAAGTGACTAGAAATTGAAAATAGCCTTTGGGTTTGTGGAATATTTGTGCTATTTTCTTCTCATAATATTATTCTTCAAGGTCACAAAGCAGAGAACAATAAAAAGGTAACTTGATTGATTGATTGATTGATTGATTGATTGATTGATCAATTGACTGGTTGGTTGGTTGATTGATTGATTGATAGAATTCATTGCCACACAACCAGGGTCGGTGGAATTTTGGGTTGTCAGCAGCGGTACAATAATAAAGAACACACAACCACAATAAAAATGTAACGCAAACACCCACCACAGCATTCATCACTGTGGTGGAAGGCACAGAACTTGGCCAGACCTTAACTTATATATTATTTTTAAGTGGGGGAATGACTAAAATAAGATGTTTTGTACGTCGCAAACTGGCTGGAAGAGTTTGGCTTTCTTTCCTGGCACACATACACCCAGTTTTGAAATATGATCAAAAACAGGATTGTACATTATGTTCCAACCAACCTCCTCCCCACCACCCCACTAGTGTAGCTTAATCTGAATTTCCTGCCATAAGTGCACTTATTCATCTACTTTCAGACCAACCATCTGTTTATCTCTATGATTCCTACATTTATCAGTAACCACATTCAGAGAAAAGGCCTTTCAGGTCAATCCACATTATGATAAACTCTAAAGCGTTATCTTACACATGCATGGTGTCTATCTGACCGCCCAGAAGCACCTATATAAAACACCGAGGTTATATTTGTCCATTTTGTCGTTCTTTCATTTCCATAAATTAGTTTGTGCTGTAGCAAAAAAAAAAAAACCCCGTAACAAAGTGTAGACATAAAGTGCCCTCCATAATGTTTGGGACAAAGACCCATCATTTATTTACTTGCCTCCGTACTCCACAATTTGGGATTTGTAATATAAAAAAAATCACGTGGTTAAATGAATGAATGAATTAGTACGTTTATTGGCCAAGTATTCACATACAAGGAATTTGCCATGGTGCTCCGCCCACAAGTGACAACATGACATACAGTGACAGTTAAGAATGATATATAAAACATTAAACATTAATAATAAAAAAAATAATTTTACTTAAAGTGCACATTGTCAGATTTTATTAAAAGTTATTTTATACATTTTGGTTTCACCATGTAGAAATTACAGCTGTGTTTATACAAAGTCCCCCCATTTCAGGGCACCATTATGTTTGGGACACATGACTTCACAGACGTTTGAAATTGGTCAGGTGTTTAATTCCCTCCTTAATGCAGGTATATGAGAGCTCTCACCACCTAGTCTTTCCTCCATCACCTTTGGAAACTTTTATTGCTGTTTATCAACACTGGGTCCAAACTTGAGCCAATGAAAGTCAAAGAAGCCATTATGAGAAGGAGAAACAAGAATAAAACTGTTAAGAGACATCAGCCAAGCCTCAGGCTTACCAAAATGAACTGTTTGGAACATCATTACGATAACACTGTTGAGCTTACTAATCGCAAAGGGACTAGCACGCCAAGGAAGACCTCCAAATCTCAAAATAATAAAGAAAATTCCCAAACACCTGTCCGACAGATCAGAAACACTCTTCAGGTATGGATTTGTCAATGACCACTGTCCACAGAACACTTCATGAACAGAAATACAGAGGCTACACTGCAAGATGTAAACCACTGGTTAGCCGCAAAAATAGGATGGCCAAGTTACAGTTTGCCAAGTTTAAACAAATGCCTCAAAACTCATTGGCCGGCGGTTCATTCTACAGCAAGACAATGATCCCAAACATACTGCAAAAGCAACAAAGGAGTTTTAAAAGCTAAAAAAATGTCAATTCTTGAGTGGCCAAGTCTATCACACGATCTGAACCCAATTGAGCATAGCTTTTATATGTTGAAGAGAAATCTGAAGGAGACTAGCCCCCAAAACAAGCATAAGCTAAAGATGGCTGCAATACAGGCCTAGCAGAGCATCACCAGAGAGACAAGACTGATGATGTCCAGCAGACTTCAAGGTCATTGATGTGCAACAAAATACCAGACTACTTTCGCAGACTTCAAGCATTATGGTGTCATTGCATGCAATGGTGGATATGCCATTAAAATCTGACAATACTAAACATTCCTATTACAAATTTCATGTTACAAATTACATTGCTGTGTCCCCAAACATTTGAGGGTCAAATGTGAATACCTGTGGACAATCGTTACTACGCACAAGAAGTGCAATTCGCCATTGTATGCAGATGCTCTGGCTGAACAATTTCTAATCTTGTGATGTGGACTCGTTAAGAAGATGTACCAAATGTCTTTAAACGCTCTGGAGGCACAAGGGACCGCATTCACTGGAATATTGAGCAAACACCAAGTGTTGGAGGAACTCAGTGGATCAGGCAGCATTTGTGGAGAGCAGTAGACAAATGACGTTTTTGGTTGGGCCCCTTTTTTGGGCTGATTGAGTATCGGGGATGGGGTGGGGGGGAGGGTGGGGGGTGAAGCTGAAAAAGAGAGATATGAGTGGGGCTATGTATGGCATGTGATAAGTGGATGCAGGTGAGGGGAATGATTGGTAGATGGGAATTTATTGGGAAATGTCATCAGTCCATTTTCCTCCACAGATGCTGCCGCTAAGTTCCTCCAGTACTATGTTTTTTGCTCTTTAAACTCTCTACCATACATGCTTATTATTTGAATAATTTGCACACAAAATGCCTCAATACCACATCTCCAATTATTTGGTCCATGAGATAAAATATCATGCTGGTCAGCGATTAATTGACCAGCATGATATTTTACCAGCTCATGACTGACTTTCAGCATACGATTAGGGTGAGGAATAGTTAAATGAAATTTAATGACTGTATGCAAATTAGGGTACCAAATCTACTGCATTTTGACATTTATGCTATTTAGTTTCTACTACACAATCAGATTTTATAAAATCAATTATTTAGAAAGGCAACAAGTTCCTCTGTAAAGAACAAGAAAGAAAACAACAAATTCCAACAAGGCTGCTCTGAAAACAATTGAGTCCTGCAAAACCAAAAGCCAAAGTTTCAACATTGACCTACACTATAACTGTAAGGATGTATGTGCGCTCTTAAGGATAAGGCCGAACTATATTAACTTTATCACAAACTGACATTAAATCTCAAAGTCAGACACAAAATGCTGGAGTAACTCAGCGGGTCAGGCAGCATCTCTGGAGTAAAGGAATAGGTGACATTTTGGGTCGAGACCCTTCTTCAGTCAGGGGAGAGGGGTAATAGTGATATAAACGGTACTTAGGACTAATGAATGGAAGATATGCCAAAAGCAACGATAATCAAGGAAATACAGAGCCCACAATGGTCTATTAATGGCTGTGGGATGGTTGATAACGTGTTATACAGACAGTGTGAAACATCTCAGGGCAAGTTGTGGGGGAAGGAACTGCAGATTCTGGTGTACACTGAAGATAGACACAAAATGCTGGAGTAACTCAGCGGGACAGGCAGCATCTCTGGAGAGAAGGAATGGGTGACCTTTCGGATCGAGACCCTTCTTCAGTCTGAGTCAGGGGAGAGGGAGACAATTCAACAGTTAAGTGAGCAAAATACTCACAAGCAGCCAAACTCGAGCTGCCTCCAGATAGAGACAAAATGTTGAGGCTTCAAATGTTTGGGTCAAATTTGGAGATCTTTCAGAAATGATATAATGATAATGATATTATCTAAACCTTCTACTGAAGATTCTTTCACCAATTGAATTCAATCAATAAAAAACTCCCACAAATTTTAATTGTTGCTTATAAATTTGGATTTGTAAAGAGTGAAAAACAACAGGGTTTCATGACTTCAAACAGAAAAATAATGGGAAGATGAGGGTAAAATACTTTTTGGATGGGAAAATCTCAAATTGAATTTCACTAATGTATTTCAGACTGTAAAGATAAGATGCAAATGGAACTTTTTCAACCAGCAATGATTGGTTGATATATTGACAGTAAGTTGTGGTGGGAAGCAGGTGAAAAGTAGATAAAAGGAATTTGACATTGTAGGAGTAGTTTGAGATTAATTAACCATTATTACAGGGAAGGATGAAACATTGGATAATAAAGAGGATACACTGAGTGGTGCCACCAGCAGTCGCTGCCTCACCAACAGTCTGTCTGTCCTTTCTTCCTTTTGTTATTCTTAGTATGTGTTAAAAAGTATGTCTTAGTGTTCCTTGGTTTGTTTTATGTGGGGCGGGGGGTTTGTCGGGCTTCGAAGTTCCTTGGTTTGCCGGGGATCGAAGTTACAGCCGCGGGGCCTGTGGACCTTAACATCGTGAAGCCCACGGTCTCTGGTCAGGAACCCCATGCCGCGGAGAGAGTTTCAACAGCCCCGTAGTGGGAGTTTCGATCACTACAAAGGGGGCTTCGATCGGCGACTGCGGGGGCTTTGATCACCCCGAGTGCGGATGGTGTGACTGCCCCACTGCAGGAGAACAAGAGGAAGAAGATAGAACTTTATTGTCTTCCATCACAGTGATGAATGTGGAATCCACTGTGATGGATGTTTACGTTAACATTTATGTAGCTGTGTGACTTGTTGCTTTTCTCTTAGTATGGCTGTATGGTAACTCAAATTTCACTGTACCTTAATTGGTACGTGACAATAAACTGACCTTGAAACCTTGATAGCAGGTCATTCTAATGCTGATGAGGTTAGTATCAATACTTAAACCTTCTGCTTGTGATGAGTAGTGTGCCTCAGGAATTGGTGCAGGGTTCATTGCTGTTCGTGGTTTATATCAACGATTTGTACAAAGCATGATTAGTAAGTTTGCAGATGACACTCTTGTGTCTGGCATCATAGGTAGTGAAGATGGTTATCAAAAATTACAGCAGGATCTTGATTAACTGGTATTACAATCTATGAAGACAAACCTGGGCACGACCTTCACAGTGAATGGCAGGGCCCTGGGGGAATGTTGTAAAGCAGAGAGATCAAGGAGTGCAGGTAGTGCAGGTCCTTGAAAGTGGTATCCCAGGTAGATAGGGGGAACCAAGAAGGCATTAGGAGTGTTGTTTTCCATTTTGGTTGCCCTACAATAGAAAGGATGTCATTCAGTTGGTTAGAGTGCAGACAAGATGTACGATGATGGTGCCAGGACTTGAGGCTGGAGAAATAGGGAGAGGTTAGGCAGGCAAGGACTTTATTCCTTGGTATACAGGAGGCTGAGTGGTAATCTTATCTATCTATATTATATTACCAAAACTCTAATCTTGTTTGTTTCTATGTGTACATGTGTGGATATCAGTTTTATGTGTGTGTATGTGATCCCGGAACTACGCCTAAACGGTACACGATAGCGCTACAATTTTTGGACCACCTTACTCATAATTATCTTGTGGTGTATTTTTTGTCAAGTTTCGTTCAGATTGATGTTATATTTTACAAGTTATTCACATTTTTAACTTTACAAAATCAAGTTTGCGAAAGAATCACTTGAACTTGCAGTGGCAGTTACGACGTCACAATGGGATCTCGTTTACATAAACTGCCTGTGAGCAGTGCTCCACCCGACAATTACATCACAATGCAATCTCATTTACATAAACTGCCCATCAACAGTGTTCCACCCAGTGCAATGAGAGATTTGTTACATTAGTGTAAGGAGAGGAAGGGAAATGTTATTTTAACATTGCGTTTAATAGGGGAGTACGATGGGGAGAGGTGAGGAGTGGGGGAGCAGGGAGATAGAGGGAGAGGAAGGGGTAGGGAGGGGAGAGGGATTATGGAGGGAGGGAGTGAGTGACTGAGGGTAGGGGAAAGGAAAGGGAGGGAGAGGTTAGGGAGGGAGTGGGGAGGTGAGGAGGAGAGGGGGAAAAGAGAGAGGGTGAAGAGGAGGAGGAAGGAATGCTGGGGCTTGAGGGGAAATGAGCCTTGCCTGCGCAGTTGGGGGCTATGGGTGAATAGTGGAATATTGCATTGGGGGAACGTGTTGGGTTGGGGGAACGGGTGAGTGGTGAATATTGCATTGGGGGAAAGGCACCCAACAGGTCCCACTTGGTCTAGTAGAAGTATAAAATCATGAGGGGAATATATATGATGAATGCAGTTTTTTTAGGGGAATCAAGAACCAGAGGGTGAGAGGGGAAAGTTTAACAGGAACCCAGCTTCTTTACACGGAGGGTGGAGGGTATAGGAAACAGGGTGCCAGAGGAGGTAGTTGAGGCAATTACCATAACAACATTTAAAAGACATTTGGCTAGGTACATGGATAAGAAAGGCTTAGTGGGATATGGGCCAAATGCGGGCAGATGGGATTCGCATAGGACATCTTGGTTGGCATGGACAAGTTGGGCCATTGGGCCAGTTTCCATGCTGTATGACTCTGAGTAAACAGTCAACAATCTGAAACATTAACTCTGTTCTTTGTCCAAAGATGCTACCTGGGCTGATGAGTACTATTTTATTTTGCACTAGGGAAATGTGATAACTTATTGTGGGGAAGAAATTATGCCTTCCGCATTCAAATCTTTAAAGCTTGTTCCTAGTTCTATGTTAATATTGATCTAAATAACAGCACTCTAAAAATAAAGCTTTGAGACTATTCATCACCATCAAATATCTGAAGCACTGTTATTAACTTTAACCTTTGAATTTTTTCTGCATATTCAAATTATTACATTTTTTTTATTATTGACTTTTTGTAACAATCCAAAGAATAACTAAGTGCAAGAAATAGACACATCAACTAACATAGAAACATAGAAATTAGGTGCAGGAGTAGGCCATTCGGCCCTTCGAGCCTGCACCGCCATTCAATATGATCATGGCTGATCATCCAACTCAGTATCCCGTACCTGCCTTCTCTCCATACCCCCTGATCCCCTTAGCCACAAGGGCCACATCTAACTCCCTCTTAAATATAGCCAACTGGCCTCAACTACCCTCTGTGGCAGAGAGTTCCAGAGAGATTCACCACTCTCTGTGTGAAAAATACATATACTAATATGGAACAATCATTAGTTCACTCAATCACAAGAAAAATAATGTAAGCACAATTATTTGATGCTCAGGATGAAATGAAACTTTTGCATGTTAGTTATGAATTACCCAAATCACGTCATGTATATGCATTTCTTCATAACATTGGAATTTAAACTGAAACTGCAAATGTTTTAAAGATATTATAAAGAATTGTCTTCTTTATTGCAGGCCCTGTTAAAAATTAAAGAACTAGTGAACTGAGAAGGACAATGTGTCATTACCAAAGCAATCTCAGGTTCCTTTATCTTTCTATCATAAACATTTTTGTATACACACTATTAGAAATGATTTCAGGGATAAATCATCTTCCTGCAATTTAGAAATATTTTCCTAGCTTTTTTAAAAGTTAATGTTAGCCACCCTCCCAAGCTTAGATTAAATCATATGTCTGCATCTGTTAACAATAAAACTATATTTTACCCGACCATTCTGAATTACACTTTTCTTTGAAGTTCCGTAAAATCAATACTGGTCAGGTATTGGGCAAGGATACACATTCACGAAAGATATAATCTAATTAGTTCAAATTTTAATCAGAGTATTTCAGATTAGGAAACATTAGCTGCGTTTGCAAGAGCAAAATGTACAATGTCTATGTACTACCATACTTCGTCAATTCAGGTTTTGGTTACAGGAGTAGATTTGACAGCAAACACTTAAATAAAACAGTCTAAAATATTTTCAGAATTCTCCAAAATATTAAACAATTACTTATTTTTTGTCATCTCAACATCGGACAACACTTTAAAGAAATTAATAACGGGTACAATTTGTCTTCATTAAATCTTAGGACTACAACACCCCTACTTCTTTAGAAGATTGAGGAGTTTTGGTATGTCAACAAGTACTCTCTTGAACTTCTACAGGTGTATGGAAGAGAGCATATTGACTGGTTGCATCATGATTTTCCTATACCTTCTTCCTGATGGAAGGAGCTAAATGAGAGCATAACCAAGGTGGCATGGGTCTTTGATGATACTGGCCGTATTTTTGAAGCAATGCCTCCTATCGATCCCTTCCGTTGTAGAGATGTCAGTATCTGTCAATGGTGGGGAGGTCCGTACGCATGATGGACCGAGCAGTGCTCGCCTAGTTCAGCAACTCAAATGCCCAGGAACAAAGGAGATTACAAAGAGTGGCAATGCCCGGTTAGCATTTAAAAAAAATCTGAACTAATTAGTTGGTTAATTTTACCGAGAAATGACAGGAACAGCCATTCGTGTGAAGGAGAGTGTACGAGAGAGCAACTTTTCTATAAAATACATGAATTTCTGTTTAAATACCCATTTTTACCTTATCAAATTCATAACGGATAAAATTATAGCAAGAATTAACGCTTCAGAAAATGTGACCCTTCTGCAAATGTCTTGAAACCAGTTTTCTTTGTGTAGGAAGGAACTGTAGATGTTGGTTTACACCTCAAATAAAGTTCAAATGAAATTTGGTTTCTGCAGTCATACAACAAGACAAGACACCAACATAACTTACACAAACATCCATCACAGTGAATCTCCTCCTCATTGTGATGGAAGGCAAAGTCTTGTCGCTCCCCTGCTCTCCATTCTTCTCCCGATGTCAAAGACCCCGGCGGGCGATGGTAAGTCCTGCAGCCATAAAGGCCGCCGGGCGATGCAAGGTCGTGCTCCGGGTCTTGATCTTGGAACTCCCGGCAGGCGCTGGCAAGTCCCGCGGCCATTAAAGCCGCACCGGGCGATGTAAGGTCCCGCTCCAGGTCATTTTCAACCCCACAATTCGAGCGGGAGAAGTTGCCGTTGCGGGAGCTCCGAAAAGCGGTCTCCCACCAGGGAGCCGCGAGCTCCTGATGTCACCGTCCACGGACCTGCGGCTGGAGCCTCCGAAGCTCCGAAGTCAGGCCGCAGCAGCGCGCCACCACAGCTCTCCACGCTCTGAAGCCGGCCAGCTCCACGATGGTTGGTCCGCAGGCTCTGCAACTGGAGCCCCCAGGTCGTTCCGGTTGGAAGCGCTCCACGGTGCTAGGCCCCAACGACAATGGAGACCCGACAGGGAAAAGGTCGGGTCCCCCGTACAGAGAAGACCTCCCCCCCCCACCCCCACCCCCAGCCATTAAAACAACTAATTCCAACAAAATGGCACTGCAAGCATTTAGTTTTCAGTGCAGTCAAATGTTAAGAACATTAATTTGGATGTATAACTGGAATGTTATTTTGCACTGGACAGTAAAATAATAAAATTTGGCTTTTGCACGAGATGAAAAAAATACTTGGCTGCAGATTGAGACAGCAGGCTGGAAGGGAAATTATTTGGTTATTCCCTATCAGGGCACTTAAATGACGAGGATCGATTTCATACACAGTTTGTGTTTGGTGGCCAGTGTCCTTCACTATATGACGTCAAACCATCACCATGCTTTTATCAGAAGTTACTATCATCTCAGTCATGAGTTTTGTGGATGAGCCTTTTAGAAACATTATTTACAATAAATCCTCTAGATTTCTGGTTGTAATTCTCAGCTCACGTAGACGATGTTCAATGGGTCAGTAGATGTCAGATTTCAAAGAAGATACTATTGCGAGAGTTGCCAAAGGTCACATCAACTACAAATACAATGGGTGAAACGACAGGAAAAGCTGGTGGCACATTTGCCAGAGGCAGAGCCAAACATTTGCAAACGTAGGCCAGGCAATAAATGAATGCAGTATAATAAATACAAAGGAAAAGCCAACAGAAAATAGAAATGAGCAAGATGATGATATTTGTCAAGAAACCTAGTAATAAATAAATTGGCAGTTTGTTTCATACTGATCAACAATGGAATTTATCAGCTGGCCAAAGGTAAAAAAAAAAACTCTTGGCTCTTTTATAATGGGCGATGTGTCAATGCAGTATATATATATGAATGTACACAAAGTGGAAAAGCTACATGCTTATATATATTACACCCATTAAACAAAGGTTAGCACATTGTATGGAATTTCATTCCAAAAATTATAAACAAAGCACAACCGTTTCTCCTACTGTGGTCCATTTAATTTCAAGAAATCCAAATATTCTTAAAATTCCATTTATAATATACAGCAATTCACACAATCCCTTTCAGAATAGTCTATGCACCTCGTTAAATTATGACAATATTAACAGCCTCTCTCAGTGATAATAAGATGACTGATTAAGTGGCAAATGAACCTCGATGCAAAGCCAGTATTTAACCAGTAGTTAAGTGGTGTCACCAGAATCACATCATAAGTGAAAACATCACAGCAAAATTAAGGTTTGAGGTAGAAACAAACAAGAACATTCAGGCACATGGAAGTGCAGAGATTAGAATCTTACGTAGAACACAAAGTGTTGGCATAACTTGCGGCAGGCAGCATCTTGGGTGAACATGAATAAGCGAGGTCAGTATTCCGACTGCGCATGCCCAAATCATAGGTCACAAGCGAAAAACAGTCTCGCAACCGTGGTGCTGCATTGTGTGAAGGCTTGCGTTTCGTCCGTGGTTGGGGCTGGGCTCTGCTCTCCGTCGCTGCGGGTGTTGAGTTACTGTTGGGCTGTCCCCGTCCCCTCCCCGGTGTTCCGTCCCTGTCCAGGGTGGTCCTGGGCTGGCGGGGCGGTCCAGGGCTTACAACCGCTGGCTCCAGCTTGGCTCTGCCTGTCCCGCTGGGTTGGTTGGGAGCCCTCCACCTTCACCCCCTCCCCTCGCCCCTCCTCGGGGTTGTGGATGAAGTGGCAGCGGGTACCATAGGAGCAGAAGCTGGTGGTGTTGAAGGTACGGCACGGCTCCGTCTTGTACATGGGGTGGCGGCTGAGGGAGCGCAGCTTGGCCAGGCCGTGGGCGAGGCCAGAAAATGTGGATCATGTGACTGCAGTTGTAAATCACCAGAAGGACTCATACCTTCTATATCTGAAATGTCTAATACCTATATAAATGCCATGAGTTTGTATCAAAGTTACTAAATTCTCTGGACCCGCCCCAGAGCTTCCAGCACTGTGTTGGAAGGTTCAGAGACTAGTCTCAGCTGAATAAAGAATTGATTTCAACAGCTACAAGCGTTTGAGTCAAGTTGACTTTAGATTGACAAAAGAACTCAGTTTAACATACGAAAATTGTATAATGCGATGTCGATCATTTGTTTTTGTATAATTGCTTCTAACAAAAATTTAAAAAATAATTTAAAAAAAAGAAGACATTGGCATCATGGGGCTGTGGTCTGCAGAGCTTCTAGCCGCGTGTGGGGTGTGGACACCATCCGGAGCCTTTGATCCCTTGCCGGGGATCGTCAAAGAGCTCAGACCACCGGCCTATAACATCCTGAAGCCGTAGGAAAGTGCCGATTCGAGACCTCCAAGCCGCAGAGTGTGTTTGACCGTCCCGAAGTCGGAGTTTTGATCATCCCGACGAGAGGGCTTGTACATCGGGCCGTCCGTAGCGGCGACTACGGAGGGTTTATGGCCCCGACAAAGGAGGAGGACTGGCTGAACTTTGTTGCGTTTCACCACCGTGAAGAATGCTGTGGTGGATGTTTGTGTTAAATCTTATTGTGTATTGCGTGTTCTTTTTAAGTGTATCGCTGCTGGCAAATTCATTTCACTGCACCTTCTCCGAGCTGGATGTGGGCCTGGGGGCTGGTGTCCTGTCGGTCCAGACGTCTCCGGCCGCTCCCTGGGCGGGATGGGACACTCGAATGTGGGGGGTGGGGGGGGGAAACCGGGGGCAGTTCAGTGGTGGTTCGGCAGCGCATGCATCGCCGGGGACACGGGTTCGATCCTGGCTGCTGATGTGGCGCAGTTCTGTGTGCGTGCAGCTGCCGTGAGCCAGTCCTGTCCCTCCCCCACTAGTCTCCCACTCGTATCTGCTCCCTCTATCTGCCCCCTGACAAATACTAATTTGAAAAGACAAAAAAATCTGACACAAACTATACCCACTGAATCTACAGCGCTTCGTTCGATTTTTATTCATAGCGTTTGACCTTTGACAAATCCATGATTCCTGGCGTTTTATGGAATACCGAACTCGCTTATAGGCGATATTTTGGATCAGGATCCTTTTTTGAACTGATTATAGAAGGGAGAAAGCTGCAAAAGAAGTGGGGCATGATAACATCTGCCAAGTGATAGGTCGATGCAGATGGGGGGGGGTTGATTGGCAGAAGGGTAGACAAAGGCTAGAGATGAAAAAGAGATAAAAGGGTGTCAAAAGGAGAGACTAGGTGTGAAAGAGGTGAAAAGTAAAGCCAGAGAGAGGGAAGCAGACAGTGGAGTGGGAGGAGAGATTTCCCCCAAAAAATTTAAGGCTCCAGTCAAGAGAACTGCAAAATAAATGTAAAAGTGCCAAGTGTAGTATAGAATAAATAAATAACAAACCACTAATCAATATGGCAATAAATGAATAAAAACAAGTTTAATCTCCACTACATAGGCTGTGTGATAATGACTTCAGCACCCTCATCGACATTCAGCACCCTCATCGACATTGAGAGAATGCTTCTGTAAAGAAATATTATAATAGAAATTCAGGTCACACTTAATCCCACAGAAGGTTACAGGGATCGGTAGCTGGTAAATTGCAAGTCAGAGCAAATTGACAGCTGAGTGATCGCACAGCAATTTACGGTGCCCTCCATAATGTTTGGGACAAAGACCCATCATTTATTTATTTGCCTCTGTACTCCACAATTTGAGATTTGCAATATTAAAAAAAAAAATCACATGTGGTTAAAGTCAACATGGTCAGATTTTATTAAAGGGCATTTTTATACATTTTGGTTTCACCATGTAGAAATTACAGCGGTGTTTATACATAGTCCCCCCCATCTCAGGACACCAGAATTGGGACACATGGCTTCACAAGTGTTTGTAATTGCTCAGGTGCGTTTAAATGCCTCCTTAATGCAGGTATAAGAGAGCTCTCAGCACCTAGTCTTTCCTCCAATTTTCTATCACCTTTGGAAACTTTTATTGCTGTTTATCAACATGAGGACCAAAGTTGTGCCAATGAAAGTCAAAGAAGCCATTATGATACTGAGCAACAAGAATAAAACTGTTAGAGACATCAGCCTAGCCTTAGGCTTACCAAAATCAACTTTTGGAACATCATTAAGAAGAAAGAGAACACTGGTAAGCTTACTAATCACCATGGGACTGGCAGGCCAAAGAAGAACTCAACAGCTGATGACAGAAGAATTATCTCTATAATAAAGAAAAATCCCCAAACACCTGTCCAACAGATCAGAAACATTCTTCAGGTGTGGATTTGTCAATGACCATTGTCTGCAGAAGACTTCATGAACAGATATTCAGAGGCTACACTGCAAGATGCAAACCACTGGTTAGCTGCAAAAATAGGATGGCTCGGTTACAATTTGCCAAGAAGTACTTAAAATAGTAACCACTGTTCTGGAAAAAGGCCTTGTGGATAGATGAGATGAAGATTAACATATCAAAGTGAAGGCAGGAGCAAAGTATGGCGGAGAAAAGGAACTGCCCAAGATCCAAAGCAAACCACCTCATCTGTGAAACATGGCCGGTGAAGGTACTGGCTCACTTATTGTCATTGATGATACAACTGTCTGATGGTAGTAGCAGTTCTGAAGTGTATACACACATCTTATCTGCTCAAATTCAAACAAATGCCTCAAAACTCATTGACCGGCGGTTCATTCTACAGCAAGACAATGATCCCAAACATACTGCAAAAGCAACAAAGGAGTTTTAAAAGCTAAAAAAAATGTCAATTCTTGAGTGGCCAAGTCAATCACCTGATCTGAACCCAATTGAGCATGCCTTTTATATGCTGAAGAGAAATCTGAAGGGGACTAGCCCCCAAAACAAGCATAAGCTAAAGATGGCTGCAATGGACCCAGAGAAGAAACCCAGCAACTGGTGATGTCCATGAATCATAGACTTCAAGCAGTCATTGTGTGGAAAGGATATGCAACAAAATACTAAACATGACTACTTTCATTTACATGACATTGCGGTGTCCCAAACATTATGCCCTGAAATGGGGGGACTATATATAAACACTGCTGTAATTTCTACATGGTGAAACCAAAATGTATAAAAATTGCCTTTATTAAAATCTGACAGTGTGCACTTTAACCACGTGTGATTTTCTTTCTATTACAAATCTCAAATTGTGGAGTATAGAGGCAAATAAATAAATGATGGGTCTTTGTCCCAAACATTATGGAGGGCACTGTATATGATTAGAGGATTGGGGAGGGAAAGGCAGATCAGAGATCAAGTTCTGGGTTGATGCAGTTGGAGATTTAGGAGTTGGGTGAGGGATCAGAAATCAAGCCAAGGTATAAGACCTGGAGACCAGACGTCTCAGGGTCCAGATTAAAAGCAAACAAAGTGCTGCTGAACAGGCAAGCAAATTCGATTTCTGCAGGACCAGCTATCCTAAGTGCAGGTTTTACTCCCACAATCTCAAGGCAAGCCAATGTTAATAGAGAGATTTGAAGCTAGTGTTAAGAAAATATTTGCAATTCTTAATTTCTGAAAGGTATGAATTCCTTAAAAATAATCTATGAAGCAAAGTTAGTAAATTGAAAAGGCTGCATAAAATATATTGTGGACATTTAGATACTGTGCATTCCAAAGGGTGAAGAGCAGCACACAATTTATTATGGTGAAAAATAGATTAATAAATCAAAGGGCATAGTCCTCAGTGCCAATGGCTCTATAAAAATACATTTTTAAATTGAATGTTCATAAATTAAGGAATCCTTATATTTAAGGTGAAGATAAATAGTTGAAAGATTTAGGAATTGAAGGTTTGGAGAACAGACATAGAAGAGCTGACATCAGGATAGATCTGCCATGTATAGAATGTTAGGGTCGGCCAGAGGGGCCTGGTGCCTACTCCTGTTCCTAAGTTTGTGCCTGTTCGTGCACAAATACAAACTTCAGGCTTGGGTCTAGATTGTTTAATATATTCCTATACAACTCTGCATCTGGCTATAGGTCCCAGTATGCTTCCAACCAGCCACTTTGGGCACGAGGCATCATTAAGCCTGAAAAACAGACATAATATGACAATGTCTAAGTCTTTGTTTTGAATACGTCATCAATATATCCCTTTAGAAACATAGAAATTTTTAGGTGCAGGAGTAGGCCATTCGGCCCTTCGAGCCTGCACCGCCATGCAATATGATCATGGCTGATCATCCAACTCAGTATCCCGTACCTGCCTTCTCTCCATACCCTCTGATCCCCTTAGCCACAAGGGCCACATCTAACTCCCTCTTAAATATAGCCAATGAACTGGCCTCGACTACCCTCTGTGGCAGAGAGTTCCAGAGATTCACCACTCTCTGTGTGAAAAAAAGTTCTTCTCATCTCGGTTTTAAAGGATTTCCCCCTTATCCTTTACTGGCAATTTCTATCAGATGTAAAAAGGCCACCATCACAATTCAGTAAAAAGCAGGATTGGTTTTCCAATATCCTAGCTAGTTCAATTTTCTACTTCATTTTGGTTCGTGCCACAATGTTGAGTGTAAACTGGCAGTCAGCATGTTCTCCCATGTTACAACAAAGTTCAAGAATACTTCAATTGCTGTGAAGCATTTTGGAACATATGGACATCATGAAAGCGGGCAAGATTTTTCCTCTTGACTGCAATATTTTGAGAGATTAATTGTAAATGTTTTGGTGCACTAATGCAGAAAGCACATTGCAGCCAAAACAAGGCTTCCCAGCATATCATTATAATTGTAATGAGATACTTCAAAACTACGACTACATGTGTCACAGAAAATTAGATTAATGGGTTGGTTGGGTGACTGTTAAAGGAAAAGATTACAGAATTTCAACATGAGGAATTAGTTAACAGGCCATGATTTAAGAAACACTTTTTAGGATTAACAATAGAGGCCCACAGATGCATGTAAATAATTTAATTTGTTTTCATGCTAGAGTTTATCAGAACATAAAATACTTAGCCACAATGACTTGTAAGTTCAAATTAAAGTAGTATAAAGATTCAAATATCCTGTTAATGGAAAATAAATTTAACTACAATATATGGCACCAATATAAGCTAGGAATACCACATGTACAATCTGCTGAATGGTCAACCACATTGAATTTTTGATGATGAAATCTTACAGATGATAGAAATCTTAAATAATAACAGAAAATACAGGAAATACAGCAGGTCAAGCAGCTCACACAGAAACAGGGCAAACATTTCAGGTTAAAGACTCTTTTCAGGTCTTGGAAAGAAAGAAGAGGTCAGTTTTAATTTACTGGAAGGTTGGGGGTGGTACGGATAAAACACAAGGATTATCCCTAATATAAAATACACTGCCACAATGACAAGGCCAGGGTTAAATTACATTTTTATTTTATTTTGAACATGGAAAGAGAGTGCCATTTTAATCTCTTTAATTTACATTGAACCTAACATTTCGTTTAGGTTTTTTTTTTCGTTTTCAACTTCTCTGATAAAGTAAACTTGTACATTAACTATAATGAAATAATTATGCTGCTTTAATACAGAGAAATGTTGATCGAGATCGAAATGTTGCCTCACATGAGATTCTTGATAAGTAGAGTCAGGATGTTTAGGCGCTAAAAATCTCTGAAATAGGCAGGCAAAAAGGCATAATAAAATTACAAGGTGCGAAAAAGGCATTTATTGGGGAAAAAGGCATAAAAAGGCATTCATTTCCACCACCAAAATATGGTTAAAAATTATAATTATAAAGGTATACTACATTAAATGACCAAAATTGCCTGGTTGCACATAATTACTAGCATTTTTTTCAAATTATCTGGTGTTAAACTATGCCGTCTGTCAGATAGAATATGCTTCAGTTGTGAAAAACGTTTTTGTACCCCAGCTGAGGTCACTGGTGTATACCTAAAACAAGCTACAGACTCTATATTCATGTTGATATCTTGTGCACAACAACCAGCTTTTAGAGAACTTTAGCTATGTTTAGTATTTATTCAAGATCTTTGCTAGCTAAAATCACTCTCTCACATTTTCCTTGTATGTCTTTTCCAAAATCGGCAGGAACTTTACGAATATTACCAGTTATTTTGTTGAAAAACCTGCTTCACTAATGTTTCGCCATGTTTCTCAAGGGAAGTTGGGATTCAGTGTGATGCTTGCAGTATGTGGGAGGTCAAGGACACTGCTGGTGCCTCTGGCTGCTACAAATGTGAGAAGTGCATCCAGGTACTGCTCCTGAAGGACCATACCAGACCATAAGACTGGTTGGCGGCGCGACTCACCCGTTGCAGCGGCCCCTACAGCCTGTCTGTCTTTTTTTTATTTTTTGTCTAGTTAAATGTAGTGCTTGGTGTTTTTTAATAGTATTTTTAAATGTGTAAATGTGGGGGGCGGGGGGGGGGAGGAGGAAACTATTTAAATCTCTTCCCTGTCCGGGAGACCCGACTTTTTCCCTGTCGGGTCTCGGCTGTCGTTGGGGCCTAGCACCGTGGAGCAGCCTCCAACCTGAACGACCCGGGAGCTCCAGTCCCGGAGACTGCGGAGCTGCGGAGCTGTGGATCTGCGGACTCACCATCGTCGGGGCTGGCCGGCCTCGGAGCGTGGGGAGCGGTGGTGACTCGCTGCTGCGACTCGACTCCTGGGGCTCGGAGGCTCCAGCAACGCAGCCGCAGGTCCGGTGGACTGTGACATCGGGAGCTCGCGGGTCTGGGAGGAGAGAGAGAGACCGCTTCCCGGAGCTCCCGCAACGCGACTTCTCCAGCCCGTGTCACGGGGTTGGAACAACCCGGACCGGGACAGTATATCACCCGGCACGGCTTCATGGCCGTGGGACTCACCATCGCCCGTGGGGGTTCCAACCTTGGACTTTCAGACCGGGAGCGGGGCCGTAAATCGCCCCGCGCGGCCTAAAATGGCCGTGGGACTCATCATCGCCCGCCTGGGGCTTGGACATCGGGAGAGACACGGAGAACAGGGGAGAGAAAAGACTTGCCTTCCATCACAGTGGCTTCACTGTGATGGATGTTTGTGTGAATTTAATTATGTGTATGTCTGTAAGACAGTGTCTTTGTTTGTATGGCTGTGGAAACAACATTTCGTTTGAGTCTCACTGGGGCTCAAATGATAATAAATTTGTATTGTATTGTATTGTATTGGGGAACTGGAGAAGCAAGTGGATGACCTCAGGTTCGTCCGAGAAACGGAGTCGTTCCTCGACAAGTCCTACAGTAAGATTGTTACATCTAAGGTACTGGAAGAGAGAAGGTGGGTGACGGTGAACAAGGGAGGGAAACATGGAATGCAAACGTCCCCGGGTGTTGTACCTCTTGTGAACAGGTTCACCCACTTAGAAGCTGTCGGGTCAGAAGTCGTTATTACACCGAGCGGCGGACTGGCTTGCGAAGCAAAAAGGGGTGTTGAGCCAAAACCAAAGAGGCCAACGTCAGGCAACGCCATTGTAGTGGGAGACTCCATTGTGAGAGGTACAGACAGGGGTTTCTGCGGCAACAGACGAAATTCGAGGATGGTGTGCGGCCTTCCTGGTGCCAGGATCCAGACTGTCACGGACAGAGTGCAGAAAATCCTCAAGGGCGAAGGTGAACAGCCGGAAGTGGTAGTGCATGTCGGCACAAACGCTGTCGGAAAGAAGTGGATGAATATTCTGCAGCGTGACTTCAGAGAGCTCGGAAAAATGCTGAAAAGCAGGACCTCCAGGGTTGTTATCTCTGGTTTGCTTCCAGTTCCTCGTGCTGGCGAGAGCAGGAACAGAGAGATACGGGACCTGAATCTGTGGCTGAGGAACTGGTGCGCGGGGCAGGGATTTAGATTCTTAGATCACTGGGATCTGTTTTGGAGTAAGGGGGAACTGTACAAAAGGGAGGGATTGCATCTTAACAGGTAGGGGACCTGCATTCTGGCAGGCAGGTTTGCCACTGCTACACGGGTGGTTTTAAACTGAATAAAGGGGGTGGGGTGTCAAATGGGATAGTCGAGGATGGAGTTAAAGGGAAAGGGTTTCTTAAATGTGTGAGGAAATTAGAAATGCGTGCAACAAAGGTAAAACAGTTATAATGGGTGACTTCAATCTACATATAGATTGGGTGAATCAAATTGGCAAGGGTGCTGAGGAAGTGGGTTTCTTGGAATGTATGCAAGATAGTTTTCTAAACCAACATGTAGAGGAACAAACGAGAGAGCAGGCTATTCTAGACTGGGTATTGAGTAATGAGGAAGGGTTAGTTAGAAGTCTTGTGCGTGGCCCCTTGGGCAAGTGACCATAATATGGTTGAGTTCTTCATTAGGATGGAGTGTGACATTGTTAATTCAGAAACAAGGGTCCTGAACTTAAAGAAAGGTAACTTTGAGGGTATGAGACGTGAATTGGCCAAGATAGACTGGCAATTGATTCTTAAAGGGTTGACGGTGGATATGCAATGGTAGGCATTTAAAGACTACATGGATGAGCTACAACAATTGTTCATCCCAGTTTGGCAAAAGAATAAATCAGTGCATCCGTGGATCCATAGTGCATCTGTGGATAACAAGGGAAATCAGGGATAGTATCAAAACAAAAGATGAAGCATACAAATTAGCCAGAATAAGCAGCCTACCAGAGGACTGGAAGAAATTCAGAGTCCAGCAGAGGAGGACAAAGGGGTTAATTAGGAAAGGGAAAATAGATTATGAAAAAAACTGGTAGGGAACATAAAAACTGACTGCAAAAGTTTTTATAGATATGTGAAGAGAAAAAGATTAGTGAAAACAAATGTAGGTGCCTTGCAGTCAGAAACAGGTGAATTGATCTTGGGGAACAAGGACATGGCAGACCAATTGAATAATTACTTTGGTTCCGTCTTCACTAAGGAAGACATAAATAATCTGCCGGAAATAGCAGGGGACCGGGGGTCAAATGAGATGGAGGAACTGAGTGAAATCCAGGTTAGCCGGGAAGAGGTGTTAGGTAAATTGAATGGATTAAAGGCCGATAAGTCCCCAGGGCCAGATAGGCTGCATCCCAGAGTACATAAGGAAGTAGCCCCAAAAATAGTGGATGCATTAGTGATAATTTTTCAAAACTCTTTAGATTCTGGAGTAGTTCCTGAGGATTGGAGGGTAGCTAATGTAACCCCACTTTTCAAAAAGGGAGGTAGAGAGAAAACGGGGAATTACAGACCAGTTAGTCTAACATCAGTAGTGGGGAAACTGCTAGAGTTAGTTATTAAAGATGGGATAGCAGCAGTTGTACAGGGTCTTGGTGAGACCACACCTGGAGTATTGCGTACAGTTTTGGTCTCTTAATCTGAGGAAAGACATTCTCCCCATAGAGGGAGTACAGAGAAGGTTCACCAGACTGATTCCTGGGATGTCAGGACTTTCATATGAAGAAAGACTGGATAGACTCGGCTTGTACTCGTTGGAATTTAGAAGAATGAGGGGGGATCTTATAGAAACTTACAAAATTCTTAAGGGGTTGGACAGGCTAGATGCAGGAAGATTGTTCCCAATGTTGGGGAAGTTCAGAACAAGGGGTCACAGTTTAAGGATGAGGGGGAAATCTTTTAGGACCGAGATGAGGCAAACATTTTTCACAGAGAGTGGTGAATCTCTGGAATTCTCTGCCACAGATGATAGTTGAGGCCAGTTAATTGGCTATATTGAAGAGGGAGTTAGATGTGGCCCTTGTGGCTAAAGGGATCAGGGGGTATGGAGAGAAGGCAGGTACAGGATACTGAGTTGGATGATCAGCCATGATCATACTGAATGGCGGTGCAGGCTCGAAGGGCCGAATGGCCTACTCCTGCACCTATTTTCTATGTTTCTATGAAGTGAGAGCTTGTGGAAAATTGGAAGCAATAAACACAAGATCGCGTTGGAGGGACTTTTTCTGCATGATTTCACTGACGATCCTGACTGCAGCAGATTCTTCTTCAAAACAGTTGACAATTTCTTTTATCTTTTCAAAATTTGCAGCATAGTAGAGTACAGCAGAAAGTCATGTACCCCACCTAGTCAAAACAAGGCTGAGGAGGTAGCGGAATCTCGGGTGCCATTTCATTGAACAACTGCACACGTGACGGTGCGTTGAGGAAGATTTTCTTGACATTGGAAACTAGGCGATCGACATTTGGAAACAAGTTACGTATGTGCTTGGCAATTCTATGGAGTCCGTGAGCTAAGCATGTCAAATGCACACCTGTCTGGTGTGTTCCTTGGGCTTCATGATGCTGTTTGTTCACTCATGTTCTCTAACAAACCTCTGAGGCCTTCACAGAACAGCTGTATTTATACTGAGATTAGATTACACACAAGTGGACTCTATTTACTGATTAGGTGACTTCTGAAGGCAATTGGTTGCACTGGATTTTATTTAGGGGTATCAGAGTAAAGGGGGCTGAATACTTTTGCACGCCACACTTTTCAGTTTTTTGGAAAAAAAAATTGAAAACCATGTATCATTTTCCTTCCACTTCACAATTATGCGCCACTTTGTGTTGGTCTATCACATAAAATCCCAATAAAATACATTTACGTTTGTGGTTGTAACGTGACAAAATGTGGAAAAGTTCAAGGGGTATGAATACTTTTGCAAGCCACTGTAAGCGCAACGAGATTTGGTATGCTGCTTCCAACCGATGTCATAACATAAATCTCTTAATATATAAAACTCAAACCCATCCGTCCGCCTGCAGTACAGATCCCTTCCTGCCTTTTGATTCGTTGACGGCTGCTCCTTCCTATCAGCTTCCAACACACTTCGAAACAAAGTTGCAAGACAGGAACACTGAACTTTTCACTGCTGCAGCAGGCAGGGGAGGTGCAATTGAGGGAGGCAGGGGAGTGCTGGAAACTTACATTTGGCAACGGCTTCAGTTCCATTGGAGGAGACGGGTGCATGGTGGAATATTGGGTTGGGGGAAATCACACCATTGGGGGAGCAGACCCAACGGGTCTGCACTTGGTCTAGTAACTAATAAAATTTGGATTTAGATGTCCCAAGAACATGGATTGTAAAAAGAACAGTAAAACAGTCAAAACAGTTCAACAGAATAAAGTGCAGATGTGTCTGTGTGACGTGACCATCCGAGGGAGACAGTCCAGGGGGGGATGGGGGGCTCAGCAGGGCCGGTTCAGAGCGGCTATAACTCTGGGAATGAAGTTGTTCCTGAGTCTGGAGGTTCGGGCGTAGAAGGCCTTGTAACGTCCGTCGGAGGGAAGTAGTTCGAACAGTCCATTACAAGGGTGTGAGGAGTCTTTATGGATGCTGACGGCCTTCCTGATGCACCGTGTGTGGTAACCCTCCAAGGCTGGTAGCTGTGTCCCAATAATCCTCTGCGCTCTGTGTACGACGCGCTGAAGAGCTCTCCTCTCCGCCTCGTGCAGCTGAGATACCACACAGAGATGCCATGCTCTCTGTGGTGCAGCGGTAGAAGGTTGTCAGCAACTGTTGGGGCAGACCAGTCCTTTTTAATGTCCTCAGGAAGAACAGTCGTTGCTGTGCCTTCTTGACCAGCGCAGCGGAGTTGGTGGACCATGTGAGGTCCTCTGAAATATGAGTGCCCAGAAACTTAAAGCTGGACACTCTCTCCACACTTTCCCCGTAGATGGAGATTGGGGCGTATTCTCCATTATGGGACCTCCTGAAGTCAATAATCAGCTCCTTGATCTTGGAGGTGTTTAGTGACAAGTTGTTACGTGCGCACCAGTCCGCCAGGTTCTGCACCTCCGTTGGTGATCAGCCCAATCACTGTTGTGTCGTCTGCAAATTTCACAATGGTGTTGGTGTCGAATGCACTGGGGAGTGGGTGTGGGGGCTACCAGGGTTAAGTTTCAGTTTATCGTAACTGCAGTAGAACTCGTTCAGGTCGTTGGTCAGCTGACGATTGTCCAAGGAGTGGGGGATTTTCCTCTTGTAGCTTATGATTTCTTGTAAGCCCTGCCACACTGAAGAAGTCATTTGCTGACCCACTGAACAATAGTTGAGCTGTTTGACTTCTCCAATACTTCCGATGTCAACAAATACTCCTTTGATGGTTGACCTGCCTCCAATGTACCAATGACCACTTTGGCAACATATATCCCCACAGCATCGGTTGTCGCATCTATGGAGATCCATATTTTGTTGCGTGCAACTTCATCTCTAATTTTCTACACAATGTTGAAGTTGCTGTCAACATAATTTTTCCGTAATGATGACTCGCTCGGTATATGTTCCTCTGTGTATTTCTCTAAAAATCCTCTGAGAGATTTGTTTTCCAATTTCCACAGTGGAATTCCAGCATCAATGAATGCTTTGCACAGATCACTCGAAAACTCAGATTTGCGACTGGAGCCAGCAGTAAATGTTGTGAGGAGACAAGCTTGCTTATTTCCTACTATTTCCCCCCACCCCCTATCAGTCTGAAGAAGGGTTTCGGCCCGAAACATCACCCATTTCCTTCGCTCCATAGATGCTGCTGCACCCGCTGAGTTTCTCCAGCATTTTTGTGTACCTTTGCTTATTTCCTACCTTCAGTTTCTCTGCCGCCGACTTATGTTTAGCTGTCTGTACATGCTGGGAGACGAAATATTTCTTCTCATGATTCACTGCCATCTCACATGCTTTGCAAAACAGCACACAGTTATCTGTAGCGAATATATCACTCCCGTACACTCTCACCAAATCGTTCCGTTTTTTACAAGGCATTTGCAGGGGTAGATCCCACAGGAGCTGGGATGCAGACCTCTACAGGCAAGCCAAGTACAAGCTGAGAAGAGGAATCAGAGTTACCAAAGAACGGTACTGTGGGAAGTTGAGGAGCAAGTTCTCAGCAAATGACTCTTCTTCAGTGTGGAAGGGCTTGCAAGAAATTATAAGCTACAAGAGGAAAATCCCCCACTCCTTGGACAATCGTCAGCTGACCAACGACCTGAATGAGTTCTACAGAAACTTAACCCTGGTACCCCCACACCCACTCCCCAACCAACACTTCACACCTACTCACAGCCTGACTCCAGTTTGAAAAGACTGGACTCTTCCCGACCTACTCCTCCCCAATCACCACTTCACACCTACTTAAAGCATGTCTCCCCAGTCTGCAAAGACTGGACCCTTTACCATGCACCCCTCTCCAGTCACCACTTAGCACCCACTTACAGCCGGGTTTCGCCCCGGTGGTGTAAATTTTCTTGTAAGTTACGATAACAAGGCAAAAAAGGCGGATTTAGGCACTCAATCGTGAAAAAGGCATTATCTTCCTGAAATTATCACAAAAAAGGCACGAAAAGGCACATGGCATTTATGGCAAAATCCTGGCTCTATTGATAAGCAATATAATGTGATGTGAATTACTGCTATAATTTATATCCATTTGAGGATAATAAAATATAACATAATTTGCAAGCATCAGCACCAAACCTTGTGGTTGTTAATAAGGATTTAAATATGTGCATCCGACAAAGCAGTCAAAACTCACAAGGTTGGCAAAGGAATCATGAAGTAACAATACAATCACTTGATTTTTAATTTACTGTGGTGTGGATACAAATAATGTACTATATCATCTTGATATATTGGATGAGGAAGCAGATTGCAAGCTGTAAAATAAAAACATGTTTAATCTTACTTAGGTCAGTTTTTGCTAGCAAACACATAATGCCTGGTCGACTGTGTTACATGTAGCTCAAAAGATAATGACAATGATATTAATCCAAATGTTTTTTGCAGCACATCTATATATCATACTTGACCAAGTGCAGGCCCGTTGGGGCTGTTCCCCCAACGGGGGATTGTGGGGGGGGGGGGAGGCGGCACGCAGCGTCACACACACTAACTATCCCCCCCCCCACTCCCCCCCGACCGCACTACGCTAATTACCCCCTTGATATTATATTAATATTATTAATTGGGGGGGGGGGGGGGGGGGGGGGGGGGGGGGAGAGGAGAGGGGGGGAGGGGAGGGGGGGGGGGGGAGAGGGGGAGGGGGGGGGGAGGGGGGGGGAGGGGGGAGGGGGGGGAGGGGGGAGGAGGGGGGGGGAGAGAGGAGAGGGGGGGAGGAGAGGGGGGGAGAGGAGAGGGGGGAGAGGAGAGGGGGGAGAGGAGGAGGGGAGGAGAGGGGGGGGGGAGAGGAGAGGGGGGAGAGGAGAGGGGGAGAGGAGAGGGGGAGAGAGGAGAGGGGGGAGAGGAGGGGGGGGAGAGGGAGAGGGGAGAGAGGAGAGGGGGGGAGAGGAGAGGGGGGGAGAGGAGAGGGGGGAGAGAGAGGGGAGAGAGGGGGGAGAGGAGAGGGAGGGGGAGAGGGAGAAAGGGAGGGGGAGGGGGAGGGAGGGGGGGGGGGGGGGAGAGAGGGGGGGAGAGGGGGGGGGGGGGGGGGGGGGGGGGGGGGGAGGGGGAGGGGGGGGGGGGGGGGGGGGGGGGGGGGGGGGGGGGGGGGGGGGGGGGGGGGGGGGGAGGGAAGGGGGGGGAGAGGAAAGGGGGGGGGGGAGAACCTAAAAAAACATTTTAGAACCAAAAAAGACATTTTGCAAACATTTTAGAACCAATAGACACATTCTGCAAGCGTTTTAGATCCACTAAGGACATTTACATTTGAGTTAACATGTGTTCAGTGTTATTCACAGCTCAGAGAAACGTGACCCTCTGCCTTCCTCCAGCTTGCAGACACTGATTGAGGCACACCACTTCCTGGTTTTATAGTCCCTCCCCCCTGCCGCCAGCAGGGGCAGCAGAGAGAATGGGGAATTTTGTAAAATCATTAATATCTCTGTCATTTTTCTTCGATGGGAAAAATCCTCTGCACACATACGGCGGAGGGGGGCTCTGAGCGAGGTGGCCAAAAATGACGGCCGTAGGTGGCGGCGTTCTCTTGGAACTCGCAGCACAGATGGCCAAAACCGGTCAAGAACAGACTTTTAGTAATATAGATACTTATTAAAACTCTGATGTTGGATGTGTGTATGTTTGTTCGTGTGTGTGTGTGTTTGTTTGTTTGTGTGTGTGTGTTTGTGTGTGTTTTTGTATAATCACATCTTCGTGAAAAACAACGCGCTAATGGTAAAATGTTTACATATTCCGCTAGAAAATTTCCCCGTGGAGTCTGAAATCGCCTTGTCTGAAATCGCCTTATCTGAAAAGTTCATGCTTTATTTCTCCAGTTATTAAAGAAAATGTTAAGGTACCTGAAAAGACTTTGAAAAAAAAAACACGTTGTCTTCTTACTCGCGCAGCAAGTGACGTCACCCCCCACCACGCCCTCCTGTACTCGGGCCCTGCATCCTGTGGGGGCTACGGGTAGGGAACGGGTGCGTTGGGGGGAGCCTGCAGCCAGGAGCAATTGCATTCGGGAACCAGCCCTCCCCTGTGAAGTATTGCATTCGGGAACCAGCCCTCCCCTGTGAAGACGCGCCCCCCCCCTCCCTCAAACGCTACCCCCCCCCGTGCTCCCTCTCTGCCTCCCACGCCTTCCGTGGGGGGCTAACGGTAGGTAGGGGGGGGGGGGGGGAAAGAGGGGGGAGAGAGGGGGGGGAGAGGGGGGAGGGGGGAGGGGGGAGAGGGGGAGGGAGAATGAATCTGGTTAATTTTCCTATTTACCTATTTTCTTTCAAACGTTAGGCTGCAGCCTTCCTATTTCCACACATTCTACTCACATTTTCCCATCGAGGAGATAAACATTTTTCTGTCGAGGCGATAAACATCTTCCCGTCACATTCCCATCTATATTTCCAAAGTTTTTAAATCGTTTAAAGTTTTTAAAAACAGCCCAAACACACCGACTTTCGGCAAAAAAAACCCAAATGACGTAACAATGCACTCGCAAGGCAGGACGGGACACTCCGACTCTTCGTAGGTGGCCGCTACACTGGAATGTTCTGGAAACCACCATTCCCCCCCCCCCCCACCCTTTGCCTGACCCAGCTGCAGTCCTCGAGTCCTCGGGTCCTTGATTCCACGCTCGCCCGGGCCCGGGTCTGGGCCTGGCGGTGGATCTGAAGTGAGGGCCGAGCCCAGGGCTTGGGATGGAGAAGTGACCGGAGCCGAGAAAGAAACCGCCGGTGGAACCAAGGACCAGCCTGGGTCCGGGGTCAGGGATGAGCCCGGAGATGAAGTCGGGGCCTGGAGTGCAGCCCAAGCGGCGGCCGAGCTGACGGCTGCAGTCAACAGCCAGGGTTGGCCTGAGTACGAGAACCAGGCCGAGTTCCAGGCCCTGGCGCTGCTCTACGACCTGGGTAGGTGCTGGGGCAGGGAATGGGAGTGAGGGGAGGAGGATGAAGGAAATGAGGATGAGGGAGATGGGGTGGGGTCTCTACCCACCTCCTTCCCTCCCTACTCCCCTCCCTCTACCTCACTACCCCCTCCCCCTTCCTCTCTACCCACTACTCCCCTCTCTCTCTTACCCCCCTCCCTCTTCTCTCAACCCCACTTCCTCTCTCTACCCCCCTCCCTCTCTACCGTCCCTCCCTCTCTACCGCCACCCCTCTCTCCCCCCTCCCCCCTCCATCTCACCCTCTCTACCCCCTCCTCTCTACCTCCCCTCCCTCTCTACTTAGCCCCCTTCCTCTCTACCCCCTCCCCATCCCCCTCTACCCCTCTCCCTCTCTCCCGCCCCTCCCTCTCTACCCCCCCCCCCCTCTCTCTCCTCTCTCCTCTCTCTCTCTCTCTCGGGATTGGTGGTGAGTATTGGGACCTATGGGTGAGTGGCACAATATTGTGTTCGGGGACCAGCCCTCTCCTGTGGCGCAGCATGCCACCTCCCCTCTCCCCCCACCCCCGTGTTGGGGGATGGGACCCAACGGGTCCCACCTGGTCTAGTCTGGTATAAAAAAAAATCACATCTTCAAATTTAGAAGAGTGCTAGAGTGGTGCATTAAGTGATGCCCAAGCAGCGAATGTCACACCAATATGAAAATAAGATGTTGTAATGGGATTACTCTGACAGCTAGTATTGACTTGATGCGCCACATGGCCTCCTTTTTGTCATAAGGAAATCATTAGAAAATATTGTGGCAGCTCCCAAGAGTCGGGCCATTTCCACTATCAAACCCCTCGGCACAGGAATGGATGAGTCCGGAGGCGGCCCTTAGCTAGAGGGATAAAGGGCAGAGGTTTAGGTGCCATCTTCCTCTAGCAGACTCTTCTGGTAAGGAGAAGGACCGCTATTAAAAATACCTCCTGAAACACCTGGCTCCTCGCCTTCATTTCGGGATTGTCGCACTACAATATAAGAATTTTTTTAACATTTCAAATTATTACATATAATCACAAGAATGAGAAAAGGGCATCAAGCTTTTTGAGGCATTACACAATTCAATAGACACTAGTTCTCCAAAAAACAAAACCTGTTGTACTCACAGTAACTTAAAAACTAGAAATGTGTTTTAGTTTCAAGTATATGTGCAGGTTTAGCTTGAAGATTCGGAAAAAAGATGCAATTTATATCATTAAGTAGGACATAACTAACTTATCATGGAAAGAGCGAAAACTAGAAATTGCTGGAATCACTTTGTAAGTCAAGTAGCATCAGTGAAAAGACAGATTTCATGTTTCAGGTCGAGCTTATATTTCGCTATCCACTGATGCTGCCTGAAACGTTTTCAGTAAATTTCTGTTTTATCTCTGATTTCAGGCATGTGCAACTTAAAAAAAAAATGTCATTTCTTGGAAGGAGCTACCTATGCACTACCTATAACAGAAGCAATATAAAAGGTGAGCATTAAAAATGATGATAGTTGTAAACTATAATCTCCTAATTAGAATGAATCTCCAAATGTAACATTGTTCAATAGTGCATATGGCTTCACCTATATTGCTTGAAATCTGTATGAAAGGCCTACAGGAACACAGTAATGTACACATGTCCACAACCTATTGTGCTAGGAGTATATAAATGCACTTCCCAAATGAGCCCAAAAGTAGCTGAAGAATTATAATGGCATCTGAACAATTGGTTCCCATGACCAATGGAATATATTTTGAACAGGAGGTTATGCATCTCGAGAAGCACTTACAAGAAAAGGGCTTCAAAGAGTAAAGAAATGGAAGAGAAACCCCCTGTCATTTATGTTAATGGGATAAAGTAATGGCCCTGTCCCACTGTACGAGTTAATTCAAGTGCTCTCCCGAGTTTAAAAAAAAATCAACCTCGTGGTAAGCACGTAGAATGAACGTAGCGGGTACGTCGGAGCTCGGGGACGTCTTTTAGCGGCTCGTAACGCTAATGGCAGGTACTCGGGAAACGCGGTAAGCTCGCGAAGACTTGTGAAGATTTTTCAACATGTTGAAAAATGTCCACGAGAGCCCTGAGTACCTGCGAGCGACCATTACCGTAAATGTCCAAGTTCGAATCAGGGCAAACTCGGGAGAACTCTTTGAATGAACTCGTATAGTGGGACAGGGCTTTAACGTGGTTGATGCACAAGAGCAAGAATTGGCTTGCATGGCCCACTGATGTGAGATAGCATTGTGATTTGAGCAATTTTGGGCACCATATCTGTGGAAAGGTGTGCTGGCTTTGGAAAGGGTCCAGAGGAGGTTTACGAGAATGATCCCAGGGATGATTGGGTTAATGTATGAGGAGCGTTTGAAGGCTCTGAGCCTGTACTCGCTGGAGTATACAAGGTTGAGGGGGATCTCATTGGAACCTACCGGATAATGAAAGGCCAGTAATAGAAAAATCTAGGAGCCTCAGAATAAAAGGACACCTTCAAAATGGAGATGGGGAGGGATTTCTTTAGTCAGAGAGTGGCGAATCTGTGGAATTCATTACCACAGATAGCTGTGGAGGCCAAGACATTGGGTATTTTAAGGCAGTGAATGATAGGTTCTTGATTAGGACAGGCGTCAAAGGTTATAGGGAAAAGGCAGGAGAATGGGGTTGAGAGGGAAAAATATATCAACCATGATTGAATGGTGGAGCAGACTCAATGGGCTGAATAGCCTCATTCTGCTCCAATGTCTTGTGGAATTGTGAAAAGGAGCAATTTAAATCTGATGAAAATTTGAATTGTTAAATCTGCATGGCAGTGACAAATATTGACTATTGGTCTGCACAGATGATGTAATTTGATGAAAATTGAATTTGTGGAAGATGGAGATTGGAAAGTCATCAGAAAACGCTGGAGAAAACAAAAAGATGTAAAGATACTTTGACAGATAGCAAAGACTATTAAAACTTGGAATTCTTTTGACCCAAACAACTAAGGATGGTGGAGGAATTGGAGCAAAGATAAAGAAAAATAGGGAGAGGTTCCAAAGTATATGGAGCAGGCAGGAAATAGCTGTTCAGATGCTATCAGCTATGATTTAACTGAATGGCAATGCAAGTAAAAGGGACAGAAAGGATTTTGTCTTTAACTCTTGACTAACAGCCGAGGTGTAAAAGTAAGCAGTCTTGGTGAATACTGGTTGCTAGATGAATTGGTCAATGTAAAATGCCCCAAGTCACTTGACGAGTGATACAATCTGAGCAGAGTTGATGAGAATATCGGGATGATTTCTAAAAATGGGATTAATGTAATATTGGCGTAAATGGGTGGTTGATGATTGGCGTGGACAGTTGTCCAAAGGACCTGTATCCATGCTACAGTATATATTTTAATACACATAGTGCATATAGCTCGGCCTGCAGATCCTCGGCCCTGCAAATCTTGCTGTCAAATCCAAGCTACACACATATTCTGGCATTAATTTTACATTTGAATGAGATTAAGCAGCATAATGAAAGAGCAGAGTATTGCAGCTGATCCAATGCTTAGAAATAATAAAAGAAACCTGGGGGCATTAAAGGAATAACAGATATTCCAGAAATGCTTCTGAGAAGATGACATTGAAGCACAAGAACACTTAACTTACGGCAAAGAAGAGTCCAAGTTGTCACAGAAGCTATGATCAAAATGATAACTTTATGGATGGAGCGAATCAAATTGTTGAACAAGACAAAAAGTGATGAGATCAGTGCGGCTATGGAAGAACTGAAACACAAACAGCACAGAAATCGTAAATATGAAATAAAATGGAAAGTGCTGGAAATATTAAGCAAGTCGCAGGAAATAGTGTTAACATTTCATGTGGATTACCTCATATTGGCACAATTCTCAATATCATCCTGATATATGAACTCATTGTCTATATCCATAGACACCGCCAGGCCTGTTGAGTATTGTTCTATGTTCATGGCCCTAGGGAAAAATGCCTAATGCCTTAGAAAACTTTGGAATCTTTGACTCTGATGCTGACCGTGGCGGAATCAAATCAAAGAGGTTAAGGAATACCCAGTTCTAATTTCTGTAAGTGTCAGATGCTTAAAGTAAACCAATACTGTGACTCAGCTAACAGCACTTTCACTTTTGAATAAGGTGATGGCAACTTCACTATATATTCGAGAGACTGGTGCAGAAAACATTAGGTTGACACTCTACAAGAGTACTGAAGGAGCATTCGCTGTATTAAGTGTTATCACTTTTCAGGTGAGACATTAAACCAAGGCCCTGACTGCACTCTTGGGCTCTCCACAAAATATCCCATGACAAAATCTCAAAGATGATCAGTGAAGTTATACCCAGAATCCTGATGAATATTGATTCAACTCCTCATTTAGAAATTATTTGTCAATTGTCACACTGTTGATTATAGAAGCTGTGCAAAAAAAAATGCTGTATTTTCTAAATTATAACAGGAAGTAGACTTCAAAAGATGATGTAGTTTCTGTAAACGGCTTTGAGATATGCAAAGGTTGTAGATGGCCAAAAACGGAGGCTTTCTTCAATAAATTATTTTTTAAAGAACAATGTGAAACTACCAATTGCTGCAGGTATACTTATCATAATCAAAGAATTCAATAATGAAGTACCTAAATAAATTCATGAGTTGAAATGAAGGATTTCAAACGTTGTTATTATTTAGCAAAGGGCAGTATACGAGTAGGCCATTTACTTTTCAACTTTGAAAGATCAGACTATATTTCACAATTTACCAACATATTGATTTATTTAAATTTATTTTTGATGTAGTCAATGATGGCACAATTATTTTTATGGCATGGGAAGACTATTTAATTACCTTCTTGGCTTGTTTCAAGTCGAGTTTGGAAACGTTTTATGTCATCCCCACAGTGTTTACGTGATTGGTTCAGTTAAGCTTTAGTCAAAAGGCAGTTCCCAGTTTGTCAATATTGGGGGAATTTGGTGATGCTATTGAATGTCAAGAGGTGGTAAATAGACTCCTTTTTGGAGATCCGCATTGCTTGGCATTCTGTAGCACATATATTAGATGCAAATTATATGTTCTAAAGTTTGAACAGTATCTAGTTTGGATGAATGTAGGCATGCACTGCTTGATTGATAATTCTGGTCTGAATTATCTTGGCAGAAGCCAACTAAGTTAGAGGGAGCAGTTATTTTAATACCATGGTTTTATGGTCAATACTACCGAGGTCATAGCAGACTATTGAAGGAACTCAGCAGGTCAGACAGCATCTGTCGAGGGAAATGGACAGTCGATGTTTCGTGTTGTGACCCTTCTGATTGATGGAATCAAGGGGAGATATCTGGTAGAAAGTGATGAGTGGAATGGGTGGGGCAAGAGTTGGTAAGTAATAGGTAATGGGGTTGGTTGGCAGAGGGGTCATGTGGAGGAGAGAAGGGTGCAAATTGGAGAATCTGATAAAACAAGGTGGAGAGTGAAACGTAGAACCAGAGGGTGGGATGGTGGGTAGAAGGGGATTGGAGGGGGATGAAATGGGGGCCCCAGAAAATGGAAGGGTGGGTGATGTGGGTGGAGGGAAAGAAAAAGAAAGACAGGAGTAGGTGGAGTGGAAATAAAGGTGTGCTTGGTGGCGAGAAGCAGCTGGGTAAATAGTAGGGGAGCGGTTTACCTGAAATTGGAAAATTCAATGCTAATACTGTAAGAGCTAGTGCAGTCCCCGCCATCTTATTTCGCTTATTTTAGTCATGTTAGCTGCAACCGCCATTTTGTGAACAGAATGCTGGTAGAATTCTAAAATTGACTATTCTGTGAGTCTGCAGAAACTTGTGAACATGACCTTCACTTACCAAAGGGAACTGAGATAAAGGCTGTTCCCGAGCGTCTGGTTTCTTTGCCATATCAGTGTTCTGTCTGGACGTTGCAATGAGTACAATAGGGCTTTCTTGCCTATGCAGCTGTGCCATGTATCTCTTTACTCCCATATCCCTTTAATGTTAGTTTGAGGGGTCTCATTGTATGTAACCGAGCCCTTTGTTCATTTATGCCTACTAACCATGTGACTAATGTTGTTTTATTAGTATATACTTGTAATTTCTCTGTATTGTCAGTCAAGCTGTAGCAGCTCGTGAGTGTGCATCTAGGTGCACATTGCTGGCTGTCTTCTATTTCACCCGGGTGACTTAGTAAAGTTTGTTCAACGAGACATTTGACTCTTTGAATTATTATTCTACTCATCAAGTCTTATCTGCTTTAACAATACTGTTGAGTTGCAGGCTACCAATCAGAATATGAGGTGCTGCTCTTCTAGTTTGCATATGGCCTCATTCTGGCAATGGAAGGGGTCAAGGTCAGACAGGTCCATATTGGAATAGGAAAGGAAGTTGTAGTGACTAGCAAATTTGAGCTCCAGCTGGTTCTGGCAGTTAGACGTCAATTGTTTGGCAAAGCAGTCACCTAGCTATTACTCACAAATGAAGAGGAGGCCACATTGAGAGCACCAAATGCAATGGAAAAGATTGAAGGAGATGATACTGTACATTATAGATACTAAATTGTATTCCAAGTTATATAATTAATTAATTTTAATTTTTCCAGTTGCAATGGTGGGAACTTACTGATTCAGTAACACAATCAAGCCTATGATTGAATCATGCATTCCTGACTCACAAGGAGTAACCCCGCTGGCAGCGTATGATACTTCACAGAGGAAACTAATAATAAACTAATAGAGGATCATTGCAGGTTACATCGGTAATCCCCTAAGAATGGATCCTAAGGTTGAAAAAGCTTGGAAGGCCATCAATAATGCATGCAATGTAGGATAAAATAAATAGTTCAGATAAATAGACATGGCAAGTATCAGTGGACAAATTTATTTACGAGAAACAAACAAGGTTTTGTTCCACTCTCTCCATCTATTATCTCATAATCAAATCACAGTTCCATCAATAAAAGGAAAGTTAATGGAGTCAGGCAGGTTATTCAATTTTCCATTTTGAGTTCAAGGCTCTTGTTCTGCACACATCAAGCCAAATATTTTGCAGATAATAGTGTTTTTTGCTGTATTGTACTAATACATGTACAATTCCAGTTATCTATGCTTCAAAAATGTATCATACTTTTAAACAGGAATTATTATATTGCTATTTGAACATAAATGTAAATGATCAAGATTCATGTTCAACCATTTGTAGTGTCTGCATTTAATACTCAGCAAGAAGGTGAGAAAGTATATACTGAAAATATTTTTCTAACGTTAGATCATTCAAATAACCTTCTACATTTAAGGAATGTGACACAGTGGTCAAGTTACTGCCTTATAGTGCCAGGGACCCGGGTTCGATCCCGACTACGAATGCTGTCTGTACGGAGTGTGTACATTCTCCCTGTGGGTTTTCCCTGAGAGCTCCGGTTTCCTCCCGCACTCCAAAGACATACAGGTTTTTAGATTAATTGGGTTCAGTAGAATTGTACATTATTCCTAGTGTTAATGTATCGGATAATCGCTGGTCGGCATGGACTTGGTAGGCCGAAGGGCCCGTTTCCGCGCTGTATCTGTAAGGTTCGTCTCATTCCTTCAAAAAAAATTTTAATGACCCATAAACCCTTTCTAAAAGCTTAATCTGCACATATTTTTCTGCATTATCTTCAGCCATGTCCAAATATTATCCAATCTACTAAGGGCTCAAAGAATGCTATGTTTTCAAAGGTATAGAACACAAAATTGCATTCAATATTGCAATAGTAGTTTCAAATGATCATTAAAGAGTTGTGCAACAACTTGTTTTAACGTATAATCAAGTTCTTAGCATATAGTCCAGCATTATTTCATCTTTTTGATACAACTTCACATTGAGTCTATACTTTGTGAATGATAATGACAACAAATCTTTCCTTTTGTTATCTTACATTGAGTACCTATGCAGGCTCTTTTAGTTTTTCTGTGTTTAAAAAAAATAATGTAATTCCATTACATATCCATTTATTTTAATCATATCTCTTTCAATGTCGTTAGTTTTACTAATATTAATTTCTTATGAAACATGGAACTTTTCCAAAGTGGAATAGGTCCTTTCTCGCTCTTACAATAAGCTGTGCCTGTTATCCCTCTCATGTGGACATCAAAAAAACTTGACATACTCCATTGAGGATGGTGGTTTATAATACTTCTCAACATTGCTTCTGCTTACCAGCATATATATTCATCTTACACCGTTTAGTTTATTCTCATATAATCAATGTGACATTGCACAATTCATCTTGGAAACTTGAATAACAATACAAGCTTTTACAGAGAGTAGGAGGTGTCTGGAACACTGAGGATGTGGTAGAAGCAAAGATTGGTGCAATGTTTAAGAATCGGGGTATATAGACCATGTACAAGCAGATGGGCAAAACACAAAGTAGTAGAGGAACTCAGCAGGTCAAGCATCATCTGTGGAAGGTCAAGATTTCAGCATTTACAGTTCCAGGCAGATGGGATTAGTTGCATCCTGTCCAGTGCAGACATGGTGGGCCAAAGGTCCTCTTCCTTTACTGTAATGTCGTACGTCTTAAGCTTTATACATTTAATTCAGTGACCACTTCTGCAGCATATTGTATTAAGCTGCATGTCTTTTCCAATGTAATGACAACAAAACACACACACAAAACACAAAACGCTGCATTTTTTTCCTTCAAATATTCTATATAACATAAGGAGAAAGAAAGAAGAAATAAACGTGTTTGAATTAAGTGTTTATATCTGCAGACATTTTTTGGCAGTAAGTGAAATAGGCTTTGGAGAAAAAAAAGACAGATTACATCATGTCATAGAAGATTTCTGTCAAACTAGTCAGTGTCTCCAGCTACCAATTACATTTACATTTGAGAGTCGTGGCAACAAACAAATGCAATCAGGATGACAGATTTTTTTTTCTTTTTTGTCCTCACTTCAGAACTCAGATTTTGGAACCGATTTTCAGATTTAGTGCATTTTTCATTAAAATCAACAGTAGATTCATAATTGTAGGCAAGTCAAATTCTTATGTATTATGCAAAATGCCATAACAAAATTCATGGATATGGTTGGAGAACTGAAACAACAAAACACTATTTTAAACATTTTACTTCAATAAAATGTTAATGGATTTCAAATCAAACGACACCATTGCTGTGCCTTACTGCAACCTAAATTAAAGCATGAATTTTTAATGATTGAATATTACTATTTTATGCCAGATTTTACAAATGTGCTCGGCAAATGTGAAACATCTCTGTGTAAGATGTCAAAACAGTTTTTGCTGATGCAGCTGTTATTGGGAATATATTTTCCACATGAAAATTACAAACGGAGTGTGAACAGTTACAGTGCCAAGTTATGGATCCCTCATCCTCAGCAAGTCTGAAGGAAAAGAAACCTCAAGTCAAGGTACTTTCTGACCAGTGGAAGAAACTGCAGATCTCAGTTGTATGCGCAGTATCTCAAATGACTGCAGTTTTTTCTAGATTAGAAATCAATTTATCACTCTTTTCACTTATTTTACCCATCAAATGACACTAGACTATGCAAAATTATCCAAACAGTTCTACTTAATTAACGTCCTTCTTTAAACAATTCAAGATGAAATCAAGAACATTCTGTTTAACAGCATAAACCCACACATCATCATTTTCGAACAAGTGATCAACCAATACGGATTGGCTATGCTCCAAAGTCCACACATTTCTAGGTTACTGTAACATGCCATACTGTAACATGTAGTTTTACTTCAAATAGCCTAAATGCTGATGTGCAGGAAAAGCAGTAGGTTTTATAAAATGGGTTGAGGTTAAAATCGGTTATATAGGTTAAGCCACCAATGTGGTGGTGCAGCGGTAGAGTTGCTGGCATACAGCCCTTGCAGCGCCAGAGACCTGGGTTTTTAAAGCTCCGACCTACGACTAAATTATTAGTTCCAGTCTTGAATCTTTTCTATTTCTCTTGCTTAGGACACAATTTTCTACCTGTTCTGAAGAACGTTACACAGTAAAAATCACTGAAAAGTTAAGTAGTCTTTCCACATCTTCAAAGCCCTGTCCCACGGTATGAGTTCATTCCAAGAGCTCTCCAGAGTTTGCCCCGATTCAAACTCGGAGATTTACGGTAATGGCCACTCGTCAGTACTCGGAGCTCTCGTGGACATTTTTGAACGTTGAAAAATCTTCACGAGTCTTCCCGTGCTTACCTGCCGTTAGCAAGTCTTCCCGAGTACCTGCTGTTAGCGTTACGAGCCGCTAAGAGACGTTCCCCAGCTCTGATGTACCCGCTACGTTCATTCTCCGTGCTTACCACGAGTTTGATTTTTTTTAAACTCGGGAGAGCTCTTGGAATGAACTCGTACTGTGGGTCAGGGCTTTAGTATGCCAATCTTTTAACTTTCAAAATAGCCTATAAAACTCCTGCACACTATATGTGCTTTTTTTTGCAAATAGAAATTTAAAAGTAGCTCAGAGATTGAAAATGTTCATGTATTGCTTTCTTTACACATAAAAACTTGGATATACTCTTCATAACTCAAGTATTCTCAGTTTGAAATATCTAGTACCTGTATATCAAATGCTTTGATTACCAAAGTCCCACTTTGTGTATCCTGGCCAACTGGTAATGTTCCCGTTAGTAGGTTGTAAATTGATTGTTCTGAGCTCCACATTGAAATACAAACTCAAGCTGGGATGACATTGCAGGCACTGGAAATATCACTAAGCTCAAGATTTTAGGCTGAAATTTTAATAAGTGTAGATTTTAAAGCATAATTTCCAATTTTCCTAATGTCGTGAATAACAATCTTCCTTCACTCTTTCATGGCAATAAAAAATGAACTAAAATCTGACACATTTTTCGGTTGCAGACAACATCCTACACCTTAAATTAATATGATGCCATGAATACCATTCTCTTAATATTAGTTATGAGGCATTGCTGGTACGTTGTCATATTGTATTGTGTACCTAACATACAGTGACCTCCATAATGTTTGGGACACAGACCCATCATTTATTTATTTGCCGCTGTACTCCACAATTTGAGATTTGTAATAGAAAAAAATCACATGAGGTTAAAGGCACATTGTCAGATTTCATTAAAGGCCATTTTTATACAATTTGGTTTAATCATGTAGAAATTACAGCTGCGTTTATACATAGCCCCCCCCCCCATTTCAGGGCAACATAATGTTTGGGACACATGGCTTCACAAGTGTTTGTAATTGCTCAGGTGTGTTTAAATGCCTCCTTAATGCATGTATAAGAGAGCTCTCAGCACCTCATCTTTCCTCCAGTCTTTCTATCACCTTTGCAAACTTTTATTGCTGTTTATCAACATGAGGACCAAAATTGTGCCAATGAAAGTCAAAGAAGCCATTATGAGACAGAGAAACAAGAATAAAACTGTTAGAGACATCAGCCAAACCTTAGACTGACCAAAATCAACAATTTGGAACATTATTAAGAAGAAAGAGAGCACAAAGGACTGACAGGCCAAGGAAGACCTCCACAGTTGATGACAGAAGAATTCTCTCCATAATAAAGAAAAATTCCCCAAACACCTGTCCGACAGATCAGAAACACTCTTCAGGAGTCAGGTGGGGATTTGTCAATGACCACTCTCAGCAGAAGGCTTCATGAACAGAAATACAGAGGCTACACTGCAAGTGGCAAACCACTGGTTAGCCGCAAAAATAGGATGGCCAGGTTTGCCAAGAAGTACTTGAAAGAGCAACCACAGTTCTGGAAAAAGATCTTGTGGACAGATGAGACGAAGATTAACTTATATCAGTGATGGCAAGAGCAAAGTATGGAGTAGAGAAGGAACTGCCCAAGATCCAAAGCATACCACATCATCTGTGAAACATGGTGGTGGGGGTGTTATGGCCTGGGCATGTATGGTTGCTGAAGGTACTGGCTCACTTATCTTCATTGATTATACAACTGCTAATGGTAGTAGCAAGTGTATAGACACATCCTATCTGCTCAAGTTCAAACAAATGCCTCATTGGCCGGCGGTTCATTCTACAGCAAGAGAATGTCCCAAACATACTGCTAAAGCAACAAAGTAGTTTTTCAAAGCTAAAAAATGGTAAATTCTTGAGTGGCCAAGTCAATCACCTGATACAAACCCAATTGAGCATGCCTTTTAAATGTTGAGAAAACTGAAGGGGCCCAGCCCCCAAAACAACCATAAGCTAAAGATGGCTGCAATACAGGCATGGCAGAGCATCACCAGAGAAGACACCCAGCAACAGGTGATGTCCATGAACCGTAGACTTCAAGCATAAGATATGCAACAAAATACTAAACATGACTACTTTCATTTACATGACATTGCTGTGTCAACTCATAACTAAAAATTGATGTTGCAAAAATTGATGCCTGTAAAAGGCAAAAAAAAGGATAAGTTCAGGGAAGCATGGTAAACAAAGGACATTGAAGGTTTGATCAGAAATAAGTAAAATGCATACCAGGCCATTGAGTCTTTTGAGGTTCATAGATGATGTTGGTGAGAACTAAAGGAAGAAATCAGGAGAGCAAAAAAAAGGACATTAAATGATCTTGGCAAGTAGGATTAAAGAGATTCCTTTTACAAGTATATCAGAAGCAAGAGTGCAATAAAAGAAATAATTGGTTCTTTCAGTTACCAAAGGGAGTGGTGTGGAGCCAGGGGCTATCTGCGGGATTTTAAACCTCTCATTGATATTCATTAGAGAGATGGAGGTGGAGGATGTCCAGAACAAGGGGTCATAGTTTAAGGATAAGGGGGAAATCTTTTAGGACCGAGATGAGGAAAACTTTTTTCACACAGAGAGTGGTGAATCTTTGGAATTCTCTGCCGCAGAAGGTAGTTGAGGCCAGTTCATTGGCTATATTTAAGAGGGAGTTAGATGTGGCCCTTGTGGCTAAAGGGATCAGGGGGTATGGAGAGAAGGCAGGAACAGGATACTGAGTTGGATGATCAGCCATGATCATATTGAATGGCGGTGCAGGCTCGAAGGGCCGAATGGCCTACTATTGCACCTATTTTCTATGTTTCTATGAAGAGTTTGAGGAGGAATACACTGATAGTCTGGAACATGTCTGTGTCAAAAGAAGAAAATGTTATGAAATATTGGCAGACAAAAAAAGGCTAAATCCCCAAGGCTTGACGGGAATCTATCCCTGGATACTCTGGGAAGCAGGGGAGGAGATTTGTGGGGCTGTAATGGAGATTTCTGGATCTTCATTCACCAGAAGACTGGAGAATAGCTAATATTGTTTCCATATTCAAAAAAAGCAACAGGGTTAAGTCAGGAAACTACAGGCCAGCAAACCTTACATCAATAGGCGGGAAAGAGACAGGATTTATCTTTACTTAGAAAGTCACGGACTGATTGGGAAGGGTCAACATTGTTTTGTGCAGGAGAAATCCTGTCACAAAATTTGCTTGAGTCTTTTGAGAAGGTATGTAAGAAAATTGATAAAGGCAGGGTGGTTATGCGATTCAAAGTTCTGAACAGTGGGCTTGGACAGAGGGACAGGGTACAGGGGATCAAAAGGTGTGCTGGCAAGCTGGATCTAAAATGGACTTGGTAGTAGGAGGCAGAGGGTAGTGGTCGAAAGGCGTTTTTCTGACTGTAAGACATTTACCAGTGGTGTGCCACAGAGATTGGAGTTGGGACTATAATTGTTTGTCTCAGATATATAAATCACTTTGATGAGAATGTATGTACACTGATTAATAAGTTTGCTTACAACACAAAAAAATTATTAGAGTAGTGGACAGTGAAAGGATACAGAGGGTTATAAATAAGTTAAAAAGTTGGGCACATCAGTGGCAGATGGAATTTATTCCAGACTAGGATGAGATTATGCATTTTAAGATATCAAATTGTTTCAGTAAATATAAAGTGAATGGCAGGAACCTCAGAGGTACAGAGCAACCTTGGGGTACAGTTCATAGCTTCTCGAAAATGGCAACAAGTGTGGGAAGGGCAACAAATAAACTATTTGGCATGCTTGAATTCATAGGCCAAAGCATTCAATACAAGGGTTGGGACAAGTTGTTGCAGTAGTAGAAACATTGGTCTACTTGTAGAAACGTTGGTCTGGCTGCACTGAGTATTATGAACAGTTCTATTTGCCAAACTACCGGAAGGATGTGGTGGTAACGAAAAGCGCACACAAGAGACTCACCGTGATGTTGCCCTGTATACAACATTTTACATAATGTGTGATTGGATAGGCTGGGTTTATTCACACTGTAACATATGAAGACTGACCATATGGATGTTTATAAAATTATGAGGGGCAGAGCTGGGGAAGATGGTCAGAGTCTTTCTTAATCGGGGGAATCCATAACTAGAGGGAATACATTTAAGGAAGGGAGAAATTTAAAGGAGCTCTGACAGGTAGGTTATTCCATACAGGATGGTGGTTATATAGCACAACATATCAGAGGAAGTGGAAGAGGCAATTAAAGTATTTGAAAGACATTTAAACAGGTACTTGAGTAGGAAAGTTAATGTGGGCACACGGTATATTACAAGTTGTTCCAATTATCACTGCCACGATACAACAGGATAACTATAAATCCAACTAAAGTATCAGAAAAAAGAAGTATCACAAGCCTCTGGTGTTTATCTGCACAAAACCATGTTGACTCCTCCTAATAATAAATTTATTACAACAGTGAAATCAATTGCAAAGACACACTTACACAGTTCTTGAGATATCTGCCCCTCAATGCTTCCAGCCTTGAGGAAACCTACAAATTTCCTTCTCGTTAAAAATTGTACATTGAATAAGTACAAGATAAACTCAAGTGCCTGTATCCCAAAGCAACCAATGCTTCAACATCTGTATTAATTAAATTAGGCAGAGGACAAAGATTGCCATTTGCCAATTTCCAATATTTTTAATGCTTCAACCTTTAGATTGGAATCTAATCGGAAACCACAGTTCATTAAATAGATATATATTATAATTCAAGATATATTTGATCATTTGGCTGTATTTGATCATTTTAAGCCCGTGTCTCTCTCCTTTTTGCATGATGATGTTCCTCCTCGGCTGTTTAAGGAGGTGTTGCCCACTGTAGGACCATCTGTTATCGCTGTTGTTAATAGCAGTTTGTCCTCGGGTGTTGTTCCTGCGCTTTTAAACATGCAGTAGTACAACCCCTGATTAAGAAACCTGCTCTTGACCCTGCAGTTCTTGGGAATTTCAGGCCTATCTCCAAACTGCCTTTTTTATCAAAAGTCCTAGAGAGGATCGTGCACAGGCAATTGATGGCCTTTTTGGAGGAACATGACGTTTTGGAGGTTTTCCAGTCCGGTTTTAAGTCCCGGCACAGCACAGAATCGGCCCTTTTGAGGGTTTTTAATGATATTTTTTTGGCTACTGATCAAGGTGACTGTGTTGTCCTCATGCTTTTAGATTTGTCAGCTGCCTTTGACACAGTGGATCATGAAATTTTGATCTCCCGTTTGGAGCAGTGGGTGGGTATCAGGGGCATAGCACTGGAGTGGTTCAGGTCGTACTTGGCTGATCGAACTTTTTGTGTCAGCCTTGGGGACTCTGTATCCTCCTCTGCTCCTCTCTCGTGTGGGGTCCCACAGGGCTCAGTTCTTGGCCCTCTCCTCTTTTCACTCTATTTGCTCCCACTCGGTTCCATCCTTAGGAAGCACGGGATTTCATTCCACTTTTATGCTGATGACAGTCAGCTTTATGTGCCTCTGGGAAAGGGGGGTGTACACTCTGTCGGGCTCTTGCTTGAGTGTCTCAGTGACATAAAGGCCTGGATGTCACTGAACTTTTTAAAATTTAATGATGACAAGACAGAGGTAATGATCTTTGGTGGCACCTCTGGGGCCCCCCCTGTTGATCTAGGCTCTTTGTCTGCATATCTCAAACCTAACATCACGAACCTGGGGATTAAAGTGGACCCTGAGCTTAGATTTGACTGTCAGGTGAGGGCTGTTGTTAAATCTGTTTTTTTCCATCTGAGGCAGCTGGCAAAAATAAAGCCGATTTTGTCAAGGCAGCACTTTGAGACGGTAATCCATGGCTTTGTTACCACCCGGCTGGATTACTGCAATGCACTGTATCTGGGGGTTAGTCGGTCCTCCATCGCCCGTCTCCAGATGGTACAGAATGCAGCTGTTCGTCTCTTGACTGGCACACGAAAGCATGATCATGTTTCACACCTTTTGGCCTCTCTCCACTGGCTGCCTATTCAGTATAGGATTTGTTTTAAAATTCTTTTATTTACTTTTAAATCCCTAAGTGGTCTTGCCCCGTCCTACCTATCTGAGCTTCTTCACCCTTATTCGCCCTCCCGCTCTCTCAGGTCAGATGATCAGCTGCTCCTGATTGAGCCAAAGACTAAGCGGAAGCTCAGAGGGGACCGTGCCTTTGCTGTGTCGGCTCCGAGATTGTGGAATGAATTGCCTCTGCACATTAAACAGGCCCCTTCGCTAGCTGTTTTTAAGTCACTCCTGAAGACATATCTATTCTCCGTGGCCTTTGTAGACCAGTGAGGTGTTGAATTGTTTATTAACTTTATTTGCTTGGTTTTGCTGCGTTGTTCGTACTCGTGTTTTATGTTTTTTAATTTATTGTTTGGATTTTCGTATGTAATTTATGCGCCTCGTGTTAGTTGTATGTTCTGTTGTTGTGCCTGTTTTATGATGTCTTGCTTGTTTTCTTTTTTCTGTACAGCACTTTGGTCAGCTTTGGTTGTTTTTAAGTGCTTAACAAATAAAAT